>NC_035444.2:139256137-139901678 GCF_002127325.2 Helianthus annuus | reverse complement strand
ATGCTATCTAAATGTAGCTGACTCTGGATGCCACACGATTCGTAAAACAACCATTCTGAATCTTGCAAGCCAGGGAAGTCAAATGATCCAAATTAAACTAAGTCTGGATGAAACAGAATCCGAATACCACCCATTGTGAGTCCTTCTGATTAGTGATGTACAGAATCCGAATTACAACCAAGTATGATGCTATTGAATGTAGCTGACTCTGGATGCTATACGATTCGTAAAACAACCATTTTGAATCTCGAGCCAGGGAAGTTGAATGATCCAAATTAAACCGATTCTAGATGAAACAGAATAATACCACCCATTGTGAGTCTTCTGATTAGTGGTGTTACAGAATCGAATTCAACCAAGTATGGATGCTATCTGAATGTAGCTGACTCTGGATGCTATACGATTCGTAAAACAACCATTCTGAATCTCGCAAGCCAGGGAAGTTGAATGATCCAAATTAAACCGAGTCTGGATGAAACAGAATCCGGATACCACCCATTGTGAGTCCTTCTGATTAGTGATGTACAGAAGCTGAATTCAACCAAGTATGGATGCTATATCTAAATGTAGCTGACTCTGGATGCTATACGATTCGTAAAACAACCATTTTGAATCTCGCAAGCCAGGGAAGTTGAATGATCCAAATTAAACCGAGTCTGGATGAAACAGAATCCGGATACACCCATTGTGAGTCCTTCTGATTAGTGATGTTACAGAAGCCGAATTAACCAAGTATGGATGCTATCTGAATGTAGCTGACTCTGGATGCTATACGATTCGTAAAACAACCATTTGAATCTCGCAAGCCAGGGAAGTTGAATGATCCAAATTAAACTGATGGATGAAACAGAATCCGAATACCACCCATTGTGAGTCCTTCTGATTAGTGATGTTACAGAAGCCGAATTCAACCAAGTATGGATGCTATCTGAATGTAGCTGACTCTGGATGCTATACGATTCGTAAAACAACCATTTGAATCTCGCAAGCCAGGGAAGTTGAATGATCCAAATTAAACGAGTCTGGATGAAACAGAATGGATACCACCCATTGTGAGTCCTTCTGATTAGTGATGTTACAGAAGCCGAATTCAACCAAGTATGGATGCTATCTGAATGTAGCTGACTCTGGATGCTATACGATTCGTAAAACAACCATTTTGAATCTCGCAAGCCAGGGAAGTTGAATGATCCAAATTAAACCGAGTCTGGATGAAACAGAATCCGGATACCACCCATTGTGAGTCCTTCTGATTAGTGATGTTACAGAAGCCGAATTCAACCAAGTATGGATGCTATCTAAATGTAGCTGACTCTGGATGCTATACGATTCGTAAAACAACCATTTTGAATCTCGCAAGCCAGGGAAGTTGAATGATCCAAATTAAACCGAGTCTGGATGAAACAGAATCGCGATACCACCCATTGTGAGTCCTTCTGATTAGTGATGTACAGAAGCCGAATTAACCAAGTATGGATGCTATCTAAATGTAGCTGACTCTGGATGCTATACGATTCGTAAAACAACCATTCTGAATCTCGCAAGCCAGGGAAGTTGAATGATCCAAATTAAACGAGTCTGGATGAAACAGAATCCGATACCACCCATTGTGAGTCCTTCTGATTAGTGTGTTACAGAAGCCGAATTCAACCAAGTATGGATGCTATCTGAATGTAGCTGACTCTGGATGCTATACGATTCGTAAAACAACCATTCTGAATCTCGCAAGCCAGGGAAGTTGAATGATCCAAATTAAACCGAGTCTGGATGAAACAGAATCCGGATACCACCCCATTGTGAGTCCTTCTGATTAGTGATGTTACAGAAGCCGAATTAACCAAGTATGGATGCTATCTGAATGTAGCTGACTCTGGATGCTACACGATTCGTAAAACAACCATTTGAATCTCGCAAGCCAGGGAAGTTGAATGATCCAAATTAAACGAGTCTGGATGAAACAGAATCCGAATACCACCCATTGTGAGTCCTTCTGATTAGTGATGTTACAGAAGCCGAATTCAACCAAGTATGGATTGCTATCTGAATTAAGGACTCTGTATGCTATACGATTCGTAAACAACCATTTAATCTCGCATGCCAGGAAGTTGAATGATCCAAATTAACCGATTCTAGATAAACAGAATCCGAATACCACCCATTGTGATCCATCTGATTAGTGATGTTACAGAAAGCCGAATTAACCCAATATGGATGCTATCTGAATGTAGCTGACTCTGGATGCTACACGATTCGTAAAACAACCATTTTGAATCTCGCAAGACAGGGAAGTTGAAGATCCAAATTAAACCGCATTTTTAGATGAAACAAAATCGAATACCACTCATTTGTAGTCTTTCTGATTAGTGGTGTTACAGAATCTGAATTCTACCAAGTATGGATGTTATCTGAATATAAGCTGACTCTGGATGCTATAGGATTCGTAAAACAACCATTCTGAATCTCGCAAGCCAGGGAAGTTGAATGATCCAAATTAAACGAGTCTGGATGATGACAATCCGAATACCACCCTTTGTGAGTCCTTCTGATTAGTGATGTTACAGAAGCCGAATTCAACCAAGTATGGATGCTATCTAATGTAGCTGACTCTGGATGCTATACGATTCGTAAAACAACCATTTTGAATCTCGCAAGCCAGGGAAGTTGAATGATCCAAATTAAACCGAGTCTGGATGAAAAGAATCCGGATACCACCCATTGTGAGTCCTTCTGATTAGTGATGTTACAGAAGCCGAATTAACAACCAAGTATGGATGCTATCTAAATGTAGCTGACTCTGGATGCTATACGATTCGTAAAACAACCATTTTGAATCTCGCAAGCCAGGAAGTTAAATGATCCAAATTAAACGAGTCTGGATGAAACAGAATCCGAATACCACCCATTGTGAGTCCTTCTGATTAGTGATGTTACAGAAGCCGAATTCAACCAAGTATGGATGCTATCTGAATGTAGCTGACTCTGGATGCTATACGATTCGTAAAACAACCATTTGAATCTCGCAAGCCAGGGAAGTTGAATGATCCAAATTAAACCGAGTCTGGATGAAACAGAATCCGAATACCACCCATTGTGAGTCCTTCTGATTAGTGATGTTACAGAATCGAATTCAACCAAGTATGGATGCTATCTGAATGTAGCTGACTCTGGATGCTATACGATTCGTAAAACAACCATTCTGAATCTCGCAAGCCAGGGAAGTTGAATGATCCAAATTAAACCGAGTCTGGATGAAACAGAATCCGGATACCACCCATTGTGAGTCCTTCTGATTAGTGATGTTACAGAAGCCGAATTCAACCAAGTATGGATGCTATCTAAATGTAGCTGACTCTGGATGCTACGATTCGTAAAACAACCATTTGAATCTCGCAAGCCAGGGAAGTTGAATGATCCAAATTAAACGAGTCTGGATGAAACAGAATCCGATACCACCCATTGTGAGTCCTTCTGATTAGTGATGTTACAGAAGCCGAATTAACCAAGTATGGATGCTATCTAAATGTAGCTGACTCTGGATGCTACACGATTCGTAAAACAACCATTTTGAATCTCGCAAGCCAGGGAAGTTGAATGATCCAAATTAAACCGAGTCTGGATGAAACAGAATCCGAATACCACCATTGTGAGTCCTTCTGATTAGTGTGTTACAGAATCGAATTCAACCAAGTATGGATGCTATCTGAATGTAGCTGACTCTGGATGCTATACGATTCGTAAAACAACCATTTGAATCTCGCAAGCCAGGGAAGTTGAATGATCCAAATTAAACCGAGTCTGGATGATGCAGAATCCGATACCACCCATTGTGAGTCCTTCTGATTAGTGATGTTACAGAAGCCGAATTCAACCAAGTATGGATGCTATCTAAATGTAGCTGACTCTGGATGCTATACGATTCGTAAAACAACCATTTTGAATCTCGCAAGCCAGGGAAGTTGAATGATCCAAATTAAACCGAGTCTGGATGAAACAGAATCCGGATACCACCCATTGTGAGTCCTTCTGATTAGTGATGTTACAGAAGCCGAATTCAACCAAGTATGGATGCTATCTAGCTGACTCTGGATGCTATACGATTCGTAAAACAACCATTCTGAATCTCGCAAGCCAGGGAAGTTGAATGATCCAAATTAAACGAGTCTGGATGAAACAGAATCCGGATACCACCCATTGTGAGTCCTTCTGATTAGTGATGTTACAGAAGCCGAATTCAACCAAGTATGGATGCTATCTAAATGTAGCTGACTCTGGATGCTATACGATTCGTAAAACAACCATTTGAATCTCGCAAGCCAGGGAAGTTGAATGATCCAAATTAAACCGAGTCTGGATGAAACAGAATCCGGATACCACCATTGTGAGTCCTTCTGATTAGTGATGTTACAGAAGCCGAATTAACCAAGTATGGATGCTATCTGAATGTAGCTGACTCTGGATGCTACACGATTCGTAAAAACAACCATTCTGAACCTCGCAGCCAGAGAGTCAAATGATCCAAATTAAACTAGTCTGAATGAAACAGAATCCGAATACCACCCATTGTGAGTCCTTCTGATTAGTGATGTACAGAAAGCCAAATAAACCAAGTATGTATGCTATCTAAATGTAGCTGACTCTGGATGCTATACTATTCGTAAAACAACCATTTTGAATCTCGCAAAGCCAGGGAAGTTAAATGATCCAAATTAAACTGAGTCTGGATGAAACAGAATCTGATACCACCCATTGTGAATCCATCTGATAGTGATGTTACAGAAGCCGAATTAACCCAAGTATGGATGCTATCTGAATGTAGCTGACTTTGGATGCTACACGATTCGTAAAACAACCATTTTTGAATCTCGCAAGCCAGGGAAGTTATTTATCCAAATTAAACTGAGTCTGGATGAAACAGAATCGAATACCACCCATTGTGAGTCCTTCTGATTAGTGATGTAACAAAAGCGAATTCAAACCAAGTATGGATGCTATCTAAATGTAGACTCTGTATGCTATACGATTCGTAAAACAACCATTTTAAAATCTCGCATGCCAGGGAAGTTGAATGATCCAAACTAAACCGATTCTAGATGAAACAGAATCCGAATACCACCCATTGTGAATCCATCTGATTAGTGATGTTACAGAAGCCGAATTAACCCAAGTATGGATGCTATCTGAATGTAGCTGACTCTGGATGCTACACGATTCGGTTAAAACAACCATTTTGAATCTCGCAAGACAGGGAAGTTGATTGATCCAAATTAAACCGATTCTAGATGAAACAGAATCCGAATACCACTCATTGTGAGTCTTCTGATTAGTGGTGTTACAGAATCTGAATTCCTACCAAGTATGGATGTTATCTGAATATAGCTGACTCTGGATGCTATAGGATTCGTAAAACAACCATTCTGAATCTCGCAAGCCAGGGAAGTTGAAATGATCCAAATTAAACGAGTCTGGATGATGCATAATGCGGATACCACCCATTGTGGAGTCCTTTCTGATTGGTGATGTTACAGAAGCCGAATTCAACCAAGTATGGATGCTATTTAAATGTAGCTGACTCTGGATGCTATACGATTCGTTAAAACAAACCATTTTTGAATCTCGCAATGACAGGGAAGTTGAATGTATCCAAAGTTAAACCGATTCTAGATGAAACAGAATCCGAATACCACTTCATTGTGAGTCTTTCTGATTAGTGGTGTTACAGAATCTGAATTCTACCAAGTATGGATGTTATCTGAATATAGCTGACTCTGGATGCTATAGGATTCGTAAAACAACCATTCTGAATCTCGCAAGCCAGGGAAGTTGAATGATCCAAATTAAACCGAGTCTGGATGATGCATAATGCGGATACCACCCATTGTGAGTCCTTCTAATTAGTGATGTTACAGGAGCCGAATTCAACCAAGTATGGGATGCTATTTAAATGTAGCTGACTCTGGATGCTATACGATTCGTAAAACAACCCATTTTGAATCTCGCAAGCCAGGGAAGTTGAATGATCCAAATTAAACCGAGTCTGGATGAAACAGAATCCGGATACCACCCATTGTGAGTCCATCTGATTAGTGATGCTACAGAAGCCGAATTAACCCAAGTATGGATGCTATCTGAATGTAGCTGACTCTGGATGCTACACGCTTCGTAAAACAACCATTTTTGAATCTCGCAAGCCAGGGAATTTAAATGATCCAAATTAAACTGAGTCTGGATGAAACAGAATCCGAATACCACCCATTGTGAGTCCTTCTGATTAGTGATTTACAAAATTCGAATTCAACCACGTATGGATGCTATCTGAATGTAGACTCTGTATGCAATACGATTCGTAAAACAACCATTTTAAATCTCGCAAGCTAGGGAAGTTGAATGATCCAAATTAAATTGAGTCTGGATGAAACAGAATCCGAATACCACTCATTGTGAGTCCTTCTGATTATTGGTGTTACATAATCCGAATTCAACCAAGTATGGATGCTATCTGATTGTAGCTGACTCTGGATGCTATACGATTCCTAAAACAACCATTCTGAATATCCCAAACCAGGGAAGTTGAACGATCCAAATTAAACCGAGTCTGGATGAAACAGAATCCAAATACCACCCATTGTGAGACCTTCTGATTAGTGATGTTACAGAAGCCGAATTAACACAAGTATGGATGCTATCTAAATGTAGCTGACTCTGGATGCTACACGATTCGTAAAACAACCATTCTGAATCTCGCAAGCCAGTGAAGTTAAATGATCCAAATTAAACTAAGTCTTGATGAAACAGAATCCGAATGCCACTCATTGTGAGTCCTTCAGATTAGTGGTGTTACAGAATCCGAATTCAACCAAGTATGGATGCTATCTGAATGTAGTTGACTCTGGATGCTATAGGATTCGTAAAACAACCATTCTGAATCTCGCAAGCCAGGGAAGTTGAATGATCCAAATTAAACCGAGTTTGGATGAAACAGTATCCGGATACCACCCATTGTGAGTCCATCTGATTAGTGATGTTACAGAAGCCTAATTAACCCAAGTATGGATGCTATCTGAATGTAGCTGACTCTAGATGCTACACTATTCGTAAAACAACCATTCTGAATCTCGCAAGCCAGGGAAGTTGAATGATCCAAATTAAACCGAGTTTGGATGAAACAGTATCCGGATACCACCCATTGTGAGTCCATCTGATTAGTGATGTTACAGAAGCCTAATTAACCCAAGTATGGATGCTATCTGAATGTAGCTGACTCTAGATGCTACACTATTCGTAAAACAACCATTGTGAATCTCGCAAGCCAGGGAAGTTAAATGATCCAAATTAAATTGAGTCTGGATGAAACAGAATCCGGATACGACCCATTGTGAGCCCTTCTGATTAGTGATGTACAGAAGCCGAATACAACCAAGTATGTATGCTATCTGAATGTAGCTGACACTAGATGCTATACGATTCGTAAAACAACCATTTTAAATCTCGCATGCCAGGGAAGTTGAATGATCCAAATTAAACCGATTCTAGATGAAACAAAATCTGAATACCACTCATTGTGAGTCCTTCTAATTAGTGATGTTACAGAAGCCGAATTCAACCAACTATGGATGCTATCTGAATGTAGCTGACTCTGGATGCTATAGGATTCGTAAAACAACCATTCTGAATCTCGCAAGCGAGGGAAGTTGAATGATCCAAATTAAACCGAGTCTGGATGAAACAGAATCCGGATACCACCCATTGTGAGTCCATCTAATTAGTAATGTTACAGAAGCCTAACTAACCCAAGAATTGATGCTATTTGAATGTAGCTGACTCTGGAAGCTACACGATTCGTAAAACAACCATTTTGAATCTCGTAAGCAAGGGAAGTTAAATGATCCAAATTAAACTGAGTCTGGATGAAACAGAATCCGGATACCACCCATTGTGAGTCCTTCTGATTAGTGATGTACAGAAGCCGAATACAACCAAGTATGTATGCTATCTGAATGTAGCTGCCACTGGATGCTATACGATTCGTAAAACAACCATTTTAAATCTCGCATGCCAGGGAAGTTGAATGATCCAAATTAAACCGATTCTAGATGAAACAGAATCCGAATACCACCCATTGTGAATCCATCTGATTAGTGATGTTACAGAAGGCGAATTAACCCAAGTATGGATGCTATCTGAATGTAGCTGCCTCTGGATGCTACACGATTCGTAAAACAACCATTTTGAATCTCGCAAGCCAGGGAAGTTGAATGATCCAAATTAAACCGAGTCTGGATGAAAAAGAATCCGGATACCACCCATTGTGAGCCCTTCTGATTAGTGATGTTATAGAAGCCGAATTAACACAAGTATGGATGCTATCTAAATGTAGCTGACTCTGGATGCCTCACGATTCGTAAAACAACCATTCTGAATCTCGCAAGCTAGGGAAGTCAAATGATCCAAATTAAACCGAGTCTGAACGAAACAGAATCCGAATACCACCCATTGTGAGTCCTTCTGATTAGTGATGTACAGAAGCCGAATATAACCAAGTATGTATGCTATCTGAATGTAGCTGACTCTGGATGCTATACGATTCGTAAAACAACCATTTTGAATCTCGCATGCCAGGGAAGTTGAATGATCCAAATTAAACCGATTCTAGATGAAACAGAATCCGAATACCACTCATTGTGAGTCTTTCTGATTAGTGGTGTTACAGAATCTGAATTCAACCAAGTATGGATGTTATCTGAATAAAGTTGACTCTGGATGCTATAGGATTCGTAAAACAACCATTCTGAATCTCGCAAGCCAGGGAAGTTGAATGATCCAAATTAAACCGAGTCTGGATGCTACACGATTCGTAAAACAACCATTTTGAATCTCGCAAGCCAGGGAAGTTAAATGATCCAAATTAAACTGAGTCTGGATGAAACAGAATCCGAATACCACCCATTGTGAGTCCTTCTGATTAGTGATGTTACAAAAGCCGAATTCAACCAAGTATGGATGCTATCTGATTGTAGCTGACTCTGGATGATATACGATTTCTAAAACAACCATTCTAAATATCCCAAACCAGGGAAGTTGAACGATCCAAATTAAACCGAGTCTGGATGAAACAGAATCCGGATACCACCCATTGTGAGACCTTCTGATTAGTGATGTTACAGAAGCCGAATTAACCCAAGTCTGGATGCTATCTAAATGTAGCTGACTCTGGATGCTATACGATTCGTAAAACAACAATTCTGAATCTTGCAAGCCAGGGAAGTTAAATGATCCAAATTAAACTAAGTCTGGATGAAACAGAATCCGAATACCACTCATTGTGAGTCCTTCAGATTAGTGGTGTTACAGAATCCGAATTCAACCAAGTATGGATGCTATCTGAATGTAGCTGACTCTGGATGCTATAGGATTCGTAAAACAACCATTCTGAATCTCGCAAGCCAGGGAAGTTGAATGATCCAAATTAAACCGAGTCTGGATGATACATAATGTGGATACCACCCATTGTGAGTCCTTCTTATTAGTGATGTTACAGAAGCCGAATTCAACCATGTATGGATGCTATTTAAACGTAGCTGACACTGGATGCTATACGATTCGTAAAACAACCATTTTGAATCTCGCAAGCCAGGGAAGTTGAATGATCCAAATTAAATTGAGTCTGACGAAACAGAATCCGGATACCACCCGTTGTGAGTCCATCTGATTAGTGATGTTACAGAAGCCGAAATAACCCAAGTATGGATGCTTTCTGAATGTAGCTGACTCTGGATGCTACACGATTCGTAAAACAACCATTTGGAATCTCGCAAGCCAGGGAAGTTAAATGATCCAAATTAAACTGAGTCTGGATGAAACAGAATCCGAATACCACCCATTGTGAGTCCTTCTGATTAGTGATGTTACAAAATCCGAATTCAACCAAGTATGGATGCTATCTGAATGTAGACTCTGTATGCTATACGATTCGTAAAACAACCATTTTAAATCTCGCATGCCAGGGAAGTTGAATGATCCAAAGTAAACCGGTTCTAGATGAAACAGAATCCGAATACCACTCATTGTGAGTCTTTTTGATTAGTGGTGTTACAGAATCTGAATTCAACCAAGTATGGATGTTATCTGAATATAGCTGACTTTGGATGCTACAGGATTCGTAAAACAACCATTCGGAATCTCGCAAGCCAGGGAAGTTGAATGATCCAAATTAAACCGAGTCTGGATGATACATAATGCGGATACCACCCATTGTGAGTCCTTCTGATTAGTGATGTTACAGAAGCCGAATTCAACCAAGTATGGATGCTATTTAAATGTAGCTGACTCTGGATGCTATACGATTCGTAAAACAACCATTTTGAATCTCGCAAGCAAGGGAAGTTGAATGATCCAAATTAAACCGAGTCTGGATGAAACAGAATCCGGATACCACCCATTGTGAGTCCATCTGATTAGTGATGTTACAGAAGCCGAATTAACCCAAGTATGGATGCTATCTGAATGTAGCTGACTCTGGATGCTACACGATTCGTAAAACAACCATTTTGAATCTCGCAAGCCAGGGAAGTTAAATGATCCAAATTAAACTGAGTCTGGATGAAACAGAATCCGAATACCACCCATTGTAAGTCCTTCTGATTAGTGATGTTACAAAAGCCGAATTCAACCAAGTATGGATGCTATTTAAATGTAGCTGACTCTGGATGCTATACGATTCGTAAAACAACCATTTTGAATCTCGCAAGCCAGGGAAGTTGAATAATCCAAATTAAACCGAGTCTGGATGAAACAGAATCCGGATACCACCCATTGTGAGTCCATCTGATTAGTGATGTTACAGAAGCCGAAATAACCCAAGTATGGACGCTATCTGAATGTAGCTGACTCTGGATGCTACACGATTCGTAAAACAACCATTTTGAATCTCGGAAGCTAGGGAAGTTAAATGATCCAAATTAAACCGAGTCTGGATGAGACAAAATCCGGATACCACCCATTGTGAGACCTTCTGATTAGTGATGTTACAGAAGCCGAATTCAACCAAGTATGGATGCTATCTAAATGTAGCTGACTCTGGATGCTATACGATTCGTAAAACAACCATTTTGAATCTCGCATGCCAGGGAAGTTGAATGATCCAAATTAGATTGAGTCTGGATGAAACAGAATCCACATACCACTCATTGTGAGACCTTCTGATTATTGGTGTTACAGAATCCGAATTCAACCAAGAATGGATGCTATCTGATTGTTGCTGACTCTGGATGCTATACGATTTCTAAAACAACCATTCTAAATATCCCAAACCAGGGAAGTTGAACGATCCAAATTAAAACCGAGTCTGGATGAAACAGAATCCGGATACCACCCATTGTGAGACCTTCTGATTAGTGATGTTACAGAAGCCGAATTCAACCAAGTATGGATGCTATCTAAATGTAGCTGACTCTGGATGCTATACGATTCGTAAAACAACCATTTTGAATCTCGCAAGCTAGGGAAGTTGAATGATCCAAATTAAAACGAGTCTAGATGAAACAAAATCCGGATACCACCCATTGTGAGTCCATCTGATTAGTGATGTTACAGAAGCCGAATTAACCCAAGTATGGATGCTATCTGAATGTAGCTGACTCTGGATGCTATACGATTTCTAAAACAACCATTCTAAATATCCAAAACCAGGGAAGTTGAACGATCCAAATTAAACCGAGTCTGGATGAAACAGAATCCGGATACCACCCATTGTGAGACCTTCTGATTAGTTATGTTACAGAAGCCAAATTCAACCAAGTATGGATGCTATCTAAATGTAGCTGACTCTGGATGCTATACGATTCGTAAAACAACCATTTTAAATCTCGCAAGCCAGGGAAGTTGAATGATCCAAATTAAATCGAGTCTGGATGAAACAAAATCCGGATACCACCCATTGTGAGTCCTTCTGATTAGTGATGTTACAGAAGCCGAATTAACCCAAGTATGGATGCTATCTGAATGTATCTGACACTGGATGCTATAGGATTCGTAAAACAACCATTCTGAATCTCGCAAGCCAGGGAAGTTGAATGATTCAAATTAAACCGAGTCTGGATGAAACAGAATCCGGATACCACCCATTGTGAGTCCATCTGATTAGTGATGTTACTGAATCCGAATTTACCCAAGTATGGATGCTATCTGAATGTAGCTGACTCTGGATGCTATAGGATTCGTAAAACAACCATTCTGAATCTCGCAAGCCAGGGAAGTTGAATGATCAAATTAAACCGAGTCTGGATGAAACAGAATCCGGATACCACCCATTGTGAGTCCATCTGATTAGTGATGTTACAGAAGCCGAAATAACCCAAGTATGTATGCTATCTGAATGTAGCTTACTCTGGATGCTATACGATTTCTAAAATAACCATTCTAAATATCCCAAACCAGGGAAGTTGAACGATCCAAATTAAACCGAGTCTGGATGAAACAGAATCCGGATACCACCCATTGTGAGACCTTCTGATTAGTTATGTTACAGAAGCCAAATTCAACCAAGTATGGATGCTATCTAAATGTAGCTGACTCTTGATGCTATACGATTCCTAAAACAACCATTTTGAATCTCGCAAGCCAGGGAAGTTGAATGATCCAAATTAAATCGAGTCTGGATGAAACAAAATCCGGATACCACCCATTGTGAGTCCTTCTGATTAGTGATGTTACAGAAGCCGAATTAACCCAAGTATGGATGCTATCTAAATGTAGCTGACTCTGGATGCTACACGATTCGTAAAACAACAATTCTGAATCTCGCAAGCCAGGGAAGTTAAATGATCCAAATTAAACTAAGTCTGGATGAAACAGAATCCGAACACCACTCATTGTGAGTCCTTCAGATTAGTGGTGTTACAGAATCCGAATTCAACCAAGTATGGATGCTGTCTGAATGTAGCTGACTCTGGATGCTATAGGATTCGTAAAACAACCATTCTGAATCTCGCAAGCCAGGGAAGTTGAATGATCCAAATTAAACCGAGTCTGGATGAAACAGAATCCGGATACCACCCATTGTGAGTCCATCTGATTAGTGATGTTACAGAAGCCGAAATAACCCAAGTGTGGATGCTATCTGAATGTAGCTGACTCTGGATGCTATACGATTCGTAAAACAACCATTTTGAATCTCGCAAGCCAGGGAAGTTGAATGATCCAAATTAAATCGAGTCTGGATGAAACAAAATCCGGATACCACCCATTGTGAGTCCTTCTGATTAGTGATGTTACAGAAGCCGAATTAACCCAAGTATGGATGCTATCTGAATGTAGCTGACACTGGATGCTATAGGATTTGTAAAACAACCATTCTGAATCTCGCAAGCCAGGGAAGTTGAATGATTCAAATTAAACCGAGTCTGGATGAAACAGAATCCGGATACCACCCATTGTGAGTCCATCTGATTAGTGATGTTACTGAATCCGAATTAACCCAAGTATGGATGCTATCTGAATGTAGCTGACTCTGGATGCTATAGGATTCGTAAAACAACCATTCTGAATCTCGCAAGCCAGGGAAGTTGAATGATCAAATTAAACCGAGTCTGGATGAAACAGAATCCGGATACCACCCATTGTGAGTCCATCTGATTAGTGATGTTACAGAAGCCGAAATAACCCAAGTATGGATGCTATCTGAATGTAGCTTACTCTGGATGCTATACGATTTCTAAAATAACCATTCTAAATATCCCAAACCAGGGAAGTTGAACGATCTAAATTAAACCGAGTCTGGATGAAACAGAATCCGGATACCACCCATTGTGAGACCTTCTGATTAGTTATGTTACAGAATCCAAATTCAACCAAGTATGGATGCTATCTAAATGTAGCTAACTCTGGATGCTATACCATTCGTAAAACAACCATTTTGAATCTCGCAAGCCAGGGAAGTTGAATGATCCAAATTAAATCGAGTCTGGATGAAACAAAATCCGGATACCACCCATTGTGAGTCCTTCTGATTAGTGATGTTAAAGAAGCCGAATTAACCCAAGTATGGATGCTATCTAAATGTAGCTGACTCTGGATGCTACACGATTCGTAAACCAACAATTCTGAATCTCGCAAGCCATGGAAGTTAAATGATCCAAATTAAACTAAGTCTGGATGAAACAGAATCCGAACACCACTCATTGTGAGTCCTTCAGATTAGTGGTGTTACAGAATCCGAATTCAACCAAGTATGGATGCTGTCTGAATGTAGCTGACTCTGGATGCTATAGGATTCGTAAAACAACCATTCTGAATCTCGCAAGCCAGGGAAGTTGAATGATCCAAATTAAACCGAGTCTGGATGAAACAGAATCCGGATACCACCCATTGTGAGTCCATCTGATTAGTGATGTTACAGAAGCCGAAATAACCCAAGTATGGATGCTATCTGAATGTAGCTGACTCTGGATGCTATACGATTCGTAAAACAACCATTTTGAATCTCGCAAGCCAGGGAAGTTGAATGATCCAAATTAAATCGAGTCTGGATGAAACAAAATCCGGATACCACCCATTGTGAGTCCTTCTGATTAGTGATGTTACAGAAGCCGAATTAACCCAAGTATGGATGCTATCTGAATGTAGCTGACTCTGGATGCTATAGGATTCGTAAAACAACCATTCTGAATCTCGCAAGCCAGGGAAGTTGAATGATCCAAATTAAACCGAGTCTGGATGAAACAGAATCCGGATACCACCCTTTGTGAGTCCATCTGATTAGTGATGTTACTGAATCCGAATTAACCCAAGTATGGATGCTATCTGAATGTAGCTGACTCTGGATGCTATAGGATTCGTAAAACAACCATTCTGAATCTCGCAAGCCAGGGAAGTTGAATGATCAAATTAAACCGAGTCTGGATGAAACAGAATCCGGATACCACCCATTGTGAGTCCATCTGATTAGTGATGTTACAGAAGCCGAAATAACCCAAGTATGGATGCTATCTGAATGTAGCTGACTCTGGATGCTATACGATTTCTAAAATAACCATTCTAAATATCCCAAACCAGGGAAGTTGAACGATCCAAATTAAACCGAGTCTGGATGAAACAGAATCCGGATACCACCCATTGTGAGACCTTCTGATTAGTTATGTTACAGAAGCCAAATTCAACCAAGTATGGATGCTATCTAAATGTAGCTGACTCTGGATGCTATACGATTCGTAAAACAACCATTTTGAATCTCGCAAGCTAGGGAAGTTGAATGATCCAAATTAAATCGAGTCTGGATGAAACAAAATCCGGATACCACCCATTGTGAGTCCTTCTGATTAGTGATGTTACAGAAGCCGAATTAACCCAAATATGGATGCTATCTAAATGTTGCTGACTCTGGATGCTACACGATTCGTAAAACAACAATTCTGAATCTCGCAAGCCAGGGAAGTTAAATGATCCAAATTAAACTAAGTCTGGATGAAACAGAATCCGAACACCACTCATTGTGAGTCCTTCAGATTAGTGGTGTTACAGAATCCGAATTCAACCAAGTATGGACGCTGTCTGAATGTAGCTGACTCTGGATGCTATAGGATTCGTAAAACAACCATTCTGAATCTCGCAAGCCAGGGAAGTTGAATGATCCAAATTAAACCGAGTCTGGATGAAACAGAATCCGGATACCACCCATTGTGAGTCCATCTGATTAGTGATGTTACAGAAGCCGAAATAACCCAAGTATGGATGCTATCTGAATGTAGCTGACACTGGATGCTATAGGATTTGTAAAACAACCATTCTGAATCTCGCAAGCCAGGGAAGTTGAATGATTCAAATTAAACCGAGTCTGGATGAAACAGAATCCGGATACCACCCATTGTGAGTCCATCTGATTAGTGATGTTACTGAATCCGAATTAACCCAAGTATGGATGCTATCTGAATGTAGCTGACTCTGGATGCTATAGGATTCGTAAAACAACCATTCTGAATCTCGCAAGCCAGGGAAGTTGAATGATCAAATTAAACCGAGTCTGGATGAAACAGAATCCGGATACCACCCATTGTGAGTCCATCTGATTAGTGATGTTACAGAAGCCGAAATAACCCAAGTATGGATGCTATCTGAATGTAGCTTACTCTGGATGCTATACGATTTCTAAAATAACCATTCTAAATATCCCAAACCAGGGAAGTTGAACGATCTAAATTAAACCGAGTCTGGATGAAACAGAATCCGGATACCACCCATTGTGAGACCTTCTGATTAGTTATGTTACAGAATCCAAATTCAACCAAGTATGGATGCTATCTAAATGTAGCTAACTCTGGATGCTATACCATTCGTAAAACAACCATTTTGAATCTCGCAAGCCAGGGAAGTTGAATGATCCAAATTAAATCGAGTCTGGATGAAACAAAATCCGGATACCACCCATTGTGAGTCCTTCTGATTAGTGATGTTAAAGAAGCCGAATTAACCCAAGTACGGATGCTATCTAAATGTAGCTGACTCTGGATGCTACACGATTCGTAAACCAACAATTCTGAATCTCGCAAGCCATGGAAGTTAAATGATCCAAATTAAACTAAGTCTGGATGAAACAGAATCCGAACACCACTCATTGTGAGTCCTTCAGATTAGTGGTGTTACAGAATCCGAATTCAACCAAGTATGGATGCTGTCTGAATGTAGCTGACTCTGGATGCTATAGGATTCGTAAAACAACCATTCTGAATCTCGCAAGCCAGGGAAGTTGAATGATCCAAATTAAACCGAGTCTGGATGAAACAGAATCCGGATACCACCCATTGTGAGTCCATCTGATTAGTGATGTTACAGAAGCCGAAATAACCCAAGTATGGATGCTATCTGAATGTAGCTGACTCTGGATGATATACGATTCGTAAAACAACCATTTTGAATCTCGCAAGCCAGGGAAGTTGAATGATCCAAATTAAATCGAGTCTGGATGAAACAAAATCCGGATACCACCCATTGTGAGTCCTTCTGATTAGTGATGTTACAGAAGCCGAATTAACCCAAGTATGGATGCTATCTGAATGTAGCTGACTCTGGATGCTATAGGATTCGTAAAACAACCATTCTGAATCTCGCAAGCCAGGGAAGTTGAATGATCCAAATTAAACCGAGTCTGGATGAAACAGAATCCGGATACCACCCATTGTGAGTCCATCTGATTAGTGATGTTACTGAATCCGAATTAACCCAAGTATGGATGCTATCTGAATGTAGCTGACTCTGGATGCTATAGGATTCGTAAAACAACCATTCTGAATCTCGCAAGCCAGGGAAGTTGAATGATCAAATTAAACCGAGTCTGGATGAAACAGAATCCGGATACCACCCATTGTGAGTCCATCTGATTAGTGATGTTACAGAAGCCGAAATAACCCAAGTATGGATGCTATCTGAATGTAGCTGACACTGGATGCTATAGGATTTGTAAAACAACCATTCTGAATCTCGCAAGCCAGGGAAGTTGAATGATTCAAATTAAACCGAGTCTGGATGAAACAGAATCCGGATACCACCCATTGTGAGTCCATCTGATTAGTGATGTTTTTTTTTTTGGGTAAAGGGTTACCCCGGTGAATTTTATAAATAAAGAATAAAAAAATCACACGAGCGTGCCAGAGAAGCACACTAGGGCTAGACTTGGCATCCCAAGACTAGCACAACCAAAACCAACAAGTTCACAACCAAGCCAAACAACCAAAGACTAAACAACCAAAAGCCGAAACAATGGCAACAAACAAAACACAAAACTCAAACCGACTCTAGCCTGGATCGATGCTCATAGACTTCACTTGGAACTTCCACCGCTCTAAAACTAACGGATTCTTGGAACCTTTTCCTGCTTTGAATGTCATCAGCTTCATACGCACCGTATGCAAGACTATATCAGCAAGCAACGCAGCCTTCCTTTGATTTGGAGTGAATAATCTATTGTTTCTTTCTTGCCAAATGAAATAAGTAGATGCAGCCACCACCATTTTACCAACTAAAACTTCAGGCGACTTACTCGATCTATGCTGTGAGAACCAAGTCATTATAGAGTCCCAATTAGCATCCACTACATCCATATAAGCCATAGTTTTAACCATATTCCACACTTGTTCCCCATAAGCACACTGAAAGAATAAATGATCCCGAGAGTCTTTACCCTTCCTGCAAAGAGGACAACACATCAGATTAAGATTAGTAGCACTTCCAGCATCCCAAATCCTCATACGATCCTGGGTTTTCAGCTTGTTTTTGATGACAAGCCACATGTGAAAAGAGTGTCTAGGGATACATTGACTAAACCACACCAATTCAGCCCAGTTCACCTCTTCCCCACGCGAACGGATATTATCCCAAACCTCACTAGCACTAAACTCCATTTGCATATGTTGACCATCTTTCCAAATCAGCTTGTCCGAATTTTGGTTAAGAGCCGGAGGAATAAAGTTCGTGAGAACCGGGTATAACTGAAACCATATATCCGGCCATATCCATTCATTGAGGCTACCTACAAGATCTGCCACAGAAGATTGCATATTAAAACCCGCTCCATGTATTCGTCTAGGGGTAATGAAATCGCCCAAAGGGCTATGGTCACACCAGTTATCATACCACGCATTAGTGTCCCGACCGTTACCGATAGAATACCAAACAAACTGACGAATCGAAGATCGAATCATTAGGATTTTTCTCCATCCCCAAGTCATACTACCACGAAAGGGAATGCTCCAAAAATTCTTTCCCTTAATCCTATAAGAATGGATCCATTTCACCCAAAGAGATTCCCTTTTAAGCAAGATACTCCAAATGTGGTTCGCAAGCAACGCCTTATTCATATCCCGAATTCTTCTCACACCCAAACCCCCTTCCGATTTCGGAAGACATACGTTTTTCCACGCAACTTTAGGATGAACAACTTTCGCTACACCACCACTCCAAAGAAAATTTCGCATCCTTTTTTCAATATCTGCCATAATACGAGCCGGGAGCATAAAAACTGAAGCCCAATATATATGCATAGCCGAAATAACTGACTTAATTAGCTGAAGCCTCCCCGCAAACGAAAGAGACTTATTCATCCAATTGTCAATCTTTTTATCCACCCTTTCTACCAGGATTTTACAATCCCTGTACATAAGCCTTGTAGAAATTAGCGGAACACCCAAATACCTGACAGGGAGCACACCCTCTTGAAACGGCAGAAGGGACCGGATTTCCTGTTTAACACCCAACGAAACATTGCTAAAGAACACTGTGCTTTTAGCTAGATTCGGGGTTAGCCCTGATATTCTAGTGAATAATTCCAAAGTATCACGCACCACCTTAACCGAGGTCATGTCCGGATTGACGAACAAGAAAAGATCATCAGCAAATGAGACATTGAGAATCTTATGTTGCTTGCATTTATCGTGATATCTGAACGCATGATGTTGATCAGCTGCTCTATGTAATAGCAACGAAAGAACTTCCATAACTAAAGTAAACAAGTAAGGAGAAATAGGGTCACCCTGCCGAAGACCCCTTCTACCTTTGAAATAACCACAAAGATTCCCGTTTATGCTCAGCGAGAAGGAGACAGTGGATACACATGTCATAATCCACTCAACCATTTTACTCGGGAAACCAAATTTGGTTAGAATAGATTTCAAAAAAGACCAACTAACCGTATCATAAGCTTTCTGTATGTCAATCTTGAGCGCACATCTTGGTTTACCTTTTTGAAGGTGGTAATTATGCATAAGCTCCTGAGTGAGCAGAATATTATCAGTAATCTTCCTACCCGGAACAAAAGCAGATTGACTGATATCTACCAAACTACCCAAACTACACTTAATTCGATCAGCCAAGATTTTGCTGATGCATTTAAAAATGACATTGCAGCAAGAAATGGGCCTATAATCCAATACCGATGAGGGAGTCGGGACCTTCGGGACAAGAGCAATAATAGTATGATTCACCTGTTGAAGCAGTTTACCATTATCGAAGAATTGCATAATAGCATCCGAAACCTCCTCACCCACTATATCCCAAGCTTTCTTAAAGAAAACCGAAGTGAAACCATCAGGACCTGGAGCTTTATTATCACCAATACTGAACATAGCAGCCTTTATTTCTTCTCTAGTCACAGGACGAATCATATTATTAGCATCAATAGGGCTAACGGATTTAGAAAACAAATCCTCCATAATCAGCTCATCAACCTCGGACTCCACACCCAAAAACTTCATATAATGATCTACAACCGCATGCTCCACATCTGGACCCTCATAATGGTTACCATTAGCGTCATTAATAGAGTAAATTTTGCTCCGTGCATTCCTACTTTTAACAAAGTTGTGGAAATATGTTGTGTTACCATCACCCGCACTAAGCCAATCAAGTTTCGCTTTCTGTTTGAGAAACGACTCCTCATCATAAGCAGCACAATGTAGCTCCTTTATAATGTTAGATTCTTTGACCCGAAGAGCAGCATCAAACGGGTTCTGATCAATCAGCTTGTGAATATCATCCAGGCTCGCTCTAAGACTTTCAACCTTAGCATGCAAATTACCTTGTTTATGAAGAAGGATCCGCAACGGATGTTTAAGGTTACGAAGCTTTTTTACCACAGAGAGCATAGGAATACCAACAATCGTTTTGCTCCATTCAGCCATAACACACTCCTTAAACCCATCCTTAGAAGCTATGAAGTTAGCGAACTTAAATGGCTTAGGTTTAGGCCGAACCTCTCTAGCCATTTTTAGAATACACGGGGTGTGGTCAGACAAACGGTAAGGGTGGTAAAACACGTGAGCATTCGGGAATTCATCCAAGAAACGAACATTACCCATGACCCGATCAATTTTCTTAAGAATACCAATACCATCTCTTGGTTTTTGGTTCCACGTAAAGTGAAGACCATGGCCCGGAATATCAAGCAACTCATTATGTTGAACACACTCGAAGAAATCTCGCATACCTGTCGTAGGAGTGGACGAACCATGCAAACAGTCATCCATATAAAGGGCCGAGTTGAAATCCCCCATAACAATCCACGGATGGTTTCCGGCAACCAAACTATGCTTACATAAGTCTTGCCATAACACCCGTCGCTCTTGATAAGTGTTCTTAGCATAA
The DNA here is from genome assembly GCF_002127325.2 of Helianthus annuus. Classification (NCBI taxonomy): domain Eukaryota; kingdom Viridiplantae; phylum Streptophyta; class Magnoliopsida; order Asterales; family Asteraceae; genus Helianthus; species Helianthus annuus. The sequence continues at coordinate 139,880,555 of NC_035444.2, read as the reverse complement.
ACAAAAGACACAAAAAGAATTTTGGCATCGAAAGTAGACTTAAGCTGAACATGTATAACCTGATCCGTTTGGGCAAGAACCATAAGCTGAAAATAATCGGCATTCCAACCTACAATAATTCTGGTTCCTTTATTACACACCCCCCCATTAGACGTCCAATCCCACTTTTTAAACACCCTACCACAGACTTTCGAAAGCTTAGAAACCTCCACATGAGATTCCAAGATGGCACAGACACTTAGATGATTATCTTTAACTATTTGGTGAACCTCCCTTTGTTTCAGGGGCCGGTTCAAGCCCCTTATATTCCAGGCGGCTATGCTATCCATAAAAACCCATATCACCGGGAGTGCTTGCCCCCTCAGAACGATTATTCTTTGAATACATACTCATAAAAGACGACATTTCCGTATTGACAGGATCTTCAAAACCCTCCTCCTCATAATTACTCTGATTCGGTTGCTTATTACTCACGTCCACAGGTCTACTCGTGCTTCCATCCACCTTCTCATACACCGGATTCTCCAACTGCAACTCATTTAAAGTACCTGATTTCAAAGAATCATCTGCTAAACTTTCAAACTTATTGTGAGTGTTCACCGGATGAGAGTCTTGTTTAGCTACCGGCTGATCTTTTGTTCCTGACGTACTTGCACCCGCATAATTAGGCTTAGGCTTGTATACAAACTTTGGTTTTTGCTTTTTCTGTGGAAAGCCATACCTAGCCGTTTTCCTTCTATCCATGATAAATCCCTCCTCATCAATCGTAACCTGCTTAGCCTTCTCTTTTTGAACTCTCGGGCATGACGAATTGTTATGACCAAACAAGCAACAAGTCTCACATCGTTGAGGTTTCCATTCATACTCTACTTTAATGGTTTCTTTCACAAAACCCTCTTCATCCATTTTCGGGATAGCAACTATAACATGGTTCTTTAATTCATTATCCGCATTAATCTCTACCAAAGCTCGAGCATAACTGGTACGCCCCCAATTATCAATGCACATATCCGCAGTATAAGCGTCTAACCTCTTGGGAATACCAACTTTAGACGCCAGAAGACTAAGCCCATCATCTGTGTAAACTGCAAGCGGTACATTATGGAATTTAATCCAAACTGGAACCGACTTGATACCATCCTTTTTTAAGCTAGTTGTTGGGCCCCAAACATTCAAAAATAACGGCATCTTCCTAATCAGCCATGGACCACCTTCAAGAACTTTATTCATGCCCTCCTTGGAATCGAATTTAAAAAAGAAAAAACCATCTGAATTCATCATGAGCTTAACAAAACCATACTTCGCCCAAACATTCTTAACATAATATTCAACCACCGGGAACGGCAATCTATCACCTAGAAAATAACCATACAGAACGTTTTCGAATTTCTTTTGTACCTGCCTAACAGCTTCCTTGGGTATGACCACATCAGCCTCCTCCACCGTTTCTGTAGACTCCAATAACCTGAAATTTACCTCGCGTTTCCCTTTAGTATTAAGCTTAACCCTATCCGCATACGTCTGAGTAGAACTATTAGGGTTAGAATTTTCTCCTTCAGCATGCACCGAATCAGGTGTTGCACCATTATGACCATCCGCTATGCATTCAACTGGAACTGTGATCTTGGTTAGTTCGTCGATAATATTAACTATCTTCGGTCCCTGCTGATGATCCGACAAAACACCCCTACGCGGGCAGAATGTTTTGCCATCTATGTTCAATACTCTAGCCGTAAAACCCTTATTAGGGTTTAGCAAGATATCCGGCGGCTTCACATTCCTAGCGTCCTTATCCACCGGCAAAGATTGATTAAAATCCATACCACACGTAATCTAGCAGCATGCAACGAACAATAATAATGAACAGAAGAGAGAAACCAAGCAAATTAGCGATAAACCCTAACAAGAAACGAAACAAAAGCTAACCCTAAATCTGACGTCAAAAGATTAGTAACCACGGTGAAGTCTAGTATCCTTACTCAGAAGGAACGACAACACCACAATTCCTAACCCAAATCAATCAAGAAAGAAGATCAGCAAGATCGAAAGAACAAGAAAGTTAGGGTTTCAGTAGATCGCCAATATCGCCCAGAGTCGCCAGAGCCATTCTCTGATTAGTGATGTTACTGAATCCGAATTAACCCAAGTATGGATGCTATCTGAATGTAGCTGACTCTGGATGCTATAGGATTCGTAAAACAACCATTCTGAATCTCGCAAGCCAGGGAAGTTGAATGATCAAATTAAACCGAGTCTGGATGAAACAGAATCCGGATACCACCCATTGTGAGTCCATCTGATTAGTGATGTTACAGAAGCCGAAATAACCCAAGTATGGATGCTATCTGAATGTAGCTTACTCTTCTGGATGCTATACGATTTCTAAAATAACCATTCTAAATATCCCAAACCAGGGAAGTTGAACGATCTAAATTAAACCGAGTCTGGATGAAACAGAATCCGGATACCACCCATTGTGAGACCTTCTGATTAGTTATGTTACAGAATCCAAATTCAACCAAGTATGGATGCTATCTAAATGTAGCTAACTCTGGATGCTATACCATTCGTAAAACAACCATTTTGAATCTCGCAAGCCAGGGAAGTTGAATGATCCAAATTAAATCGAGTCTGGATGAAACAAAATCCGGATACCACCCATTGTGAGTCCTTCTGATTAGTGATGTTAAAGAAGCCGAATTAACCCAAGTACGGATGCTATCTAAATGTAGCTGACTCTGGATGCTACACGATTCGTAAACCAACAATTCTGAATCTCGCAAGCCATGGAAGTTATATGATCCAAATTAAACTAAGTCTGGATGAAACAGAATCCGAACACCACTCATTGTGAGTCCTTCAGATTAGTGGTGTTACAGAATCCGAATTCAACCAAGTATGGATGCTGTCTGAATGTAGCTGACTCTGGATGCTATAGGATTCGTAAAACAACCATTCTGAATCTCGCAAGCCAGGGAAGTTGAATGATCCAAATTAAACCGAGTCTGGATGAAACAGAATCCGGATACCACCCATTGTGAGTCCATCTGATTAGTGATGTTACAGAAGCCGAAATAACCCAAGTATGGATGCTATCTGAATGTAGCTGACTCTGGATGCTATACGATTCGTAAAACAACCATTTTGAATCTCGCAAGCCAGGGAAGTTGAATGATCCAAATTAAATCGAGTCTGGATGAAACAAAATCCGGATACCACCCATTGTGAGTCCTTCTGATTAGTGATGTTACAGAAGCCGAATTAACCCAAGTATGGATGCTATCTGAATGTAGCTGACTCTGGATGCTATAGGATTCGTAAAACAACCATTCTGAATCTCGCAAGCCAGGGAAGTTGAATGATCCAAATTAAACCGAGTCTGGATGAAACAGAATCCGGATACCACCCATTGTGAGTCCATCTGATTAGTGATGTTACTGAATCCGAATTAACCCAAGTATGGATGCTATCTGAATGTAGCTGACTCTGGATGCTATAGGATTCGTAAAACAACCATTCTGAATCTCGCAAGCCAGGGAAGTTGAATGATCAAATTAAACCGAGTCTGGATGAAACAGAATCCGGATACCACCCATTGTGAGTCCATCTGATTAGTGATGTTACAGAAGCCGAAATAACCCAAGTATGGATGCTATCTGAATGTAGCTGACTCTGGATGCTATACGATTCGTAAAACAACCATTTTGAATCTCGCAAGCCAGGGAAGTTGAATGATCCAAATTAAATCGAGTCTGGATGAAACAAAATCCGGATACCACCCATTGTGAGTCCTTCTGATTAGTGATGTTACAGAAGCCGAATTAACCCAAGTATGGATGCTATCTGAATGTAGCTGACTCTGGATGCTATAGGATTCGTAAAACAACCATTCTGAATCTCGCAAGCCAGGGAAGTTGAATGATCCAAATTAAACCGAGTCTGGATGAAACAGAATCCGGATACCACCCATTGTGAGTCCATCTGATTAGTGATGTTACTGAATCCGAATTAACCCAAGTATGGATGCTATCTGAATGTAGCTGACTCTGGATGCTATAGGATTCGTAAAACAACCATTCTGAATCTCGCAAGCCAGGGAAGTTGAATGATCAAATTAAACCGAGTCTGGATGAAACAGAATCCGGATACCACCCATTGTGAGTCCATCTGATTAGTGATGTTTTTTTTTGGGTAAAGGGTTACCCCGGTGATACTATATATTCACAACCAAAAAAACACAAGTAGTGTAGAGAGCCTACACTAGTTCAATCATAGGACATGCCCTATGAAAGTAAAAACCAGAGAAAAACCAAACAAACGACAACCGAAACTGGACTAACAAACCACTAGGCTACAAACCTAGACTCAACAAGAAAAAATACAAAAGCATCATCAGCCGCCATCATCGTGCAGATCTGAAGCTTCAATATCCCAAGCCCTTAAAAGCTTTCGAACATTATCGCACTTTTTCAACTTTGCACCAATCAGCTTGTACCGCACTTGTTGTATAATGGTGTCACTTAATGATTCCGGGGGCCTCACCTGATTTCTGAATAATCTAGCATTCCGCTCTTGCCAAATGAAATAGGCCGTAGCAGCCACTATCAGTTTAGCAACGTAAACCGACGCCAATTTTGAATTGGATCGATCAAGTAACCAGTTAACAATGTCATCCCATTTAGCATGCACCGAACCCATACCCGCTTTTTGTCTAACCAGCAGCCACACTTGGGACGAGAATTTGCATTCAAAAAACAAATGGGTATGAGAGTCATGATTGGCATAGCATAACAAACAGCACATCATATTCATATTTTTCCTGCGCGATAAATCCCAACTCAAGATCTTATCTTGAGTAAGCAGTTTCCTTCGCATGATAAGCCATAAAAGAAAAGCATGACGCGGAATACACTGACCAAACCACACAAGACGGCACCAATCCACCTCCACAGCATGAAACCGAACCGAATCCCAAACTCTAGACGACGAGAACACATGCTTTTGATTACCATGACGCCACAAGACTTTATCCAACTTATTTGGCTGCAAAGAAATACCATCGAGCTGAATAAGAACCGGATACAAGTCCCGCCACGCAACCGGCCAGCTCCAAGACGTATCGGAATAGACATCCGACACCTTGGACTCCATATTAAAACCCGCGCTAGCAATCATCCGGGGAGAAAGAAACTGATCGAGCGGGCCTATCTCACTCCAATTATCGTGCCAAGCGGAGGTAGCCGAACCATTTCCAATCTCGGACCAGAAAAACTTCCTAACAATCGGCCGGAGCTGAAGAATCTTTCTCCAAGACCAACAGCAGGAAGCTGGAACTTTACAAACCCAAAAGCTTTTACCTCTCAACCTATAAGAGTGAACCCACTCAACCCAAACTGAATTACGCCTCGAAAGAATGCTCCAAATATGATTTGTCATAAGGGCGACATTAGCATCACTGATCCGACGAATACCTAAACCACCCTCATACTTAGGAACACACACCGTTTTCCAAGAAACTTTGGATCGGCCTTTTTGAAACGCACTATCATGAGACCATAAAAAGTTTCGCATCAAAGCCTCCAGCTTTTGAATCACCCGGTTCGGTAAAATAAACACAGAAGACCAGTAAATATGCATGGACGATAAAACCGAATTTATAAGTTGCAATCTACCTGCAAAAGATAGAAGTTTATTACGCCAGTGCATAATACGATTTTCAAGCTTCTCTACTAACAGAAGACAATCCTTTTGGAGCAAACGGGTCGAGATAAGCGGCACTCCCAAATATTTCACAGGCAACGAACCTTCCTTAAAAGGCATTAACTTTAGAATAGCAGCTTTCACATACGATGGAACATTCGAGAAGAAAACAGTACTTTTCTGAACACTAGGTAACAACCCCGACATTTTAGAAAATGAATCCAGCGCCTTCATAATACATCTAGCTGAAGCAATCTCACCCTTCGCGAAGATAAACAAATCATCGGCAAAACACAAGTTGACAATTTGCTGACGTTCACATTTATTATGAAATTTAAACGAATTGTCAATCCTGACCGTATGCTGTAAGATGGCCGTAAGAACTTCCATGACGAGCGTAAATAAATAAGGAGAGACCGGATCACCTTGCCTCAATCCCCTTCTACCCTTAAAGAACCCATGAACCTCGCCATTAACACACACCGAGTACGATGTAGTGGAAACACATAACATAATCCAGTGAATCATTGTAGGATGAAAACCAAAACCCATCAAAATACCCTTCAGAAAGTTCCAATCGACAGTGTCATACGCCTTCTGAATATCCACTTTGAAAGCACATTTCGGAGGGCCAACATTACGATGATAGTTATGCATCAACTCTTGTGTAAGTAAAACGTTGTCCGATATTCTCCTACCTGGCACAAAAGCTGATTGGTTGATACTGACTATATCATTCAAGCCCACTTTTATTCTATCAGCTACAATCTTGCTAATGCATTTGTACAACACATTGCAACAAGCAATCGGACGATAGTCCGTAACCACTGACGGGGAGGACGTCTTGGGGAGAAGAACAAGAAACGTGTGGTTCAATTCCCTAAGGAGTTTACCTGTCACAAAGAAATCAATCACAGCATTCGACACTGCACTACCAATGATAGGCCAAGCACCTTTAAAAAAACCAGCAGTAAAACCATCAGGGCCCGGGGCTTTGTCTGACCCAATCGAGAACAGCGCCTTTTTAACCTCATCATGCGTAACCGGACGCACCATAAGACCCGAAACTTCACTCGATAATCTGTTTGTGAATAAATCTGGAGCCGGGCTAAGCGAAATGTCACCTTGATTACCCAAGAAGTTCTCGTAATGATTAACGAAAGCAAGCTGGACATGCTCATCCTCATACACCTTACCATTAGCGTCCCGAATAACACTGATACGACTAAAATGAACTCTATTTTTAAGGGACGAATGAAAGAACGCTGAATTCATGTCTCCGACCGTCAACCAGTCCACCTTCGACTTCTGTTTCAAGAACCGCTCTTCATCCAATAAAGCTTCCTGATAAGAACGGCGAGTAGTAGTTTCCTCCTCACTAATTGCCAAACTAGCCGGATTACTGTCAAGCTCTCGCTGAATTTGATCAAGTCTCTCACGTAAATCTTGCACTTTTCTATGCAAATTGCCTTGCTGAAAGAGTAAAACCCGAAGAGGAGACTTTAACATCCGAAGCTTCTTCACAACCGAGAACTGATACACCCCTCTAACATCCGTCTCCCAAATACGCTTCACAATGTCTAAAAATTCAGGCTTATGAACAAGAAAATTAGCAAACTTGAACGACTTGTGTTTAAGTTTCCCAATAACCGGAATTTTGAGAACACTTGGACTATGATCCGATAACCGAGCTGGACAAAAAACAGCCACCGCATTCGGGAAAAGGGTTAAAAACTGAGAATTCCCCATGACTCTATCTATCTTTTTCATTAAACCAATCCCCTTCTTTGGTTTTTGACTCCACGTAAAATGTAAGCCGGACTGATTCAAATCCAGCATCTCAATATCATTAACACACGCTTGAAAGTCTCTCATGCTAGCCGAAATTGACGAACATCCCATAGACTTATCTTCAAGATACAACGCTGAGTTAAAATCACCTAGCATAACCCACGGATCATTACGAACAAGCGACTTATGCAGGCCGAGGTGGTTCCATAACTCCCTACGAGAGATATAATAGTTTGCAGCATAAACGATAGAACAAAAGAGCATTTTTTTCTCGTGTTTAAAAAACAACTGCAAGTGCATAACCTGATCTGACTGAAAGAGCACCATAACATCAAACACTAACGGATTCCAACCAACGATAATTCTCGTACCTTTATTACAAAGAGACCCATTAGAAGTCCATCTCCACGACCGAAAGACCGCCTTACAAATTTTAGAAAGGTTACTCGGATCAATGTGAGACTCAAGAATAGCACATAAGCTTAAATTAACATCTTTGATAACTTGCCGAACCTCAGCTTGCTTAATGGGGCGGTTCAAACCCCTTACGTTCCAAGAAGCTATACTAACCATTAATAACCGACGAAGAAGGAGTGCTTGCCCCTTTACTATTAGTGCTTTTAAACGTACCTTGCCGTAGGTAATCATCAAGCTCATACTCGTCTCCTTCAACATATCCCTCCTCCACCTCATTCTCCTCCTCGTCTACAGGAATCTCACCCGAATTATTGCCATCCCCATCCTCATTAACACTAGGATCATTTAGAACCTCAAAAGGATTAGCCGATTGAAACGTGGGCTCAGACGACCCATTACCCGAAGCATGATTCTTCTTAGAAACCACAGGCCGATATTCAAACTTTGGTTTCGGCTTGTTGACCGGGAACCCCGTCTTCTTAGCAACCTTCTTCCCGTGAACTCCCGAATAACCCTCGTCATCAATCACCGGTTTTTTTCCAGCCCTAGTAGCATTACGAACATTACCCTGCTGCTTCGGTTGATTAGGACAAGTTTCGTTAGAATGCCCAAATACACAACAATGGCCACATCTCAACGGTGACCATTCATACTCCACCGACATCGTCTCCTTAACAAAACCCTCCCCCTCCGGTTCAGGAATCGCTAACGTTATCTGCTCCCTTAAACTCTTCTCAGCCGAGACTTCTATTAAAGCTCTCGCATAGCTGCTCCTTCCCCACATATCCGAACACATCGACGATGTATAAGAATCCAATACTTTCGGCTCCCCAATCGTAGTCGCAATCATGCTTAGCCCATCCTCCGTATAAGCCGCAATCGGAACATCATGAACTTTAACCCAAATCTGCACTTTCTTTACTTCCTTTTTTTCCAGTTTTGTAGTCGGGCTCCAAATATCTAGAAAAAGAGGTTGCGATCGAATAATCCATGGGCCATCTTTCAAAGCATTAAGCATACCTGCCTCCTCCGAGAACTTGAAGAAAAAAAATCCGTTCGCATTCATCATAGATTTCTGAACACCATACTTCTTCCAGTTATTACGGACAAAATAATCAACAACCGGGTATGCTACCCGATCACCCAGAAAATAACCATAAAGGGTATTAGCCATTTTGTTTTGAACTACCCGTACAGATTCCCTTGGAAGAACGACATCACATCCCTCCTGGATACTATCACTAGCAAGAGCACGAAAATTCAGCTTAACATTCTTATTTGCAAGTAACGAATCAGCATATGATTTAGTTTTTAAAACGCTGCCATTATCCGCATTAACCTCTTTGACCCCCTCTTGCCCATCCATCATTATATTCGGAACACTACAGCCCGGACCTTGATTCACCGGCTTTTCAATCGGAACCGGTATCGTAACCTTAGTTAGTTCATCAATAACATTAATCGGCTTCGGTTCATTGATAACAATACCTCTTTTCGGCAGCACCGTATTACCAACACTATTAACTCCACGAGTAGAAATACCCTTGAATTGCATCGCTGACTTTCCACGATCCCCTTGGTTACTTACCCCATGTTTTTTACGTTCATCCATGCTATAGAAAACAACTCTCTAATCTCAAGAAAAACTCAGACAACCATGCACGAGAAAAAACAAGAAAACCAGAAACCAACGAACGAGAACACAGCAGAAACCCTAAACTAGCAAACCCTAATCCCGGAATCTTTCAAAACCATATAGAGTAATCGGTTCAATGAATAAACCCACAACGCTATACGATCTGATCAATAACCAGGAACTAGGGCGGCGAAAAAGCACAGAAACAAAAAACAAAACCCTAAAAATTAACTCAATCCCTTTGCTAACTAGTTCGAATTGAAGATGAGAATTCCCAATCCTCAATAGTCAGACTGTTATACAAAGATCAAGAAGAAAATTCTAGGGTTACAAGGAGGGACGTGTTCGCCATGCTAGAGAGAGAATTAGGGTTTCCTTCGATAGCATTGATTAGTGATGTTACAGAAGCCGAAATAACCCAAGTATGGATGCTATCTGAATGTAGCTGACTCTGGATGCTATACGATTTCTAAAATAACCATTCTAAATATCCCAAACCAGGGAAGTTGAACGATCCAAATTAAACCGAGTCTGGATGAAACAGAATCCGGATACCACCCATTGTGAGACCTTCTGATTAGTTATGTTACAGAAGCCAAATTCAACCAAGTATGGATGCTATCTAAATGTAGCTGACTCTGGATGCTATACGATTCGTAAAACAACCATTTTGAATCTCGCAAGCTAGGGAAGTTGAATGATCTAAATTAAATCGAGTCTGGATGAAACAAAATCCGGATACCACCCATTGTGAGTCCTTCTGATTAGTGATGTTACAGAAGCCGAATTAACCCAAATATGGATGCTATCTAAATGTTGCTGACTCTGGATGCTACACGATTCGTAAAACAACAATTCTGAATCTCGCAAGCCAGGGAAGTTAAATGATCCAAATTAAACTAAGTCTGGATGAAACAGAATCCGAACACCACTCATTGTGAGTCCTTCAGATTAGTGGTGTTACAGAATCCGAATTCAACCAAGTATGGATGCTGTCTGAATGTAGCTGACTCTGGATGCTATAGGATTCGTAAAACAACCATTCTGAATCTCGCAAGCCAGGGAAGTTGAATGATCCAAATTAAACCGAGTCTGGATGAAACAGAATCCGGATACCACCCATTGTGAGTCCATCTGATTAGTGATGTTACAGAAGCCGAAATAACCCAAGTATGGATGCTATCTGAATGTAGCTGACTCTGGATGCTATACGATTCGTAAAACAACCATTTTGAATCTCGCAAGCCAGGGAAGTTAAATGATCCAAATTAAACTAAGTCTGGATGAAACAGAATCCGAACACCACTCATTGTGAGTCCTTCAGATTAGTGGTGTTACAGAATCCGAATTCAACCAAGTATGGATGCTGTCTGAATGTAGCTGACTCTGGATGCTATAGGATTCGTAAAACAACCATTCTGAATCTCGCAAGCCAGGGAAGTTGAATGATCCAAATTAAATCGAGTCTGGATGAAACAAAATCCGGATACCACCCATTGTGAGTCCTTCTGATTAGTGATGTTACAGAAGCCGAATTAACCCAAGTATGGATGCTATCTGAATGTAGCTGACTCTGGATGCTATAGGATTCGTAAAACAACCATTCTGAATCTCGCAAGCCAGGGAAGTTGAATGATCCAAATTAAACCGAGTCTGGATGAAACAGAATCCGGATACCACCCATTGTGAGTCCATCTGATTAGTGATGTTACAGAAGCCGAATTAACCCAAGTATGGATGCTATCTGAATGTAGCTGACTCTGGATGCTATAGGATTCGTAAAACAACCATTCTGAATCTCGCAAGCCAGGGAAGTTGAATGATCCAAATTAAACCGAGTCTGGATGAAACAGAATCCGGATACCACCCATTGTGAGTCCACCTGATTAGTGATGTTACTGAATCCGAATTAACCCAAGTATGGATGCTATCTGAATGTAGCTGACTGTGGATGCTATAGGATTCGTAAAACAACCATTCTGAATCTCGCAAGCCAGGGAAGTTGAATGATCAAATTAAACCGAGTCTGGATGAAACAGAATCCGGATACCACCCATTGTGAGTCCATCTGATTAGTGATGTTACAGAAGCCGAAATAACCCAAGTATGGATGCTATCTGAATGTAGCTGACTCTGGATGCTATACGATTTCTAAAATAACCATTCTAAATATCCCAAACCAGGGAAGTTGAACGATCCAAATTAAACCGAGTCTGGATGAAACAGAATCCGGATACCACCCATTGTGAGACCTTCTGATTAGTTATGTTACAGAAGCCAAATTCAACCAAGTATGGATGCTATCTAAATATAGCTGACTCTGGATGCTATACGATTCGTAAAACAACCATTTTGAATCTCGCAAGCTAGGGAAGTTGAATGATCCAAATTAAATCGAGTCTGGATGAAACAAAATCCGGATACCACCCATTGTGAGTCCTTCTGATTAGTGATGTTACAGAAGCCGAATTAACCCAAATATGGATGCTATCTAAATGTAGCTGACTCTGGATGCTACACGATTCGTAAAACAACAATTCTGAATCTCGCAAGCCAGGGAAGTTAAATGATCCAAATTAAACTAAGTCTGGATGAAACAGAATCCGAACACCACTCATTGTGAGTCCTTCAGATTAGTGGCGTTACAGAATCCGAATTCAACCAAGTATGGATGCTGTCTGAATGTAGCTGACTCTGGATGCTATAGGATTCGTAAAACAACCATTCTGAATCTCGCAAGCCAGGGAAGTTGAATGATCAAAATTAAACCGAGTCTGGATGAAACAGAATCCGGATACCACCCATTGTGAGTCCATCTGATTAGTGATGTTACAGAAGCCGAAATAACCCAAGTATGGATGCTATCTGAATGTAGCTGACTCTGGATGCTATAGATTTCTAAAACAACCATTCTAAATATCCCAAACTAGGGAAGTTGAACGATCCAAATTAAACCGAGTCTGGATGAAACAGAATCCGGATACCACCCATTGTGAGACCTTCTGATTAGTTATGTTACAGAAGCCAAATTCAACCAAGTATGGATGCTATCTAATTGTAGCTGACTCTGGATGCTATACGATTCGTAAAACAACCATTTCGAATCTCGCAAGCCAGGGAAGTTGAATGATCCAAATTAAATCGAGTCTGGATGAAACAAAATCCGGATACCACCCATTGTGAGTCCTTCTGATTAGTGATGTTACAGAAGCCGAATTAACCCAAGTATGGATGCTATCTGAATGTAGCTGACTCTGGATGCTATAGGATTCGTAAAACAACCATTCTGAATCTCGCAAGCCAGGGAAGTTGAATGATCCAAATTAAATCGAGTCTGGATGAAATAGAATCCGGATACAACCCATTGTGAGTCCATCTGATTAGTGATGTTACAGAAGCCGAATTAACCCAAGTATGGATGCTATCTGAATGTAGCTGACTCTGGATGCTATACGATTCATAAAACAACCATTTTGAATCTCGCAAGCCAGGGAAGTTAAATGATCCAAATTAAACTGAGTCTGGATGAAACAGAATCCGAATACCACCCATTGTGAGTCCTTCTGATTAGTGATGTTACAAAAGCCGAATTCAACCAAGTATGGATGCTATCTGAATGGAGACTCTGTATGCTATACGATTCGTAAAACAACCATTTTAAATCTCGCATGCCAGGGAAGTTGAATCATCCAAATTAAACCGATTCTAGATGAAACAGAATCCGAATACCACTCATTGTGAGTCTTTTTGATTAGTGGTGTTACAGAATCTGAATTCAACCAAGTATGGATGTTATCTGAATATAGCTGACTCTGGATGCTATAGGATTCGTAAAACAACCATTCGGAATCTCACAAGCCAGGGAAGTTGAATGATCCAAATTAAACCGAGTCTGGATGATACATAATGCGGATACAACCCATTGTGAGTCCTTCTGATTAGTGATGTTACAGAAGCCGAATTCAACCAAGTATGGATGCTATTTAAATGTAGCTGACTCTGGATGCTATACGATTCGTAAAACAACCATTTTGAATCTCGCAAGCCAGGGAAGTTGAATGATCCAAATTAAACCGAGTCTGGATGAAACAGAATCCGGATACCACCCATTGTGAGTCCATCTGATTAGTGATGTTACAGAAGCCGAAATAACCCAAGTATGGATGCTATCTGAATGTAGCTGACTCTGGATGCTACACGATTCGTAAAACAACCATTTTAAATCTCGCAAGCCAGGTAAGTTGAATGATCCAAATTAAATTGAGTCTGGATGAAACAGAATCCGAATACCACTCATTGTGAGTCCTTCTGATTATTGGTGTTACAGAATCCGAATTCAACCAAGAATGGATGCTATCTGATTGTAGCTGACTTTGGATGCTATACGATTTCTAAAACAACCATTCTAAATATCCCAAACCAGAGAAGTTGAACGATCCAAATTAAACCAAGTCTGGATGAAACAGAATCCGGATACCACCCATTGTGAGACCTTCTGATTAGTTATGTTACAGAAGCCAAATTCAACCAAGTATGGATGCTATCTAAATGTAGCTGACTCTGGATGCTATACGATTCGTAAAACAACCATTTTGAATCTCGCAAGCCAGGGAAGTTGAATGATCCAAATTAAATCGAGTCTGGATGAAACAAAATCCGGATACCACCCATTGTGAGTCCTTCTGATTAGTGATGTTACAAAAGCCGAATTAACCCAAGTATGGATGCTATCTGAATGTAGCTGACTCTGGATGCTATAGGATTCGTAAAACAACCATTCTGAATCTCGCAAGCCAGGGAAGTTGAATGATCCAAATTAAACCGAGTCTGGATGAAACAGAATCCGGATACCACCCATTGTGAGTCCATCTGATTAGTGATGTTACTGAATCCGAATTAACCCAAGTATGGATGCTATCTGAATGTAGCTGACTCTGGATGCTATAGGATTCGTAAAACAACCATTCTGAATCTCGCAAGCCAGGGAAGTTGAATGATCCAAATTAAATCGAGTCTGGATGAAACAAAATCCGGATACCACCCATTGTGAGTCCTTCTGATTAGTGATGTTACAGAAGCCGAATTAACCCAAATATGGATGCTATCTAAATGTAGCTGACTCTGGATGCTACACGATTCGTAAAACAACAATTCTGAATCTCGCAAGCCAGGGAAGTTAAATGATCCAAATTAAACTAAGTCTGGATGAAACAGAATCCGAACACCACTCATTGTGAGTCCTTCAGATTAGTGGCGTTACAGAATCCGAATTCAACCAAGTATGGATGCTGTCTGAATGTAGCTGACTCTGGATGCTATAGGATTCGTAAAACAACCATTCTGAATCTCGCAAGCCAGGGAAGTTGAATGATCAAAATTAAACCGAGTCTGGATGAAACAGAATCCGGATACCACCCATTGTGAGTCCATCTGATTAGTGATGTTACAGAAGCCGAAATAACCCAAGTATGGATGCTATCTGAATGTAGCTGACTCTGGATGCTATAGATTTCTAAAACAACCATTCTAAATATCCCAAACTAGGGAAGTTGAACGATCCAAATTAAACCGAGTCTGGATGAAACAGAATCCGGATACCACCCATTGTGAGACCTTCTGATTAGTTATGTTACAGAAGCCAAATTCAACCAAGTATGGATGCTATCTAAATGTAGCTGACTCTGGATGCTATACGATTCGTAAAACAACCATTTTGAATCTCGCAAGCCAGGGAAGTTGAATGATCCAAATTAAATCGAGTCTGGATGAAACAAAATCCGGATACCACCCATTGTGAGTCCTTCTGATTAGTGATGTTACAGAAGCCGAATTAACCCAAGTATGGATGCTATCTGAATGTAGCTGACTCTGGATGCTATAGGATTCGTAAAACAACCATTCTGAATCTCGCAAGCCAGGGAAGTTGAATGATCCAAATTAAATCGAGTCTGGATGAAATAGAATCCGGATACAACCCATTGTGAGTCCATCTGATTAGTGATGTTACAGAAGCCGAATTAACCCAAGTATGGATGCTATCTGAATGTAGCTGACTCTGGATGCTATACGATTCATAAAACAACCATTTTGAATCTCGCAAGCCAGGGAAGTTAAATGATCCAAATTAAACTGAGTCTGGATGAAACAGAATCCGAATACCACCCATTGTGAGTCCTTCTGATTAGTGATGTTACAAAAGCCGAATTCAACCAAGTATGGATGCTATCTGAATGGAGACTCTGTATGCTATACGATTCGTAAAACAACCATTTTAAATCTCGCATGCCAGGGAAGTTGAATCATCCAAATTAAACCGATTCTAGATGAAACAGAATCCGAATACCACTCATTGTGAGTCTTTTTGATTAGTGGTGTTACAGAATCTGAATTCAACCAAGTATGGATGTTATCTGAATATAGCTGACTCTGGATGCTATAGGATTCGTAAAACAACCATTCAGAATCTCGCAAGCCAGGGAAGTTGAATGATCCAAATTAAACCGAGTCTGGATGATACATAATGCGGATACAACCCATTGTGAGTCCTTCTGATTAGTGATGTTACAGAAGCCGAATTCAACCAAGTATGGATGCTATTTAAATGTAGCTGACTCTGGATGCTATACGATTCGTAAAACAACCATTTTGAATCTCGCAAGCCAGGGAAGTTGAATGATCCAAATTAAACCGAGTCTGGATGAAACAGAATCCGGATACCACCCATTGTGAGTCCATCTGATTAGTGATGTTACAGAAGCCGAAATAACCCAAGTATGGATGCTATCTGAATGTAGCTGACTCTGGATGCTACACGATTCGTAAAACAACCATTTTAAATCTCGCAAGCCAGGTAAGTTGAATGATCCAAATTAAATTGAGTCTGGATGAAACAGAATCCGAATACCACTCATTGTGAGTCCTTCTGATTATTGGTGTTACAGAATCCGAATTCAACCAAGAATGGATGCTATCTGATTGTAGCTGACTCTGGATGCTATACGATTTCTAAAACAACCATTCTAAATATCCCAAACCAGAGAAGTTGAACGATCCAAATTAAACCAAGTCTGGATGAAACAGAATCCGGATACCACCCATTGTGAGACCTTCTGATTAGTTATGTTACAGAAGCCAAATTCAACCAAGTATGGATGCTATCTAAATGTAGCTGACTCTGGATGCTATACGATTCGTAAAACAACCATTTTGAATCTCGCAAGCCAGGGAAGTTGAATGATCCAAATTAAATCGAGTCTGGATGAAACAAAATCCGGATACCACCCATTGTGAGTCCTTCTGATTAGTGATGTTACAAAAGCCGAATTAACCCAAGTATGGATGCTATCTGAATGTAGCTGACTCTGGATGCTATAGGATTCGTAAAACAACCATTCTGAATCTCGCAAGCCAGGGAAGTTGAATGATCCAAATTAAACCGAGTCTGGATGAAACAGAATCCGGATACCACCCATTGTGAGTCCATCTGATTAGTGATGTTACTGAATCCGAATTAACCCAAGTATGGATGCTATCTGAATGTAGCTGACTCTGGATGCTATAGGATTCGTAAAACAACCATTCTGAATCTCGCAAGCCAGGGAAGTTGAATGATCAAATTAAACCGAGTCTGGATGAAACAGAATCCGGATACCACCCATTGTGAGTCCATCTGATTAGTGATGTTACAGAAGCCGAAATAACCCAAGTATGGATGCTATCTGAATGTAGCTGACTCTGGATGCTATACGATTTCTAAAATAACCATTCTAAATATCCCAAACCAGGGAAGTTGAACAATCCAAATTAAACCGAGTCTGGATGAAACAGAATCCGGATACCACCCATTGTGAGACCTTCTGATTAGTTATGTTACAGAAGCCAAATTCAACCAAGTATGGATGCTATCTAAATATAGCTGACTCTGGATGCTATACGATTCGTAAAACAACCATTTTGAATCTCGCAAGCTAGGGAAGTTGAATGATCCAAATTAAATCGAGTCTGGATGAAACAAAATCCGGATACCACCCATTGTGAGTCCTTCTGATTAGTGATGTTACAGAAGCCGAATTAACCCAAATATGGATGCTATCTAAATGTAGCTGACTCTGGATGCTACACGATTCGTAAAACAACAATTCTGAATCTCGCAAGCCAGGGAAGTTAAATGATCCAAATTAAACTAAGTCTGGATGAAACAGAATCCGAACACCACTCATTGTGAGTCCTTCAGATTAGTGGCGTTACAGAATCCGAATTCAACCAAGTATGGATGCTGTCTGAATGTAGCTGACTCTGGATGCTATAGGATTCGTAAAACAACCATTCTGAATCTCGCAAGCCAGGGAAGTTGAATGATCAAAATTAAACCGAGTCTGGATGAAACAGAATCCGGATACCACCCATTGTGAGTCCATCTGATTAGTGATGTTACAGAAGCCGAAATAACCCAAGTATGGATGCTATCTGAATGTAGCTGACTCTGGATGCTATAGATTTCTAAAACAACCATTCTAAATATCCCAAACTAGGGAAGTTGAACGATCCAAATTAAACCGAGTCTGGATGAAACAGAATCCGGATACCACCCATTGTGAGACCTTCTGATTAGTTATGTTACAGAAGCCAAATTCAACCAAGTATGGATGCTATCTAAATGTAGCTGACTCTGGATGCTATACGATTCGTAAAACAACCATTTTGAATCTCGCAAGCCAGGGAAGTTGAATGATCCAAATTAAATCGAGTCTGGATGAAACAAAATCCGGATACCACCCATTGTGAGTCCTTCTGATTAGTGATGTTACAGAAGCCGAATTAACCCAAGTATGGATGCTATCTGAATGTAGCTGACTCTGGATGCTATAGGATTCGTAAAACAACCATTCTGAATCTCGCAAGCCAGGGAAGTTGAATGATCCAAATTAAATCGAGTCTGGATGAAATAGAATCCGGATACAACCCATTGTGAGTCCATCTGATTAGTGATGTTACAGAAGCCGAATTAACCCAAGTATGGATGCTATCTGAATGTAGCTGACTCTGGATGCTATACGATTCATAAAACAACCATTTTGAATCTCGCAAGCCAGGGAAGTTAAATGATCCAAATTAAACTGAGTCTGGATGAAACAGAATCCGAATACCACCCATTGTGAGTCCTTCTGATTAGTGATGTTACAAAAGCCGAATTCAACCAAGTATGGATGCTATCTGAATGGAGACTCTGTATGCTATACGATTCGTAAAACAACCATTTTAAATCTCGCATGCCAGGGAAGTTGAATCATCCAAATTAAACCGATTCTAGATGAAACAGAATCCGAATACCACTCATTGTGAGTCTTTTTGATTAGTGGTGTTACAGAATCTGAATTCAACCAAGTATGGATGTTATCTGAATATAGCTGACTCTGGATGCTATAGGATTCGTAAAACAACCATTCAGAATCTCGCAAGCCAGGGAAGTTGAATGATCCAAATTAAACCGAGTCTGGATGATACATAATGCGGATACAACCCATTGTGAGTCCTTCTGATTAGTGATGTTACAGAAGCCGAATTCAACCAAGTATGGATGCTATTTAAATGTAGCTGACTCTGGATGCTATACGATTCGTAAAACAACCATTTTGAATCTCGCAAGCCAGGGAAGTTGAATGATCCAAATTAAACCGAGTCTGGATGAAACAGAATCCGGATACCACCCATTGTGAGTCCATCTGATTAGTGATGTTACAGAAGCCGAAATAACCCAAGTATGGATGCTATCTGAATGTAGCTGACTCTGGATGCTACACGATTCGTAAAACAACCATTTTAAATCTCGCAAGCCAGGTAAGTTGAATGATCCAAATTAAATTGAGTCTGGATGAAACAGAATCCGAATACCACTCATTGTGAGTCCTTCTGATTATTGGTGTTACAGAATCCGAATTCAACCAAGAATGGATGCTATCTGATTGTAGCTGACTCTGGATGCTATACGATTTCTAAAACAACCATTCTAAATATCCCAAACCAGAGAAGTTGAACGATCCAAATTAAACCAAGTCTGGATGAAACAGAATCCGGATACCACCCATTGTGAGACCTTCTGATTAGTTATGTTACAGAAGCCAAATTCAACCAAGTATGGATGCTATCTAAATGTAGCTGACTCTGGATGCTATACGATTCGTAAAACAACCATTTTGAATCTCGCAAGCCAGGGAAGTTGAATGATCCAAATTAAATCGAGTCTGGATGAAACAAAATCCGGATACCACCCATTGTGAGTCCTTCTGATTAGTGATGTTACAAAAGCCGAATTAACCCAAGTATGGATGCTATCTGAATGTAGCTGACTCTGGATGCTATAGGATTCGTAAAACAACCATTCTGAATCTCGCAAGCCAGGGAAGTTGAATGATCCAAATTAAACCGAGTCTGGATGAAACAGAATCCGGATACCACCCATTGTGAGTCCATCTGATTAGTGATGTTACTGAATCCGAATTAACCCAAGTATGGATGCTATCTGAATGTAGCTGACTCTGGATGCTATAGGATTCGTAAAACAACCATTCTGAATCTCGCAAGCCAGGGAAGTTGAATGATCAAATTAAACCGAGTCTGGATGAAACAGAATCCGGATACCACCCATTGTGAGTCCATCTGATTAGTGATGTTACAGAAGCCGAAATAACCCAAGTATGGATGCTATCTGAATGTAGCTGACTCTGGATGCTATACGATTTCTAAAATAACCATTCTAAATATCCCAAACCAGGGAAGTTGAACAATCCAAATTAAACCGAGTCTGGATGAAACAGAATCCGGATACCACCCATTGTGAGACCTTCTGATTAGTTATGTTACAGAAGCCAAATTCAACCAAGTATGGATGCTATCTAAATATAGCTGACTCTGGATGCTATACGATTCGTAAAACAACCATTTTGAATCTCGCAAGCTAGGGAAGTTGAATGATCCAAATTAAATCGAGTCTGGATGAAACAAAATCCGGATACCACCCATTGTGAGTCCTTCTGATTAGTGATGTTACAGAAGCCGAATTAACCCAAATATGGATGCTATCTAAATGTAGCTGACTCTGGATGCTACACGATTCGTAAAACAACAATTCTGAATCTCGCAAGCCAGGGAAGTTAAATGATCCAAATTAAACTAAGTCTGGATGAAACAGAATCCGAACACCACTCATTGTGAGTCCTTCAGATTAGTGGCGTTACAGAATCCGAATTCAACCAAGTATGGATGCTGTCTGAATGTAGCTGACTCTGGATGCTATAGGATTCGTAAAACAACCATTCTGAATCTCGCAAGCCAGGGAAGTTGAATGATCAAAATTAAACCGAGTCTGGATGAAACAGAATCCGGATACCACCCATTGTGAGTCCATCTGATTAGTGATGTTACAGAAGCCGAAATAACCCAAGTATGGATGCTATCTGAATGTAGCTGACTCTGGATGCTATAGATTTCTAAAACAACCATTCTAAATATCCCAAACTAGGGAAGTTGAACGATCCAAATTAAACCGAGTCTGGATGAAACAGAATCCGGATACCACCCATTGTGAGACCTTCTGATTAGTTATGTTACAGAAGCCAAATTCAACCAAGTATGGATGCTATCTAAATGTAGCTGACTCTGGATGCTATACGATTCGTAAAACAACCATTTTGAATCTCGCAAGCCAGGGAAGTTGAATGATCCAAATTAAATCGAGTCTGGATGAAACAAAATCCGGATACCACCCATTGTGAGTCCTTCTGATTAGTGATGTTACAGAAGCCGAATTAACCCAAGTATGGATGCTATCTGAATGTAGCTGACTCTGGATGCTATAGGATTCGTAAAACAACCATTCTGAATCTCGCAAGCCAGGGAAGTTGAATGATCCAAATTAAATCGAGTCTGGATGAAATAGAATCCGGATACAACCCATTGTGAGTCCATCTGATTAGTGATGTTACAGAAGCCGAATTAACCCAAGTATGGATGCTATCTGAATGTAGCTGACTCTGGATGCTATACGATTCATAAAACAACCATTTTGAATCTCGCAAGCCAGGGAAGTTAAATGATCCAAATTAAACTGAGTCTGGATGAAACAGAATCCGAATACCACCCATTGTGAGTCCTTCTGATTAGTGATGTTACAAAAGCCGAATTCAACCAAGTATGGATGCTATCTGAATGGAGACTCTGTATGCTATACGATTCGTAAAGCAACCATTTTAAATCTCGCATGCCAGGGAAGTTGAATCATCCAAATTAAACCGATTCTAGATGAAACAGAATCCGAATACCACTCATTGTGAGTCTTTTTGATTAGTGGTGTTACAGAATCTGAATTCAACCAAGTATGGATGTTATCTGAATATAGCTGACTCTGGATGCTATAGGATTCGTAAAACAACCATTCAGAATCTCGCAAGCCAGGGAAGTTGAATGATCCAAATTAAACCGAGTCTGGATGATACATAATGCGGATACAACCCATTGTGAGTCCTTCTGATTAGTGATGTTACAGAAGCCGAATTCAACCAAGTATGGATGCTATTTAAATGTAGCTGACTCTGGATGCTATACGATTCGTAAAACAACCATTTTGAATCTCGCAAGCCAGGGAAGTTGAATGATCCAAATTAAACCGAGTCTGGATGAAACAGAATCCGGATACCACCCATTGTGAGTCCATCTGATTAGTGATGTTACAGAAGCCGAAATAACCCAAGTATGGATGCTATCTGAATGTAGCTGACTCTGGATGCTACACGATTCGTAAAACAACCATTTTAAATCTCGCAAGCCAGGTAAGTTGAATGATCCAAATTAAATTGAGTCTGGATGAAACAGAATCCGAATACCACTCATTGTGAGTCCTTCTGATTATTGGTGTTACAGAATCCGAATTCAACCAAGAATGGATGCTATCTGATTGTAGCTGACTCTGGATGCTATACGATTTCTAAAACAACCATTCTAAATATCCCAAACCAGAGAAGTTGAACGATCCAAATGAAACCAAGTCTGGATGAAACAGAATCCGGATACCACCCATTGTGAGACCTTCTGATTAGTTATGTTACAGAAGCCAAATTCAACCAAGTATGGATGCTATCTAAATGTAGCTGACTCTGGATGCTATACGATTCGTAAAACAACCATTTTGAATCTCGCAAGCCAGGGAAGTTGAATGATCCAAATTAAATCGAGTCTGGATGAAACAAAATCCGGATACCACCCATTGTGAGTCCTTCTGATTAGTGATGTTACAAAAGCCGAATTAACCCAAGTATGGATGCTATCTGAATGTAGCTGACTCTGGATGCTATAGGATTCGTAAAACAACCATTCTGAATCTCGCAAGCCAGGGAAGTTGAATGATCCAAATTAAACCGAGTCTGGATGAAACAGAATCCGGATACCACCCATTGTGAGTCCATCTGATTAGTGATGTTACTGAATCCGAACTAACCCAAGTATGGATGCTATCTGAATGTAGCTGACTCTGGATGCTATAGGATTCGTAAAACAAACAGAATCCGAATACCACCCATTGTGAGTCCTTCTGATTAGTGATGTTACAAAAGCCGAATTCAACCAAGTATGGATGCTATCTGAATGTAGACTCTGTATGCTATACGATTCGTAAAACAACCATTTTAAATCTCGCATGCCAGGGAAGTTGAATCATCCAAATTAAACCGATTCTAGATGAAACAGAATCCGAATACCACTCATTGTGAGTCTTTTTGATTAGTGGTGTTACAGAATCTGAATTCAACCAAGTATGGATGTTATCTGAATATAGCTGACTCTGGATGCTATAGGATTCGTAAAACAACCATTCGGAATCTCGCAAGCCAGGGAAGTTGAATGATCCAAATTAAACCGAGTCTGGATGATACATAATGCGGATACAACCCATTGTGAGTCCTTCTGATTAGTGATGTTACAGAAGCCGAATTCAACCAAGTATGGATTCTATTTAAATGTAGCTGACTCTGGATGCTATACGATTCGTAAAACAACCATTTTGAATCTCGCAAGCCAGGGAAGTTGAATGATCCAAATTAAACCGAGTCTGGATGAAACAGAATCCGGATACCACCCATTGTGAGTCCATCTGATTAGTGATGTTACAGAAGCCGAAATAACCCAAGTATGGATGCTATCTGAATGTAGCTGACTCTGGATGCTACACGATTCGTAAAACAACCATTTTAAATCTCGCAAGCCAGGTAAGTTGAATGATCCAAATTAAATTGAGTCTGGATGAAACAAAATCCGAATACCACTCATTGTGAGTCCTTCTGATTATTGGTGTTACAGAATCCGAATTCAACCAAGAATGGATGCTATCTGATTGTAGCTGACTCTGGATGCTATACGATTTCTAAAACTGTGACAACTTGAGTTTCTGACTGTCACTTTCGCATTTAATGCGCGTTGACTTTGACTGTCTAGCTGTTTGAATTATGGATTTGTAATTGTACTCGTTGTGTTTTAATGAGACATATCGTCATTGTGCCTATATGTGATTACTTGCTATAATAGAAAATAATATTGGAATTATTATTAGAATTATTATTAAACACTTAGTCTAGATCGAAACATAGTTCGAAGGATTCGAAGGACTCGAAGGACCACGAAACATATCCTTCGAGCACGAAACATATCCTTCGACATCATTCGGCCCGAAGAATCACGAAACATATCCTTCGATATGTTTCGGCCCAGTCATTTTAAATGGGCTTGGCCCATTACTGTGAAATGTTATATACGAAACACATGCATGGTCGGCAGTTTTTTTGAGAAAAACCCTAGAACACTTTTAATTTGTGACGGCAACCACAACCCTTACGGAGACTTTGCTGATCAATTCTTTTGCTTACTATCCCGGTTAGTGTCCACAGTACATGATTTCTTGAATTATCAATCGTATGTAAATATGTTGGTTGTATGTTAACTGATTTGTAAGATGATTGTGTATGGGTATTAATCGGAATTGTATGCACATTGGATCTGTTGTGATTATGGTCAAATGATTTCATGTTCGGTGTTACGAATCGTTTTGTTAATCGGCTAGTTAATCCAGTCAGGGTGATCGATCGGATAGGAAATTTATGTTTGTTAAATGGATGGTTGGTAATACGATTTGATGATAACTTGTGATTTAGAATATTGTAATCGGACACGTTTATGTAATCGGCGCATATGTGTCAATCGGATAGTTTGAATGATCTTGTTTCAGATTAGGGTTCTTGATAAACATGAGAATCATGCTTGGTTGATCTTGTTGATGTTAGCAGATTTGTGAAAATTGTGTTAATGGTTAATCGGATAAACGTAACTGTTACTTATCAATACACCGAAAGATACCGATCCCTCGAACCATAGTAGTTGACCGAAGGATTGTTTGGCCGAAAGATACTCGTTGACCGAACCATAGTTTGACCGACAGATAGTTGGACCGAAAGATAGTTGGACCGAAAGATGGCATGGTCCGAAGCATAACCTTCGGTCCGAAGGATAATGGACTGTCGAAGGATGAATTATGAATCGAAAGATACTAGGGTTTTGAAAATGCTTTGAACAGAGGAACATATGTTGAATTAATTTACATGCCATGCTTGGTGATGAACTGATTCGTGTAATACTACGTGTTGTACTGATATGCAAACTGACTGCTATGTGAACCAATTAATTGCATGCGTAACATTTCGAGCATGAACTGATTTGCTATACGTGTATACATAGGACGTGATTAATTAACTGTGAGCACTTATTTAGCATACCGAGCAAACCAAGGTGAGTTCACACTCTTACCAAGGCATGGGGTTCCCGGGGTGTTGGGAATGGGATTGAAAGGTTGATTAGATACATTATTGACACTATGCCTAGACTACCACTTTACTATCCTCGGTTGTGAAGGATACCTATAGTTACGAGTAGTCTAGTGGTTATACAACGTGGAACACCACCACACAGTAACGTGGAACACCACCACACAGTAACGTGGAACACCACCACACAGTAACGTGGAACACCACCACACAGTAACGTGGAACACCACCACACAGTAACGTGGAACACCACCACACAGTAACGTGGAACACCACCACACAGTAACGTGGAACACCACCACACAGTAACGTGGAACACCACCACACAGTAACGTGGAACACCACCACCAATAGAACATACAATCGGCCCGGTAGAGCCACCTGTTACAAACGAACTTACTATTACGCATTTACTTTCTGTGAACTCGCTCAACTAGTTTGTTGATCATTCTGTTACATGCCTTGCAGATCGTTAGGTACCTGGAGCTTGCACTGGAGAAGCGGGTCGTTGTGGACAAGGATCGTGACTTTTCTGTTAAACTATTATGACACTTGAAACTGTTAGCTACTACTGGTTTATTTACTATGCTTCCGCTACATTTTGAAACGATGATTTGTTTGATCACCTTTTGTATTGAATGGATGGTTTTCATTTATTTTACTTAATATTAAATGCATGTTCAATATGATTGGTGGCTTGATCCTGGTCAGTCACGCTCCTAAGCGGTGATACTCCGCAGGTGGATTTTGGGGGTGTGACAGATTGGTATCAGAGCCATTGGTTATAGAGAACTTGGTTTTAATATGGGAAAACGTTTTTATTAAAACCAGACTATAACCAGAACAGTGCTCTCAACGATCCACAGCGACGCTTCGCTCCACGTGCAAGACTCGACATCCTAGGTAATAAGGTTTATGTTTATTGCCTACATGCTAGAATTTGCATAGAACTTTGCTCGTAGTATGCTTACATTACTTTGCTCACTACTTGTCATTGCATGAGAATACATACGTGCTTACACTCTTCTGTCATCGCACTATTCGTGAACCATTCTTACTTATGCTACCTTTACTGTTCGATCATGTCTGGACGTGTTGACATGACTCAAGCCCAGTTGACGGCTCTCATTAACGAACAAGTTGCTGCGGCACTTGCAGCCGCACAAGCAGGAGGTATAACCTGCTATCCCAGACCTATTCTAGGATGTTAGATCCTACTCTCGTGACCCAACTTTCGCGCTTAACCTTGATCTATCTTTCTCGCGCAACGGGTCAGAACGCACACATTCCAGAACATCATGGACTGTCGTCCAAGCACATTCAGTGGCACATTCAAGAACTTCATGTGTGAACGCCCTGAGGCTCGCAGGGTCAAGTACGCCACTGGTACTTTGGTAGGAATCGCGCTAACCAGGTGGAACGCGCAAGTACAGATACTAGTTGGAAGTGGAGCCTTACCATTTGAAAATGACGGGGTCAGAAGTTGATGCATATACGAAACGGTCGGACGAACTGGCCATCTTGTGTCCAACCATGGTGGACCCTCCAAACAAGCGTATCGAATTGTACCTCAAGGGTCTAGCCTCAGAAGTTCAGAGCCATGCTACATCGGCTAACCTCGATAATGCCCCAGACATTCACGGATCAGGCAGTGGAACAGAACAGGCTGCCTAGTTGTATCAGCACTATTACTACCGCTATCACTTCTGCTACTCCCGCTACTCCTAATGACAACAAGCGGGAAAGGGATGGGTATTTCAGCAAGAGTTCAACTACCGTTCGGTCTCAAGCACAGCAGCAGCGAAAGAAAAGAAGTTGGAAGATCATCCAGTTGTATGCGACTTTACTCAGGTGTTTCCTAAAGATTTACCTGGTCTACCGCCGCATCATCAGGACGAATTTCAAATCGAGCTCGCTCCAGGAGCAGCACCCATAGCTCGAGCACCGTATCGCTTAACTCCACCAGAATCGGAAGAACTATCGACGCAGCTACCAGGAATCTTGGATAAGGGATTTATCCGACCTAGCTCTTCGCCTTGGGGAGCTCCAGTGTTATTTGTGAAGAAGAAAGACGGTACGTTCAGAATGTGCATCGACTACCGTGAACTCAACAAGGTGACGGTGAAGAACCGTTATCCTCTTCCGCGTATAGATGACTTATTCGACCAGCTGCAAGGGTCGTGTTACTATTCCAAGATTGATTTAAGGTCAGGTTATCATCAGCTGAGAGTCCGGGATGAGGACGTCTCCAAAACCGCTTTCAGAACTCGTTACGGTCACTACGAGTTTCTTGTCATGCCATTCGGGCTTACGAACGCGCCTGCAGTCTTCATGGATCTTATGAACAGGGTGTGTAAACCCTATCTAGACAAGTTCGTCATTGCCTTCATCGACGCCATTCTGATCTACTCCAAGAGTCAGGAGGAACACGAGCAGCACTTACGTCTTATCTTGGAACTTCTTCGAGAGGAACAATTGTACGCCAAGTTTTCAAAATGCGACTTCTGGCTTCATGAAGTCCACTTCTTAGGCCATGTGGTGAACAGGGATGGGATTCATGTTGATCCATCCAAGGTAGATTCGATCAGGAACTGGCCTGCACCGCGCACACCGACAGAAATACGCCAAATATTGGGTTTGGCGGGGTACTACAGGCGATTTATTAAAGACTTCTCCAAGATCGCGCAGCCACTTACTATGCTAACACAGAAAGGTGTCGTTTACAGATGGGGTAATACGCAAGAGACCGCTTTTCAGTACTTAAAGGATAGGCTTTGCAGCGCACCAATTCTCTCATTGCCAGAGGGCACGGATGACTTCGTGGTTTATTGTGACGCATCGATACAGGGGCTTGGTTGCGTATTGATGCAGCGGGATAAAGTTATTGCATACGCCTCTCGGCAACTCAAGGTTCATGAACGGAATTATACGACGCACGATTTGGAGCTGGGAGCTGTTGTTTTCGCGCTTAAGATATGGCGACACTACCTGTACGGTACCAGGTGCACGATTTACACCGATCACAGGAGTCTCGAGCATATCCTTAAGCAGGAGGATTTGAACACGCGCCAACGGAGATGGGTTGAACTACTGAACGACTACGAATGCGCCATCAAGTATCATCCAAGCAAGGCCAATGTTGTGGCTGATGCCCTCAGTCGAAAGGACACTTTACCTCGGCGCGTGCGAGCGCTACAGCTTGCGATTCAGTCTAGCCTTCCTGCACAGATACGAGCTGCTCAGACAGAAGCACTGAAGCCCGAAAACGTCAAGGCTGAAGCCTTACGCGGATCACGGCAACGATTAGAACAAAGGGAAGACGACGCCTACTATGTGACAGGACGTATTTGGGTCCCACTATATGGCGGCTTACGGGAACTTGTGTTGAATGAAGCTCATAAGTCTCGCTACACGGTACATCCAGGTTCGGATAAAATGTACCACGATATCAGAACTACATATTGGTGGCCTAGCATGAAGGCCCACGTTACAACCTACGTCGACAAATGTTTGACTTGTGCGAGAGTCAAGACAGAGCACCAGAAACCAGCTGGTCTACTTCAGCAGCCTAAGATACCACAATGGAAATGGGAGCAATTTCCATGGATTTTGTTACTGGCCTTCCTAGATCCCAGCGTGGGAATGACACTATCTGGGCGATCGTTGATCGACTCACAAAGTCTGCTCACTTCTTGGCTATCAAAGAAACGGATAAGCTTCTACCCTAGCAGACATCTTCATGAAAGAAGTTGTTTCAAGGCACGGAGTGCCCATCTCTATCATTTCAGACCGCGATGCACGGTTTACGTCAGAGCTATGGCAAGCGATGCACAAATCCTTTGGCTCACGATTAGACATGAGCACAGCATATCATCCTCAGACGGATGGGCAGTCTGAGCGCACTATCCAAACTCTAGAAGACATGCTTCGAGCGTGTGTTATTGATTTCGGCAACGGCTGGGAAAAGCACCTCCCATTAGTGGAGTTTTCTTACAATAACAGCTATCATACCAGCATTCAAGCCGCTCCATTCGAGGCATTGTAAGGACGTAAATGCCGGTCACCTCTCTGTTGGGCAGAGGTGGGAGATAGTCAAATTACGGGTCCAGAGATTGTAGTGGACGCCACAGAAAAGATTGCGCAGATACGACAACGCATGGCGGCAGCACGCGACCGTCAGAAAGCCTACGCGGATAAGCGTAAGAGACCATTGGAATTTCAGGTCGGGGACCGGGTTTTATTGAAAGTCTCACCCTGGAAGGGTGTGGTTCGATTTAGTAAACGAGGCAAACTCAATCCACGGTATGTTGGACCATTTGAAATCACTGAAGGAATAGGCCCAGTAGCCTACAGACTGAACCTACCAACTGAACTCGGTGCAGTTCACTATGTATTTCACGTGTCGAATCTGAAGAAGTGTCTGTCAGATAAGACCCTCATAGTTCCTTTAAGGAACTGACTATCGACGAGCGGTTGTAGTTCGTCGAGGAACCAGTTGAAATCACGGACCGGGATGCTAAGGTCCTCAAACACGAGAGAATCCCTCTTGTTCGAGTTCGTTGGAACTCCCGACGTGGCCCAGAGTACACCTGGGAACGCGAAGATCAAATGACAGAAAAGTATCCCCAGTTATTCGAAAACCATGCAACCACTACTGAGGCTGAAGCTACGACTACTGAATTTCGGGACGAAATTCCAAATCAACGGGGGGATGATGTGACACCCCAGGGAAAAACCAGTGAATAATACAGCTTACCTAGCTTCCTCAGTGAGTGCGTACCAAATTTCGGGACGAAATTTCTTTCAAGTTGGGGATAATGTGACAACTTGAGTTTCTGACTGTCACTTTCGCATTTAATGCGCGTTGACTTTGACTGTCTAGCTGTTTGAATTATGGATTTGTAATTGTACTCGTTGTGTTTTAATGAGACATATCGTCATTGTGCCTATATGTGATTACTTGCTATAATAGAAAATAATATTGGAATTATTATTAGAATTATTATTAAACACTTAGTCTAGATCGAAACATAGTTCGAAGGATTCGAAGGACTCGAAGGACCACGAAACATATCCTTCGAGCACGAAACATATCCTTCGACATCATTCGGCCCGAAGAATCACGAAACATATCCTTCGATATGTTTCGGCCCAGTCATTTTAAATGGGCTTGGCCCATTACTGTGAAATGTTATATACGAAACACATGCATGGTCGGCAGTTTTTTTGAGAAAAACCCTAGAACACTTTTAATTTGTGACGGCAACCACAACCCTTACGGAGACTTTGCTGATCAATTCTTTTGCTTACTATCCCGGTTAGTGTCCACAGTACATGATTTCTTGAATTATCAATCGTATGTAAATATGTTGGTTGTATGTTAACTGATTTGTAAGATGATTGTGTATGGGTATTAATCGGAATTGTATGCACATTGGATCTGTTGTGATTATGGTCAAATGATTTCATGTTCGGTGTTACGAATCGTTTTGTTAATCGGCTAGTTAATCCAGTCAGGGTGATCGATCGGATAGGAAATTTATGTTTGTTAAATGGATGGTTGGTAATACGATTTGATGATAACTTGTGATTTAGAATATTGTAATCGGACACGTTTATGTAATCGGCGCATATGTGTCAATCGGATAGTTTGAATGATCTTGTTTCAGATTAGGGTTCTTGATAAACATGAGAATCATGCTTGGTTGATCTTGTTGATGTTAGCAGATTTGTGAAAATTGTGTTAATGGTTAATCGGATAAACGTAACTGTTACTTATCAATACACCGAAAGATACCGATCCCTCGAACCATAGTAGTTGACCGAAGGATTGTTTGGCCGAAAGATACTCGTTGACCGAACCATAGTTTGACCGACAGATAGTTGGACCGAAAGATAGTTGGACCGAAAGATGGCATGGTCCGAAGCATAACCTTCGGTCCGAAGGATAATGGACTGTCGAAGGATGAATTATGAATCGAAAGATACTAGGGTTTTGAAAATGCTTTGAACAGAGGAACATATGTTGAATTAATTTACATGCCATGCTTGGTGATGAACTGATTCGTGTAATACTACGTGTTGTACTGATATGCAAACTGACTGCTATGTGAACCAATTAATTGCATGCGTAACATTTCGAGCATGAACTGATTTGCTATACGTGTATACATAGGACGTGATTAATTAACTGTGAGCACTTATTTAGCATACCGAGCAAACCAAGGTGAGTTCACACTCTTACCAAGGCATGGGGTTCCCGGGGTGTTGGGAATGGGATTGAAAGGTTGATTAGATACATTATTGACACTATGCCTAGACTACCACTTTACTATCCTCGGTTGTGAAGGATACCTATAGTTACGAGTAGTCTAGTGGTTATACAACGTGGAACACCACCACACAGTAACGTGGAACACCACCACACAGTAACGTGGAACACCACCACACAGTAACGTGGAACACCACCACACAGTAACGTGGAACACCACCACACAGTAACGTGGAACACCACCACACAGTAACGTGGAACACCACCACACAGTAACGTGGAACACCACCACACAGTAACGTGGAACACCACCACCAATAGAACATACAATCGGCCCGGTAGAGCCACCTGTTACAAACGAACTTACTATTACGCATTTACTTTCTGTGAACTCGCTCAACTAGTTTGTTGATCATTCTGTTACATGCCTTGCAGATCGTTAGGTACCTGGAGCTTGCACTGGAGAAGCGGGTCGTTGTGGACAAGGATCGTGACTTTTCTGTTAAACTATTATGACACTTGAAACTGTTAGCTACTACTGGTTTATTTACTATGCTTCCGCTACATTTTGAAACGATGATTTGTTTGATCACCTTTTGTATTGAATGGATGGTTTT
This sequence comes from Helianthus annuus, assembly GCF_002127325.2. Classification (NCBI taxonomy): domain Eukaryota; kingdom Viridiplantae; phylum Streptophyta; class Magnoliopsida; order Asterales; family Asteraceae; genus Helianthus; species Helianthus annuus. Next base: position 139,848,263 of record NC_035444.2, on the reverse strand, counting down.
CATTTATTTTACTTAATATTAAATGCATGTTCAATATGATTGGTGGCTTGATCCTGGTCAGTCACGCTCCCAAGCGGTGATACTCCGCAGGTGGATTTTGGGGGTGTGACAGATTGGTATCAGAGCCATTGGTTATAGAGAACTTGGTTTTAATATGGGAAAACGTTTTTATTAAAACCAGACTATAACCAGAACAGTGCTCTCAACGATCCACAGCGACGCTTCGCTCCACGTGCAAGACTCGACATCCTAGGTAATAAGGTTTATGTTTATTGCCTACATGCTAGAATTTGCATAGAACTTTGCTCGTAGTATGCTTACATTACTTTGCTCACTACTTGTCATTGCATGAGAATACATACGTGCTTACACTCTTCTGTCATCGCACTATTCGTGAACCATTCTTACTTATGCTACCTTTACTGTTCGATCATGTCTGGACGTGTTGACATGACTCAAGCCCAGTTGACGGCTCTCATTAACGAACAAGTTGCTGCGGCACTTGCAGCCGCACAAGCAGGAGGTATAACCTGCTATCCCAGACCTATTCTAGGATGTTAGATCCTACTCTCGTGACCCAACTTTCGCGCTTAACCTTGATCTATCTTTCTCGCGCAACGGGTCAGAACGCACACATTCCAGAACATCATGGACTGTCGTCCAAGCACATTCAGTGGCACATTCAAGAACTTCATGTGTGAACGCCCTGAGGCTCGCAGGGTCAAGTACGCCACTGGTACTTTGGTAGGAATCGCGCTAACCAGGTGGAACGCGCAAGTACAGATACTAGTTGGAAGTGGAGCCTTACCATTTGAAAATGACGGGGTCAGAAGTTGATGCATATACGAAACGGTCGGACGAACTGGCCATCTTGTGTCCAACCATGGTGGACCCTCCAAACAAGCGTATCGAATTGTACCTCAAGGGTCTAGCCTCAGAAGTTCAGAGCCATGCTACATCGGCTAACCTCGATAATGCCCCAGACATTCACGGATCAGGCAGTGGAACAGAACAGGCTGCCTAGTTGTATCAGCACTATTACTACCGCTATCACTTCTGCTACTCCCGCTACTCCTAATGACAACAAGCGGGAAAGGGATGGGTATTTCAGCAAGAGTTCAACTACCGTTCGGTCTCAAGCACAGCAGCAGCGAAAGAAAAGAAGTTGGAAGATCATCCAGTTGTATGCGACTTTACTCAGGTGTTTCCTAAAGATTTACCTGGTCTACCGCCGCATCATCAGGACGAATTTCAAATCGAGCTCGCTCCAGGAGCAGCACCCATAGCTCGAGCACCGTATCGCTTAACTCCACCAGAATCGGAAGAACTATCGACGCAGCTACCAGGAATCTTGGATAAGGGATTTATCCGACCTAGCTCTTCGCCTTGGGGAGCTCCAGTGTTATTTGTGAAGAAGAAAGACGGTACGTTCAGAATGTGCATCGACTACCGTGAACTCAACAAGGTGACGGTGAAGAACCGTTATCCTCTTCCGCGTATAGATGACTTATTCGACCAGCTGCAAGGGTCGTGTTACTATTCCAAGATTGATTTAAGGTCAGGTTATCATCAGCTGAGAGTCCGGGATGAGGACGTCTCCAAAACCGCTTTCAGAACTCGTTACGGTCACTACGAGTTTCTTGTCATGCCATTCGGGCTTACGAACGCGCCTGCAGTCTTCATGGATCTTATGAACAGGGTGTGTAAACCCTATCTAGACAAGTTCGTCATTGCCTTCATCGACGCCATTCTGATCTACTCCAAGAGTCAGGAGGAACACGAGCAGCACTTACGTCTTATCTTGGAACTTCTTCGAGAGGAACAATTGTACGCCAAGTTTTCAAAATGCGACTTCTGGCTTCATGAAGTCCACTTCTTAGGCCATGTGGTGAACAGGGATGGGATTCATGTTGATCCATCCAAGGTAGATTCGATCAGGAACTGGCCTGCACCGCGCACACCGACAGAAATACGCCAAATATTGGGTTTGGCGGGGTACTACAGGCGATTTATTAAAGACTTCTCCAAGATCGCGCAGCCACTTACTATGCTAACACAGAAAGGTGTCGTTTACAGATGGGGTAATACGCAAGAGACCGCTTTTCAGTACTTAAAGGATAGGCTTTGCAGCGCACCAATTCTCTCATTGCCAGAGGGCACGGATGACTTCGTGGTTTATTGTGACGCATCGATACAGGGGCTTGGTTGCGTATTGATGCAGCGGGATAAAGTTATTGCATACGCCTCTCGGCAACTCAAGGTTCATGAACGGAATTATACGACGCACGATTTGGAGCTGGGAGCTGTTGTTTTCGCGCTTAAGATATGGCGACACTACCTGTACGGTACCAGGTGCACGATTTACACCGATCACAGGAGTCTCGAGCATATCCTTAAGCAGGAGGATTTGAACACGCGCCAACGGAGATGGGTTGAACTACTGAACGACTACGAATGCGCCATCAAGTATCATCCAAGCAAGGCCAATGTTGTGGCTGATGCCCTCAGTCGAAAGGACACTTTACCTCGGCGCGTGCGAGCGCTACAGCTTGCGATTCAGTCTAGCCTTCCTGCACAGATACGAGCTGCTCAGACAGAAGCACTGAAGCCCGAAAACGTCAAGGCTGAAGCCTTACGCGGATCACGGCAACGATTAGAACAAAGGGAAGACGACGCCTACTATGTGACAGGACGTATTTGGGTCCCACTATATGGCGGCTTACGGGAACTTGTGTTGAATGAAGCTCATAAGTCTCGCTACACGGTACATCCAGGTTCGGATAAAATGTACCACGATATCAGAACTACATATTGGTGGCCTAGCATGAAGGCCCACGTTACAACCTACGTCGACAAATGTTTGACTTGTGCGAGAGTCAAGACAGAGCACCAGAAACCAGCTGGTCTACTTCAGCAGCCTAAGATACCACAATGGAAATGGGAGCAATTTCCATGGATTTTGTTACTGGCCTTCCTAGATCCCAGCGTGGGAATGACACTATCTGGGCGATCGTTGATCGACTCACAAAGTCTGCTCACTTCTTGGCTATCAAAGAAACGGATAAGCTTCTACCCTAGCAGACATCTTCATGAAAGAAGTTGTTTCAAGGCACGGAGTGCCCATCTCTATCATTTCAGACCGCGATGCACGGTTTACGTCAGAGCTATGGCAAGCGATGCACAAATCCTTTGGCTCACGATTAGACATGAGCACAGCATATCATCCTCAGACGGATGGGCAGTCTGAGCGCACTATCCAAACTCTAGAAGACATGCTTCGAGCGTGTGTTATTGATTTCGGCAACGGCTGGGAAAAGCACCTCCCATTAGTGGAGTTTTCTTACAATAACAGCTATCATACCAGCATTCAAGCCGCTCCATTCGAGGCATTGTAAGGACGTAAATGCCGGTCACCTCTCTGTTGGGCAGAGGTGGGAGATAGTCAAATTACGGGTCCAGAGATTGTAGTGGACGCCACAGAAAAGATTGCGCAGATACGACAACGCATGGCGGCAGCACGCGACCGTCAGAAAGCCTACGCGGATAAGCGTAAGAGACCATTGGAATTTCAGGTCGGGGACCGGGTTTTATTGAAAGTCTCACCCTGGAAGGGTGTGGTTCGATTTAGTAAACGAGGCAAACTCAATCCACGGTATGTTGGACCATTTGAAATCACTGAAGGAATAGGCCCAGTAGCCTACAGACTGAACCTACCAACTGAACTCGGTGCAGTTCACTATGTATTTCACGTGTCGAATCTGAAGAAGTGTCTGTCAGATAAGACCCTCATAGTTCCTTTAAGGAACTGACTATCGACGAGCGGTTGTAGTTCGTCGAGGAACCAGTTGAAATCACGGACCGGGATGCTAAGGTCCTCAAACACGAGAGAATCCCTCTTGTTCGAGTTCGTTGGAACTCCCGACGTGGCCCAGAGTACACCTGGGAACGCGAAGATCAAATGACAGAAAAGTATCCCCAGTTATTCGAAAACCATGCAACCACTACTGAGGCTGAAGCTACGACTACTGAATTTCGGGACGAAATTCCAAATCAACGGGGGGATGATGTGACACCCCAGGGAAAAACCAGTGAATAATACAGCTTACCTAGCTTCCTCAGTGAGTGCGTACCAAATTTCGGGACGAAATTTCTTTCAAGTTGGGGATAATGTGACAACTTGAGTTTCTGACTGTCACTTTCGCATTTAATGCGCGTTGACTTTGACTGTCTAGCTGTTTGAATTATGGATTTGTAATTGTACTCGTTGTGTTTTAATGAGACATATCGTCATTGTGCCTATATGTGATTACTTGCTATAATAGAAAATAATATTGGAATTATTATTAGAATTATTATTAAACACTTAGTCTAGATCGAAACATAGTTCGAAGGATTCGAAGGACTCGAAGGACCACGAAACATATCCTTCGAGCACGAAACATATCCTTCGACATCATTCGGCCCGAAGAATCACGAAACATATCCTTCGATATGTTTCGGCCCAGTCATTTTAAATGGGCTTGGCCCATTACTGTGAAATGTTATATACGAAACACATGCATGGTCGGCAGTTTTTTTGAGAAAAACCCTAGAACACTTTTAATTTGTGACGGCAACCACAACCCTTACGGAGACTTTGCTGATCAATTCTTTTGCTTACTATCCCGGTTAGTGTCCACAGTACATGATTTCTTGAATTATCAATCGTATGTAAATATGTTGGTTGTATGTTAACTGATTTGTAAGATGATTGTGTATGGGTATTAATCGGAATTGTATGCACATTGGATCTGTTGTGATTATGGTCAAATGATTTCATGTTCGGTGTTACGAATCGTTTTGTTAATCGGCTAGTTAATCCAGTCAGGGTGATCGATCGGATAGGAAATTTATGTTTGTTAAATGGATGGTTGGTAATACGATTTGATGATAACTTGTGATTTAGAATATTGTAATCGGACACGTTTATGTAATCGGCGCATATGTGTCAATCGGATAGTTTGAATGATCTTGTTTCAGATTAGGGTTCTTGATAAACATGAGAATCATGCTTGGTTGATCTTGTTGATGTTAGCAGATTTGTGAAAATTGTGTTAATGGTTAATCGGATAAACGTAACTGTTACTTATCAATACACCGAAAGATACCGATCCCTCGAACCATAGTAGTTGACCGAAGGATTGTTTGGCCGAAAGATACTCGTTGACCGAACCATAGTTTGACCGACAGATAGTTGGACCGAAAGATAGTTGGACCGAAAGATGGCATGGTCCGAAGCATAACCTTCGGTCCGAAGGATAATGGACTGTCGAAGGATGAATTATGAATCGAAAGATACTAGGGTTTTGAAAATGCTTTGAACAGAGGAACATATGTTGAATTAATTTACATGCCATGCTTGGTGATGAACTGATTCGTGTAATACTACGTGTTGTACTGATATGCAAACTGACTGCTATGTGAACCAAAATAGCAGCCCCTTCAGACGAAAAGCAGACAGCCTATCCATTCGAGACCTTGGTAGAAGAGGTGCTTGCCCCTGCTTTCGAAGAGAAAGGATGAGTACCCGATGTCATAAATTTACTAGTTTCAGTGTAGACTTCTTCAACCACCTCCTCATCCGATTCCTGCCTGTTACCCGACGGTTTCTTCTCCACTCGTCCCACAGTGGTACCTCTCTGATCACCATTATCATCCTTCAGAATATCAAACGGGTTAGACGTTGAAACCTGATTCTGCATCGGACTCTTTGAGGACGATTTTGGTTTAGGGTTGACAACTGGCCTGTAAACTACCTTTGGCTTCTGATTCTTGATATGAAGACCTTGGTTATTAGCTTTTTTCTTCTTGGCACCCACAACCTGAAAGTCATCATTTTTCACTCCAGAATCCCCAATCGAACTAACCTGAGGGTTTTTTGGGCACGAGCTATCTTCATGACCAAAAACACAGCAAGAAGAGCATCTTAAAGGCTCCCAATCATATTCAATTTTTACCTCCACCTTAGAATGATCACCACCATCTAAAGATGGGATTGCAACAGTAACACTCTTCTTTAAATCAGTCCCCGCCTGCACTTCAATGAGAGCTCTTGCATAGCTGCTTCTTCCCCAAGACTCAGCACACATTGTGGCCGTATACGAGTCCAACATCTTAGGAACCCCTATCTTAGAGGCTACCAAGCTAAGACCATCCTCAGTAAATGCCGCTAACGGCACATCATGCATCTTGACCCAAACTGGAACAACTTTGATATCCTCCTTCTCCATCTTAATAGAAGCTGACCACTCTTTCAAAATTATCGGAACATTTCTTATCAACCAAGGGCCATCCTCTAACATCTGATCCATCCCTTCTTTAGTCTTGAACTTGAAGAAAAAGAACCCATTTGCATTCATCATTAATCTAGATAACCCATATTTAACCCAGTTGTTCTTTGCAAAGAAATCCACCACAGGGAACGCCAAACGTTTTCCCAGAAAGTACCCATACAAAGTATTAGCATACCTGTCTGTGACTTGTTTAACCGAAGTCAATGGAATCATTACATCTGCTCCATCAACAACTTCACTAGATTCCATTGCCCTGAAGTTCACCTTAATGTTTTCCTTAGTGTTCTTCACTACATTAGCAAAGGAGATAGGATTCACAATTCCAGCCGATTTATCCAAGCCCTGATCAGCCACCGATTTCGCTTTATCCAAACCTGAAATTGGCGTGTATCCCATACCCGGAGAATCCCAGAAATTTGTATCCAGATTTCCTAGTCGGACAGGAGCCGAACCCATTACACCACGCTTTGGCTTCAAAGTGTTCCCTTCTACATCAAGAAACCGAGCAGCAATTTCTTCAAACGATGCCCTCGGCTTCCCACGAACATCCTGTTGATTACCACCAAAGCCGCTTAGATCATCCATCCCAAAATGTCAAACCAGAATTTCGTTCAATGAGCAAGTCGACTGAAAACCCTAGTAGCCGCAACCACCAAACTAATTCACCCACAATCAAAACAATGAGTAGTCAGCAGCAATTCCGTAATCGGGAGAGTAATCAGCCGCCAAACCCTGCCAGGGAAGTTGAATGATCAAATTAAACCGAGTCTGGATGAAACAGAATCCGGATACCACCCATTGTGAGTCCATCTGATTAGTGATGTTACAGAAGCCGAAATAACCCAAGTATGGATGCTATCTGAATGTAGCTGACTCTGGATGCTATACGATTTCTAAAATAACCATTCTAAATATCCCAAACTAGGGAAGTTGAACGATCCAAATTAAACCGAGTCTGGATGAAACAGAATCCGGATACCACCCATTGTGAGACCATCTGATTAGTTATGTTACAGAAGCCAAATTCAACCAAGTATGGATGCGATCTAAATGTAGCTGACTCTGGATGCTATACGATTCGTAAAACAACCATTTTGAATCTCGCAAGCCAGGGAAGTTGAATGATCCAAATTAAATCGGTCTGGATGAAACAAAATCCGGATACCACCCATTGTGAGTCCTTCTGATTAGTGATGTTACAGAAGCCGAATTAACCCAAATATGGATGCTATCTAAATGTAGCTCACTCTGGATGCTACACGATTCGTAAAACAACAATTCTGAATCTCGCAAGCCAGGGAAGTTAAATGATCCAAATTAAACTAAGTCTGGATGAAACAGAATCCGAACACCACTCATTGTGAGTCCTTCAGATTAGTGGTGTTACAGAATCCGAATTCAACCAAGTATGGATGCTGTCTGAATGTAGCTGACTCTGGATGCTATAGGATTCGTAAAACAACCATTCTGAATCTCGCAAGCCAGGGAAGTTGAATGATCAAAATTAAACCGAGTCTGGATGAAACAGAATCCGGATACCACCCATTGTGAGTCCATCTGATTAGTGATGTTACAGAAGCCGAAATAACCCAAGTATGGATGCTATCTGAATGTAGCTGACTCTGGATGCTATACGATTTCTAAAACAACCATTCTAAATATCCCAAACTAGGGAAGTTGAACGATCCAAATTAAACCGAGTCTGGATGAAACAGAATCCGGATACCACCCATTGTGAGACCTTCTGATTAGTTATGTTACAGAAGCCAAATTCAACCAAGTATGGATGCTATCTAAATGTAGCTGACTCTGGATGCTATACGATTCGTAAAACAACCATTTTGAATCTCGCAAGCCAGGGAAGTTGAATGATCCAAATTAAATCGAGTCTGGATGAAACAAAATTCGGGTACCACCCATTGTGAGTCCTTCTGATTAGTGATGTTACAGAAGCCGAATTAACCCAAGTATGGATGCTATCTGAATGTAGCTGACTCTGGATGCTATAGGATTCGTAAAACAACCATTCTGAATCTCGCAAGCCAGGGAAGTTGAATGATCCAAAATAAATCGAGTCTGGATGAAACAGAATTCGGATACAACCCATTGTGAGTCCATCTGATTCGTGATGTTACAGAAGCCGAATTAACCCAAGTATGGATGCTATCTGAATGTAGCTGACTCTGGATGCTATACGATTCATAAAACAACCATTTTGAATCTCGCAAGCCAGGGAAGTTAAAAGATCCAAATTAAACTGAGTCTGGATGAAACAGAATCCGAATACCACCCATTGTGAGTCCTTCTGATTAGTGATGTTACAAAAGCCGAATTCAACCAAGTATGGATGCTATCTGAATGGAGACTCTGTATGCTATACGATTCGTAAAACAACCATTTTAAATCTCGCATGCCAGGGAAGTTGAATCATCCAAATTAAACCGATTCTAGATGAAACAGAATCCGAATACCACTCATTGTGAGTCTTTTTTATTAGTGGTGTTACAGAATCTGAATTCAACCAAGTATGGATGTTATCTGAATATAGCTGACTCTGGATGCTATAGGATTCGTAAAACAACCATTCGGAATCTCGCAAGCCAGGGAAGTTGAATGATCCAAATTAAACCGAGTCTGGATGATACATAATGCGGATACAACCCATTGTGAGTCCTTCTGATTAGTGATGTTACAGAAGCCGAATTCAACCAAGTATGGATGCTATTTAAATGTAGCTGACTCTGGATGCTATACGATTCGTAAAACAACCATTTTGAATCTCGCAAGCCAGGGAAGTTGAATGATCCAAATTAAACCGAGTCTGGATGAAACAGAATCCGGATACCACCCATTGTGAGTCCATCTGATTAGTGATGTTACAGAAGCCGAAATAACCCAAGTATGGATGCTATCTGAATGTAGCTGACTCTGGATGCTACACGATTCGTAAAACAACCATTTTAAATCTCGCAAGCCAGGTAAGTTGAATGATCCAAATTAAATTGAGTCTGGATGAAACAGAATCCGAATACCACTCATTGTGAGTCCTTCTGATTATTGGTGTTTCAGAATCCGAATTCAACCAAGAATGGATGCTATCTGATTGTAGCTGACTCTGGATGCTATACGATTTCTAAAACAACCATTCTAAATATCCCAAACTAGGGAAGTTGAACGATCCAAATTAAACCGAGTCTGGATGAAACAGAATCCGGATACCACCCATTGTGAGACCTTCTGATTAGTTATGTTACAGAAGCCAAATTCAACCAAGTATGGATGCTATCTAAATGTAGCTGACTCTGGATGCTATACGATTCGTAAAACAACCATTTTGAATCTCGCAAGCCAGGGAAGTTGAATTATCCAAATTAAATCGAGTCTGGATGAAACAAAATCCGGATACCACCCATTGTGAGTCCTTCTGATTAGTGATGTTACAGAAGCCGAATTAACCCAAGTATGGATGCTATCTGAATGTAGCTGACTCTGGATGCTATAGGATTCGTAAAACAACCATTCTGAATCTCGCAAGCCAGGGAAGTTGAATGATCCAAATTAAACCGAGTCTGGATGAAACAGAATCCGGATACCACCCATTGTGAGTCCATCTGATTAGTGATGTTACTGAATCCGAATTAACCCAAGTATGGATGCTATCTGAATGTAGCTGACTCTGGATGCTATAGGATTCGTAAAACAAACAGAATCCGAATACCACCCATTGTGAGTCCTTCTGATTAGTGATGTTACAAAAGCCGAATTCAACCAAGTATGGATGCTATCTGAATGTAGACTCTGTATGCTATACGATTTGTAAAACAACCATTTTAAATCTCGCATGCCAGGGAAGTTGAATGATCCAAATTAAATTGAGTCTGGATGAAACAGAATCCGAATACCACTCATTGTGAGTCCTTCTGATTATTGGTGTCACAGAATCCGAATTCAACCAAGTATGGATGCTATCTGATTGTAGCTGACTCTGGATGCTATACGATTTCTAAAACAACCATTCCAAATATCCCAAACCAGGGAAGTTGAACGATCCAAATTAAACCGAGTCTGGATGAAACAGAATCCGGATACCACCCATTGTGAGACCTTCTGATTAGTGATGTTACAGAAGCCAAATTCAACCAAGTATGGATGCTATCTAAATGTAGCTGACTCTGGATGCTATACGATTCGTAAAACAACCATTTTGAATCTCGCAAGCCAAGGAAGTTGAATGATCCAAATTAAATCGAGTCTGGATGAAACAGAATCCGGATACCACCCATTGTGAGTCCTTCTGATTAGTGATGTTACAGATGTGACAACTCGAATTTCCAAGATTCTTATTTCGCATTTATTGCGCGTTCATGTGTTGTTTAGTTGTTTAATTCAATATAACGTTTTGATACAATGAAGTGTATTGTGTGATTATGCATGGTTATGTGCTAATTGTGAAAGACTTGGCAAATATGTGAACTTGGCGGCGAAATTGTGGAATTGTTATGAGATGGTGTAATTGTGTAAAATAAAGTAATTCAGGGTGTATAGAGTAATTAGTGAAAATTAAACCATACTTAACCCTAATCTCTTTCACTAATCATTCCCTAATCATCACAAGAATCAAAACACGTACACCCACATTCCCTAATCCTCTCTACAACCATCTTCTCATCATCCTTGAATTCACAAGTCCTTTGCATCAAGTTTGATTGCCAATCCATCTAGAATCGAATCAAGGTAATTGTTTAATCATTGTTTGATTAGTTGTTGATTGATAGAATGCTTGTAAACCCTAGCTTTGATTTTGATAGTTCTGTGCTTAATTTGAATCTTGGTTATTGAAATGATGATGATGATTAGGGTATGCTTGATAGATTGATCATGTGATGATTGTGTTGCTTAGTATCTAATGATTGATTGATTCTGCAATGTGAAACTAGGTAACTAGGGTTTTCTGGATCGTAGAAACCATAAAGCGTAACTGATACAATCGTTATGGGGTGAACATTCGTATTGTTTATTATCTGAGCTTTGCGAATAATTATACATGTCCGAGTTTCATATATAAATAACATGAAGGTCCGATGTTTGTTTTAGCAAATGAGCAAATGGTCCGAAGAATTTTAAAAACGACATGAAGTCCGACTTATGTTAGAAGTGTAATGTTCCGACTTTGCTTAAGAGTTTAGGTGGTCCGAGCTTTTTGACAAGGGATCACCTTGTCCGAGTTTAATAAGAAATACAAAGGTCCAAGCTTAGATGATGAGAAATGTCCGAGTTTTATAAGCTTAGCACCGTGTCCGAATGTTGCCCTCAAAACACTTTGGTCCGAGTTTCATGCATCACTACCTTGTCCGACTTTTATTTGATCTAGGGGAGTCCGAGTTTTGAAAGGGGGCAGCCCACTCCCCTTTGTCCGACCTTGTTAACCCCTCCCCCCCCCATGTCCGACTTTCAATCCCTAAACCCTCCTTTGGTCCGAGTTTTACATTATTTTGATCAGAGGTTTGTAAACTTATAAGTGGCCCGACTTTTAAGTGTTTAATATAGTGCCTTCCTTGCCCGACTTCTTTGTATGTTAATGGAGTCCCAAGTTTATGTAAAGATATAAGGGAATCCGACTTTTATACGATATAGGGGTCCGAGTGTTTATATATAATGCGTCTTGTCCGAGGTTGCTTGTGATAAGGTGGCCCGATCTATGTATGCTTTGTATATGATGTCCAATGTTTAATGTACGCACGCATGATCCGAACAATTGTTGTGTCTTGTAGTCTGCTTTGTACATGATGCATGACCAAGTGCTGTTAGTTCCGTTAAGTGTGTAACCCTGACTTAAGTGGGTTGTGTTGTTAAAGTTTTTGATTCTGTACGTATGAATAAATAAATAAGGATTGTGGATTATGGCAAACACCAGTAATTAAGCTTTCTGAATGCTTCTGTATATAAGTGCATGCAACTGATCGTTTCTACGTATGACTGTATGATTCGATATGTGATTGTATGAAGTCGAATGCAACTGTATGATTCTGCATGCGTGATAATTCTATGTGAAATCATCATGTACACGATAAACACACAAAGCACAGTTACTCGAATATCAAGGATTTGAAAACCCTAATTTGATGCAAACACTTACATCGAATCATGTGCAATATATCCTAGGTCGTGTGTAACGGACTTAGACGATTAACAAAACCCTAGAAGCAATAACATACCGAGCAAACCAAGGTGAGTTCACACAGCCAAGGCATGGGGTTCCCAGGGTGGGAATGGCCGCGATATTCTGACTGACTTCGCACACCTGCCTTTGGAAGACCGCGAACTGAAATTTACTAATCTTCGCACACCTGCCTGGTAGGCCGCGATACAGATAAACCTAGTCTAGAATACTCGGGAGGAACATCCCCTAATATCTTCGCATACCTGCCTGGGAGGCCGCGATGGGAACTAATACGATACATGACATAACGAACGAACATACTACTACTCACTCTATACTATTACTGAACTGTTAACTGTGAACTCGCTCAACTAGTTGTTGACTCTCTGCTGCATGCCTTGCAGGACATTAGGTACATATGGAGCTTGCACAGGGAGGAGTAGGTCGTTGTGGAGCCTGGATCGTGGATGTTATGTTACACTTACAACACTTGAACTATTTACAAACATTGGATTCTCATTGTTACGCTTCCGCTACTTAAACTATGTTTTTGTTGGAACACCAATCGTATTGAGTGATTGGTTTACATTTATTATACTTGACATTAATTACATGTTCGATATGATTGGTGGCTTGATCCTGGTCAGTCACGCTCCCAAGCGGTGATACTCCGCGTGGGGATTTTGGGGGTGTGACAGATTGGTATCAGAGCTATTGGTTATAGAGAACTCGGTTTTAATATGGGAAAACGTTTTTATTAAAACCAGACTATAAACAGAACAGTGCTCTCAACGATCCACAATGACGCTTCGCTCCACGTGCAAGACTCGACATACTAGGTAATAAGGTCCATGTTTATTACCTGCTTGCTAGAACTGCATAGAACTTTGCTCGTAGTATGCTTACATTACTCTGCTCACTACTTGTTATTGCTTGAGAACACTTACGTGCTTACACTCTTCTGTCATCGCACTACTCGCGAACCATTCATACTTATGCTACCTTTACTGTTCGATCATGTCTGGACGTGTTGACATGACTCAAGCCCAGTTGACGGCTCTCATTAACGAACAAGTTGCTGCGGCGCTTGCAGCCGCACAAGCAGGAGGTATAACCTGCTATCCCAAACCTGTCATAGGATGTTAGATCCTACTCTCGTGACCCAACTCTCGCGCTTAACCTTGACCTATCTTTCTCGCGCAACGGGTCAGAACGCATAGCAACCTGTCTGCACATTCAAGAACTTCATGGACTGTCGTCCAAGCACATTCAGTGGCACAGAAGGAGCAGTGGGACTACTCCATTGGTTTGGGAAGCTCGAGTCGGTATTCGAGATGTGTGAATGCCCTGAGACTCGCAGGGTCAAGTACGCCACTGGTACTTTGGAAGGAATCGCGCTAACCTGGTGGAACGCGCAAGTACAGATACTAGGGTTGAAAGCTGCTAACGCCACCCCCTAGAACGAATTCAAAGAACGCATTAAAAGGGAATACTGCACGCGTGATGACATCCACAAGTTGGAAGTGGAGCTTTACCATTTGAAAATGAAGGGGTCAGAAATTGATGCTTATACGAAACGGTCGAACGAACTGGCTATCTTGTGTCCAACCATGGTGGACCCTCCAAGCAAGCGTATCGAATTGTACCTCAAGGGTCTAGCCTCAGAGGTTCAGAGCAATGCTGCATCGGCTAACCTCGACAATAACCAAGACATTCAGCGTCTTGCTCATCACCTCACGGATCAAGCAGTGGAACAGAACAAGCTGCCTAGTTGTATCAGCACTATTACTATCGCTATCACTTCTGCTACTCCCGCTACTCCTAGTGACAACAAGCGGAAATGGGATGGGTATTCCAGCAAGGGTTCAGCTACCGTTCGGTCTCAAGCACAGCAGCAGCGCAAGAATAGTGATCACCAGAGCCGAGTCAGCCAACTTCTGGTGGTCAGGGGCAGAGTGGATATCGGGGAATTCACCCAATATGTAACTAATGCAACAGACACCACGGTGGTTAGTGCAACGAGGGACGTTGCCAGAGGTGTCTCAAGATGGGCCATGAAGCTAAGGATTCAGGAGCCCACGGCCTGCAAATCGGAATCGCCAGCAGCAACAGCAAGAAGAAATTCTATGCAAAGAAAAGATTGTTCGCATTCCTCGTTCTGGTCAAGAACCTCTCGAAGTTCAAGGAGACAAGAGTGGTGCTGTGGTTGGCATCACCGCTTTCTTGAAGGCGCAGAAATGTTTGCGGAAGGGCCACACCGCCATTTTGGCACTTGTTACTGATGCAGCTTCGAAAGAGAAAAGAATAGAGGATATTCCAGTTGTACGCAAATTTCCTCAAGTGTTCCAGAAGATTAACCTGGTCTACCGCCTCATCGTCAGGTCGAATTTCAAATCGAGCTCGCTCCAGGAGCAGCACCCATAGCTCGAGCACCGTATCGCTTAGCTCCACCAGAATCGGAAGAACTATCGACGCAGCTACAAGAAATCTTGGATAAGGGATTTATCCGACCTATCTCTTCGCCTTGGGGAGCTACAAGAACTATTGGATACCAATTATCGGTGAAAAAGAAGGATGGCACCTTCAGGATGTGAAATTGATTACCGTGAACTGAACAAGGTCAAAGTGAAGAACCGTTATCCTCTTCCACGCATTGACGACTTATTCGACCAGTTGCAAAGGTCAGGTTACTACTCCAAGGTTGATCTAAGGTCTGGTTATCATCAGCTGAGAGTCCAGGATGAGGACGTCTCCAAGACAGCATTCAGAACTCGCTGCGGCCACTACGAGTTTCTAGTCATGCCATTTGGGCTGACGAATGCGCCTGCAGTTTTCATGGATCTTATGAACAGAGTGTGCAAACCTTACCTTGACAAGTTCGTCATTGTCTTCATCGACGACATTCTGATCTACTCCAAGAGTCAGGAGGAGCACGAGCAGCACTTACGTCTTATCTTGGAACTTCCTCGAAAGGAGCAACTGTACGGCCAGTCTTTAAAATGCGACTTCTGGCTTCGTGAAGTCCACTTCTTAGGCCATGTGGTGAACAGGGATGGGATCCATGTCGATCCATCCAAGGTAGATTCGATCAGGAACTGGCCTGCACCGCGTACACCGACGGAAATACGCCAATTCTTGGGTTTGGCGGGGTATTACAGACGATTCATTAACGACTTCTCCAAGATCGCGCAACCGCTTACTATGCTGACACAGAAAGGTGTCACCTACCGTTGGGGAGATTCCCAAGAGACCGCTTTTCAGTACCTAAAGGATAGGCTTTGCAGTGCACCTATTCTCTCATTGCCAGAAGGCACCGACGATTTCGTGGTCTATTGTGACGCATCGATACAGGGGCTTGGTTGTGTATTGATGCAGCGTGATAAAGTTATTGCCTACGCTTCGCGGCAACTCAAGGTTCATGAACGGAATTACACGACGCACGATTTAGAGCTGGGAGCTGTTGTTTTTGCACTTAAGATATGGCGACACTACCTGTACGGTACCAAGTGCACAATTTACACCGATCACAGGAGTCTCGAGCATATCTTCAAGCAGAAGGAGTTGAACATGCGTCAACGACGATGGGTCGAACTGCTTAACGATTACGAATGCGCTATTAAGTATCATCCAGGCAAAGCCAATGTTGTGGCCGACGCTCTCAGTCGAAAGGACACTCTACCAAGACGCGTACGAGCTTTGCAGCTCACTATTCAGTCTGATATTCCTGCATAAATACGAGATGCTCAGGTGGAAGCATTGAAACTAGAGAACGTAAAGGATGAAGCTTTGCGTGGCTCAAGGCGATGATTAGAACAAAGGGAAGACGGCGCCTACTATGGAACAGGACGCATTTGGGTCCCACTATACGGCGGTTTACGAGAACTTGTGATGGATGAAGCACATCCAGGGTCGGATAAAATGTACCACGACATTAGAACTACATATTGGTGGCCTAGCATGAAGGCCCACATTGCAACTCACGTCGGCAAATGTTTGACTTGTGCGAGAGTCAAGACAGAGTATCAGAAACCCTCAGGCCTACTTCAGCAGCCTAAGATACCTCAATGGAAATGGGAAGAAATTTCCATGGATTTCGTTACAGGCCTACCTAGATCTCAGCATGGGAACGATACTATATGGGTGATCGTAGATCGACTCACTAAGTCTGCACACTTCCTAGCTATAAAGGAAACGGATAAGTTCTCCACTCTCGCAGACATCTATCTTAAAGAAGTTGTTTCGAGGCACGGGGTGCCCACCTCCATTATTTCGGATCGGGACGCACGATTCACGTCAGAGCTATGGCAAGCGATGCACAAATCTTTTGGTTCACGTTTAGACATGAGCACAGCATATCATCCTCAGACGGATGGGCAGTCTGAGCGGACCATCCAGACTCTTGAAGACATGCTTCGGGCATGTGTTATCGATTTCGGCAACGGCTGGGAAAAGCATCTCCCTTTGGTGGAGTTTTCGTATAATAACAGTTATCACACCAGCATACAAGCCGCTCCATTCGAGGCATTGTACGGACGTAAATGCCGGTCACCTCTTTGTTGGGCAGAGGTGGGGGATAGTCAGATCACGGGTCCAGAGATTGTAGTGGACGCCACAGAAAAGATTGCACAGATACGACAACGCATGGCGGCAGCACGCGACCGTCAGAAAGCCTACGCGGATAAGCGTAAAAAGCCATTGGAATTTCAGGTCGGGGACCGGGTATTACTTAAAGTCTCACCCTGGAAGGGTGTGGTTCGTTTTGGCAAACGAGGCAAACTCAATCCAAGGTATGTCGGACCATTCGAGATTATAGAAAGAATAGGCAAAGTGGCCTACAAGCTAAACCTACCAGCTGAACTCGGTGCAGTTCACAACGTATTTCACGTGTCGAATCTAAAGAAGTGCCTGTCAGATGAGACCCTCATCATTCCTTTTAAGGAACTCACTGTCGACGAGCGCTTGCAGTTCGTCGAAGAACCAGTTGAAATCACGGACCGGGATGTTAAGGTCCTCAAACACAAGAGAATCCCTCTTGTTCGAGTTCGTTGGAACCCCCGACGTGGCCCAGAGTTCACCTGGGAACGCGAAGACCAAATGAAAGAAAAGTACCCCCAATTATTCGAAACCAATGCAACCACTACTGAGGCTGAAGCTACTACTACTGAATTTCGGGACGAAATTCCAAATCAACGGGGGGATGATGTGACACCCCAGGAAAACCAGTGAACAATACAGCTTACCTAGCTTCCTCACCTAGCTTCTCAGTGAGTGCGTACCAAATTTCGGGACGAAATTTCTTTTAAGTTGGGGATAATGTGACAACTCGAATTTCCAAGTTTCTTATTTCGCATTTATTGCGCGTTCATGTGTTGTTTAGTTGTTTAATTCAATATAACGTTTTGATACAATGAAGTGTATTGTGTGATTATGCATGGTTATGTGCTAATTGTGAAAGACTTGGCAAATATGTGAACTTGGCGGCGAAATTGTGGAATTGTTATGAGATGGTGTAATTGTGTAAAATAAAGTAATTCAGGGTGTATAGAGTAATTAGTGAAAATTAAACCATACTTAACCCTAATCTCTTTCACTAATCATTCCCTAATCATCACAAGAATCAAAACACGTACACCCACATTCCCTAATCCTCTCTACAACCATCTTCTCATCATCCTTGAATTCACAAGTCCTTTGCATCAAGTTTGATTGCCAATCCATCTAGAATCGAATCAAGGTAATTGTTTAATCATTGTTTGATTAGTTGTTGATTGATAGAATGCTTGTAAACCCTAGCTTTGATTTTGATAGTTCTGTGCTTAATTTGAATCTTGGTTATTGAAATGATGATGATGATTAGGGTATGCTTGATAGATTGATCATGTGATGATTGTGTTGCTTAGTATCTAATGATTGATTGATTCTGCAATGTGAAACTAGGTAACTAGGGTTTTCTGGATCGTAGAAACCATAAAGCGTAACTGATACAATCGTTATGGGGTGAACATTCGTATTGTTTATTGTCTGAGCTTTGCGAATAATTATACATGTCCGAGTTTCATATATAAATAACATGAAGGTCCGATGTTTGTTTTAGCAAATGAGCAAATGGTCCGAAGAATTTTAAAAACGACATGAAGTCCGACTTATGTTAGAAGTGTAATGTTCCGACTTTGCTTAAGAGTTTAGGTGGTCCGAGCTTTTTGACAAGGGATCACCTTGTCCGAGTTTAATAAGAAATACAAAGGTCCAAGCTTAGATGATGAGAAATGTCCGAGTTTTATAAGCTTAGCACCTTGTCCGAATGTTGCCCTCAAAACACTTTGGTCCGAGTTTCATGCATCACTACCTTGTCCGACTTTTATTTGATCTAGGGGAGTCCGAGTTTTGAAAGGGGGCAGCCCACTCCCCTTTGTCCGACCTTGTTAACCCCTCCCCCCCCCATGTCCGACTTTCAATCCCTAAACCCTCCTTTGGTCCGAGTTTTACATTATTTTGATCAGAGGTTTGTAAACTTATAAGTGGCCCGACTTTTAAGTGTTTAATATAGTGCCTTCCTTGCCCGACTTCTTTGTATGTTAATGGAGTCCCAAGTTTATGTAAAGATATAAGGGAATCCGACTTTTATACGATATAGGGGTCCGAGTGTTTATATATAATGCGTCTTGTCCGAGGTTGCTTGTGATAAGGTGGCCCGATCTATGTATGCTTTGTATATGATGTCCAATGTTTAATGTACGCACGCATGATCCGAACAATTGTTGTGTCTTGTAGTCTGCTTTGTACATGATGCATGACCAAGTGCTGTTAGTTCCGTTAAGTGTGTAACCCTGACTTAAGTGGGTTGTGTTGTTAAAGTTATTGATTCTGTACGTATGAATAAATAAATAAGGATTGTGGATTATGGCAAACACCAGTAATTAAGCTTTCTGAATGCTTCTGTATATAAGTGCATGCAACTGATCGTTTCTACGTATGACTGTATGATTCGATATGTGATTGTATGAAGTCGAATGCAACTGTATGATTCTGCATGCGTGATAATTCTATGTGAAATCATCATGTACACGATAAACACACAAAGCACAGTTACTCGAATATCAAGGATTTGAAAACCCTAATTTGATGCAAACACTTACATCGAATCATGTGCAATATATCCTAGGTCATGTGTAACGGACTTAGACGATTAACAAAACCCTAGAAGCAATAACATACCGAGCAAACCAAGGTGAGTTCACACAGCCAAGGCATGGGGTTCCCAGGGTGGGAATGGCCACGATATTCTGACTGACTTCGCACACCTGCCTTTGGAAGGCCGCGAACTGAAATTTACTAATCTTCGCACACCTGCCTGGTAGGCCGCGATACAGATAAACCTAGTCTAGAATACTCGGGAGGAACATCCCCTAATATCTTCGCATACCTGCCTGGGAGGCCGCGATGGGAACTAATACGATACATGACATAACGAACGAACATACTACTACTTTTTTTTTTGGGTAAAGGGTTACCCCGGTAAATTTTATATCAACCAATAAAGCACAAAGGTGCAACTGAAATGTTACACACCCACTAGACTTGGCATACCAAGACTAGACAATCCAAACAAACACAACCAAAACATACTACTACTCACTCTATACTATTACTGAACTGTTAACTGTGAACTCGCTCAACTAGTTGTTGACTCTCTGCTGCATGCCTTGCAGGACATTAGGTACATATGGAGCTTGCACAGGGAGGAGTAGGTCGTTGTGGAGCCTGGATCGTGGATGTTATGTTACACTTACAACACTTGAACTATTTACATACATTGGATTCTCATTGTTACGCTTCCGCTACTTAAACTATGTTTTTGTTGGAACACCAATCGTATTGAGTGATTGGTTTACATTTATTATACTTGACATTAATTACATGTTCGATATGATTGGTGGCTTGATCCTGGTCAGTCACGCTCCCAAGCGGTGATACTCCGCGTGTGGATTTTGGGGGTGTGACAGATTGGTATCAGAGCTATTGGTTATAGAGAACTCGGTTTTAATATGGGAAAACGTTTTTATTAAAACCAGACTATAAACAGAACAGTGCTCTCAACGATCCACAATGACGCTTCGCTCCACGTGCAAGACTCGACATACTAGGTAATAAGGTCCATGTTTATTACCTGCTTGCTAGAACTGCATAGAACTTTGCTCGTAGTATGCTTACATTACTCTGCTCACTACTTGTTATTGCTTGAGAACACTTACGTGCTTACACTCTTCTGTCATCGCACTACTCGCGAACCATTCATACTTATGCTACCTTTACTGTTCGATCATGTCTGGACGTGTTGACATGACTCAAGCCTAGTTGACGGCTCTCATTAACGAACAAGTTGCTGCGGCGCTTGCAGCCACACAAGCAGGAGGTATAACCTGTTATCCCAAACCTGTCATAGGATGTTAGATCCTACTCTCGTGACCCAACTCTCGCGCTTAACCTTGACCTATCTTTCTCGCGCAACGGGTCAGAACGCATAGCAACCTGTCTGCACATTCAAGAACTTCATGGACTGTCGTCCAAGCACATTCAGTGGCACAGAAGGAGCAGTGGGACTACTCCATTGGTTTGGGAAGCTCGAGTCGGTATTCGAGATGTGTGAATGCCCTGAGACTCGCAGGGTCAAGTACGCCACTGGTACTTTGGAAGGAATCGCGCTAACCTGGTGGAACGCGCAAGTACAGATACTAGGGTTGAAAGCTGCTAACGCCACCCCCTAGAACGAATTCAAAGAACGCATTAAAAGGGAATACTGCACGCGTGATGACATCCACAAGTTGGAAGTGGAGCTTTACCATTTGAAAATGAAGGGGTCAGAAATTGATGCTTATACGAAACGGTCGAACGAACTGGCTATCTTGTGTCCAACCATGGTGGACCCTCCAAGCAAGCGTATCGAATTGTACCTCAAGGGTCTAGCCTCAGAGGTTCAGAGCAATGCTGCATCGGCTAACCTCGACAATAACCAAGACATTCAGCGTCTTGCTCATCACCTCACGGATCAAGCAGTGGAACAGAACAAGCTGCCTAGTTGTATCAGCACTATTACTATCGCTATCACTTCTGCTACTCCCGCTACTCCTAGTGACA
This sequence comes from Helianthus annuus, assembly GCF_002127325.2. Classification (NCBI taxonomy): domain Eukaryota; kingdom Viridiplantae; phylum Streptophyta; class Magnoliopsida; order Asterales; family Asteraceae; genus Helianthus; species Helianthus annuus. The sequence goes on along the minus strand of NC_035444.2, from coordinate 139,826,636 downwards.
ACAAGCGGAAATGGGATGGGTATTCCAGCAAGGGTTCAGCTACCGTTCGGTCTCAAGCACAGCAGCAGCGCAAGAATAGTGATCACCAGAGCCGAGTCAGCCAACTTCTGGTGGTCAGGGGCAGAGTGGATATCGGGGAATTCACCCAATATGTAACTAATGCAACAGACACCACGGTGGTTAGTGCAACGAGGGACGTTGCCAGAGGTGTCTCAAGATGGGCCATGAAGCTAAGGATTCAGGAGCCCACGGCCTGCAAATCGGAATCGCCAGCAGCAACAGCAAGAAGAAATTCTATGCAAAGAAAAGATTGTTCGCATTCCTCGTTCTGGTCAAGAACCTCTCGAAGTTCAAGGAGACAAGAGTGGTGCTGTGGTTGGCATCACCGCTTTCTTGAAGGCGCAGAAATGTTTGCGGAAGGGCCACACCGCCATTTTGGCACTTGTTACTGATGCAGCTTCGAAAGAGAAAAGAATAGAGGATATTCCAGTTGTACGCAAATTTCCTCAAGTGTTCCAGAAGATTTACCTGGTCTACCGCCTCATCGTCAGGTCGAATTTCAAATCGAGCTCGCTCCAGGAGCAGCACCCATAGCTCGAGCACCGTATCGCTTAGCTCCACCAGAATCGGAAGAACTATCGACGCAGCTACAAGAAATCTTGGATAAGGGATTTATCCGACCTATCTCTTCGCCTTGGGGAGCTACAAGAAGTATTGGATACCAATTATCGGTGAAAAAGAAGGATGGCACCTTCAGGATGTGAAATTGATTACCGTGAACTGAACAAGGTCAAAGTGAAGAACCGTTATCCTCTTCCACGCATTGACGACTTATTCGACCAGTTGCAAAGGTCAGGTTACTACTCCAAGGTTGATCTAAGGTCTGGTTATCATCAGCTGAGAGTCCAGGATGAGGACGTCTCCAAGACAGCATTCAGAACTCGCTGCGGCCACTACGAGTTTCTAGTCATGCCATTTGGGCTGACGAACGCGCCTGCAGTTTTCATGGATCTTATGAACAGAGTGTGCAAACCTTACCTTGACAAGTTCGTCATTGTCTTCATCGACGACATTCTGATCTACTCCAAGAGTCAGGAGGAGCACGAGCAGCACTTACGTCTTATCTTGGAACTTCCTCGAAAGGAGCAACTGTACGGCCAGTCTTTAAAATGCGACTTCTGGCTTCGTGAAGTCCACTTCTTAGGCCATGTGGTGAACAGGGATGGGATCCATGTCGATCCATCCAAGGTAGATTCGATCAGGAACTGGCCTGCACCGCGTACACCGACGGAAATACGCCAATTCTTGGGTTTGGCGGGGTATTACAGACGATTCATTAACGACTTCTCCAAGATCGCGCAACCGCTTACTATGCTGACACAGAAAGGTGTCACCTACCGTTGGGGAGATTCCCAAGAGACCGCTTTTCAGTACCTAATGGATAGGCTTTGCAGTGCACCTATTCTCTCATTGCCATAAGGCACCGACGATTTCGTGGTCTATTGTGACGCATCGATACAGGGGCTTGGTTGTGTATTGATGCAGCGTGATAAAGTTATTGCCTACGCTTCGCGGCAACTCAAGGTTCATGAACGGAATTACACGACGCACGATTTAGAGCTGGGAGCTGTTGTTTTTGCACTTAAGATATGGCGACACTACCTGTACGGTACCAAGTGCACAATTTACACCGATCACAGGAGTCTCGAGCATATCTTCAAGCAGAAGGAGTTGAACATGCGTCAACGACGATGGGTCGAACTGCTTAACGATTACGAATGCGCTATTAAGTATCATCCAGGCAAAGCCAATGTTGTGGCCGACGCTCTCAGTCGAAAGGACACTCTACCAAGACGCGTACGAGCTTTGCAGCTCACTATTCAGTCTGATATTCCTGCATAAATACGAGATGCTCAGGTGGAAGCATTGAAACTAGAGAACGTAAAGGATGAAGCTTTGCGTGGCTCAAGGCGATGATTAGAACAAAGGGAAGACGGCGCCTACTATGGAACAGGACGCATTTGGGTCCCACTATACGGCGGTTTACGAGAACTTGTGATGGATGAAGCACATCCAGGGTCGGATAAAATGTACCACGACATTAGAACTACATATTGGTGGCCTAGCATGAAGGCCCACATTGCAACTCACGTCGGCAAATGTTTGACTTGTGCGAGAGTCAAGACAGAGTATCAGAAACCCTCAGGCCTACTTCAGCAGCCTAAGATACCTCAATGGAAATGGGAAGAAATTTCCATGGATTTCGTTACAGGCCTACCTAGATCTCAGCATGGGAACGATACTATATGGGTGATCGTAGATCGACTCACTAAGTCTGCACACTTCCTAGCTATAAAGGAAACGGATAAGTTCTCCACTCTCGCAGACATCTATCTTAAAGAAGTTGTTTCGAGGCACGGGGTGCCCACCTCCATTATTTCGGATCGGGACGCACGATTCACGTCAGAGCTATGGCAAGCGATGCACAAATCTTTTGGTTCACGTTTAGACATGAGCACAGCATATCATCCTCAGACGGATGGGCAGTCTGAGCGGACCATCCAGACTCTTGAAGACATGCTTCGGGCATGTGTTATCGATTTCGGCAACGGCTGGGAAAAGCATCTCCCTTTGGTGGAGTTTTCGTATAATAACAGTTATCACACCAGCATACAAGCCGCTCCATTCGAGGCATTGTACGGACGTAAATGCCGGTCACCTCTTTGTTGGGCAGAGGTGGGGGATAGTCAGATCACGGGTCCAGAGATTGTAGTGGACGCCACAGAAAAGATTGCACAGATACGACAACGCATGGCGGCAGCACGCGACCGTCAGAAAGCCTACGCGGATAAGCGTAAAAAGCCATTGGAATTTCAGGTCGGGGACCGGGTATTACTTAAAGTCTCACCCTGGAAGGGTGTGGTTCGTTTTGGCAAACGAGGCAAACTCAATCCAAGGTATGTCGGACCATTCGAGATTATAGAAAGAATAGGCAAAGTGGCCTACAAGCTAAACCTACCAGCTGAACTCGGTGCAGTTCACAACGTATTTCACGTGTCGAATCTAAAGAAGTGCCTGTCAGATGAGACCCTCATCATTCCTTTTAAGAAACTCACTGTCGACGAGCGCTTGCAGTTCGTCGAAGAACCAGTTGAAATCACGGACCGGGATGTTAAGGTCCTCAAACACAAGAGAATCCCTCTTGTTCGAGTTCGTTGGAACCCCCGACGTGGCCCAGAGTTCACCTGGGAACGCGAAGACCAAATGAAAGAAAAGTACCCCCAATTATTCGAAACCAATGCAACCACTACTGAGGCTGAAGCTACTACTACTGAATTTCGGGACGAAATTCCAAATCAACGGGGGGATGATGTGACACCCCAGGAAAACCAGTGAACAATACAGCTTACCTAGCTTCCTCACCTAGCTTCTCAGTGAGTGCGTACCAAATTTCGGGACGAAATTTCTTTTAAGTTGGGGATAATGTGACAACTCGAATTTCCAAGTTTCTTATTTCGCATTTATTGCGCGTTCATGTGTTGTTTAGTTGTTTAATTCAATATAACATTTTGATACAATGAAGTGTATTGTGTGATTATGCATGGTTATGTGCTAATTGTGAAAGACTTGGCAAATATGTGAACTTGGCGGCGAAATTGTGGAATTGTTATGAGATGGTGTAATTGTGTAAAATAAAGTAATTCAGGGTGTATAGAGTAATTAGTGAAAATTAAACCATACTTAACCCTAATCTCTTTCACTAATCATTCCCTAATCATCACAAGAATCAAAACACGTACACCCACATTCCCTAATCCTCTCTACAACCATCTTCTCATCATCCTTGGATTCACAAGTCCTTTGCATCAAGTTTGATTGCCAATCCATCTAGAATCGAATCAAGGTAATTGTTTAATCATTGTTTGATTAGTTGTTGATTGATAGAATGCTTGTAAACCCTAGCTTTGATTTTGATAGTTCTGTGCTTAATTTGAATCTTGGTTATTGAAATGATGATGATGATTAGGGTATGCTTGATAGATTGATCATGTGATGATTGTGTTGCTTAGTATCTAATGATTGATTGATTCTGCAATGTGAAACTAGGTAACTAGGGTTTTCTGGATCGTAGAAACCATAAAGCGTAACTGATACAATCGTTATGGGGTGAACATTCGTATTGTTTATTGTCTGAGCTTTGCGAATAATTATACATGTCCGAGTTTCATATATAAATAACATGAAGGTCCGATGTTTGTTTTAGCAAATGAGCAAATGGTCCGAAGAATTTTAAAAACGACATGAAGTCCGACTTATGTTAGAAGTGTAATGTTCCGACTTTGCTTAAGAGTTTAGGTGGTCCGAGCTTTTTGACAAGGGATCACCTTGTCCGAGTTTAATAAGAAATACAAAGGTCCAAGCTTAGATGATGAGAAATGTCCGAGTTTTATAAGCTTAGCACCTTGTCCGAATGTTGCCCTCAAAACACTTTGGTCCGAGTTTCATGCATCACTACCTTGTCCGACTTTTATTTGATCTAGGGGAGTCCGAGTTTTGAAAGGGGGCAGCCCACTCCCCTTTGTCCGACCTTGTTAACCCCTCCCCCCCCCCATGTCCGACTTTCAATCCCTAAACCCTCCTTTGGTCCGAGTTTTACATTATTTTGATCAGAGGTTTGTAAACTTATAAGTGGCCCGACTTTTAAGTGTTTAATATAGTGCCTTCCTTGCCCGACTTCTTTGTATGTTAATGGAGTCCCAAGTTTATGTAAAGATATAAGGGAATCCGACTTTTATACGATATAGGGGTCCGAGTGTTTATATATAATGCGTCTTGTCCGAGGTTGCTTGTGATAAGGTGGCCCGATCTATGTATGCTTTGTATATGATGTCCAATGTTTAATGTACGCACGCATGATCCGAACAATTGTTGTGTCTTGTAGTCTGCTTTGTACATGATGCATGACCAAGTGCTGTTAGTTCCGTTAAGTGTGTAACCCTGACTTAAGTGGGTTGTGTTGTTAAAGTTATTGATTCTGTACGTATGAATAAATAAATAAGGATTGTGGATTATGGCAAACACCAGTAATTAAGCTTTCTGAATGCTTCTGTATATAAGTGCATGCAACTGATCGTTTCTACGTATGACTGTATGATTCGATATGTGATTGTATGAAGTCGAATGCAACTGTATGATTCTGCATGCGTGATAATTCTATGTGAAATCATCATGTACACGATAAACACACAAAGCACAGTTACTCGAATATCAAGGATTTGAAAACCCTAATTTGATGCAAACACTTACATCGAATCATGTGCAATATATCCTAGGTCATGTGTAACGGACTTAGACGATTAACAAAACCCTAGAAGCAATAACATACCGAGCAAACCAAGGTGAGTTCACACAGCCAAGGCATGGGGTTCCCAGGGTGGGAATGGCCGTGATATTCTGACTGACTTCGCACACCTGCCTTTGGAAGGCCGCGAACTGAAATTTACTAATCTTCGCACACCTGCCTGGTAGGCCGCGATACAGATAAACCTAGTCTAGAATACTCGGGAGGAACATCCCTTAATATCTTCGCATACCTGCCTGGGAGGCCGCGATGGGAACTAATACGATACATGACATAACGAACGAACATACTACTACTCACTCTATACTATTACTGAACTGTTAACTGTGAACTCGCTCAACTAGTTGTTGACTCTCTGCTGCATGCCTTGCAGGACATTAGGTACATATGGAGCTTGCATAGGGAGGAGTAGGTCGTTGTGGAGCCTGGATCGTGGATGTTATGTTACACTTACAACACTTGAACTATTTACATACATTGGATTCTCATTGTTACGCTTCAGCTACTTAAACTATGTTTTTGTTGGAACACCAATCGTATTGAGTGATTGGTTTACATTTATTATACTTGACATTAATTACATGTTCGATATGATTGGTGGCTTGATCCTGGTCAGTCACGCTCCCAAGCGGTGATACTCCGCGTGTGGATTTTGGGGGTGTGACAACAGAAGCCGAATTAACCCAAGTATGGATGCTATCTAAATGTAGCTGACTCTGGATGCTACACGATTCGTAAAACAACAATTCTGAATCTCGCAAGCCAGGGAAGTTAAATGATCCAAATTAAACTGAGTTTGGATGAAACAGAATCCGAATACCACTCATCGTGAGTCCTTCAGATCATTGGTGTTACAGAATCCGAATTCAACCAAGTATGGATGCTATTTAAATGTAGCTGACTCTGGGTGCTATACGATTCGTAAAACAACCATTTTGAATCTCGCAAGCCAGGGAAGTTGAATGATCCAAATTAAATTGAGTCTGGATGAAACAGAATCCGAATACCACTCATTGTGAGTCCTTCTGATTATTGGTGTTACAGAATCCGAATTCAACCAAGAATGGATGCTATGGAATTGTAGCTGACTCTGGATGGTATACGATTTCTAAAACAACCATTCTAAATATCCCAAACCGGGGAAGTTGAACAATCCAAATTAAACCGAGTCTGGATGAAACAGAATCCGGATACCACCCATTGTGAGACCTTTTGATTAGTGATGTTACAGAAGCCGAATTCAACCAAGTATGGATGCTATCTAAATGTAGCTGACTCTGGATGCTATACGATTCGTAAAACAACCATTTTGAATCTCGCAAGCCAAGGAAGTTGAATGATCGAAATTAAATCGAGTCTGGATGAAACAGAATCCGGATACCACCCATTGTGAGTCCTTCTGATTAGTGATGTTACAGAAGCCGAATTAACCCAAGTATGGATGCTATCTAAATGTAGCTATCTCTGGATGCTACACGATTCGTAAAACAACAATTCTGAATCTCGCAAGCCAGGGAAGTTAAATGATCCAAATTAAACTGAGTCTGGATGAAATAGAATCCGAATACCACTCATTGTGAGTCCTTCTGATTGGTGGTGTTACAGAATCCGAATTCAACCAAGTATAGATGCTATCTGAACGTAGCTGACTCTGGATGCTAAAGGATTCGTAAAACAACCATTCTGAATCTCGCAAGCCAGGGAAGTTGAATAATCCAAATTAAACCGAGTCTGGATGAAACAGAATCCGAATACCACCCATTGTGAGTCCTTCTGATTATTGGTGTTACAGAATCCGAATTCAACCAAGAATGGATGCTATCTGATTGTAGCTGACTCTGGATGCTATAGGATTCGTATAACAACCCATCGGAATCTCGTAAGCCAGGGAAGTTGAATGATCCAAATTAAAACGAGTCAGGATGATACATAATGCGGATACCACCCATTGTGAGTCCTTCTGATCAGTGATGTTACAGAAGCCGAATTCAACCAAGTATGGATGCTATTTAAATGTAGCTGACTCTGGGTGCTATACGATTCGTAAAACAACCATTTTGAATCTCGCAAGCCAGGGAAGTTGAATGATCCAAATTAAATTGAGTCTGGATGAAACAGAATCCGAATACCACTCATTGTGAGTCCTTCTGATTATTGGTGTTACAGAATCCGAATTCAACCAAGAATGGATGCTATCTGATTGTAGCTGACTCTGGATGCTATACGATTTCTAAAACAACCATTCTAAATATCCCAAACCAGGGAAGTTGAACGATCCAAATTAAACCGAGTCTGGATGAAACAGAATCCGGATACCACCCATTGTGAGACCTTCTGATTAGTGATGTTACAGAAGCCGAATTCAACCAAGTATGGATGCTATCTAAATGTAGCTGACTCTGGATGCTATACGATTCGTAAAACAACCATTTTGAATCTCGCAAGCCAAGGAAGTTGAATGATCCAAATTAAATCGAGTCTGGATGAAACAGAATCCGGATACCACCCATTGTGAGTCCTTCTGATTAGTGATGTTACAGAAGCCGAATTAACCCAAGTATGGATGCTATCTAAGTGTAGCTATCTCTGGATGCTACACGATTCGTAAAACAACAATTCTGAATCTCGCAAGCCAGGGAAGTTAAATGATCCAAATTAAACTGAGTCTGGATGAAATAGAATCCGAATACCACTCATTGTGAGTCCTTCAGATTAGTGGTGTTACAGAATCCGAATTCAACCAAGTATGGATGCTATCTGAATGTAGCTGACTCTGGATGCTAAAGGATTCGTAAAACAACCATTCTGAATCTCGCAAGCCAGTGAAGTTGAATGATCCAAATTAAACCGAGTCTGGATGAAAGAGAATCCGAATACCACCCATTGTGAGTCCTTCTGATTAGTGATGTTACAAAAGCCGAATTCAACCAAGTATGGATGCTATCTGAATGTAGACTCTGTATGCTATACGATTTGTAAAACAACCATTTTAAATCTCGCATGCCAGGGAAGTTGAATGATCCAAATTAAATTGAGTGTGGATGAAACAGAATCCGAATACCACTCATTGTGAGTCCTTCTGATTATTGGTGTCACAGAATCCGAATTCAACCAAGTATGGATGCTATCTGATTGTAGCTGACTCTGGATGCTATACGATTTCTAAAACAACCATTCCAAATATCCCAAACCAGGGAAGTTGAACGATCCAAATTAAACCGAGTCTGTATGAAACAGAATCCGGATACCACCCATTGTGAGACCTTCTGATTAGTGATGTTTTTTTTGGGTAAAGGGTTACCCCGGTGAATCTCTTAAAATGCAACCGCAAATAAGTACAAGTAGTGAGGATGTGTTCCACACTAGTTCATATATAGGACATGCCCCATATATGTATGACCCAGCAAAAACAAAAACAACTATGACACCCCGTAACCTAGCCTACTATACATCATGATCTAGTAGACAAACAATGGAAAAACAAAACAAAATCCTCAGCCGCCATCATCAAAAATAAAGTTGCCACAAACCGGCAACCCCTTCAAACGAACCAAAAGCAGCCTATCCATTTGAGAATTTTGTGGAAGAGGTGCTTGCCCCTGCTTTCGAAGAGAACGGATGAGTACCCGATGTCATAAATGCACTAGTTTCATTGTATACTTCTTCAACCTCCTCTTCATCCGAATCCTGCCTGTCACTCGACTTTTTCTCCTTCTTCTCTCTACGACCCACAGTACTACCTCCCTGACCACCATCATCATCCTTAAGAGCATCAAAGGGGTTTGACGTTGATACCTGATTGTTCACCAGCTTCTTCAAGGACGAGATTGGTTTAGGGTTTACAACTGGTCTGTACACTACCTTAGGCTTCTGATTCTTCATGGGAAGACCTTGATTAGTAGATTTCTTCTTCTTTGCACCCACAACCTGAAAATCATCAATTTTCTTACTAGACTCCCCACTCGAAACGACCTGAGGCCTCTTTGGACACGAGTTATCCTCATGACCAAACACACAACAAGAAGAGCACCTTAAAGGCTCCCAATCATATTCTATTTTCACCTCCACCATTGAGTGACCATTACCCTGTAAAGATGGGATTGCAACTGTAACACTCCTCTTTAACTCAGCCCCGGCTTGAATTTCAATGAGAGCTCTAGCATAACTGCTTCTTCCCCATGACTCAGCACACATTGTAGCCGTGTATGAATCTAGCATCTTAGGCACCCCTATCTTAGAAGCAAGCAAACTAAGACCATCCTCAGTATATGCTGCTAACGGCACTTCATGCATCTTAACCCAAACAGGGATAGCCTTTATGTCTTCTTTTTCCAACTTGACAGAGGCCGACCACTCCTTCAAGATTATCGGAACATTTCTAATCAACCAAGGACCATCCTCCACCAATTTATCCATCCCTTCCTTTGTTTTGAATTTAAAGAAAAAGAACCCGTTTGCATTCATCATTAGTCTAGAGAGACCATATTTAACCCAATTGTTCTTTGCAAAATAATCCACCACAGGAAACGCCAGCCGTTTGCCCAGAAAATAACCATACAACGTGTTAGCATACCTGTCTGAGACTTGCTTGACCGAAGACAATGGAATAACCACATCAGCACCATCAACCGACTCGCTAGATTCCATCATCCGAAAATTAACCTTTACCTTCTCCTTTTCAGTACTCACAACGCTAGCAAAAGATAAAGGTTCCACAACCCCCGAAAATCTTGAGTTCGAGTAACCAGTCAATGCATTCAACCCATTCACTCCATGAACAGCCGTTGTTGGCGAGGACGGTTTATCCAACTGAACCGGAGTAGTGACCCTAGTGAGTTCATCAATGATGTTGATACCACGTTTTGGCTGAATCGTGTTCCCGTCAACATCAAGCAACCGATCCGCAATTTCCTTAAACGAAAGTGATGGCCGCCCACCTGGTTTCGACCGTTCATCCATTAAACAGAACTCTAGCAGCCAGATTTCGTCAAGAAATAAACCACCTGGAAAACCCTAGTAGCCGTCACACACCAATAACCTGAAAATCAGCCGCAATAAACCCTAATCAGAAGAGACCTGCCGCCGCAAAACCCTAATCAGATGACCAGGAACCCTAATCTGATTAGTGATGTTACAGAAGCCAAATTCAACCAAGTATGGATGCTATCTAAATGTAGCTGACTCTGGATGCTATACGATTCGTAAAACAACCATTTTGAATCTCGCAAGTTGTCACACCCCCAGAATCCACACGCGGAGTATCACCGCTTAGGAGCGTGACTGACCAGGATCAAGCCACCAATCATATCGAACATGTAATTGATATCAAATATAATAAATGTAAACAATCATTCAATACGATAGGTGTTCAACACATAATCATAGTTTCAAAGTATAGCGGAAGCATAAGTACGAAAACCCAAATGTGTAACATAAGTTCAGTAAGTTTCAAAACATAATCCATGCTCCACAACGACCTCCTCCTCCCTGTGCAAGCTCCATAAGTATCTAACGACCTGCAAGGCATGTAACAGAGGATCAACAACTAGTTGAGCGAGTTCACAGTTAACAGTTCAGTAATAGTATAGTGTGAGTAGTAGTATGTTCGTTCGTTATGTCAAGTATCGTATTAGTTTCCATCGCGGCCTCCCAGGCAGGTATGCGAAGATATAAGGGGATGTTCATCCCGAGTATTCTAGACTAGGTTTATCTGTATCGCGGCCTACCAGGCAGGTGTGCGAAGATTAGTAAATTCCAGTTCGCGGCCTTCCAAAGGCAGGTGTGCGAAGTCAGTCATAATATCGCGGCCAACCCTTGGCAGGTGTGCGAAGATCAGTTCAATAAGTGTTACTAGTCTAGTCGTATTCTTATCGTTAGGTTCTATCAACTGAGTATGTACAATAAAGTAATCCAATCCCATTCCCACCCTGGGAACCCCATGCCTTGGCTGTGTGAACTCACCTTGGTTTGCTCGGTATGTTATTGCTTCTAGCGTTTATATATCTCTAAGTCCGTTATACACGACCTAGGATATGTTACACGTGATACGATGTAAGTGTTAGCATCAAATTAGGGTTTACAAATCCTTGATATTCAAGCAACTGTGTTTTGTGTGTTTGTTGTGTACATGATGATATCACATAGAATATTCACGCATGCAAGACCAGACAGTTGCATTCAACTTCATACAATCATGCAGTCCTTTCAAGTTTAAACAGAATTCAGTACATGCATCACAACAGGCATTCCGGATCATAAAATCGACCTAATTCAGACAGTTCATCAACAACGTCGGATCATTTATCAAGTAATCAGTTCAGACCGTGCATTTAACATAGAACTCAGGCTAGATTATCATGCATAAAAGTCGGGCTAGGTTATTATCATATTAAACAAACTTGGATATTACTTAATCTACAAAAGTCGGACCAGAGTTCCACTCTTAAAACTCGGACCCTATGTACATAAGCTTATAAAATTCGGACAAGGGGTGGGGGTTTGGGGTCATGAAACTCGGACAGGGGTAATACCCCACTTAAAAATCGGACAGCCCAAGACTTATATAAAAGTCGGATCCCCATGTTTGTAACAAAAGTCGGACCCTTGATCCTAATGAAATTCGGACAACCTTTATGCCATCTAAAGTTCGGACAAGGTATAAGATATCAAAACTCGGATAATGCTTAACACTTGTAAAGTTCGGACCCTTTGCTTGTATTCAAGAACTCGGACCTTCATATGGATTATAAAAGTCGGACACATGAATATCAACTAAAACTCGGACCTTGTGAGGCATATAAAGAGTTCGGACATTGTGTAGATGAAATACTCGGACTAATAATGCATACATGAAACTCGGACCAGCTTCCTTATAACAAAATTCGGACAAGGCTTCTTGGAATAAAAATTCGGACCATTTCTCATTTGTTTTAAAAACTCGGACCCTATATAAAAGATTCAAAGCTCGGACCTTATGAAATTCATAAACTCGGATCCTTAGTCTGATATAAAACTCGGGTCCTCTTGCATTACATAAAACTCAGACTCTTATTGTCTTTACAAACTTCGGACTTTATTCATGATTCAAAAACTCAGACACATATATCACAAAACTCTGAGTAACATTAATCATATGATCGTAGAGATTATAGCAGTTACGTTTTCTATGTTCCACAGTTACGTTCATCATTCTAAAAACCCTAACTTCATATGCGTTGACGGCAGAAACATATCAAATCATCAAATGCTTAACAACAACAACAATTGTCACAAGAATAATCTACCAAGTACGCAACTAATCATCATCATAATCACAATTATCAACATCAATTGAAAACACAGAACCATCATATTATAAACTAGGGTTTTCAAGAATTACAAGAATCATGCATTGATAACAATCCAACAATCAATAAACAATGATTACACAATTACCTTGAATGGTTCTAGAGAAAGAGAGGAATCGAAAGTGATGAACGTCTTGTGCCAATGATGGTGGTGATGATGATTGCTAGGGGATTAGAGGATTGCAAGTACGTGTTTTGTTTTGTGCACAAATGATTAGTGAAAAGGGATTAGGGTTAAGTATCTCTAGGATTTCACTAATTACCCTCTCCCCCCTAAATATCATATTTTTACACATGTACACCATCTCATAACCATTTCATAGTTTCACCACCAAGTTTACATATTTGACAAGTTTATCACAACTAACACATAACCACGCACAGTCACACAATACGATTCATTTCATCAAAACGTACATAATTCCATAGCAATTAATTGTGCAAATAATCAACTAGACAATACAAGAACGTGCAATAAATGCGAAAATGGAAATCTTGGAAATTCGAGTTGTCACATTATCCCCAACTTAAGTGAAATTTCGTCCCGAAATTTGGTATGCACTCACTGAGGAAGCTAGGTAAGCTGTATCGTTTACTGGTTTTCCTGGGGTGTCATATCATCCCCCCGTTGATTTGGAATTTCGTCCCGAAATTCAGTAGTAGTAGCTTCAGCCTCAGTAGTGGTTGCATTGGTTCCGAATAACCGGGGGTACTTTTCATTCATTTGGTCTTCGCGTTCCCAGGTGTACTCTGAGCCACGTCGGGAGTTCCAACGAACTCGGACAAGAGGGATTCTCTTGTGTTTGAGGACCTTAACATCCCGGTCCGTGATTTCAACTGGCTCCTCGACGAACTGCAACCGCTCATCGATAGTGAGTTCCTTAAAAGGAATGATAAGGGTCTCATCTGACAGGCACTTCTTCAGATTCGACACGTGAAAGACATTGTGAACTGCCCCGAGTTCAGCTGGTAGGTTCAGTCTGTAGGCTACTGGGCCTATTCTTTCAGTGATTTCGAACGGTCCAACATACCGTGGATTGAGTTTGCCTCGTTTACCAAATCGAACCACACCCTTCCAGGGTGAGACTTTAAGTAAAACCCGGTCCCCGACCTGAAATTCCAATGGCTTCTTACGCTTATGCGCGTAGGCTTTCTGACGGTCGCGTGCTGCCGCCATGCGTTGTCGTATCTGTGCAATCTTTTCTGTGGCGTCCACTACAATCTCTGGACCCGTAATCTGACTATCCCCCACCTCTGCCCAACAGAGAGGTGACCGGCATTTACGTCCGTACAATGCCTCGAATGGAGCGGCTTGTATGCTGGTGTGATAACTGTTATTATACGAAAACTCCACTAACGGGAGATGCTTTTCCCAGCCGTTGCCGAAATCGATAACACATGCCCGAAGCATGTCTTCAAGAGTTTGGATTGTTCGCTCAGACTGTCTATCCGTCTGAGGATGATACGCTGTGCTCATGTCTAACCGTGAGCCGAAAGATTTGTGCATCGCTTGCCATAGCTCTGACGTGAATCGTGCATCCCGATCCGAAATGATGGAGGTGGGCACCCCGTGCCTCGAAACAACTTCCTTAAGATAGATGTCTGCAAGAGTCGAGAACTTATCCGTTTCCTTTATAGCCAGAAAGTGTGCAGACTTGGTGAGTCGGTCCACGATCACCCATATGGTATCATTCCCACGCTGGGATCTGGGTAGGCCTGTAACAAAATCCATGGAAATCTCTTCCCATTTCCACTGTGGTATCTTGGGTTGCTGAAGTAGGCCTGCGGGTTTCTGATATTCAACCTTGACTCTTGCACAAGTCAAGCACTTGCCAACATAGGTGGCGATGTGGGCCTTCATGCTAGGCCACCAATAAGTAGTTCTGATGTCGTGGTACATTTTATCCGACCCTGGATGTACCGAGTAGCGTGACTTGTGAGCTTCGTCCATTACAAGCTCTCGTAAGCCGCCATAAAGTGGGACCCAAATACGCCCCGTTACATAGTATGCACCGTCTTCCTTTTGTTCCATTCGTTGCCTTGAGCCGCGTAAAGCTTCAGCTTTGACATTTTCGGGTTTCAATGCTTCGATCTGAGCAGTTCGTATCTGTGCAGGAAGACTGGACTGAATAGTGAGTTGCAAAGCTCGTACGCGTCTAGGTAGAGTGTCTTTCCGACTGAGAGCGTCGGCCACAACATTGGCCTTGCCTGGATGATACTTGATGGCGCATTCGTAGTCGTTCAGTAGTTCAACCCATCTCCGTTGACGCGTGTTCAAATCCTTCTGCTTAAGGATATGCTCGAGACTCCTGTGATCGGTGTAAATCATGCACCTGGTACCGTACAGGTAGTGTCGCCATATCTTAAGCGCGAAAACAACAGCTCCCAGCTCTAAGTCGTGCGTCGTGTAGTTCCGTTCATGAATCTTGAGTTGCCGCGAAGCGTAGGCAATAACCTTATCCCGTTGCATCAATACACAACCAAGACCCTGTATCGATGCGTCACAATAAACCACGAAGTCATCTGTGCCCTCCGGCAATGAGAGAATAGGTGCACTGCAAAGCCTATCCTTTAGGTACTGAAAAGCGGTTTCTTGGGAATCTCCCCAACGGTAGGTGACACCTTTCTGTGTCAACATTGTGAGCGGCTGCGCGATCTTCGAAAAGCCTTTGATGAATCGCCTATAGTAACCCGCCAAACCCAAGAATTGGCGTATCTCTGTGGGTGTACGCGGTGCAGGCCAGTTCCTGATCGAATCTACCTTGGATGGATCGACGTGAATCCCATCCCTGTTCACCACATGGCCCAAGAAGTGGACTTCACGAAGCCAGAAGTCGCATTTTGAAAACTTTGCGTACAGTTGCTCCTTTCGAAGAAGTTCCAAGATAAGGCGTAAGTGCTGCTCGTGTTCCTCCTGACTCTTGGAGTAGATCAGAATGTCGTCGATAAAGACAATGACGAACTTGTCAAGATAGGGTTTGCACACCCTGTTCATAAGATCCATGAATACTGCAGGCGCGTTCGTAAGCCCGAATGGCATGACAAGAAACTCGTAGTGGCCGTAGCGAGTTCTGAATGCAGTTTTAGAGACGTCCTCATCCCGGACTCTCAGCTGATGGTAACCTGACCTCAAGTCTATCTTGGAGTAATAACACGACCCTTGCAACTGGTCAAATAAGTCGTCAATACGAGGAAGAGGATAGCGGTTCTTCACCGTCACCTTATTGAGTTCACGGTAGTCGATGCACATTCTGAACGTACCGTCTTTCTTCTTCACAAATAACACTGGAGCTCCCCAAGGTGAAGAGCTTGGACGAATAAAGCCCTTATCCAAGAGCTCTTGTAGTTGCTTTGATAGTTCTTCCAGTTTAGTTGGAGCTAAACAGTACGGCGCGCGTGCTATAGGTGCTGCTCCTGGAGTTAGCTCGACTTGAAATTCGACCTGACGATGAGGCGGTAGACCTGGTAAATCTTCCGGAAACACTTGAGGAAATTCGCATACAACTGGAATATCCTCTATTCTTTTCTCTTTCGATGCTGCATCAGTAACTAGTGCCAAGATAGCCGTATGACCCTTTCGTAAACATTTCTGAGCCTTCAGGAAAGAGATGATGCCAACCACTGCACCACTCTTGTCGCCTTGAACTTCGAGAGGTTCCGTTCCCGAACGAGGAATACGGATGATCTTCTCCTTACATAGAATCTCTGCCTGCTGCTTAGATAACCAATCCATGCCGATGACGATGTCGAAACTACCCAGAACTATAGGAATAAGGTCAATGGAGAAAGTCTGACCAGCTAAGACAATGCTACAACCCTTAACTATCTGTGTGGCTTCTACACTTTTACCATTTGCTAGTTCTACGACATGTTTGGTGCTTAGGGGTGTTGGTGTACGTTTTAACAATTTGCTCATTTTCATAGACATATAACTCGTATCCGCACCCGAATCAAATAAGACAGTAACATAGATATCGTCGAGAAGGAACTTACCCATAACCACGTTGGGATCATTCACTGCGTCACCCCGACCTAGCACAAAAGCACGACCCCGAGCTTCGTTGCCATTGTTGTTGTTGTTGTTTCCCCCATTGTTGTTGTTGTTGTTCCCGTTGCCCCGGTTGTTGTTGTTGCGATTCTGATACTGGTTCAGTTGAGGGCAATCACGTTTGTAGTGGCCTTCAGCCCCACACTGGAAACATCCCCGGTTTCCACGCTGTGGCTGCTGGTGCTGGTTCTGGGGAGCTGGCGGTGGGAGTTGCTGGTTCTGATTTGCTGGCCGTGAGATTCTACAATCCTTAGCCTCATGACCCATCTTGAGGCATCTTTGACAACGTTCCCTGCGACATCTTCCGCTGTGGTGTCTGTTGCACTTATTACACAGTGGGTGAATTCCCCGATATCCACCCTGCCCCTGACTGCCAGATGATTGCTGACTCGGATTCTGGTAGTCATTTGTCTTGCGCTGCTGAGACTGAACAGAAACTGATCCCTTGCTGGAATCCCCCTCCCATTTTCTCTTGTTTTTTTTTTGGGTAAAGGGTTACCCCGGTGATTCTATATATTCACAACCAAATAAAACAAGTAGTGTAGAAATCCTACACTAGTTCAATCACAGGACATGCCCCATGAAAGTAAACACGAAAATACAAGAAAACTACCAACAAACTGCAAACCAATAGACACACTTCTAGAAACAAAATAGACTAAACAACTCAATCAACCATCACCATTTGCGAGCTCAGAGGTAACAATCTCCCAATCGCCTAGCAGCCTTCTCACATTCGCACAGTCTTTAAGCTTCGCACCCATTAGTTTGTACCGAACCTGTTGGATAATGAGAGCACTTATAGTTTCAGAAGGTCTCAATTGGTTCTTGAACATTCTCGCATTCCTCTCCTGCCATATGAAATAAGCACTGGCCGCAACTAGTAATCTAGCAACATAGTTGTCTATAGATTTGGACTTGGACCGCACTAGAAGCCAATCAACAATATCCACCCACTTCGCATTGACTGAATCCATTCCCACTTTATGTCTAACCCCCTGCCAAACTCGAGAGGAGAAATTGCATTCAAAGAACAAATGATTATGAGAATCATGATCAGCATAACATAGCAGGCAACACATCATATTCATATTCTTACGCCGCGAAAAATCCCACTTCAGAATCTTATCCTGGGTAAGCAGCTTTCGCCTCATGATTAACCACATTAAAAACGCATGTCGCGGAATGCACTGCGAGAACCAAACAATAGGGCACCACTGAACATCCAAATGACGGTGCCTGATAGACTCCCAAACCCCAGCCGAAGAGAAGTCACGAAATTGATCACCTGAACGCCACAAAAGTTTATCTTCCTTGTTCGAGTCAAATATCAGCTGATCAAGTTGGATAAGAACAGGAAAAGTGTCTCTCCACGCAACTGGCCATCTCCAAGAACCATTAGAATAAATATCAGAAAATTTAGACTCCATATTGAAACCTGCATTAGCAATAGCTCTAGGAGAAATAATCTGATTCAGCGGCCCTAGATGACTCGGACGAGTCAAACCAAGCTGAAGTCTTCGCGCCGTTACCCACCTCGGACCAAACAAAATTCCTCACATCCTGCCTGGTTTGAAGAATTTTCCTCCACGACCAGCAACAACTAGAGGGAACAGTACAAGACCAAAAACTTCTGCCCTTCAACCTGTAAGAATGAATCCACTCTACCCATAACGAGTTGCGCTTAGAAAGAATACTCCAGATATGAGAAGACATAAGAGCTTTATTAACATCACCAATGCGACGGATACCTAAACCACCTTCATATTTAGGAACACACACCGAATTCCAAGAAACTTTAGCCCGACCCTTCTGAAAGGCACTATCTTGGGACCATAAAAAATTCCTCAACAGCGCTTCCAACTTAAGGATTACCCGAGATGGCAGAATAAACACAGAAGACCAGTACACATGCAAAGAGGACAAGACTGAAATTATGAGTTGCAACCTGCCCGCAAAGGATAGTAATTTATTTTGCCAGTGCATAATACGCTTTTCAAACTTCTCCACCAACACATCACAATCTTTATAGAGTAACCGAGAAGATATGAGAGGCACACCCAAATATCTAACTGGCAAAGAACCCTCCGCGAAAGGCAAAATGTTCAAAATAGCCGTTTTAACAAACGAAGGCACATTGGAGAAGAAGACTGTGCTTTTGTTAACACTAGGGAGCAAACCTGACATCTTCGTAAACGAATTAAGCGAGTTCATGATGCATCTTGCTGAAGCAATCTCACCCCGAGAGAAAATAAAGAGGTCATCCGCAAAACAGAGATTAATAATCTGTTGTCGTTCACATTTGTTATGAAATTTAAAGGAAGAGTCAATCCGAACCGTGTGCTGTAAAATAGCCGTTAGAACCTCCATAACTAGAGTAAACAAGTACGGCGAAATAGGATCTCCTTGCCTAAGCCCCCGATTACCCTTGAAAAAACCATGCACATCTCCGTTAATGCACACTGAAAACGTGGTAGTAGAGACACATACCATAATCCAGTGAACCATGGTAGGATGAAAGCCGAAACCAACCAGAATTCTTTTTAAGAAACGCCAATCAACAGTGTCATAAGCCTTCTGAATATCAACTTTAAACGCACATTTAGGGGGCCCGATATTTCTATGATAATTGTGCATCAACTCTTGAGTTAACAAGATATTATCGGATATTTTCCTCCCCGGTACAAAGGCCGATTGGTTTCCACTGACTATATCGTTTAGCGCCACTTTTATTCTTTCAGCAATGATTTTGCTAATACATTTGTATAACACATTGCAACAGGCAATCGGTCTATAATCCGTAACAACTGATGGAGAGGGAATTTTAGGAATAAGAACAATGAGGGTGTGGTTTAATTCCCGAAGAAGCTTACCTGTGGCAAAAAAATCAATAACCGCATTGGACACTTCAGTACCGATAATCGGCCAGGCCCCTTTAAAAAAACCTGCTGTGAACCCATCTGGCCCCGGGGCTTTATCCGACCCCATAGAAAAAATCGCCTTCCTAACCTCTTCCGCTGTGACCGGCCGAACCATATAAAGAGCTATATCCCCCTCAATCGTTTTGGTAAACAACTCAGGGGACGGGTTGAGAGACGTAACACCCGTGGAACCCAGAAACTTCTCGTAATGTTCAACAAACGCTTTCTGAACCATAGCATTTTCATGCAGATTCCCATTAGCATCCCGAATAACATCAATACGGCTATAATGGACTCTATTTTTGAGAGACGAGTGGAAGAAAGCCGTATTCATGTCACCTGCCGCTAGCCACTCTACCTTGGATTTCTGTTTCAAAAAACGTTCTTCATCAAGCAAAGCAACCTGAAAATCATTACGGACAATGGCTTCCTCTTTCCGTAAAGTGTCACTCGACGGGTCACGATCAATATCACGCTGAACACTATCCAACTTCTCACGTAAGACTTGAACTTTTTTATGGAGATTACCTTGCTGAAACAGTAAGACACGAAGAGGAGACTTCAGAAGCCGGAGTTTCTTAACCACCGAAAACTGATAAACACCATTAATAGTCGTACCCCAAACCCGCTTCACAATCGGTAAAAAATCTGGCTTATGCATTAAAAAATTAGCAAACTTGAAAGGCCGAGACTTTACTTTCTCAGAATCTGAAATCTTAAGAACACATGGAGAGTGATCGGAAAGGCTAGCCGATTGGAAAATGGCAACCGCATTCGGAAACTGGGATATAAAATGAATATTGCCCATCACTCTATCTATTTTCTTCATTAACCCGATCCCCTTCTTGGGTTTCTGACTCCACGTAAAATGCACCCCGGACCGCTTAACATCCATCATCTGAATATCATCCACACAAGCTTGAAACTCCCTCATGCTTAAAGAAACCGATGAAGACCCCATAGATTTATCTTCAAGATTCAAGGCAGAGTTAAAATCACCTAACATGACCCAAGGGTTATCACGAACGAGATTTTTGTGCAACGAGAGATGATTCCATAATTCCCTCCGAGAGATATAATAATTTGCTGCATAAATAATTGAGCAGAAAATCACTATTTTCTCCTTTTTAAACATAAGTTGCACGTGCATAACCTGATCAGATTCATTTAGCACCATAACATCGAAAATATGAGGATCCCATCCGACTATAATTCGCGTTCCTTTAGTACAGCGAGCCCCATTAGAAGTCCACTGCCAAGACCGAAAAACCGATTTGCACACTCTAGAAAGATTACCCACCTCCACATGAGATTCAAGAATAGCACAAAGACTTAAATTGTAACTTTTAATTGCATGACGAACCTCCGACTGCTTAATGGGGCGGTTCAAACCCCTAATATTCCATGACGCTATACTAACCATGAGTAACCGATGAAGAAGGAGTGCTTGCCCCTTTTTTAGTATCAAATTTAATGGTTCCCTGCCTTAAAAAACCGTCCATATCATAACCATGCATTTCACTAAAATCATCGACCACCTCGACATCATCCTCATCATTTTTAGCTGAAGTTGGCATCTCATCCTGTTTAGCCGACTCTAGGTTCTCAACCCCCTCTTCGTCATTTGTGGGCAGCTCATTAAGGACATCAAAAGGATTGTTTGACCGACTGCTACTCGCACTTGCCCTATTAGCCGGCTCCTCTTTCTTTTTACCAACGACTGGACGATATTCAAATTTTGGCTTAGGCTTGCTCACCGGAAAACCAGTCTGTCTAGCGACCTTTTTACTGTGGACCCCCGTATAACCCTCCTCATCAGTAACCGGATGCTTACCAGGACGTCTACCTTGATTATGCTGCTTACCTCCCATATCCATGTTCCTAGCATTACCTTGCCTCACGGCTTGGAAAGGACAGGTATCATCAGAATGTCCAAAAACGGAACAATGCGCACACCGAAGCGGATACCATTCATACTCAACCGACATAGTTTCTTTAGAAAACCCATCTCCCTCCATATCAGGAATCGCCATTGTGATCTCTTCTCTAAGACTTTTATCAGCTGAAACCTCTATAAGAGCTCTCGCATAGCTACTGCGCCCCCACATATCCATGCACATCGACGTAGTGTATGAATCTAGGGCTTTTGGTACCCCAATAGTAGTCGCTATCATGCTCAAGCCATCCTCAGTGTAAGCAGCAATCGGAACATCATGGATCTTAACCCAAATCTGGACCTTCTTGACTTCTTTTTTTTCCAACTTAGCTGATGGGCTCCATATATCTAGAAACATAGGTTGTGATCGAATAATCCACGGTCCATCTTGCATAACCTTCATCATACCAGCTTCATCAGCAAATTTAAAGAAAAAAAACCCCTTAGCGTTCATCATGGACTTCTGGATTCCATATTTTTTCCAATTGTTTCTCACATAGTAGTCCACTACAGGGTATGCCACTCGATCCCCAAGAAAATAGCCAACCAAGGTATTCGCCATCTTATCATGAACACTACGCACAGATTCCCTTGGTAATACAACATCACACCCCTCATGCACTGATTCACTTACCAGGGACCGAAAATTCACCTTTAAAGATTTATTTCCAAGCAGAGAATCAGCATACGACATCGATTTAGAAGAGCTGGCCACATTCCCATTTGTATCCTCACCCTATCGTTGATTCTGAACATCATCATTACCCTTGACACCAACAAACTGATCCTTTGAACCTTGTGAGTTTAGAGACTGATAAGAACCCTCCTTACCTGCATTCGGCTCTACACTTCTCAAACGAATATCCTGAGGACCTGCATCATCATCCGTAATGTCATTCAAACTCCCACCTTCTGCCGTACTATTCTGAGAGAAATCCATGGCCGGTGAAGATTCCTTGACAGGCAAAGGAACCGGCACAGATATCTTTTCAAGTTCATCGATTACGTTAATTGGTTTGTGGATAGAATTCTGCTTAAAAATTCCTCTACGAGCAAGTTTAGGGTTACCCTCTGTTGAACCACGACTTCCAGGAACTTTGGAGATCAATGGTGGTTTACCACGATCCGGCTGAACATCATGAACCTTCCGTGCATCCATCTTGTATTAAACCCCTCTCTCAAAGACCACGTGAATTAAACCGACATGCAACAGAAACACCACCGAAAACAAAGAAACGATTAACACAGAAAAACCCTAAATCTAGCAAACCCTATTTCATGCAGTCCTTCACAACATATAGAGCCACTCCCCATTTTCTCTTGTTGTCACTGGGAGTAGCAGAAGTAGTGACAGCAGTAGTGGTAGCCTTGACACGTTTTGGCAGCCTGTTCTGATCCACTGCCTGATCTGTAATACGATGAGCAAGGCGCTGAATAGCCTGGATATTATCAAGATTAGCAGATGTCACATGGCTCTGGATCTCTGGCGCTAACCCCTTGAGATACAACTCAATGCGCTTGTATGGAGGGTCCACCATGGTTGGACACAGAACGGCCAGCTCGTTCGACCTCTTAGTATACGCTTCAATCTCTGACCCAACCATTTTCAAGTGATACAGTTCATCTTCCAGCTTGTGAATGTCTTCACGAGTGCAGTATTCCCTTTTGATCAATTCCTTGAAGTCATTCCAAGGGGTGGCGTTAGCAGCTGCCAACCCTAGGATCTGTACTTGCGCGTTCCACCAAGTCAACGCGATTCCTTCCAAAGTGCCAGTGGCGTACTTGACCCTGCGAGCCTCAGGGCATTCACACATTTCGAATACAGATTCTAGCTTCTCAAACCAATGGAGGAGTCCCACTGCCCCCTCGGTGCCACTGAAAGTACTTGGACGACAGTCCATGAAGTTCTTGAAAGTGCAGACAGGTTGCTGTGCGTGCTGACCTATTGTGTACGAATAGGACAAAGTTAAATACGAGAATTAATGTAGGATCTAAAGATCCTAGTGTGTGTCTATACTGCAGGGTATACTACCTGCTTGAGCAGCTGCAAGTGCCGCAGCAACTTGAGCTTGAATGAGAGCCTCTAGCTGGGCTTGAGTCATGTTAATACGTCCGGCCATTGATCTTCACATCAAAAGCAACATAGGTGAGAGAGGTTCGCGAATAGTGCGATGACAGAAGAGTGTAAGCACATAGGTGTTCTTAAGCAATAGCAAGTAGTGAGCAAGGTAATGTAAGCATACTACGAGCAAAGTTCTACGCAAATTTTAGCATGTAGGCAATAAACATAAACCTTATTACCTAGGATGTTGAGTCTTGCACGTGGAGCGAAGCGTCGTTGTGGATCGTTGAGAGCACTGTTCTGGTTATAGTCTGGTTTAAATAAAAACGTTTTCCCATATTAAAACCAAGTTCTCTATAACCAATGGCTCTGATACCAATCTGTCACACCCCCAGAATCCACACGCGGAGTATCACCGCTTGGGAGTGTGACTGACCAGGATCAAGCCACCAATCATATCGAACATGTAATTGATATCAAATATAATAAATGTAAACCAATCATTCAATACGATAGGTGTTCAAAACATAATCATAGTTTCAAAGTATAGCGGAAGCATAAGTACGAAAACCCAAATGTGTAACATAAGTTCAATAAGTTTCAAAACATAATCCATGCTCCACAACGACCTGCTCCTCCCTGTGCAAGCTCCATAAGTATCTAACGACCTGCAAGGCATGTAACAGAGGATCAACAACTAGTTGAGCGAGTTCACAGTTAACAGTTCAGTAATAGTATAGTGTGAGAAGTAGTATGTTCGTTCGTTATGTCAAGTATCGTATTAGTTTCCATCGCGGCCTCCCAAGCAGGTATGCGAAGATATAAGGGGATGTTCATCCCGAGTATTCTAGACTAGGTTTATCTGTATCGCGGCCTACCAGGCAAGTGTGCGAAGATTAGTAAATTCCAGTTCGCGGCCTTCCAAAGGCAGGTGTGCGAAGTCAGTCATAATATCGCGGCCAACCCTTGGCAGGTGTGCGAAGATCAGTTCAATAAGTGTTACTAGTCTAGTCGTATTCTTATCGTTAGGTTCTATCAACTGAGTATGTACAATAAAGTAATCCAATCCCATTCCCACCCTGGGAACCCCATGCCTTGGCTGTGTGAACTCACCTTGGTTTGCTCGGTATGTTATTGCTTCTAGGGTTTATAAATCTCTAAGTCCGTTATACACGACCTAGGATATGTTACACGTGATACGATGTAAGTGTTAGCATCAAATTAGGGTTTACAAATCCTTGATATTCAAGCAACTGTGTTTTGTGTGTTTGTTGTGTACATGATGATATCACATAGAATATTCACGCATGCAAGACCAGACAGTTGCATTCAACTTCATACAATCATGCAGTCCTTTCAAGTTTAAACAGAATTCAGTACATGCATCACAACAAGCATTCCGGATCATAAAATCGACCTAATTCAGACAGTTCATCAACAACGTCGAATCATTTATCAAGTAATCAGTTCAGACCGTGCATTTAACATAGAACTCAGGCTAGATTATCATGCATAAAAGTCGGGCTAGGTTATTATCATATTAAACAAACTTGGATATTACTTAATCTACAAAAGTCGGACCAGAGTTCCACTCTTAAAACTCGGACCCTATGTACATAAGCTTATAAAATTCGGACAAGGGGTGGGGGTTTGGGGTCATGAAACTCGGACAGGGGTAATACCCCACTTAAAAATCGGACAGCCCAAGACTTATATAAAAGTCGGATCCCCATGTTTGTAACAAAAGTCGGACCCTTGATCCTAATGAAATTCGGACAACCTTTATGCCATCTAAAGTTCGGACAAGGTATAAGATATCAAAACTCGGATAATGCTTAACACTTGTAAAGTTCGGACCCTTTGCTTGTATTCAAGAACTCGGACCTTCATATGGATTATAAAAGTCGGACACATGAATATCAACTAAAACTCGGACCTTGTGAGGCATATAAAGAGTTCGAACATTGTGTAGATGAAATACTCGGACTAATAATGCATACATGAAACTCGGACCAGCTTCCTTATAACAAAATTCGGACAAGGCTTCTTGGAATAAAAATTCGGACCATTTCTCATTTGTTTTTTTTTTTTGGGTAAAGGGTTACCCCGGTAAATTTTATAAATCAACCAAAATCAGTACAAGGGTGTGCCAAAACGAACACACCTACTAGACTTGGCATACCAAGACTAGGAAAACAAAAGAAAAACAGCCAAACTACACAACCAAACCAAAAACAGCCAAAAAGACAACCACGACAAACAGACACTAACTAGACCCGACTAAATGAACTCCTCAGCCCGGGTCTTCATCCATAACCCTTGACGGGATCTGCCACTTCTTCAGCACTCGATGGTGATCCGTATGATCTTGGAACTTGAATCCCATCAACCGAAGACGCACGGAGCTTTTGATCTTCTCTGACACTTGATTAGCTGAACATTGAATCCGAGAGAATAAACGGTTGTTCCTTTCTTGCCAAATAAAATAAACCGAAGCCGATAGTACCAGCTTGCTAACAATATGCTCCAATTTGGCTGAGTTCGAGTATTGGTCCATCCACGCCAAAACTGAAGTCCACAACTCATTAACATACTTCATATCCACCATAGATTTCACATTCATCCAAACCTGCGAAGAGAACTTGCATGCGAAAAAAAGATGGTCTCTAGAATCGCGATCATGCTGGCATAAAGGGCATCACATTAATCTTAGGTTTGTTTCACTACCCGCTTCCCAGACTTTCAGCCGGTCTTGAGTTTTCAACTTATTCTTGAGCACTAACCAAAGCTGAAAAGAGTGCCTCGGGATACATTGACTGAACCAGACCATGTTTGCCCAACTAACTGTATTGCTACGCAAACGAATGGTATGCCAAACTTCCAACGAGCTAAACTGCCGTTCATTCCCCTCCAAATCTTTCCATACTATGCGGTCATGTAATTAGGAATTATCCCGAACAATAGTTAAGCCAATTAAAACTGGGTAGATATCATACCAAGCTTGGGGCCATCTCCATTGACCGTTAGCATCTAAGATATCCGCCACAGAAGCCTGAAGGTTGAAACCAGCATTTGCAATGTGCCGCGGAGTTATAAATGCCCTAAGAGGGCTCAAGTGACACCAGTTGTCACTCCATGCATTTGTTTGAGCTCCATTCCGAATGACGTTCCAAATGAAAGGCCGAACCAAATTGCGAATCCATAAGAGCTTCCTCCAACCCCAACTAACGGAACCCCTACATTGGATATCCCAAAAATTTTGATGCTTTATTTTGTGAGCATAAATCCATTGCACCCATAGAGATTTCAGTTTAACAAGAATACTCCATATATGTCTCGTAATAAGGGCCCTATTCACATCACAAATTCTCCGAATTCCTAAGCCACCCTCCATCTTAGGAAGACAAATATCGGACCACGCCACTTTAGCTTTAATTCTCCCAGCACTCCCGGCATTCCAAAGGAACCTCCGAATACGTTTTTCCAGCTCACTGACAACCCTAGCCGGAATAACAAAAACCGAAGCCCAATATATATGCATCGAAGACAGGACGGAGTTGATAAGCTGGAGCCTACCTGCAAAGGATAGCGTTTTTGTCATCCAATTATTAACTTTCTTGTCCAATCGATCCACTAACAGTTTACAATCTCCAGCACTCAGCTTAGACGAGATTAGCGGCACTCCTAAGTATCGAACAGGCAAGGATCCCTCCTGAAACGGCATTTCATTAAGGATCTCAGCTTTTACCTGTTGAGACACATTACAAAAGAATACCGTACTCTTAGCCTGACTCGGAACAAGCCCCGACATACTCGTGAATAACTCCAAGGCGGCTTTGATCTTTCTAACCGAATGAACACTCCCATGAACGAAAATAAAGAGGTCATCAGCAAATGAGACATTTATAATTCGTTGTTTCAAACACTGCGCGTGGAACTTAAAAGAAGTGCCCGAAGCATTCTTTTGGAGCAATAGGGTAAGGACTTCCATAACGAGAGTAAACAGGTATGGAGACATTGGATCCTCTTGTCGAAGACCCCTGTTGCCTTTAAAAAACCCATGAAGATTACTGTTGATACTCAAAGAATACGTAGCCGTAGTGACACACGCCATAATCCATTTCACCATCGTCTTGTGAAAACCAAACATATTAAGAATCTTCTCTAGAAACACCCAACTTACAGTATCATACGCCTTTTGAATGTCAATTTTAAACGCACATCTAGGAGGACCTATTCAAGTGGTAGTTGTGCATCAACTCTTGAGTTAACAGAATGTTGTCAGAGATCTGTCTACCTGGGACGAAAGCAGATTGGTTGATACTAACCAATGAATCCAAGCTCCCTTTAACCCTATCCGTGATAATCTTGCTAATGCATTTGTATAGAACATTACAGCATGAAATAGGCCGATAATCAAGAACGGAGTTAGGGGTTTCAACTTTAGGAATAAGGGCCAAGATTGTGTGATTTAACTGTTTCAGGATCTTGCCATTTCCAAAAAAAATCAAGAACTGCATTCGTTACCTCATTACCCACAATATCCCAAGCATTCTTAAAGAAGGCTGACGTGTACCCATCAGGCCCCGGGGCTTTGTTTTCGCTTATACTGAACATAGCATTCTTTACTTCTTCCCGCGTTACATGTCAAACCATATTAGCTGCGTCCACCGAATTAAGAACATTAACAAAAACATCATCCATGTTCACATTGGTAACCGGATCCTCCTTTCCCAAAAACGCTGAATAATGGTCAACTAGAGCGGTCACAGCCTCGTCCCCTTCAAACCTCCTGCCAGACACATCCGTAATGCATTGAATTTTGGTACGATTGTTCCTGCATTTAACCGTATTGTGAAAGAATGCCGTGTTGGAGTCCCCCGCACAAAGCCATTCCACCTTCGACTTTTGTTTCAAAAAACATTCCTCATCGTAGGCAGCAATTTTAAAATCCTTAAGGCACTCGAGCTCCAGTTTCCGAATATTCACATCCATCGGATTAGCATCAACCTTTTCCTGGATCTCATCCAGCTTCAAACAAAGCTCAAGAACTCTTTTATGAAGGTTACCTTGTTGGAAAAGGATTTTACGAAGGTCCGGCTTCAAGTTTCTAAGTTTACTAACAACCGAGAACATAGCAAACCCGTCAATCTTCTTCGCCCATTGTTTCTCCACACAGACTTTAAATTCAGGTTTTGAGACAATAAAGTTTGCAAACTTAAATGGCTTTGGCCGAGAGTTGTTAGACTCATTAGACAGCTTCAAAATGCACGGCGTATGATCAGAGACTCGATAAGGGTGATAAATAACGTAAGCATCCGGAAATAAATCTAGGCACTTAACATTACTCATTACTCTATCAATTTTCCTCATTAAACCGACCCCTTCCTTCGGCTTCTGATTCCATGTGAAATGGATACCATGGCCCTTAACATCAATAAGCTCCGCCTCTTCAATACAATCACAAAATTCCCGCATGCCTATCGAAAGACTAGAAGGACCAAATAACGAGTCATCCGCACTGAGAGCTGAATTGAAGTCCCCCATTACGAACCAAGCCTTATCCAAACACAACAGCTTATGTCTACATAAGTCCTCCCACAGGCTTCTTCGTTCTTGATACTTGTTTTTCGCATAGACAAAAGAGCAGAAAATACTCGAATTATCAGCTTTGGACCAGATCTGGGAGTGTATTACTTGATCAGTTTGAGACAAAATCATAACATCTACCACATCACTATCCCAACCGAGAATAATTCTAGTCCCTCGCTGACAAACTCCCCCATTAGACGTCCAACTCCACCCTCTAAAGACATTTTTACAAACCCTATCCAGATTAGCAACCTCCACATGAGTTTCTAAGATAGCACAAACCGAAACCTTGTTTTCTGAAAGCATAAGACGAACCTCCCTTTGTTTCAGGGGTTGGTTCAAACCCCTTATATTCCAAGAGAGGATGCTACCCATGGAGACCGCTATGACCGGGAGTGCTAGCCCCCTCAGAAACCTTTTCCAGGTTATCATTTTTCATAAATGCAGCCGTTTCCGTTTTAATTATCTCCGCCACTTCCTCATCGTTCTTAGTTTGACTCCCCTTATTACTGTTACCTGTTTCCTTCCCCACATTATCAGCCTTGGCCTCCATGTCATCTATCTTCGACAAAGCTTCAAACGAGTTCCGGGTTTTAACATTATCACTTTTCTTGCCATTTACATTTACATCCTTTGTACCAGAAGTACTCGGATCAGACTTATTGACCTTAGGCTTGTAAATGAATTTCTGTTTCTGTTTCTTTGGAACCGCCCCTATTCGAGCCGTCTTCCTCTTATCCATGATAAAGCCCTCATCGTCCACCACTACTTGTTTAGCTTTTTTAGTCTCATTCTTCCCACAAGTTTGATCATTATGACCAAACAAACAACATAAGGAACATCTCTGAGGCTTCCACTCATATTCCACATTAATTACTTCAGTAATATATCCCTCCTCTTCAAGCTTTGGGATAGCAACAACAATGCGGTCTTTAAGCTCATGATCAGCATTAATTTCAACCAACGCCCTAGCAAAACTACTCCTACCCCAGTTTTCCGAGCACATATCCGCCGTATATCCATCCAAACGTTTTGGTTCACCTATCTTAGAAGCCAACAAGCTTAATCCATCCTCATTATAGATCGCAATAGGCACATTATGGAGCTTCACCCAAACCGGAACAGATTTAATTCCTTCCTTCTTAAGACTCACTGACGGAGACCAAACATTAAGGAATAACGGCACTTTCCTGATCAACCAAGGACCCCCTTCCAACACTTTTTCCATACCCTCCTTAGTGTCGAATTTAAAGAAAAAGAAACCATCAGCGTTCATCATGAGTTTATTAAATCCAAACTTAGCCCAAACATTCTTAGCATAGTACTCGACAACTGGGTACGGCAGCCGATTACCCAAGAAGTAACCATATAACACATTGACAAACTTCTGTTGAACTTTGCGAATTACCTCTCGAGGGATCACAACATCCGCATCAGGTTTTGTCTCTCCTGAATCCAACTTCCGGAAATTAACTTCCTTTTTCACAATGGAAGCATTCTTGACCCTATCCGCATAAGACACCTTAACAGCACCCTCCTCTTTATTCCGAACTTCAACGTTACTCGGCTCATGGACAGGAACGGAGACCTTCTCCAATTCATCAATTATGTTTATCATTCTTGGATCACTTTGGCCGACACTTTGGCCGACACCCCTCCTCGGCAACACCGGATTTCCATCAATGTTTAACGATTTTGCATCAAGACTACTCCAAAAGGAAGACAGGTTGCTTCGCTGATCCTTTTGATACGACGGCTTTGCATTGCTTGACTTGATAAAAACATCCCCATGCAGCTTCTCAGAGAACGACCGAAACCCTAAATCCTCCAACCCTTGATCCGAATTTCCCTCCATACACAACACTCTAGTCGAAATCAAAACCCAGCAACAGTAACATGCATCATCCAAAATCAAACCCTAATCCTTATAACCCAAGAATCAATCGTCAAACCTTAACCTATTAATCCAGAGTTATCGATCTAGCTAAATTAGTATCAGCTAACCGCAATCAACAACAACCAAACTAATAAGTCAGATTATCAAACTGAAAACAAAGGCGGCGATTAACAAACACAACGAAAAAGAAAAACCCTAATATCAAAATCGGTCACAGTTGCTAACGAGTTCGTTATAGAGTTGTGATCGAAATCCAACCCTAATCACAGACTGTTATACAACATATCACGATCAAGAACCTAGGGTTACGAAAGAAGAACCTGAATCGCCTAAAGGAAGGAGAGAAAAAAGGGATACTTAACCCTAATCACATTTCTCATTTGTTTTAAAAACTCGGACCCTATATAAAAGATTCAAAGCTCGGACCTTATGAAATTCATAAACTCGGATCCTTAGTCTGATATAAAACTCGGGTCCTCTTGCATTACATAAAACTCAGACTCTTATTGTCTTTACAAACTTCGGACTTTATTCATGATTCAAAAACTCAGACACATATATCACAAAACTCTGAGTAACATTAATCATATGATCGTAGAGATTATAGCAGTTACGTTTTCTATGTTCCACAGTTACGTTCATCATTCTAAAAACCCTAACTTCATATGCGTTGACGGCAGAAACATATCAAATCATCAAATGCTTAACAACAGCAACAATTGTCACAAGAATAATCTACCAAGTATGCAACTAATCATCATCATAATCACAATTATCAACATCAATTGAAAACACAGAACCATCATATTATAACCTAGGGTTTTCAAGAATTACAAGAATCATGCATTGATAACAATCCAACAATCAATAAACAATGATTACACAATTACCTTGAATGGTTCTAGAGAAAGAGAGGAATCGAAAGTGATGAATGTCTTGTGCCAATGATGGTGGTGATGATGATTGCTAGGGGATTAGAGGATTGCAAGTACGTGTTTTGTTTTGTGCACAAATGATTAGTGAAAAGGGATTAGGGTTAAGTATCTCTAGGATTTCACTAATTACCCTCTCCCCCCTAAATATCATATTTTTACACATGTACACCATCTCATAACCATTTCATAGTTTCACCACCAAGTTTACATATTTGACAAGTTTATCACAACTAACACATAACCACGCACAGTCACACAATACGATTCATTTCATCAAAACGTACATAATTCCATAGCAATTAATTGTGCAAATAATCAACTAGACAATACAAGAACGTGCAATAAATGCGAAATGGAAATCTTGGAAATTCGAGTTGTCACATTATCCCCAACTTAAGAGAAATTTCGTCCCGAAATTTGGTACGCACTCACTGAGGAAGCTAGGTAAGCTGTATCGTTTACCGGTTTTCCTGGGGTGTCACATCATCCCCCCGTTGATTTGGAATTTCGTCCCGAAATTCAGTAGTAGTAGCTTCAGCCTCAGTAGTGGTTGCATTGGTTCCGAATAACTGGGGGTACTTTTCATTCATTTGGTCTTCGCGTTCCCAGGTGTACTCTGGGCCACGTCTGTCACACCCCCAAATCACCACCTAGGGAGTGTCCCTGTTAGGCGTGTGACGACTAGCAATGAGCCACCAATTACATTGAATCACAAGTTTGAAATAAAGTTCATCATTTAATAATACTGAAATCCCAAACATAAGTTGTTCAAAAACCATAAGTTCAGCGGAAGCATTAACGTATCACAAAGTATAAGTTTCACACAATCAAAATAAATAAATGTTTGTGAAATAACTCAGCAAGGCAACCATGACCACTCGCGCCCTCCAGTCAGCAAGTTCCTGCGTTCCAAGTACCTAAGGACCTGCGAGCATGTAACACATATATCAGACAAGGCTGGCGAGTTCACAGTTTTTAGAAAACGTTTGTTACCCGTTGTATGTAAAACAGTTCAATAACCAATGCAAGTAATATTGTTAATATCTCATTTCCGAACAATGACGGCTCCTGAAATACACGACTGCCCTTCCCACGTACTCCTATCTAGTACTGGGCCAGACTGGGTCATTAGTTCACCTCCGTCCTCTACAGGAGCGGTGTGAGGGTGCCAAACCTAAGTAGCGCTACTAACTAATACCCGATGAGGGACTTACAAAAGATGATAGGTGAGGATATTAACCAATATACCCGTTTTTACCCAAAGACTTATTCCCCCATGGAATACCCACTGACTGTCCCCAACCACTGGGACGCATGCTCGAATGTAGTGAACTCACCTTGGTTTGCTCGGTAGGACCAGTTACTTGATCACACTTAGTTAGTTTAAACCTATAACGTTCACATGTATACAACGATCAGTTTGCACCCAAGTTGATCACGTTATCACGCACGGAAATTACCACAAATCATGTACCAGTTATACTAGTACTACTCATGAGTTAAATATCTAATACAATCATACACATAATTAGTATACATGTCCATAATGGGTTTGACTCTAAATCACGGCCCCAATCCTATTAGTCGCAAGATACGGCCCATTCTCCGTTAGAGTGGGCTGAATGTTTGGTTGGATTTGTTTATCGTGTGAAGCCCAACTATATAATTCATGATAGTTAACATCATGTTCAACAAAATATCATCAGTAATTATTTAATCAAAGTCAACATCACAACATATGTCATTCTCCTTTATCCTTGTTAACATCCTACCCAGTATACCTACCTGACCAAGCATGCAACCCAATTTATTTTAAATCACCCAAGTAGAACATGTGTAGCTTCAATTGTTTTACCATTTGCGATTTCTACTATGTGTTTCATTACGAGAAGTGTAGGATTTAACCCTAACTGAGAACTAAATTCCAAAGACACGTAACTCCAGTCGGCACCAGAATCAAATAAAATAGAAGCAATAACACCGTTCACTGAAAACGTACCAGTAACCACGTTGCCGTCGTTCCGCGCTTCACCAGCCCCCAACACAAACCCGCGCCCACGCGCGACATTACCCGCATTGTTCCCCGCATTGTTGTTCCCATTACTACCCCCTGTGTTCTGCTTCAGCTGAGGGCAGTCTCGCTTGAAGTGCCCCTCGGCCCCACACTGATAACACCCTCTCTGAGTACCCTGATTTTGTTGAGATTGTTGTTTACCCATCTGCTGTGACGGCTGCTGCTGAGCTGGAAAAGTGGCCCTACAATCCCTAGCCATATGCCCTGGTCGATTACATCGATGACAAACCCGAGCACACTGTCCCTTGTGATGATAATTACACTTGCTACACAAGGGTAGCTTCCCCGCATATGATCCCTGCCCCGATTTGTTACTCGCGTTCTGATTCACTGATGCTGTCTGACTGGAACTGCGGGTGCTGCCAGTATCCGTCTTCTTCTGAGGTTGTGCAGAGTTGGATCCCCTGTCTGTATCGTTCCACTTACGTTTGCCATCAGCAGCAGATGCAGTGGAAGTAGTGGCAGCTGTGGTAGTGCTAGAAATACGAGGTGGCAATGAGTCGCTCTCCACCTCCTGGTCAACGATTTTATGTGCCAATCTAACAATCTGGGTTAGGTTATTGAGGTTCGCTGCTGTAACTAAACCCTTCACCCGTGGAGGTAACCCCTTAATAAACAACTCGATTCTTCGGGGCATGGGTCGGGACAAGTTCGGACACAAATCAGCTAACTCATACGACCGCTTCACATACGCCTCGATTTCAGACCCCACCATTGTCAGATGATAGTACTCATTCTCTAACTTCGCTATTTCATCTCGAGGGCAGTATTCCTCTCTCATCAGTTCTTTAAAATCATCCCACGTAGTGGCGTTCGCCGCATCAATACCTAGCAGTTGGACCTGGGCATTCCACCAGGTCAAGGCACCATCCTGAAGCGTGCCTGCTGCAAACTTTACTCTATCCCCAACTGGGCAGTTACATATCGCAAACACTGACTCCGCTTTTTCGAACCAGCGTATAAGTCCCACAGCCCCTTCAGTGCCACTGAAGGTCTGTGGCTTGCAATCCATGAAAGTTTTAAAAGTGCAGACCGGTGGGTGAGGCTGGTTTTGTGGCGCCGGCTGACCTATTAACGAGAGAAAATAAACCAACAAGTAAGACTCAAGTTTACGATTCAAAGGAAGAGAATGTCTGGTACATGTCATACCAGCCTGGTAAGCTGCCAAGGCTGCAGCCACCTGAGCGTTGAGTAATGCTTCTAGCTCCGCTTGGGTCATATGGATTTCACCACGCCCACCACCGCGGCCTCCATTACGTCCACCACGACGACCTCCACCACGTCCGTTCATGATTCTACAAGTATGGGAAGGAGGAACGAATTAACAGACCATTTCAAACAGATGTCAAGTATTGCTATAATATTCACAGTTTTCGAGGTTCTATACAAGATTGACTAACAACGTGGGATTCCTTTTTCACACCAGTCGAGATTCACTGGGACTCACATGCACCCCACGTTGTTATTATGTGTGCACCCATAATAATAACCCGATTTGCATGCTTATCTCAGTTCCTCTTACTCACGTTAAAAGGTTTCCCCAAACTCATGCAGTACGACCGACGACATCACAATATAGAGCATGTAAATTCAAGTAGAGTCCTACTCTTAAAACACGTAGCATAAACAGATAGCATAGTAATTCATATTGTAATATCAAGTGTGCGTTCGGGTGTGATACTAATCATGAGTATGTGCTAACTATGCTATGCAATAGTAAACAAGAGACGAACCTTGCTGCCTGGAGCTGAGTGTCATGGTCAATATCGTGTCAATTCAGTTATAGTCTGGTTTTATAAATCATTTTTAAAACCAAATTCACTATAACCAGTGGCTCTGATACCAAACTGTCACACCCCCAAATCACCACCTAGGGAGTGTCCCTGTTAGGCGTGTGACGACTAGCAATGAGCCACCAATTACATTGAATCACAAGTTTGAAATAAAGTTCATCATTTAATAATACTGAAATCCCAAACATAAGTTGTTCAAAAACCATAAGTTCAGCGGAAGCATTAACGTATCACAAAGTATAAGTTTCACACAATCAAAATAAATAAATGTTTGTGAAATAACTCAGCAAGGCAACCATGACCACTCGCGCCCTCCAGTCAGCAAGTTCCTGCGTTCCAAGTACCTAAGGACCTGCGAGCATGTAACACATATATCAGACAAGGCTGGCGAGTTCACAGTTTTTAGAAAACGTTTGTTACCCGTTGTATGTAAAACAGTTCAATAACCAATGCAAGTAATATTGTTAATATCTCATTTCCGAACAATGACGGCTCCTGAAATACACGACTGCCCTTCCCACGTACTCCTATCTAGTACTGGGCCAGACTGGGTCATTAGTTCACCTCCGTCCTCTACAGGAGCGGTGTGAGGGTGCCAAACCTAAGTAGCGCTACTAACTAATACCCGATGAGGGACTTACAAAAGATGATAGGTGAGGATATTAACCAATATACCCGTTTTTACCCAAAGACTTATTCCCCCATGGAATACCCACTGACTGTCCCCAACCACTGGGACGCATGCTCGAATGTAGTGAACTCACCTTGGTTTGCTCGGTAGGACCAGTTACTTGATCATACTTAGTTAGTTTAAACCTATAACGTTCACATGTATACAACGATCAGTTTGCACCCAAGTTGATCACGTTATCACGCACGGAAATTACCACAAATCATGTACCAGTTATACTAGTACTACTCATGAGTTAAATATCTAATACAATCATACACATAATTAGTATACATGTCCATAATGGGTTTGACTCTAAATCACGGCCCCAATCCTATTAGTCGCAAGATACGACCCATTCTCCGTTAGAGTGGGCTGAATGTTTGGTTGGATTTGTTTATCGTGTGAAGCCCAACTATATAATTCATGATAGTTAACATCATGTTCAACAAAATATCATCAGTAATTATTTAATCAAAGTCAACATCACAACATATGTCATTCTCCTTTATCCTTGTTAACATCCTACCCAGTATACCTACCTGACCAAGCATGCAACCCAATTTATTTTAAATCACAAATCATCTAGTGGGTTGTACCCAAAGCATGTTTAGTTGAATTCCCCATTAACACATAGCATCATACAACCAGTTTTCCTATCAACATTACAACGTGCATGGCCAGGTTGTACCCTAGGCTTGCGCAGTTGTACATTCATGGTAATTCAGATCTTATAACAACTACATATATCACGATCATCATTCTGTATAGTAACTAGCATATATCACGACCATCATTCGTATTTTCCGCAAGCACGGAATCGTTGCTCTAATTATCACATCAAGCCTAGACTCACATAACAGAACAGATTTCTAGTTCGAGTACCATGCATCCATTGGCAAAACCTAGCACCCAATTCACCTAGTTGCATCTACCCATAATAATTTTCATCATCAACATTAACAAACAGTAGCAACCCATTTCAGTAACATTATACATTCCAGTTATTAATTAAGGATGATTATACACTCTCATAATGTTACATACACACTCCACAGTTCTCGCCTATGATTATCCACCTATGTTCATGCATATGATTTATTCCTTACCCATAATACAACCCATAATAATCGCAACAATTGTAAGCGTAACACTCATGCAAGTATTTAAATCTAGATCGAAACGAAACCGTAACAACAAGTTCTTAGTCAACAACTATAGCGTAATCGAAACATACCGACTGGGGGATGATCTACGGAGGTTATTGCTTCGCCAAAGAGGGTTGCGTCGGGTGAAAAACAAGCGATATTCAGATGGTTGCACTAAGGTTTGGTCGATGTGGAGGGGGAAAGGTCGGGTCTTCGCCGTCGCTCAATAGGAAGGAAATAAAAGTAGGGTTGCAGAATGTTATATATATATATACAATCATGAGAGTGTGGCCGATAATATAATCATGGGAGTTTGGGCTTTGACTAACTATTAGGTTATATTATAATAATAATAATATGGGCTTCTTGAATGATGGTTAACAAATCACGGGTAGGCCGATACCAAGAAATGGTGGGCCGAACACTATACTCCACAACTAGATTCTCACCTTATTTGGTCCTAGAACATTACCTCTAATCTGATTACATTCAACATATGTGTTTACGTTTCCTTGCCATCCAAGATCTATGATTACATGTCCCTATCATTAACAATTTGTACATAACCAACCACTATCAACAATATCAAAGCGAATGTAACATCACTAACCGAGAATGAAGAGGGGTATTCGAGCACCAGAGACTTCGAGGGGGAAATAAATGATGTACTTGGACTCGGATGAAGATGCGGCCCAATTAATGTACGGAAGTTATTGCACCAAATAACCTAACAAGATTACGCGAACAGGACGCCTCAGCATAATAAAAGATATAATCGAGGAGTAAAGATCAAAAGGTGAAACGTTACAGACCTTGCAAGTTCGGGTTGTCACATCATCCCCAACTTGAAAGAAATTTCGCCCCGAAATTTGACAAGTAGGCGCGAATGAATGAAGTGAGAATTCAAGATTGTTGCGGATTTTGCTCAGGTGTGACATCATCCCCATCTTGAAAAGGAATCTCGCCCCGAGATTCACCAGTTTTGCTTGACTCTGCGTTGTCTTTGGGAAAGAGGTGAGGGTACTTTAGTTTCATCTGATCCTCGCGCTCCCACGTGAACTCCGGTCCACGTCTTGAGATCCAACGAACTCTGACGATGGGAATACGACTGTGTTTACGCACTTTGACCTCTCGGTCCATGATCTCGATGGGTTCTTCAACAAACTGCAACTTGTCGTCAATCTTTAACTCTTGAAAAGGTACCGTTAATGGGTCGTCAGCATAACACTTCTTCAACTGCGACACATGAAATACATCGTGAACATTACCCAGTTCAGTAGGTAACTCCAATCTATAAGCCACTTTACCGATACGCTCCAGAACCTTAAACGGCCCAACATAACGTGGGTTTAGCTTGCCACGTTTCCCAAAGCGTACAACCCCTTTCCATGGTGAGACTTTCAACATAACTCGGTCATTCACTTCAAACACCACCTCCTTGGCACGCTTGTCTGCATAGGCTTTCTGACGACTACGAGCAGCTGCCATACGTTCTCTGATTTTCACGATCTTCTCTGAAGTTTCGAGTACTATCTCAGGACCCGTGATCTGACTATCACCCACTTCAGCCCAGCAAAGAGGTGAACGACACTTCCTCCCGTACAGTGCCTCAAATGGTGCCGCCTTGATACTGGTGTGGTAGCTGTTATTGTAGGAAAACTCGACCAACGGCAAGTGCTTCTCCCACCCTTTTCCAAAATCAATAACGCATGCCCGTAACATATCCTCTAGCGTCTGAATGGTGCGTTCACTCTGACCATCCGTTTGTGGGTGATAGGCCGTGCTCATATCGAGACGCGAGCCGAACGACTTATGCGTAGCCTGCCATAACTCCGAAGTGAAACGAGGATCTCGATCAGAAATAATAGAAGTCGGCACTCCGTGCCTAGAAACCACCTCTTTAAGGTATACTGCTGCGAGCTGCGAATACTTATCCGTCTCCTTGATTGCTAAGAAGTGTGCTGACTTTGTGAGACGGTCGACAATCACCCATATAGTATCGTTCCCAGCCTGTGTCCTCGGTAACCCCGTAACAAAATCCATAGCGATCTGTTCCCATTTCCACATGGGTATCTCCGGCTGCTGAAGTAGACCTGAAGGTTTCTGGTACTCTGCTTTGACCCTAGCACAAGTCAAGCACTTACTCACGTATGTTGCGATGAGAGCTTTCATATTCGGCCACCAATACAAAACCTTGAGGTCCTGGTACATCTTATCGGACCCTGGGTGAATAGAATATCGTGACTTGTGTGCTTCGTCCATCACAAGCTCTCGAAGATCACCAAATAAAGGAACCCATATTCGTTCCATGAAGTAGTAAATACCGTCAGTCCGTTGCTCGAACCTCTTCTTGTGTAGACCTCGTAATCCTTCAGCCTCGATATTGTCTTCCTTTAACGCTTCAGTTTGAGCTGTACGAATCCGAGCAGGCAAATCAGAGTGAATAGTAAGCTGTAGGGCACGAATACGCTTCGGTTTCGGTTCCTTGCGGCTAAGAGCATCCGCTACAACGTTAGCTTTACCCGGGTGATACTTGATGGCACACTCGTAATCATTGAACAACTCTACCCAGCGACGCTGACGCATATTCAATTCTTTCTGGTCAAAGATATGCTGAAGGCTCTTGTGATCCGTATAGATGGTGCATTTCGTGCCGTAGAGATAATGCCTCCAAATCTTCAGTGCAAAGACCACTGCTCCTAGCTCCAAGTCATGTGTCGTGTAGTTTTTCTCGTGTACCTTCAACTGACGAGAAGCATAAGCTATCACCTTCTCGCGTTGCATCAACACGCAACCGAGACCCTGAATCGAAGCATCACAATAAACCACAAAATCCTCGGTACCATCTGGTAGAGATAGAATCGGCGCGCTGCATAATTTTTGTTTCAAAAGTTGGAATGCATCCTCCTGTTTCGTTCCCCATGAATAAACTACCTTCTTCTGCGTTAATGAGGTGAGTGGCTGAGCAATCTTCGAGAAATTCTGAATAAAACGACGATAGTACCCTGCTAGACCGAGAAATTGCCGCACCTCCGAAGGATTCTTTGGTGCCGCCCAATTTCTAATGGCGTCGATCTTGGCAGGATCCACATGTATGCCCAACTCATTAACTATGTGCCCCAGAAAATGCACCTCCCGTATCCAAAAATCACACTTCGAAAATTTTGCGTACAGCTGCTCCCTCCTCAGGAGTTCTAAGATGAGGCGCAGATGCCGCTCATGATCTTCCTTCCTCTTGGAATAAATTAGAATGTCGTCGATAAAAACGATAACGAAGTCATCAAGGTATGGCTTGCACACGCGGTTCATGAGATCCATGAAGACCGCTGGTGCGTTGGTCAACCCAAATGGCATAACCAAGAATTCGTAGTGGCCATATCGCGTCCGAAACGCTGTTTTGGGAACGTCTTCTTCTCTAACTCGTACCTGATGATATCCCGACCTTAAGTCGATTTTCGAATAGAAACTTGACCCTTGCAGCTGGTCAAACAGGTCGTCAATACGAGGCAAAGGATAACGGTTTTTAATCGTCACCTTGTTGAGCTCGCGATAATCTACACACATCCGGAAAGACCCATCCTTCTTCTTCACAAATAGAACTGGGGCTCCCCAAGGGGAAGAGCTAGGTCGGATGAAACCCCGATCCAACAGCTCTTGGAGTTGGTTTGACAATTCCTGTAACTCCCCTGGCGCAAGACGATAAGGAGCACGAGCAACCGGGGCTGCCGCTGGGGCGAGGTCGATCTGGAATTCCACCTGACGATGTGGAGGTAAACCAGGGAGTTCCTCAGGAAATACGTCAGGATATTCTCGAACAACTGGAAGATCTTCAATCTTCCTTTCATCAGACTGTGAATCGGTGACAAGAGCGAAAATAGCAGGATAACCCTTACGTAGATACTTCTGAGCCTTCATTGCTGAAACAATGCTAACCGGGGTCCCACTGCGATGACCCTGAACTGATAAGAATTCCCCACTAGGAAGGGGAACACGTATGATCTTCTCCTTACAGAGAATCTCCGCTTGATACTTGGACAGCCAGTCCATTCCAACGATCACGTCGAAGCTTCCAAGAGTAATAGGTATTAAGTCAATGTCGAATACTTGACCCAGAAGATCGATTTTACACCCAAGTAGAACATGTGTAGCTTCAATTGTTTTACCATTTGCGATTTCTACTATGTGTTTCATTACGAGAAGTGTAGGATTTAACCCTAACTGAGAACTAAATTCCAAAGACACGTAACTCCAGTCGGCACCAGAATCAAATAAAATAGAAGCAATAACACCGTTCACTGAAAACGTACCAGTAACCACGTTGCCGTCGTTCCGCGCTTCACCAGCCCCCAACACAAACCCGCGCCCACGCGCGACATTACCCGCATTGTTCCCCGCATTGTTGTTCCCATTACTACCCCCTGTGTTCTGCTTCAGCTGAGGGCAGTCTCGCTTGAAGTGCCCCTCGGCCCCACACTGATAACACCCTCTCTGAGTACCCTGATTTTGTTGAGATTGTTGTTTACCCATCTGCTGTGACGGCTGCTGCTGAGCTGGAAAAGTGGCCCTACAATCCCTAGCCATATGCCCTGGTCGATTACATCGATGACAAACCCGAGCACACTGTCCCTTGTGATGATAATTACACTTGCTACACAAGGGTAGCTTCCCCGCATATGATCCCTGCCCCGATTTGTTACTCGCGTTCTGATTCACTGATGCTGTCTGACTGGAACTGCGGGTGCTGCCAGTATCCGTCTTCTTCTGAGGTTGTGCAGAGTTGGATCCCCTGTCTGTATCGTTCCACTTACGTTTGCCATCAGCAGCAGATGCAGTGGAAGTAGTGGCAGCTGTGGTAGTGCTAGAAATACGAGGTGGCAATGAGTCGCTCTCCACCTCCTGGTCAACGATTTTATGTGCCAATCTAACAATCTGGGTTAGGTTATTGAGGTTCGCTGCTGTAACTAAACCCTTCACCCGTGGAGGTAACCCCTTAATAAACAACTCGATTCTTCGGGGCATGGGTCGGGACAAGTTCGGACACAAATCAGCTAACTCATACGACCGCTTCACATACGCCTCGATTTCAGACCCCACCATTGTCAGATGATAGTACTCATTCTCTAACTTCGCTATTTCATCTCGAGGGCAGTATTCCTCTCTCATCAGTTCTTTAAAATCATCCCACGTAGTGGCGTTCGCCGCATCAATACCTAGCAGTTGGACCTGGGCATTCCACCAGGTCAAGGCACCATCCTGAAGCGTGCCTGCTGCAAACTTTACTCTATCCCCAACTGGGCAGTTACATATCGCAAACACTGACTCCGCTTTTTCGAACCAGCGTATAAGTCCCACAGCCCCTTCAGTGCCACTGAAGGTCTGTGGCTTGCAATCCATGAAAGTTTTAAAAGTGCAGACCGGTGGGTGAGGCTGGTTTTGTGGCGCCGGCTGACCTATTAACGAGAGAAAATAAACCAACAAGTAAGACTCAAGTTTACGATTCAAAGGAAGAGAATGTCTGGTACATGTCATACCAGCCTGGTAAGCTGCCAAGGCTGCAGCCACCTGAGCGTTGAGTAATGCTTCTAGCTCCGCTTGGGTCATATGGATTTCACCACGCCCACCACCGCGGCCTCCATTACGTCCACCACGACGACCTCCACCACGTCCGTTCATGATTCTACAAGTATGGGAAGGAGGAACGAATTAACAGACCATTTCAAACAGATGTCAAGTATTGCTATAATATTCACAGTTTTCGAGGTTCTATACAAGATTGACTAACAACGTGGGATTCCTTTTTCACACCAGTCGAGATTCACTGGGACTCACATGCACCCCACGTTGTTATTATGTGTGCACCCATAATAATAACCCGATTTGCATGCTTATCTCAGTTCCTCCCTACTCACGTTAAAAGGTTTCCCCAAACTCATGCAGTACGACCGACGACATCACAATATAGAGCATGTAAATTCAAGTAGAGTCCTACTCTTAAAACACGTAGCATAAACAGATAGCATAGTAATTCATATTGTAATATCAAGTGTGCGTTCGGGTGTGATACTAATCATGAGTATGTGCTAACTATGCTATGCAATAGTAAACAAGAGACGAACCTTGCTGCCTGGAGCTGAGTGTCATGGTCAATATCGTGTCAATTCAGTTATAGTCTGGTTTTATAAATCATTTTTAAAACCAAATTCACTATAACCAGTGGCTCTGATACCAAACTGTCACACCCCCAAATCACCACCTAGGGAGTGTCCCTGTTAGGCGTGTGACGACTAGCAATGAGCCACCAATTACATTGAATCACAAGTTTGAAATAAAGTTCATCATTTAATAATACTGAAATCCCAAACATAAGTTGTTCAAAAACCATAAGTTCAGCGGAAGCATTAACGTATCACAAAGTATAAGTTTCACACAATCAAAATAAATAAATGTTTGTGAAATAACTCAGCAAGGCAACCATGACCACTCGCGCCCTCCAGTCAGCAAGTTCCTGCGTTCCAAGTACCTAAGGACCTGCGAGCATGTAACACATATATCAGACAAGGCTGGCGAGTTCACAGTTTTTAGAAAACGTTTGTTACCCGTTGTATGTAAAACAGTTCAATAACCAATGCAAGTAATATTGTTAATATCTCATTTCCGAACAATGACGGCTCCTGAAATACACGACTGCCCTTCCCACGTACTCCTATCTAGTACTGGGCCAGACTGGGTCATTAGTTCACCTCCGTCCTCTACAGGAGCGGTGTGAGGGTGCCAAACCTAAGTAGCGCTACTAACTAATACCCGATGAGGG
Organism: Helianthus annuus; assembly: GCF_002127325.2. Classification (NCBI taxonomy): domain Eukaryota; kingdom Viridiplantae; phylum Streptophyta; class Magnoliopsida; order Asterales; family Asteraceae; genus Helianthus; species Helianthus annuus. The sequence goes on along the minus strand of NC_035444.2, from coordinate 139,782,041 downwards.
ACTTACAAAAGATGATAGGTGAGGATATTAACCAATATACCCGTTTTTACCCAAAGACTTATTCCCCCATGGAATACCCACTGACTGTCCCCAACCACTGGGACGCATGCTCGAATGTAGTGAACTCACCTTGGTTTGCTCGGTAGGACCAGTTACTTGATCATACTTAGTTAGTTTAAACCTATAACGTTCACATGTATACAACGATCAGTTTGCACCCAAGTTGATCACGTTATCACGCACGGAAATTACCACAAATCATGTACCAGTTATACTAGTACTACTCATGAGTTAAATATCTAATACAATCATACACATAATTAGTATACATGTCCATAATGGGTTTGACTCTAAATCACGGCCCCAATCCTATTAGTCGCAAGATACGACCCATTCTCCGTTAGAGTGGGCTGAATGTTTGGTTGGATTTGTTTATCGTGTGAAGCCCAACTATATAATTCATGATAGTTAACATCATGTTCAACAAAATATCATCAGTAATTATTTAATCAAAGTCAACATCACAACATATGTCATTCTCCTTTATCCTTGTTAACATCCTACCCAGTATACCTACCTGACCAAGCATGCAACCCAATTTATTTTAAATCACAAATCATCTAGTGGGTTGTACCCAAAGCATGTTTAGTTGAATTCCCCATTAACACATAGCATCATACAACCAGTTTTCCTATCAACATTACAACGTGCATGGCCAGGTTGTACCCTAGGCTTGCGCAGTTGTACATTCATGGTAATTCAGATCTTATAACAACTACATATATCACGATCATCATTCTGTATAGTAACTAGCATATATCACGACCATCATTCGTATTTTCCGCAAGCACGGAATCGTTGCTCTAATTATCACATCAAGCCTAGACTCACATAACAGAACAGATTTCTAGTTCGAGTACCATGCATCCATTGGCAAAACCTAGCACCCAATTCACCTAGTTGCATCTACCCATAATAATTTTCATCATCAACATTAACAAACAGTAGCAACCCATTTCAGTAACATTATACATTCCAGTTATTAATTAAGGATGATTATACACTCTCATAATGTTACATACACACTCCACAGTTCTCGCCTATGATTATCCACCTATGTTCATGCATATGATTTATTCCTTACCCATAATACAACCCATAATAATCGCAACAATTGTAAGCGTAACACTCATGCAAGTATTTAAATCTAGATCGAAACGAAACCGTAACAACAAGTTCTTAGTCAACAACTATAGCGTAATCGAAACATACCGACTGGGGGATGATCTACGGAGGTTATTGCTTCGCCAAAGAGGGTTGCGTCGGGTGAAAAACAAGCGATATTCAGATGGTTGCACTAAGGTTTGGTCGATGTGGAGGGGGAAAGGTCGGGTCTTCGCCGTCGCTCAATAGGAAGGAAATAAAAGTAGGGTTGCAGAATGTTATATATATATATACAATCATGAGAGTGTGGCCGATAATATAATCATGGGAGTTTGGGCTTTGACTAACTATTAGGTTATATTATAATAATAATAATATGGGCTTCTTGAATGATGGTTAACAAATCACGGGTAGGCCGATACCAAGAAATGGTGGGCCGAACACTATACTCCACAACTAGATTCTCACCTTATTTGGTCCTAGAACATTACCTCTAATCTGATTACATTCAACATATGTGTTTACGTTTCCTTGCCATCCAAGATCTATGATTACATGTCCCTATCATTAACAATTTGTACATAACCAACCACTATCAACAATATCAAAGCGAATGTAACATCACTAACCGAGAATGAAGAGGGGTATTCGAGCACCAGAGACTTCGAGGGGGAAATAAATGATGTACTTGGACTCGGATGAAGATGCGGCCCAATTAATGTACGGAAGTTATTGCACCAAATAACCTAACAAGATTACGCGAACAGGACGCCTCAGCATAATAAAAGATATAATCGAGGAGTAAAGATCAAAAGGTGAAACGTTACAGACCTTGCAAGTTCGGGTTGTCACAACGTCGGGAGTTCCAACGAACTCAGACAAGAGGGATTCTCTTGTGTTTGAGGACCTTAACATCCCGGTCTGTGATTTCAACTGGCTCCTCGACGAACTGCAACCGCTCATCGATAGTGAGTTCCTTAAAAGGAATGATAAGGGTCTCATCTGACAGGCACTTCTTCAGATTCGACACGTGAAAGACATTGTGAACTGCCCCGAGTTCAGCTGGTAGGTTCAGTCTGTAGGCTACTGGGCCTATTCTTTCAGTGATTTCGAACGGTCCAACATACCGTGGATTGAGTTTGCCTCATTTACCAAATCGAACCACACCCTTCCAGGGTGAGACTTTAAGTAAAACCCGGTCCCCGACCTGAAATTCCAACGGCTTCTTACGCTTATCCGCGTAGGCTTTCTGACGGTCGCGTGCTGCCGCCATGCGTTGTCGTATCTGTGCAATCTTTTCTGTGGCGTCCACTACAATCTCTGGACCCGTAATCTGACTATCCCCCACCTCTGCCCAACAGAGAGGTGACCGGCATTTACGTCCGTACAATGCCTCGAATGGAGCGGCTTGTATGCTGGTGTGATAACTGTTATTATACGAAAACTCCACTAACGGGAGATGCTTTTCCCAGCCGTTGCTGAAATCGATAACACATGCCCGAAGCATGTCTTCAAGAGTTTGGATTGTTCGCTCAGACTGTCCATCCGTCTGAGGATGATACGCTGTGCTCATGTCTAACCGTGAGCCGAAAGATTTGTGCATCGCTTGCCATAGCTCTGACGTGAATCGTGCATCCCGATCCGAAATGATGGAGGTGGGCACCCCGTGCCTCGAAACAACTTCCTTAAGATAGATGTCTGCAAGAGTGGAGAACTTATCCGTTTCCTTTATAGCCAGAAAGTGTGCAGACTTGGTGAGTCGGTCCACGATCACCCATATGGTATCATTCCCACGCTGGGATCTGGGTAGGCCTGTAACAAAATCCATGGAAATCTCTTCCCATTTCCACTGTGGTATCTTGGGTTGCTGAAGTAGGCCTGCGGGTTTCTGATATTCAACCTTGAATCTTGCACAAGTCAAGCACTTGCCAACATAGGTGGCGATGTGGGCCTTCATGCTAGGCCACCAATAAGTAGTTCTGATGTCGTGGTACATTTTATCCGACCCTGGATGTACCGAGTAGCGTGACTTGTGAGCTTCGTCCATTACAAGCTCTCGTAAGCCGCCATAAAGTGGGACCCAAATACGCCCCGTTACATAGTATGCACCGTCTTCCTTTTGTTCCATTCGTTGCCTTGAGCCGCGTAAAGCTTCAGCTTTGACGTTTTCGGGTTTCAATGCTTCGATCTGAGCAGTTCGTATCTGTGCAGGAAGACTGGACTGAATAGTGAGTTGCAAAGCTCGTACGCGTCTAGGTAGAGTGTCTTTCCGACTGAGAGCGTCGGCCACAACATTGGCCTTGCCTGGATGATACTTGATGGCGCATTCGTAGTCGTTCAGTAGTTCAACCCATCTCCGTTGACGCATGTTCAAATCCTTCTGCTTAAGGATATGCTCGAGACTCCTGTGATCGGTGTAAATCGTGCACCTGGTACCGTACAGGTAGTGTCGCCATATCTTAAGCGCGAAAACAACAGCTCCCAGCTCTAAGTCGTGCGTCGTGTAGTTCCGTTCATGAATCTTGAGTTGCCGCGAAGCGTAGGCAATAACCTTATCCCGTTGCATCAATACGCAACCAAGACCCTGTATCGATGCGTCACAATAAACCACGAAGTCATCTGTGCCCTCCGGCAATGAGAGAATAGGTGCACTGCAAAGCCTATCCTTTAGGTACTGAAAAGCGGTTTCTTGGGAATCTCCCCAATGGTAGGTGATACCTTTCTGTGTCAACATTGTGAGCGGCTGCGCGATCTTCGAAAAGCCTTTGATTAGTGATGTTACAGAAGCCGATTCAACCAAGTATGGATGCTATCTAAATGTAGCTGACTCTGGATGCTATACGATTCGTAAAACAACCATTTTGAATCTCGCAAGCCAAGGAAGTTGAATGATCCAAATTATATCGAGTCTGGATGAAACAGAATCCGGATACCACCCATTGTGAGTCCTTCTGATTAGTGATGTTACAGAAGCCGAATTAACCCAAGTATGGATGCTATCTAAATGTAGCTGACTCTGGATGCTACACGATTCGTAAAACAAAAATTCTGAATCTCGCAAGCCAGGGAAGTTAAATGATCCAAATTAAACTGAGTCTGGATGAAACAGAATCCGAATACCACTCATTGTGAGTCCTTCAGATCAGTGGTGTTACAGAATCCGAATTCAACCAAGTATGGATGCTATCTGAATGTAGCTGACTCTGGATGCTAAAGGATTCGTAAAACAACCATTCTGAATCTCGCATGCCAGGGAAGTTGAATGATCCAAATTAAACCGAGTCTGGATGAAACAGAATCCGGATACCACCCATTGTGAGTCCATCTGATTAATGATGTTACAGAAGCCGAATTAACCCAAGTATGGATGCTATCTGAATGTAGCTGACTCTGGATGCTACACGATTCGTAAAACAACCATTTTGAATCTCGCAAACCAGGGAAGTTAAATGATCCAAATTAAACTGAGTCTGGATGAAACAGAATCCGAATACCACCCATTGTGAGTCCTTCTGATTAGTGATGTTACAAAAGCCGAATTCAACCAAGTATGGATTCTATCTAAATGTAGACTCTGTATGCTATACGATTCGTAAAACAACCATTTTAAATCTCGCATGCCATGGAAGTTGAATGATCCAAATTAAACCGATTCTAGATGAAACAGAATCCGAATACCACTCATTGTGAGTCTTTCTGATTAGTGGTGTTACAGAATCTGAATTCAACCAAGTATGGATGTTATCTGAATATAGCTGACTCTGGATGCTATAGGATTCGTAAAACAACCCATCGGAATCTCGTAAGCCAGGGAAGTTGAATGATCCAAATTAAAACGAGTCTGGATGATACATAATGCGGATACCACCCATTGTGAGTCCTTCTGATCAGTGATGTTACAGAAGCCGAATTCAACCAAGTATGGATGCTATTTAAATGTAGCTGACTCTGGGTGCTATACGATTCGTAAAACAACCATTTTGAATCTCGCAAGCCAGGGAAGTTGAATGATCCAAATTAAATTGAGTCTGGATGAAACAGAATCCGAATACCACTCATTGTGAGTCCTTCTGATTATTGGTGTTACAGAATCCGAATTCAACCAAGAATGGATGCTATCTGATTGTAGCTGACTCTGGATGCTATAGGATTTCTAAAACAACCATTCTAAATATCCCAAACCAGGGAAGTTGAACGATCCAAATTAAACCGATTCTGGATGAAACAGAATCCGGATACCACCCATTGTGAGACCTTCTGATTAGTGATGTTACAGAAGCCGAATTCAACCAAGTATGGATGCTATCTAAATGTAGCTGACTCTAGATGCTATACGATTCGTAAAACAACCATTTTGAATCTCGCAAGCCAAGGAAGTTGAATGATTCAAATTAAATCGAGTCTGGATGAAACAGAATCCGGATACCACCCATTGTGAGTCCTTCTGATAAGTGATGTTACAGAAGCCGAATTAACCCAAGTATGGATGCTATCTAAATGTAGCTATCTCTGGATGCTACACGATTCGTAAAACAACAATTCTGAATCTCGCAAGGCAGGGAAGTTAAATGATCCAAATTAAACTGAGTCTGGATGAAACAGAATCCGAATACCACTCATTGTGAGTCCTTCAGATTAGTGGTGTTACAGAATCCGAATTCAACCAAGTATGGATGCTATCTGAATGTAGCAGACTCTGGATGCTAAAGGATTCGTAAAACAACCATTCTGAATCTCGCAAGCCAGGGAAGTTGAATGATCCAAATTAAACCGAGTCTGGATGAAACAGAATCCGAATACCACCCATTGTGAGTCCTTCTGATTAGTGATGTTACAAAAGCCGAATTCAACCAAGTATGGATGCTATCTTAATGTAGACTCTGTATGCTATACGATTTGTAAAACAACCATTTTAAATCTCGCATGCCAGGGAAGTTGAATGATCCAAATTAAATTGAGTCTGGATGAAACAGAATCCGAATACCACTCATTGTGAGTCCTTCTGATTATTGGTGTCACAGAATCCGAATTCAACCAAGTATGGATGCTATCTGATTGTAGCTGACTCTGGATGCTATACGATTTCTAAAACAACCATTCCAAATATCCCAAACCAGGGAAGTTGAACGATCCAAATTAAACCGAGTCTGGATGAAACAGAATCCGGATACCACCCATTGTGAGACCTTCTTATTAGTGATGTTACAGAAGCCAAATTCAACCAAGTATGGATGCTATCTAAATGTAGTCGACTCTGGATGCTATACGATTCGTAAAACAACCATTTTGAATCTCGCAAGCCAAGGAAGTTGAATGATCCAAATTAAATCGAGTCTGGATGAAACAGAATCCGGATACCACCCATTGTGAGTCCTTCTGATTAGTGATGTTACAGAAGCCGAATTAACCCAAGTATGGATGCTATCTAAATGTAGCTGACTCTGGATGCTACACGATTCGTAAAACAACAATTCTGAATCTCGCAAGCCAGGGAAGTTAAATGATCCAAATTAAACTGAGTCTGGATGAAACAGAATCCGAATACCACTCATCGTGAGTCCTTCAGATCAGTGGTGTTACAGAATCCGAATTCAACCAAGAATGGATGCTATCTGATTGTAGCTGACTCTGGATGCTATACGATTTCTAAAACAACCATTCTAAATATCCCAAACCAGGGAAGTTGAACAATCCAAATTAAACTGAGTCTGGATGAAACAGAATCCGGATACCACCCATTGTGAGACCTTCTGATTAGTGATGTTACAGAAGCCGAATTCAACCAAGTATGGATGCTATCTAAATGTAGCTGACTCTGGATGCTATACGATTCGTAATACAACCATTTTGAATCTCGCAAGCCAAGGAACTTGAATGATCGAAATTAAATCGAGTCTGGATGAAACAGAATCCGGTTACCACCCATTGTGAGTCCTTCTGATTAGTGATGTTACAGAAGCCGAATTAACCCAAGTATGGATGCTATCTAAATGTAGCTATCTCTGGATGCTACACGATTCGTAAAACAACAATTCTGAATCTCGCAAGCCAGGGAAGTTAAATGATCCAAATTAAACTGAGTCCGGATGAAACAGAATCCGAATACCACTCACTGTGAGTCCTTCTGATTAGTGGTGTTACAGAATCCGAATTCAACCAAGTATGGATGCTATCTGAACGTAGTTGACTCTGGATGCTAAAGGATTCGTAAAACAACCATTCTGAATCTCGCAAGCCAGGGAAGTTGAATGATCCAAATTAAACCGAGTCTGGATGAAACAGAATCCGAATACCACCCATTGTGAGTCCTTCTGATTATTGGTGTTACAGAATCCGAATTCAACCAAGAATGGATGCTATCTGATTGTAGCTGACTCTGGATGCTATATGTAACAACTCTCATTAAATTTTAAATAATTAGGATAGTAATTAGCTATTAAGAAAACCCTAATTGAGACACCCAAGTAATTCTGCACTAACCCTAGAATTTCCAGAACAATCAGAATCAGGATCAGGGGCCCTAAAACTCAGGGGGGGCAAAACCCTAATAACGATTATCTTCATAACTCATTATAAAATTCGAAATTTACAAAACCGTCGACACAGCAAGCCTACATGCACGAAGGGCTACTCTATGAAAATAGGGTGGTCACTCGCGTAGCGCGACGGCTAAGGGGGTACCCCCTCGCGCTACGCGACGGTGTCAAAATTTCAGTATAAATAGCAGGGGTTGGGACTTGAATTTTGGCACTTGAACGACGAAAATCGGAGTTACGTAGGCCGAGTTATAAGCAAAACAGTCCAACACACACACACAATTATCGAATCGCTGCCGCGGAACAGGGTAATTACTCGATCACTATTACGATTCAGTTTCCGGGATCAATATACCCAAAGAATGCCTAAGTGCCGCCCACATTGGGCTATGCTTTATCGTTGTTGATAATTCGATAATGAGCCGAAGCATTGTACTTTGTCGTTGTCGATAATTCGATATACGAGTTGAAGTACTATACTTTATCGTTTGTCATTTTGATAAATGAGCCGAAGTATTGCACTTGGACATTCATTGTCAAAATTGATCTCGGGGAATTATCGTAATCGTTGTATTGATCACTAATCCTGTTTTGTGTGCTTTATTGTGAAATTAGGTTAACAGGGATTAAATCTAATTCTATCAATACTAAATCTGCAATGTGAGTTATTCTCTTTTTATAAATTCTTTTATCACAGTTTGTGACTATTTACAATACTCCAAATTATTTTCCGAATTATAACTTACAGTGATTAAGTTTATGTGAATCACCAAATTACAGCCGGTATGTGGGGTATTGTATACATTACTTGATAATCGTCACCATTGGGGCAGCCATTGGGTGATATGACCATAATCACAGATACCATTGGACGTACGGGCCAATGGATCGAGTGGTAAAGTACTGTGGGTAGTTGGTTGATATCAGGAAACATTGTAAAAGATCTTACCACTGTGAATTATAATAAATGTGTCATTTCTAGTAACTAGAATAATTCACTCAGTATTTCCCCGCTGACAAAATCTTTTTCAAACATGTTTCAGGTGATTTGCTGTAATTCAGGAAAATTGCAGGGAAAGCATTTCAAGCTTAAAATAGTGGCTCAATGTAAAATAAATAAAGATGTTTAAAATGATAATTTGTCACTAAACTTATGTCTTGTAAATTATCGGGGTTTTATCCCGAATTGTGAAATAAAAATAATCGGGAAAAGTTTTAACTTAGCCGATCCTGTGAACAAATTTTCCGCTGCTAAACTCACAATAAACAGAATACCGCATACTTTCTATGTCGCGGGTCCCGAAACGGGTAAATCCGGGTCGGGGGCCGTGACAGAAATAAGGTGGTATCAGAGCCACTGAGTTAAGCTAATTAAGTATTTAAATGATACTTAATTTTTCCTGATTACTATTATGTGATTATGTGTTTATGTGCTTTTAATTGATTATTTGTTAGTTACAGTATGGGTAAACAAAAGTTGCAAGATATCTATCTTAAACCAGATAAATCAATTTATGAGAAAGGAAGTTCGTCTAAACCTAAAATTTCAAAGCTCCCTACAATTCCTGAGGAAGGAATATTTGTGCAAAAAGCGAACTATGAAAATCCGCTTTCTCCTAGAAAAAGGAGTATGATTATTAAGAAAAGTAAGGAGCAAATCAGAGAAAGGAAAATTAAAAAGGAAACCCAGGATTTAATTGATAAATCACCTTGGGAAGATAGACTTGATGAAAAATGGGCTAATTTGTATATGTTAGCTACTGTAGCAGAAAATGCTAATCTTTAAAGAAAAAGTATCTTGAATACAGTATTATTAATTCTCAGTAAGTAGATAAATAAAACTGAGTGTTTTCTGTATTTTGTACAAATAAGTATGCAATAAAACTTCTGTGTTTATTTGGTAAACTTTGTTCCAAAGTTTTAACTTGATATTTTGTGCATTTTGCATATATGCTACACAGCATGAACGAGATCTCTGAAGCTTTTCAGAACCTCAATCTGTACCCAGTAAATATTGAAGTTTCTCATGAATTTACGGGATACGTGGCTGATATGGATGAACCTGTAGAACTCCCTACTCCACCAGTAACTAAACCAAAAAGAAAGCCAAAGAAAAATTATGTTTGGGGAAGCCGTATACGTAAGAGAAAGACAGTTACAAAAACCCCTAAAAAATAGTAAACCCTTAGACAAAGGAAAAGCAATTATAATTCAGGAAAACCCTAATCCACAAGAACAGGAAACTGAAGCTAATAATGAGTCTAGGCAAATGGAGGAGCAGTTTGATCAGTATTCTCAGGAAATAGAATTAGAAATAGGAAAAGATTCTAACCCAACTCAGGTAGAAATCGGAGAGAGTTCTAATCAAACCAGGAAAGTTACTTTTCAGGATCAAATAGATATTTTACTAGAAAAATGTGAAACTATGCAACCTGTCAGTCCGGGTATTTTTACGTATCCTATCGAAAACCCAATTCCTATGAATTTTGCACCAACAATCACTGAACCAATAGTCCATGACCAACTTATAGAACCAGAAGAATGGTGGACTAACGATTGGCAATTCCAAAACATTGTCAATAGTCCTTACTCGTTTCTTCCACAATTCGACCCAGAACCCCTACCTAATCCACCGATGAGCAATGAAAACCTGGCTGAACTTCGCCACTTTGGTGAAGAGTTAATGGATGCAGGGAATAGAATTAGGGAAATAGGGGGACAGATTGCCTGGAAATACGACGAGAGGGAATTCCGTTTCTGAGATGACGAATAGAAGGGTGGTGGAATTATTCCTGTATAATAGTAAAAGTAAATAGTGAAACCAGTTGTAACATAACAAATAAAACATTGTAAAATATCGGTGTGTATTGATGCATACTATACTGATATAAAATGCAATCGAGAAATCGATAATTTTGGCTTTATGTGTTATAATTTGTTTAAATGATTTATTGTTAATTGCTAATTGTTCATAATAACTTATCATCAGATGGCAAATAACGATAACGAACCAGTAAATGAAGTTAATCACTCGGAGCAACAACCAGAAGATCAATATATGACTAAACAAGATATAGAAAATATGGTTGCCCAAGGAATAGCCAACGCAATTCCAATGTTCGTTGCTGCTATGAAAAATCCAAGTAATCCGCAACATATTGTACCTAGCAAACATACTACTGAAGATAATTTCAGTAATAGCATCAATGGGGGCAATGACCATATAAATCATGACAATGAATCTCAGCACACCCAGCGCCCTAAGAAGCGAAAGTCTGCAACGCCTGGTTGCACTTTCAAAGAATTTCTTGCTTGTAAACCCGCTGAATTTGCAGGCAACGAAGGAGCAACTGCAACGCTGCGATGGTTGGAGAAAACCGAAGCAGTGATTGCAATAAGTAAATGTGCTGAAGAAGATCAAGTCATGTATGCCTCAAACTTGTTTAAAGAAGGAGCACTAGAGTGGTGGAACACAGTGCTACAGGCAAAAGGCAGACGGGTAGCATATGCTATGACTTGGGACGAATTTAAAAGTCTTCTCGAAAGAAAATTTTGTCCTGAATATGAGAAAGAACAAATGGCAAATAAGTTCCTCAATCATCGAATGACCGGGGTAGATTGTCGTGGTTATACTTCGACATTCTTCGAATATGCGAGAGTGGTACCTAATCTGGCTTCGCCAGAACCGGTACTCATTTCTCGATATATTTGGGGATTAATTAGTGAAATTCGCAATATCGTTAAAGCGGCGAGACCTCGCACTATTGACGATGCTGTGGAATTAGCTAATACCTTAACCGACGAACTGATACGCACACGAGATGAAGATAGAAAGAAAGAATTGGCTCAGAAAATTACCCAAGGATTTAGGGTGGGTAATAATAGTAATTTCAAGAAGAAAGGAGCAAGACAATCTTCCATTCCGCCATTTTGTAGAAATTGCAGAAGGAAGCATTTTGGAAAATGCAATGCAATTTGTAACTTTTGCAAATCTGTAGGCCATAGTGAAGAGAACTGTAAAAAGAAGACTGTAACCTGTTTTCACTGTGGAGAAATGGGACATTACAAAACTGAATGTCCTAAACTGAACAAAATCATCGACAACAAAGGCAAACCGGTTGAAGGAACTATCAAAAAGAATGCCAGAGCTTTTCAGCTAACAACTCAAGAAGCAGAACTCATTCCGGATGTGATCGCCGGTACGTTTTTAGTTCACAACGTCTATGCAAAAGTATTATTTGACTCTGGTGCAAACCAAAGTTTTATAAATACTTCATTCTGTCAAGCTCTTAAGTTACCATTGACCACCGTTAGGCAAATCTTTACAGTCGAAACTGCAGATGGAAATTCCATAGAAATTAATCAGGTTTTGCAAAAAGTAGAAATAGAACTTTTAGGTCATAAATTTGTTGCAACCCTATTACCGATGAAATTAGCCGAGTTTGATGTGGTGTTAGGAATGGATTGGTTAATAGCCAACCATGCTCAAATCATATGTGATAGAAACTCTATAGAAATTCAAGCACCCACTGGAGACATAATTAAGATTTCAGGAGATAAACCTCGGAAGCCGTTAAAGTTCATATCAATAATGAAAGTTGCTAATTATAAACGGAACCAAGGAATAGTATATATGATTTCAGTAATTATTTGTACTAAAGGCAAGGAACTCAAGGAAATTCCTGTAGTTTCAGAATACCCAGATGTCTTTCCAGAAGATTTACCTGGGTTACCACCTGACAGAGAGGTAGAATTTAGAATTCATCTAATTCCAGGAACTACACCAATAGCCAAAGCACCCTATCGATTAGCTCCTACCAAAATGTTAGAATTGAAAAAGCAATTAGATGAATTACTAAGCAAAGGATTTATACAACCTAGTTCATCCCCTTGGGGGGCACCAGTGTTGTTTGTGAAAAAGAAAGATGGATCAATGAGAATGTGTATTGATTATAGAGAATTGAATAAAGTTACAATTAAGAATCGATACCCACTACCTAGGATTGACGATCTTTTCGATCAATTACAAGGAGCTAGATATTTCTCTAAGATAGACTTAAGATCCGGATACCATCAATTGAAAGTACAAGAAGAAGACATACCTAAAACTGCTTTCAGAACTAGGTATGGTCACTATGAGTTTACAGTCATGCCCTTCGGATTAACCAATGCCCCAGCTGCATTCATGGACATGATGAACAGAATCTGTAAACCATATTTGGATAAATTTGTGATCGTATTCATTGACGATATACTCATTTATTCCAAAAGTCAAGTCGAGCATTGTCAGCACTTGCATGCACTCTTAACTCTGTTAAGAAAAGAAAAGTTGTACGCGAAATTCTCAAAGTGTGAATTTTGGTTACAAGAAGTGCAATTCTTAGGCCACATGGTGAATCACGAAGGTATTCACGTAGATCCTGCTAAGATCGAAGCCATTATTAACTGGAAGGTTCCACAAACTGCAATGGAAATTAGAAGTTTTATAGGTTTAGCCGGTTATTATAGACGGTTTATTAAGGATTTTTCCAAAATAGCTGTACCATTAACTAAGCTAACCTGTAAAGCCACTAAGTTTGAATGGGGACCAAAACAAGAAAAAGCTTTTAGAATCTTAAAGCAGAAATTAACCAATGCACCAATCTTAGCCTTACCAAAAGGAACAGAAGATTTTGAAGTATACTGTGATGCTTCCAAATTAGGATATGGATGTGTATTGATGCAACGCAAAAAGGTAATTGCGTATGCCTCCAGACAATTGAAAAAGCACGAAGAAAACTATACGACTCATGATTTAGAACTAGGAGCTATAGTTTTTGCCCTTAAGATTTGGAGACATTATCTGTATGGAAGTAAGTTTACTGTTTATACAGATCATAAGAGTTTAAGGTATATATTCGGGCAAAAAGAGTTAAACATGAGACAAAGAAGATGGATGGAAGTCTTGAGTGATTACGACTGTGATATTCAATATCACGAAGGAAAGGCCAACGTAGTAGCAGATGCCTTAAGTCGTAAGTTCCATGAAAAGCAAAAGCGAGTCCGTGCTCTTAGAATAAATCTACAAGTAGATTTACGGGAGCAAGTGAAAGAAATCCAGAAAACAGCAATCAATGACGAAGTCGAAGGAATGAAAGGTTACCTAAAAGAATTAGAACAAGGAAATGATGGAATTTGGAAATTTCACCAAAGCAGAATTTGGGTACCTAAACAAGGAAATTTAAGATCAAAGATCTTAGAAGAAGCTCATAAATCTAGGTATACTATACACCCAGGAAATAACAAAATGTACCAAGATTTAAGGAAGAATTTCTGGTGGATCGGAATGAAAAAGGACATAGCTGAATATGTATCTAAGTGTTTAACTTGTTCACAAGTTAAAGCCGAACACCAGAAACCCTCAGGCCTACTGCAACAATTAGAAATGCCTGTATGGAAATGGGAACTTATAACAATGGACTTTGTTACTAAGTTACCCAAAACCAGAAAAGGTAATGATACTATTTGGGTAATCGTGGACCGATTAACCAAATCAGCTCATTTTCTACCAATCAAGGAAACCTTTAGCATGGAAAGATTAGCCAAGCTATATGTGGATGAAATAGTATCTTTACATGGAGTTCCGCTCTCCATTGTATCAGATCGAGATAGTCGTTTCACTTCCCGATTTTGGACAAGTTTCCAAGAATCCATGGGAACTCGACTTAATCTCAGTACTGCATATCATCCACAAACTGATGGACAAAGTGAAAGAACAATCCAAACTCTGGAAGACATGCTCAGAGCATGTGTAATTGACTTTGGAGGTAATTGGGATAACCATTTACCATTGATTGAATTCTCCTATAACAATAGCTATCATTCAAGTATTGAAGCCGCTCCATTCGAGGCACTGTATGGACGCAAGTGCAGAACACCCGTGTGTTGGGCAGAAATAGGAGAAAGTCAATTATCAGGTCCAGAAATTGTGCAAGAAACTACCGACAAGATCACTCGAATCAAGGAAAGATTGAAAACAGCAAGAGATCGCCAGAAGAGTTATGCAGACAATCGTCGTAAACCACTCGAATTCCAAATAGGAGACAAAGTACTACTGAAAGTATCTCCTTGGAAAGGAGTAGTCAGATTTGGTAAGAAAGGAAAACTGAGTCCCCGATATGTGGGACCATTTCCAGTGATTCAACGAATCGGACCAGTTGCTTATCGCTTACAACTACCAGAAGAACTAGCTGGAGTACATGATGTATTTCATGTATCCAATCTCAAGAAATGTTTATCAAACGAATCCCTGGTAGTACCCCTTCAAGATATAGAGGTGAACGAAAAATTAAAGTTTATAGAGAAACCACTACAGGTCGAAGATAGAAAAGTCAAGTTTCTCAAACACAAACGACTGGTATTAGTCAAAGTCAAATGGAATTCAAAAAGAGGACCAGAATACACTTGGGAGCTGGAATCAGAAATGAAGCGCAAGTATCCTCATCTATTCCAGTGAATCTCGAGGACGAGATTTTTCCTAAGGTGGGGAGGATGTAACAACTCTCATTAAATTTTAAATAATTAGGATAGTAATTAGCTATTAAGAAAACCCTAATTGAGACACCCAAGTAATTCTGCACTAACCCTAGAATTTCCAGAACAATCAGAATCAGGATCAGGGGCCCTAAAACTCAGGGGGGACAAAACCCTAATAACGATTATCTTCATAACTCATTATAAAATTCGAAATTTACAAAACCGTCGACACAGCAAGCCTACATGCACGAAGGGCTACTCTATGAAAATAGGGTGGTCACTCGCGTAGCGCGACGGCTAAGGGGGTACCCCCTCGCGCTACGCGACGGTGTCAAAATTTCAGTATAAATAGCAGGGGTTGGGACTTGAATTTTGGCACTTGAACGACGAAAATCGGAGTTACGTAGGCCGAGTTATAAGCAAAACAGTCCAACACACACACACAATTATCGAATCGCTGCCGCGGAACAGGGTAATTACTCGATCACTATTACGATTCAGTTTCCGGGATCAATATACCCAAAGAATGCCTAAGTGCCGCCCACATTGGGCTATGCTTTATCGTTGTTGATAATTCGATAATGAGCCGAAGCATTGTACTTTGTCGTTGTCGATAATTCGATATACGAGTTGAAGTACTATACTTTATCGTTTGTCATTTTGATAAATGAGCCGAAGTATTGCACTTGGACATTCATTGTCAAAATTGATCTCGGGGAATTATCGTAATCGTTGTATTGATCACTAATCCTGTTTTGTGTGCTTTATTGTGAAATTAGGTTAACAGGGATTAAATCTAATTCTATCAATACTAAATCTGCAATGTGAGTTATTCTCTTTTTATAAATTCTTTTATCACAGTTTGTGACTATTTACAATACTCCAAATTATTTTCCGAATTATAACTTACAGTGATTAAGTTTATGTGAATCACCAAATTACAGCCGGTATGTGGGGTATTGTATACATTACTTGATAATCGTCACCATTGGGGCAGCCATTGGGTGATATGACCATAATCACAGATACCATTGGACGTACGGGCCAATGGATCGAGTGGTAAAGTACTGTGGGTAGTTGGTTGATATCAGGAAACATTGTAAAAGATCTTACCACTGTGAATTATAATAAATGTGTCATTTCCAGTAACTAGAATAATTCACTCAGTATTTCCCCGCTGACAAAATCTTTTTCAAACATGTTTCAGGTGATTTGCTGTAATTCAGGAAAAATGCAGGGAAAGCATTTCAAGCTTAAAATAGTGGCTCAATGTAAAATAAATAAAGATGTTTAAAATGATAATTTGTCACTAAACTTATGTCTTGTAAATTATCGGGGTTTTATCCCGAATTGTGAAATAAAAATAATCGGGAAAAGTTTTAACTTAGCCGATCCTGTGAACAAATTTTCCGCTGCTAAACTCACAATAAACAGAATACCGCATACTTTCTATGTCGCGGGTCCCGAAACGGGTAAATCCGGGTCGGGGGCCGTGACACTATAGGATTCGTATAACAACCCATCGGAATCTCGTAAGCCAGGGAAGTTGAATGATCCAAACTAAAACGAGTCTGGATGATACATAATGCGGATACCACCCATTGTGAGTCCTTCTGATCAGTGATGTTACAGAAGCCGAATTCAACCAAGTATGGATGCTATCTAAATGTAGCTGACTCTGGGTGCTATACGATTCGTAAAACAACCATTTTGAATCTCGCAAGCCAGGGAAGTTGAATGATCCAAATTAAATTGAGTCTGGATGAAACAGAATCCGAAAACCACTCATTGTGAGTCCTTCTGATTATTGGTGTTACAGAATCCGAATTCAACCAAGAATGGATGCTATCTGATTGTAGCTGACTCTGGATGCTATACGATTTCTAAAACAACCATTCTAAATATCCCAAGCCAGGGAAGTTGAACGATCCAAATTAAACCGAGTCTGGATGAAACAGAATCCGGATACCACCCATAGTGAGACTGTGACAACTCAAAATTCCGAACCTATTTTGTGTAACGTTATGACACGACTTTATGAACTTGAATGATAATGTGAAATATATATTGATACGTGATTATGTGAACGTTATTAATTGAGTGATGATGTGATTATGTTATGTATCATGTGTATTGTGTAAATACGTGTATGTGTAGATAACCCGAACCGCACAACACTCACACGAGTACAAGCCCTTTGGGCCGTGTCCTTTGTAATCGAACTCGAGAGTGGCCCAAGTGAGGGTCCGGCCTATCCATCTTTCACGTTTAACATATGGGAATGTGATAACCCTTTGGCACTTTTACAAAAACATATACACACACAAAACCCTAGGCTTCCTCCCTCGTTGCTTGGAACCGACGGCACACACACTCTTTCTAGCCGAAGACTATTGTGTGGATCACTTTTCCTGCCATTAATCGGTTAGTATGATTGTTTGTGTACATGATTGTGATGAGGTTAATTAATATTGATGTTTTAAAAATCGGCTCACATGCATATGATTAGATCGAGATGTATATTAGTGATGGAAGGTAATTATTATGTCATGTTTTTGGATTAAGTGCATGTGTATGTCTTGAAAAGGGCTGTCAATCGAATAAGGATGTACTCATAACTACATGTGATTGTCAGTAATTATGTGTTTGCTATATGTGTTTTTAAATTTGATATAAGATGCTAGGTGCTATCATTAGTCAATGACTAGGGTTTCAATGCATAATAAATTTATAACTTAATGAAACATGGGACAATATCATATAATAATAGGTTAGTTCGATGTCAGATTGGTCGATTGTCATGGTGTGATTTAATGCAAAATTGTCTTATCCATGCCATGTGAATTATGGTGTCTTGATTGTTATTGCACCATATCTTTGGTCCAATAGGATCCTTCCATCATGAGACTTGTTGGCCATTATATTTGGCTTCATTAAATTGTCATGTATCCTCACTAAGGTAACTAACTCTATCACATCTAATATATGAGTATAAATTCATAACTTGCATGGTAAAGTCAAATGTGTCAGACCCATTAATTTGATTATATGAAGGTGGCATGTGAAGTGGGCGGCTGGCAACATGTTTGTTGGTATAGGGTTCGAGTAGGTTGTAAGGGAGGGGTTATGTGTGTGATATTTGATTGGTGGGGTTGGGCGGCCCTTATAAGGGTATTGGTTATTGTCTTCGGCCCAACCGGTTTTCGCTTCAGATGGATTTGGGCCAATTAGAGTTTTCGGGATTTCGGCCGAGTGTGATTTCGTAATATATGTGGTCCTTCATGTGTTCTCTGATAAGTTATTAACAATGATAAGTCTGTAACGCAGTTAAGTTCAGTAAACTTAGTTAGACCGTCACCCTGTTAAGTTGTTAGCGCTGTTGAGCATGTCAAATATGTAACGTATGTTAATTGAGTTATGTTAACCACGTTAAGTATGATAACCTTGTTACGTATGTTAACTCTGTTAATTCTGATTGACGCTGATAACACTGTTAAATTCACCATGACTGTTAATAAATACTCTGTTGGAGGAAAACTGGGAAATCTTCTATGTGACGTGTGAAGTATGTGAATTTGATTAACTGTGTGCGCGCTTCATGATGTTAACCATCCAGTACACTTAGTGATCTAAACTACATGTGTAACCTTACCAACAAGTACTGATTGATTATACATGCATAATATAGGACTTTACTGATAAATTGTGAGCACTTAACTTTCGCATACCGAGCAAAACCAAGGTGAGTTCACACAGCCAAGGCATGGGTTCCCAGGGTGGGAATGGGTTGGATGATTACTTGTGCATACTTTGATATTATAACGAACGATTAAACTGTTGATGCTTACGAACTGCCTTCGCACACACCCTGGTCGGTAAAGACTATGGTCGCGAACGAACTACTCAACTGCCTTCGCACACACCCTGGTCGGTAAAGACTATGGTCGCGAACGAACTGATTAACCGTCTTCGCACACACCCTGGTCGGTAAAGACTATGGTCGCGAACTATTCGAACCTAATCTTCGCACACCTGCCTGGGAGGCCGCGATGGATCTAATCATATGGAACGTAACGATTAAACCATTACTTACACTATACGATATTGAACTTTAAACTGTGAACTCGCTCAACTAGTTTGTTGATTATCTGCTGCATGCCTTGCAGGACCTTAGGTACTTATGGAGCTTGCACTGGAGGAGCGGGACGTTGTGGGCAGTGGATTATGAACGCTATGTTTAAACATTTCGAATAATTGAACTTATGGTTTACTTGGGTTATTTACTTATGCTTCCGCTACTGATACTATGATTGTTTTGAAACATCAATTGTATTGAATGAGGTTTTACAAATTACTTTATCTATGTTATGCTATGTTCAATATGATTGATGGCTTGATCCTGGTCAGTCACGCTCCCAAGCGGTGATACTCCGCAGGTGGATTTTGGGGGTGTGACAGATTGGTATCAGAGCCATTGGTTATAGAGAACTTGGTTTTAATAGGGGAAAACGTTTTTATTAAAACCAGACTATAACCAGAACAGTGCTCTCAACGATCCACAACGACGCTTCGCTCCACGTGCAAGACTCAACATCCTAGGTAATAAGGTTTATGTTTATTACCTACTTACTAGAACTGCGTAGAACTATGCTCGTAGTATGCTTACATTACTTTGTTCACTACTTGTTATTGCTTGAGAACACCTACATGCTTACACTTTTCTGTCTTCGCCCTACTCGCGAACCATTCATACTTATGCTACCTTGCTGTTCGATCATGTCTGGACGTGTTGACATGACTCAAGCCCAGTTGACGGCTCTCATTAACAAACAAGCTGCTGCGGCGCTTGCAGCCGCACAAGCAGGAGGTATAACCTGCTGTTACAGACCTATTCTAGGATGTTAGATCCTACTCTCGTGACCCAACTCTCGCGCTTAACCTTGACCTATCTTCCTCGCGCAACGGGTCAGAACGCATAGCAACCTGTCTGCACATTCAAGAACTTCATGGACTGTCGTCCAAGCACATTCAGTGGCACAGAAGGAGCAGTGGGACTACTCCATTGGTTTGGGAAGCTCGAGTCGGTATTCGAGATGTGTGAATGCCCTGAGGCTCGCAGGGTCAAGTACGCCACTGTTAAGTTGGAAGGAATCGCGCTAACCTGGTAGAACGCGCAAGTTCAGATATTAGGGCTGGCAGCTGCTAACGCCACCCTTGGAACGAATTCGAAGAACGCATTAAAAGGGAATACTGCACGCGTGATGACATCCACAAGTTGGAAGTGGAGCTTTACCATTTGAAGAAGACGGGGTCAGGAAATTGATGCTTATACGAAGCGGTCGAACGAACTGGCCATCTTGTGTCCAACCATGGTGGACCCTCCAAGCAAGCGTATCGAATTGTACCTCAAGGGTCTAGCCTCAGAGATTCAGAGCCATGCCACATCGGCTAACCTCGACAATATCCAAGACACTTAGCGTCTTGCTCATCGCCTCACGGATCAGGCAGTGGAACAGAACAGGCTGCCTAGTTGTATCAGCGCTATTACTACCGCTACCACTTCTGCTACTCCCGCTACTCCTAGTGACAACAAGCGGAAATGGGATGGGTATTCCAGCAAGGGTTCAGCTACCGTTCGGTCTCAAGCACAGCAGCAGCGCAAGAATAGTGATCACCAGAGCCGAGTCAGCCAACTTCTGGTGGTCAGGGGCAGGGTGGATATCGGGGAATTCACCCAATAAGTAACTAATGCAACAGACACCACGGTGGTTAGTGCAACGAGGGACGTTGCCAGAGGTGTCTCAAGATGGGCCATGAAGCTAAGGATTCAGGAGCCCACGACCTGCAAATCGGAATCACCAGCAGCAACAGCAAGAAGAAATCCTATGCAAAGGAAAGATTGTTCGCATTCCTCATTCTGGTCAAGAACCTCTCGAAGTTCAAGGCGACAAGAGTGGTGTTGTGGTTGGCATCACCGCTTTCTTGAAGGCTCAAAAATGTTTACGAAAGGGGCACTGCCATTTTGGCACTAGTTACTGATGCATCGACGAAAGAGAAAAGAGTAGAGGATATTCCAGTTGTATGCGAATTTCCTCAAGTGTTTCCTGAAGGTTTACCTGGTCTACCGCCTCATCGCCAGGTCGAGTTTCAAGTCGAGCTAGCTCCAGGAGCAGCACCAATAGCCCGCGCACCGTATCGTTTAGCTCCAACCGAACTGGAAGAACTGTCGAAGCAGCTACAAGAGCTCTTGGAAAAGGGCTTTATTCGTCCAAGCTCTTCGCCTTGGGGAGCTCCAGTGTTATTTGTAAAGAAGAAAGACGGTACGTTCAGGATGTGCATCGACTACCGCGAACTCAATAAGGTGACGGTGAAGAACCGTTATCCTCTTCCGCGCATAGATGACCTATTCGACCAGTTGCAAGGGTCGTGTTACTATTCCAAGATTGATTTAAGGTCAGGGTATCATCAGCTGAGAGTCCGGGATGAGGACGTCTCCAAAACCGCTTTCAGAACTCGCTACGGTCATTACGAGTTTCTTGTCATGCCATTCGGGCTTACGAACGCGCCTGCAGTCTTCATGGATCTTATGAACAGGGTGTGCAAACCGTATCTTGATAAGTTTGTTATCGTCTTCATCGACGACATTTTGATTTACTCCAAGAGTCAGGAGGAGCACGAGCAGCACTTACGCCTTATCTTGGAACTTCTTCGAAAGGAGCAACTGTACGCAAAGTTTTCAAAATGCGACTTCTGGCTTCGTGAAGTCCACTTCTTAGGCCATGTGGTGAACAAGGATGGGATTCATGTTGATCCATCCAAGGTAGACTCGATCAGAAATTGGCCAGAACCGCGAACACCGACAGAAATACGCCAATTCTTGGGTTTGGCGGGTTACTACAGGCGATTTATCAAAGACTTCTCCAAGATCGCGCAGCCGCTTACTATGTTAACTCAGAAAGGTGTCGTTTACAGATGGGGTAATGCGCAAGAGACCGCTTTTCAGTACTTAAAGGATAGGCTTTGCAGCGCACCTATTCTCTCACTGCCAGAGGGCACGGATGACTTCGTGGTTTATTGTGACGCATCGATACAGGGGCTTGGTTGCGTATTGATGCAGCGGGATAAAGTTATTGCATACGCCTCTCGGCAACTCAAGGTTCATGAACGGAATTATACGACGCACGATTTAGAGCTGGGAGCTGTTGTTTTCGCGCTTAAGATATGGCGACACTACCTGTACGGTACCAGGTGCACGATTTACACCGATCACAGGAGTCTCGAGCATATTCTTAAGCAAAAGGATTTGAATATGCGTCAACGGAGATGGGTTGAACTTCTGAACGACTACGAATGCGCCATCAAGTATCATCCAGGCAAGGCCAATGTTGTGGCTGATGCCCTCAGTCGGAAAGACACTCTACCTAAGCGCGTGCGAGCGCTACAGCTTACTATTCAGTCCAGTCTTCCTGCACAGATACGAGCTGCTCAGTTAGAAGCACTGAAACCCGAAAACGTTAAAGCTGAAGCCTTACGCGGCTCAAGGCAACGCATGGAACAAAGGGAAGACGGCGCCTACTATGTAACGGGGCGTATTTGGGTCCCACTTTATGGCGGTTTACGCGAACTTGTAATGGATGAAGCTCACAAGTCTCGCTATTCGGTACATCCAGGGTCGGATAAAATGTACCACGACATCAAAGCAACATATTGGTGGCCTAGCATGAAGGCCCACATCGCTACTTACGTCGGCAAGTGTTTGACCTGTGCGAGAGTCAAGGTAGAATATCAGAAGCCCGCAGGTCTACTACAACAGCCCAGGATACCACAGTGGAAATGGGAAGAAATTTCCATGGATTTGGTTACGGGCTTACCTAGATCCCAGCGTGGGAACGATACGATATGGGTGATCGTGGATCGACTCACCAAGTCTGCACACTTCCTAGCGATTAAGGAAACGGACAAGTTCTCCACACTTGCAGACGTCTATCTTAAAGAAGTTGTTTCGAGGCACGGAGTGCCCATCTCCATCATTTCGGATCGCGATGCACGATTCACGTCAGAGCTATGGCAAGCGATGCACAAATCTTTCGGCTCAAAGTTAGACATGAGCACAACGTATCACCCTCAGACGGACGGGTAGTCTGAGCGAACGATTCAAACTCTCGAAGACATGCTTCGAGCATGTGTCATCGACTTCGGCAACGGCTGGGAAAAGCACCTCCCTTTAGTGGAGTTCTCGTACAATAACAGTTACCATACCAGCATTCAAGCCGCTCCATTCGAGGCATTGTACGGACGTAAATGCCGGTCACCTCTCTGTTGGGCAGAGGTGGGGGATAGTCAGATTACGGGTCCAGATATTGTAGTGGACGCCACAGAAAAGATTGCACAGATACGACAACGCATGGCGGCAGCACGCGACCGTCAGAAAGCCTACGCGGACAAGCGTAGAAAGCCATTGGAATTTGAGGTCGGGGACCGGGTTTTATTGAAAGTTTCACCCTGGAAGGGTGTGGTTCGATTTGGTAAAAGAGGCAAACTGAATCCGCGGTACGTCGGACCATTCGAAATCTTAGAAAAGATTGGCAAAGTAGCCTACAGATTAAACCTACCAGCTGAACTCGGTGCAGTTCACAATGTATTTCACGTGTCGAATCTGAAGAAATGCCTATCAGATGAGACCCTTATAGTTCCTTTTAAGGAACTCACTATCGACGAGCGGTTGCAGTTCGTCGAGGAACCAGTTGAAATCACGGACCGGGATGTTAAGGTCCTCAAACACAAGAGAATCCCTCTTGTTCGAGTTCGTTGGAACTCCAAACGTGGCCCAGAGTACACCTGGGAACGCGAAGACAGGATGACAGAAAAGTACCCCCAATTGTTCGCGAACAGTACAACCACTGCTGAGACTGAAGCTACTACTTCGGAATTTCGGGACGAAATTCCAGATCAACGGGGGGAGGATGTGACACCCCAGGAAAATCAGTGAACAATACAGTTTACCTAGCTTCCTCAGTGAGTGCATACCAAATTTCGGGACGAAATTTCCAATTAGTTGGGGATAATGTGACAACTCAAAATTCCGAACCTATTTTGTGTAACGTTATGACACGACTTTATGAACTTGAATGATAATGTGAAATATATATTGATACGTGATTATGTGAACGTTATTAATTGAGTGATGATGTGATTATGTTATGTATCATGTGTATTGTGTAAATACGTGTATGTGTAGATAACCCGAACCGCACAACACTCACACGAGTACAAGCCCTTTGGGCCGTGTCCTTTGTAATCGAACTCGAGAGTGGCCCAAGTGAGGGTCCGGCCTATCCATCTTTCACGTTTAACATATGGGAATGTGATAACCCTTTGGCACTTTTACAAAAACATATACACACACAAAACCCTAGGCTTCCTCCCTCGTTGCTTGGAACCGACGGCACACACACTCTTTCTAGCCGAAGACTATTGTGTGGATCACTTTTCCTGCCATTAATCGGTTAGTATGATTGTTTGTGTACATGATTGTGATGAGGTTAATTAATATTGATGTTTTAAAAATCGGCTCACATGCATATGATTAGATCGAGATGTATATTAGTGATGGAAGGTAATTATTATGTCATGTTTTTGGATTAAGTGCATGTGTATGTCTTGAAAAGGGCTGTCAATCGAATAAGGATGTACTCATAACTACATGTGATTGTCAGTAATTATGTGTTTGCTATATGTGTTTTTAAATTTGATATAAGATGCTAGGTGCTATCATTAGTCAATGACTAGGGTTTCAATGCATAATAAATTTATAACTTAATGAAACATGGGACAATATCATATAATAATAGGTTAGTTCGATGTCAGATTGGTCGATTGTCATGGTGTGATTTAATGCAAAATTGTCTTATCCATGCCATGTGAATTATGGTGTCTTGATTGTTATTGCACCATATCTTTGGTCCAATAGGATCCTTCCATCATGAGACTTGTTGGCCATTATCTTTGGCTTCATTAAATTGTCATGTATCCTCACTAAGGTAACTAACTCTATCACATCTAATATATGAGTATAAATTCATAACTTGCATGGTAAAGTCAAATGTGTCAGACCCATTAATTTGATTATATGAAGGTGGCATGTGAAGTGGGCGGCTGGCAACATGTTTGTTGGTATAGGGTTCGAGTAGGTTGTAAGGGAGGGGTTATGTGTGTGATATTTGATTGGTGGGGTTGGGCGGCCCTTATAAGGGTATTGGTTATTGTCTTCGGCCCAACCGGTTTTCGCTTCAGATGGATTTGGGCCAATTAGAGTTTTCGGGATTTCGGCCGAGTGTGATTTCGTAATATATGTGGTCCTTCATGTGTTCTCTGATAAGTTATTAACAATGATAAGTCTGTAACGCAGTTAAGTTCAGTAAACTTAGTTAGACCGTCACCCTGTTAAGTTGTTAGCGCTGTTGAGCATGTCAAATATGTAACGTATGTTAATTGAGTTATGTTAACCACGTTAAGTATGATAACCTTGTTACGTATGTTAACTCTGTTAATTCTGATTGACGCTGATAACACTGTTAAATTCACCATGACTGTTAATAAATACTCTGTTGGAGGAAAACTGGGAAATCTTCTATGTGACGTGTGAAGTATGTGAATTTGATTAACTGTGTGCGCGCTTCATGATGTTAACCATCCAGTACACTTAGTGATCTAAACTACATGTGTAACCTT
Organism: Helianthus annuus; assembly: GCF_002127325.2. Lineage (NCBI taxonomy): Eukaryota > Viridiplantae > Streptophyta > Magnoliopsida > Asterales > Asteraceae > Helianthus > Helianthus annuus. Next base: position 139,756,095 of record NC_035444.2, on the reverse strand, counting down.
ACCAACAAGTACTGATTGATTATACATGCATAATATAGGACTTTACTGATAAATTGTGAGCACTTAACTTTCGCATACCGAGCAAAACCAAGGTGAGTTCACACAGCCAAGGCATGGGTTCCCAGGGTGGGAATGGGTTGGATGATTACTTGTGCATACTTTGATATTATAACGAACGATTAAACTGTTGATGCTTACGAACTGCCTTCGCACACACCCTGGTCGGTAAAGACTATGGTCGCGAACGAACTACTCAACTGCCTTCGCACACACCCTGGTCGGTAAAGACTATGGTCGCGAACGAACTGATTAACCGTCTTCGCACACACCCTGGTCGGTAAAGACTATGGTCGCGAACTATTCGAACCTAATCTTCGCACACCTGCCTGGGAGGCCGCGATGGATCTAATCATATGGAACGTAACGATTAAACCATTACTTACACTATACGATATTGAACTTTAAACTGTGAACTCGCTCAACTAGTTTGTTGATTATCTGCTGCATGCCTTGCAGGACCTTAGGTACTTATGGAGCTTGCACTGGAGGAGCGGGACGTTGTGGGCAGTGGATTATGAACGCTATGTTTAAACATTTCGAATAATTGAACTTATGGTTTACTTGGGTTATTTACTTATGCTTCCGCTACTGATACTATGATTGTTTTGAAACATCAATTGTATTGAATGAGGTTTTACAAATTACTTTATCTATGTTATGCTATGTTCAATATGATTGATGGCTTGATCCTGGTCAGTCACGCTCCCAAGCGGTGATACTCCGCAGGTGGATTTTGGGGGTGTGACAGAGACCTTCTGATTAGTGATGTTACAGAAGCCGAATTCAACCAAGTATGGATGCTATCTAAATGTAGCTGACTCTGGATGCTATACGATTCGTAAAACAACCATTTTGAATCTCGCAAGCCAAGGAAGTTGAATGATCCAAATTAAATCGAGTCTGGATGAAACAGAATCCGGATACCACCCATTGTGAGTCCTTCTGATAAGTGATGTTACAGAAGCCGAATTAACCCAAGTATGGATGCTATCTAAATGTAGCTATCTCTGGATGCTACACGATTCGTAAAACAACAATTCTGAATCTCGCAATCCAGGGAAGTTAAATGATCCAAATTAAACTGAGTCTGGATGAAACAGAATCCGAATACCACTCATTGTGAGTCCTTCAGATTAGTGGTGTTACAGAATCCGAATTCAACCAAGTATGGATGCTATCTGAATGTAGCAGACTCTGGATGCTAAAGGATTCGTAAAACAACCATTCTGAATCTCGCAAGCCAGGGAAGTTGAATGATCCAAATTAAACCGAGTCTGGATGAAACAGAATCCGAATACCACCCATTGTGAGTCCTTCTGATTAGTGATGTTACAAAAGCCGAATTCAACCAAGTATGGATGCTATCTGAATGTAGACTCTGTATGCTATACGATTTGTAAAACAACCATTTTAAATCTCGCATGCCAGGGAAGTTGAATGATCCAAATTAAATTGAGTCTGGATGAAACAGAATCCGAATACCACTCATTGTGAGTCCTTCTGATTATTGGTGTCACAGAATCCGAATTCAACCAAGTATGGATGCTATCTGATTGTAGCTGACTCTGGATGCTATACGATTTCTAAAACAACCATTCCAAATATCCCAAACCAGGGAAGTTGAACGATCCAAATTAAACCGAGTCTGGATGAAACAGAATCCGGATACCACCCATTGTGAGACCTTCTTATTAGTGATGTTACAGAAGCCAAATTCAACCAAGTATGGATGCTATCTAAATGTAGTCGACTCTGGATGCTATACGATTCATAAAACAACCATTTTGAATCTCGCAAGCCAAGGAAGTTGAATGATCCAAATTAAATCGAGTCTGGATGAAACAGAATCCGGATACCACCCATTGTGAGTCCTTCTGATTAGTGATGTTACAGAAGCCGAATTAACCCAAGTATGGATGCTATCTAAATGTAGCTGACTCTGGATGCTACACGATTCGTAAAACAACAATTCTGAATCTCGCAAGCCAGGGAAGTTGAATGATCCAAATTAAACTGAGTCTGGATGAAACAGAATCCGAATACCACTCATCGTGAGTCCTTCAGATCAGTGGTGTTACAGAATCCGAATTCAACCAAGAATGGATGCTATCTGATTGTAGCTGACTCTGGATGCTATACGATTTCTAAAACAACCATTCTAAATATCCCAAACCAGGGAAGTTGAACAATCCAAATTAAACTGAGTCTGGATGAAACAGAATCCGGATACCACCCATTGTGAGACCTTCTGATTAGTGATGTTACAGAAGCCGAATTCAACCAAGTATGGATGCTATCTAAATGTAGCTGACTCTGGATGCTATACGATTCGTAATACAACCATTTTGAATCTCGCAAGCCAAGGAACTTGAATGATCGAAATTAAATCGAGTCTGGATGAAACAGAATCCGGTTACCACCCATTGTGAGTCCTTCTGATTAGTGATGTTACAGAAGCCGAATTAACCCAAGTATGGATGCTATCTAAATGTAGCTATCTCTGGATGCTACACGATTCGTAAAACAACAATTCTGAATCTCGCAAGCCAGGGAAGTTAAATGATCCAAATTAAACTGAGTCCGGATGAAACAGAATCCGAATACCACTCACTGTGAGTCCTTCTGATTAGTGGTGTTACAGAATCCGAATTCAACCAAGTATGGATGCTATCTGAACGTAGTTGACTCTGGATGCTAAAGGATTCGTAAAACAACCATTCTGAATCTCGCAAGCCAGGGAAGTTGAATGATCCAAATTAAACCGAGTCTGGATGAAACAGAATCCGAATACCACCCATTGTGAGTCCTTCTGATTATTGGTGTTACAGAATCCGAATTCAACCAAGAATGGATGCTATCTGATTGTAGCTGACTCTGGATGCTATAGGATTCGTATAACAACCCATCGGAATCTCGTAAGCCAGGGAAGTTGAATGATCCAAATTAAAACGAGTCTGGATGATACATAATGCGGATACCACCCATTGTGAGTCCTTCTGATCAGTGATGTTACAGAAGCCGAATTCAACCAAGTATGGATGCTATCTAAATGTAGCTGACTCTGGGTGCTATACGATTCGTAAAACAACCATTTTGAATCTCGCAAGCCAGGGAAGTTGAATGATCCAAATTAAACCGAGTCTGGATGAAACAGAATCCGAAAACCACTCATTGTGAGTCCTTCTGATTATTGGTGTTACAGAATCCGAATTCAACCAAGAATGGATGCTATCTGATTGTAGCTGACTCTGGATGCTATACGATTTCTAAAACAACCATTCTAAATATCCCAAGCCAGGGAAGTTGAACGATCCAAATTAAACCGAGTCTGGATGAAACAGAATCCGGATACCACCCATAGTGAGACCTTCTGATTAGTGATGTTACAGAAGCCGAATTCAACCAAGTATGGATGCTATCTAAATGTAGCTGACTCTGGATGCTATACGATTCGTAAAACAACCATTTTGAATCTCGCAAGCCAAGGAAGTTGAATGATCCAAATTAAATCGAGTCTGGATGAAACAGAATCCGGATACCACCCATTGTGAGTCCTTCAGATTAGTGATGTTACAGAAGCCGAATTAACCCAAGTATGGATGCTATCTAAATGTAGCTATCTCTGGATGCTACACGATTCGTAAAACAACAATTCTGAATCTCGCAAGCCAGGGAAGTTAAATGATCCAAATTAAACTAAGTCTGGATGAAACAGAATCCGAATACCACTCATTGTGAGTCCTTCAGATTAGTGGTGTTACAGAATCCGAATTCAACCAAGTATGGATGCTATCTAAATGTAGCTGACTCTGGATGCTAAAGGATTCGTAAAACAACCATTCTGAATCTCGCAAGCCAGGGAAGTTGAATGATCCAAATTAAACCGAGTCTGGATGAAACAGAATCCGAATACCACCCATTGTGAGTCCTTCTGATTATTGGTGTTACAGAATCCGAATTCAACCAAGAATGGATGCTATCTGATTGTAGCTGACTCTGGATGCTATAGGATTCGTATAACAACCCATCGGAATCTCGTAAGCCAGGGAAGTTGAATGATCCAAATTAAAACGAGTCTGGATGATACATAATGCGGATACCACCCATTGTGAGTCCTTCTGATCAGTGATGTTACAGAAGCCGAATTCAACCAAGTATGGATGCTATCTAAATGTAGCTGACTCTGGGTGCTATACGATTCGTAAAACAACCATTTTGAATCTCGCAAGCCAGGGAAGTTGAATGATCCAAATTAAATTGAGTCTGGATGAAACAGAATCCGAAAACCACTCATTGTGAGTCCTTCTGATTATTGGTGTTACAGAATCCGAATTCAACCAAGAATGGATGCTATCTGATTGTAGCTGACTCTGGATGCTATACGATTTCTAAAACAACCATTCTAAATATCCCAAGCCAGGGAAGTTGAACGATCCAAATTAAACCGAGTCTGGATGAAACAGAATCCGGATACCACCCATAGTGAGACCTTCTGATTAGTGATGTTACAGAAGCCGAATTCAACCAAGTATGGATGCTATCTAAATGTAGCTGACTCTGGATGCTATACGATTCGTAAAACAACCATTTTGAATCTCGCAAGCCAAGGAAGTTGAATGATCCAAATTAAATCGAGTCTGGATGAAACAGAATCCGGATACCACCCATTGTGAGTCCTTCAGATTAGTGATGTTACAGAAGCCGAATTAACCCAAGTATGGATGCTATCTAAATGTAGCTATCTCTGGATGCTACACGATTCGTAAAACAACAATTCTGAATCTCGCAAGCCAGGGAAGTTAAATGATCCAAATTAAACTAAGTCTGGATGAAACAGAATCCGAATACCACTCATTGTGAGTCCTTCAGATTAGTGGTGTTACAGAATCCGAATTCAACCAAGTATGGATGCTATCTAAATGTAGCTGACTCTGGATGCTAAAGGATTCGTAAAACAACCATTCTGAATCTCGCAAGCCAGGGAAGTTGAATGATCCAAATTAAACCGAGTCTGGATGAAAGAGAATCCGAATACCACCCATTGTGAGTCCTTCTGATTAGTGATTTTACAAAAGCCGAATTCAACCAAGTATGGATGCTATCTGAATGTAGACTCTGTATGCTATACGATTTGTAAAACAACCATTTTAAGTCTCGCATGCCAGGGAAGTTGAATGATCCAAATTAAATTGAGTCTGGATGAAACAGAATCCGAATACCACTCATTGTGAGTCCTTCTGATTATTGGTGTCACAGAATCCGAATTCAACCAAGTATGGATGCTATCTGATTGTAGCTGACTCTGGATGCTATACGATTTCTAAAACAACCATTCCAAATATCCCAAACCAGGGAAGTTGAACGATCCAAATTAAACCGAGTCTGGATGAAACAGAATCCGGATACCACCCATTGTGAGACCTTCTGATTAGTGATGTTACAGAAGCCAAATTCAACCAAGTATGGATGCTATCTAAATGTAGCTGACTCTGGATGCTATACGATTCGTAAAACAACCATTTTGAATCTCGCAAGCCAAGGAAGTTGAATGATCCAAATTAAATCGAGTCTGGATGAAACAGAATAGGGATACCACCCATTGTGAGTCCTTCTGATAAGTGATGTTACCGAAGCCGAATTAACCCAAGTATGGATGCTATCTAAATGTAGCTGACTCTGGATGCTACACGATTCGTAAAACAACAATTCTGAATCTCGCAAGCCAGGGAAGTTAAATGATCCAAATTAAACTGAGTCTGGATGAAACAGAATCCGAATACCACTCATTGTGAGTCCTTCAGATTAGTGGTGTCACAGAATCCGAATTCAACCAAGTATGGATGCTATCTGAATGTAGCTGACTCTGGATGCTAAAGGATTCGTAAAACAACCATTCTGAATCTCGCAAGCCAGGGAAGTTGAATGATCCAAATTAAACCGAGTCTGGATGAAAGAGAATCCGAATACCACCTATTGTGAGTCCTTCTGATTAGTGATGTTACAAAAGCAGAATTCAACCAAGTATGGATGCTATCTGAATGTAGACTCTGTATGCTATACGATTTGTAAAACAACCATTTTGAATCTCGCAAGCCAAGGAAGTTGAATGATCCAAATTAAATCGAGTCTGGATGAAACAGAATAGGGATACCACCCATTGTGAGTCCTTCTGATAAGTGATGTTACCGAAGCCGAATTAACCCAAGTATGGATGCTATCTAAATGTAGCTGACTCTGGATGCAACACGATTCGTAAAACAACAATTCTGAATCTCGCAAGCCAGGGAAGTTAAATGATCCAAATTAAACTGAGTCTGGATGAAACAGAATCCGAATACCACTCATTGTGAGTCCTTCAGATTAGTGGTGTCACAGAATCCGAATTCAACCAAGTATGGATGCTATCTGAATGTAGCTGACTCTGGATGCTAAAGGATTCGTAAAACAACCATTCTGAATCTCGCAAGCCAGGGAAGTTGAATGATCCAAATTAAACCGAGTCTGGATGAAAGAGAATCCGAATACCACCCATTGTGAGTCCTTCTGATTAGTGATGTTACAAAAGCAGAATTCAACCAAGTATGGATGCTATCTGAATGTAGACTCTGTATGCTATACGATTTGTAAAACAACCATTTTAAATCTCGCATGCCAGGGAAGTTGAATGATCCAAATTAAATTGAGTATGGATGAAACAGAATCCGAATACCACTCATTGTGAGTCCTTCTGATTATTGGTGTTACAGAATCCGAATTCAACCAAGTATGGATGCTATCTGATTGTAGCTGACTCTGGATGCTATACGATTTCTAAAACAACCATTCCAAATATCCCAAACCAGGGAAGTTGAACGATCCAAATTAAACCGAGTCTGGATGAAACAGAATCCGGATACCACCCATTGTGAGACCTTCTGATTAGTGATGTTACAGAAGCCAAATTCAACCAAGTATGGATGCTATCTAAATGTAGCTGACTCTGGATGCTATACGATTCGTAAAACAACCATTTTGAATCTCGCAAGCCAAGGAAGTTGAATGATCCAAATTAAATCGAGTCTGGATGAAACAGAATCCGGATACCACCCATTGTGAGTCCTTCTGATTAGTGATGTTACAGAAGCCGAATTAACCCAAGTATGGATGCTATCTAAATGTAGCTGACTCTGGATGCTACACGATTCGTAAAACAACAATTCTGAACCTCGCAAGCCAGGGAAGTTAAATGATCCAAATTAAACTGAGTCTGGATGAAACAGAATCCGAATACCACTCATCGTGAGTCCTTCAGATCAATGGTGTTACAGAATCCGAATTCAACCAAGTATGGATGCTATTTAAATGTAGCTGACTCAGGGTGCTATACGATTCGTAAAACAACAATTTTGAATCTCGCAAGCCAGGGAAGTTGAATGATCCAAATTAAATTGAGTCTGGATGAAACAGAATCCGAATACCACTCATTGTGAGTCCTTCTGATTATTGGTGTTACAGAATCCGAATTCAACCAAGAATGGATGCTATCTGATTGTAGCTGACTCTGGATGCTATACGATTTCTAAAACAACCATTCTAAATATCCCAAACCAGGGAAGTTGAACAATCCAAATTAAACCGAGTCTGGATGTAACAGAATCCGGATACCACCCATTGTGAGACCTTCTGATTAGTGATGTTACAGAAGCCGAATTCAACCAAGTATGGATGCTATCTAAATGTAGCTGACTCTGGATGCTATACGATTCGTAAAACAACCATTTTGAATCTCGCAAGCCAAGGAAGTTGAATGATCGAAATTAAATCTGTGACAATCCGAACTTTCAAGGTTAGTAACGTTTAAATCTTGGGATCTCGACTTCTCGTTATTTCTTTTCTTAATGCTACACACCCGTACTCGTACATTTCTGTTAACTGTGTGTGATAACCTCGTTAAGCAAACACATCACTGTTTTTGGGCCACGTATTAGTGTTACTTGTTTGAGTGGACCGCACCCTAAACCCTTATAACCCGATAGGAACGGATTGGAATTAAATTAACCCTCTGATGGCCCACTTGCATAGGTTTGAGCCCAAATCGGCTAGTCAACAGGAAAGTTGAATGATCCAAATTAAACCGAGTCTGGATGAATCAGAATCCGGATACCACCCATTGTGAGTCCATCTGACTAATGATGTTACAGAAGCCGAATTAACCCAAGTATGGATGCTATCTGAATGTAGCTGACTCTGGATGCTACACGATTCGTAAAACAACCATTTTGAATCTCGCAAACCAGGGAAGTTAAATGATCCAAATTAAACTGAGTCTGGATGAAACAGAATCCGAATTCCACCCATTGTGAGTCCTTCTGATTAGTGATGTTACAAAAGCCGAATTCAACCAAGTATGGATTCTATCTAAATGTAGACTCTGTATGCTATACGATTCGTAAAACAACCATTTTAAATCTCGCATGCCATGGAAGTTGAATGATCCAAATTAAACCGATTCTAGATGAAACAGAATCCGAATACCACTCATTGTGAGTCTTTCTGATTAGTGGTGTTACAGAATCTGAATTCAACCAAGTATGGATGTTATCTGAATATAGCTGACTCTGGATGCTATAGGATTCGTAAAACAACCCATCGGAATCTCGTAAGCCAGGGAAGTTGAATGATCCAAATTAAAACGAGTCTGGATGATACATAATGCGGATACCACCCATTGTGAGTCCTTCTGATCAGTGATGTTACAGAAGCCGAATTCAACCAAGTATGGATGCTATTTAAATGTAGCTGACTCTGGGTGCTATACGATTCGTAAAACAACCATTTTGAATCTCGCAAGCCAGGGAAGTTGAATGATCCAAATTAAATTGAGTCTGGATGAAACAGAATCCGAATACCACTCATTGTGAGTCCTTCTGATTATTGGTGTTACAGAATCCGAATTCAACCAAGAATGGATGCTATCTGATTGTAGCTGACTCTGGATGCTATAGGATTTCTAAAACAACCATTCTAAATATCCCAAACCAGGGAAGTTGAACGATCCAAATTAAACCGAGTCTGGATGAAACAGAATCCGGATACCACCCATTGTGAGACCTTCTGATTAGTGATGTTACAGAAGCCGAATTCAACCATGTATGGATGCTATCTAAATGTAGCTGACTCTAGATGCTATACGATTCGTAAAACAACCATTTTGAATCTCGCAAGCCAAGGAAGTTGAATGATCCAAATTAAATCGAGTCTGGATGAAACAGAATCCGGATACCACCCATTGTGAGTCCTTCTGATTAGTGATGTTACAGAAGCCGAATTAACCCAAGTATGGATGCTATCTAAATGTAGCTATCTCTGGATGCTACACGATTCGTAAAACAACAATTCTGAATCTCGCAAGCCAAGGAAGTTAAATGATCCAAATTAAACTGAGTCTGGATGAAACAGAATCCGAATACCACTCATTGTGAGTCCTTCAGATTAGTGGTGTCACAGAATCCGAATTCAACCAAGTATGGATGCTATCTGAATGTAGCTGACTCTGGATGCTAAAGGATTCGTAAAACAACCATTCTGAATCTCGCAAGCCAGGGAAGTTGAATGATCCAAATTAAACCGAGTCTGGATGAAAGAGAATCCGAATACCACCCATTGTGAGTCCTTCTGATTAGTGATGTTACAAAAGCAGAATTCAACCAAGTATGGATGCTATCTGAATGTAGACTCTGTATGCTATACGATTTGTAAAACAACCATTTTAAATCTCGCATGCCAGGGAAGTTGAATGATCCAAATTAAATTGAGTATGGATGAAACAGAATCCGAATACCACTCATTGTGAGTCCTTCTGATTATTGGTGTTACAGAATCCGAATTCAACCAAGTATGGATGCTATCTGATTGTAGCTGACTCTGGATGCTATACGATTTCTAAAACAACCATTCCAAATATCCCAAACCAGGGAAGTTGAACGATCCAAATTAAACCGAGTCTGGATGAAACAGAATCCGGATACCACCCATTGTGAGACCTTCTGATTAGTGATGTTACAGAAGCCAAATTCAACCAAGTATGGATGCTATCTAAATGTAGCTGACTCTGGATGCTATACGATTCGTAAAACAACCATTTTGAATCTCGCAAGCCAAGGAAGTTGAATGATCCAAATTAAATCGAGTCTGGATGAAACAGAATCCGGATACCACCCATTGTGAGTCCTTCTGATTAGTGATGTTACAGAAGCCGAATTAACCCAAGTATGGATGCTATCTAAATGTAGCTGACTCTGGATGCTACACGATTCGTAAAACAACAATTCTGAACCTCGCAAGCCAGGGAAGTTAAATGATCCAAATTAAACTGAGTCTGGATGAAACAGAATCCGAATACCACTCATCGTGAGTCCTTCAGATCAATGGTGTTACAGAATCCGAATTCAACCAAGTATGGATGCTATTTAAATGTAGCTGACTCAGGGTGCTATACGATTCGTAAAACAACAATTTTGAATCTCGCAAGCCAGGGAAGTTGAATGATCCAAATTAAATTGAGTCTGGATGAAACAGAATCCGAATACCACTCATTGTGAGTCCTTCTGATTATTGGTGTTACAGAATCCGAATTCAACCAAGAATGGATGCTATCTGATTGTAGCTGACTCTGGATGCTATACGATTTCTAAAACAACCATTCTAAATATCCCAAACCAGGGAAGTTGAACAATCCAAATTAAACCGAGTCTGGATGTAACAGAATCCGGATACCACCCATTGTGAGACCTTCTGATTAGTGATGTTACAGAAGCCGAATTCAACCAAGTATGGATGCTATCTAAATGTAGCTGACTCTGGATGCTATACGATTCGTAAAACAACCATTTTGAATCTCGCAAGCCAAGGAAGTTGAATGATCGAAATTAAATCTGTGACAATCCGAACTTTCAAGGTTAGTAACGTTTAAATCTTGGGATCTCGACTTCTCGTTATTTCTTTTCTTAATGCTACACACCCGTACTCGTACATTTCTGTTAACTGTGTGTGATAACCTCGTTAAGCAAACACATCACTGTTTTTGGGCCACGTATTAGTGTTACTTGTTTGAGTGGACCGCACCCTAAACCCTTATAACCCGATAGGAACGGATTGGAATTAAATTAACCCTCTGATGGCCCACTTGCATAGGTTTGAGCCCAAATCGGCTAGTCAACAGGAAAGTTGAATGATCCAAATTAAACCGAGTCTGGATGAATCAGAATCCGGATACCACCCATTATGAGTCCATCTGACTAATGATGTTACAGAAGCCGAATTAACCCAAGTATGGATGCTATCTGAATGTAGCTGACTCTGGATGCTACACGATTCGTAAAACAACCATTTTGAATCTCGCAAACCAGGGAAGTTAAATGATCCAAATTAAACTGAGTCTGGATGAAACAGAATCCGAATTCCACCCATTGTGAGTCCTTCTGATTAGTGATGTTACAAAAGCCGAATTCAACCAAGTATGGATTCTATCTAAATGTAGACTCTGTATGCTATACGATTCGTAAAACAACCATTTTAAATCTCGCATGCCATGGAAGTTGAATGATCCAAATTAAACCGATTCTAGATGAAACAGAATCCGAATACCACTCATTGTGAGTCTTTCTGATTAGTGGTGTTACAGAATCTGAATTCAACCAAGTATGGATGTTATCTGAATATAGCTGACTCTGGATGCTATAGGATTCGTAAAACAACCCATCGGAATCTCGTAAGCCAGGGAAGTTGAATGATCCAAATTAAAACGAGTCTGGATGATACATAATGCGGATACCACCCATTGTGAGTCCTTCTGATCAGTGATGTTACAGAAGCCGAATTCAACCAAGTATGGATGCTATTTAAATGTAGCTGACTCTGGGTGCTATACGATTCGTAAAACAACCATTTTGAATCTCGCAAGCCAGGGAAGTTGAATGATCCAAATTAAATTGAGTCTGGATGAAACAGAATCCGAATACCACTCATTGTGAGTCCTTCTGATTATTGGTGTTACAGAATCCGAATTCAACCAAGAATGGATGCTATCTGATTGTAGCTGACTCTGGATGCTATAGGATTTCTAAAACAACCATTCTAAATATCCCAAACCAGGGAAGTTGAACGATCCAAATTAAACCGAGTCTGGATGAAACAGAATCCGGATACCACCCATTGTGAGACCTTCTGATTAGTGATGTTACAGAAGCCGAATTCAACCATGTATGGATGCTATCTAAATGTAGCTGACTCTAGATGCTATACGATTCGTAAAACAACCATTTTGAATCTCGCAAGCCAAGGAAGTTGAATGATCCAAATTAAATCGAGTCTGGATGAAACAGAATCCGGATACCACCCATTGTGAGTCCTTCTGATTAGTGATGTTACAGAAGCCGAATTAACCCAAGTATGGATGCTATCTAAATGTAGCTATCTCTGGATGCTACACGATTCGTAAAACAACAATTCTGAATCTCGCAAGCCAGGGAAGTTAAATGATCCAAATTAAACTGAGTCTGGATGAAACAGAATCCGAATACCACTCATTGTGAGTCCTTCAGATTAGTGGTGTTACAGAATCCGAATTCAACCAAGTATGGATGCTATCTGAATGTAGCAGACTCTGGATGCTAAAGGATTCGTAAAACAACCATTCTGAATCTCGCAAGCCAGGGAAGTTGAATGATCCAAATTAAACCGAGTCTGGATGAAACAGAATCCGAATACCACCCATTGTGAGTCCTTCTGATTAGTGATGTTACAAAAGCCGAATTCAACCAAGTATGGATGCTATCTGAATGTAGACTCTGTATGCTATACGATTTGTAAAACAACCATTTTAAATCTCGCATGCCAGGGAAGTTGAATGATCCAAATTAAATTGAGTCTGGATGAAACAGAATCCGAATACCACTCATTGTGAGTCCTTCTGATTATTGGTGTCACAGAATCCGAATTCAACCAAGTATGGATGCTATCTGATTGTAGCTGACTCTGGATGCTATACGATTTCTAAAACAACCATTCCAAATATCCCAAACCAGGGAAGTTGAACGATCCAAATTAAACCGAGTCTGGATGAAACAGAATCCGGATACCACCCATTGTGAGACCTTCTTATTAGTGATGTTACAGAAGCCAAATTCAACCAAGTATGGATGCTATCTAAATGTAGCCGACTCTGGATGCTATACGATTCGTAAAACAACCATTTTGAATCTCGCAAGCCAAGGAAGTTGAATGATCCAAATTAAATCGAGTCTGGATGAAACAGAATCCGGATACCACCCATTGTGAGTCCTTCTGATTAGTGATGTTACAGAAGCCGAATTAACCCAAGTATGGATGCTATCTAAATGTAGCTGACTCTGGATGCTACACGATTCGTAAAACAACAATTCTGAATCTCGCAAGCCAGGGAAGTTAAATGATCCAAATTAAACTGAGTCTGGATGAAACAGAATCCGAATACCACTCATCGTGAGTCCTTCAGATCAGTGGTGTTACAGAATCCGAATTCAACCAAGAATGGATGCTATCTGATTGTAGCTGACTCTGGATGCTATACGATTTCTAAAACAACCATTCTAAATATCCCAAACCAGGGAAGTTGAACAATCCAAATTAAACCGAGTCTGGATGAAACAGAATCCGGATACCACCCATTGTGAGACCTTCTGATTATTGATGTTACAGAAGCCGAATTCAACCAAGTATGGATGCTATCTAAATGTAGCTGACTCTGGATGCTATACGATTCGTAATACAACCATTTTGAATCTCGCAAGCCAAGGAACTTGAATGATCGAAATTAAATCGAGTCTGGATGAAACAGAATCCGGATACCACCCATTGTGAGTCCTTCTGATTAGTGATGTTACAGAAGCCGAATTAACCCAAGTATGGATGCTATCTAAATGTAGCTATCTCTGGATGCTACACGATTCGTAAAACAACAATTCTGAATCTCGCAAGCCAGGGAAGTTAAATGATCCAAATTAAACTGAGTCCGGATGAAACAGAATCCGAATACCACTCATTGTGAGTCCTTCTGATTATTGGTGTTACAGAATCCGAATTCAACCAAGAATGGATGCTATCTGATTGTAGCTGACTCTGGATGCTATAGGATTCGTATAACAACCCATCGGAATCTCGTAAGCCAGGGAAGTTGAATGATCCAAATTAAAACGAGTCTGGATGATACATAATGCGGATACCACCCATTGTGAGTCCTTCTGATCAGTGATGTTACAGAAGCCGAATTCAACCAAGTATGGATGCTATTTAAATGTAGCTGACTCTGGGTGCTATACGATTCGTAAAACAACCATTTTGAATCTCGCAAGCCAGGGAAGTTGAATGATCCAAATTAAATTGAGTCTGGATGAAACAGAATCCGAATACCACTCATTGTGAGTCCTTCTGATTATTGGTGTCACAGAATCCGAATTCAACCAAGAATGGATGCTATCTGATTGTAGCTGACTCTGGATGCTATACGATTTCTAAAACAACCATTCTAAATATCCCAAACCAGGGAAGTTTAACGATCCAAATTAAACCGAGTCTGGATGAAACAGAATCCGGATACCACCCATAGTGAGACCTTCTGATTAGTGATGTTACAGAAGCCGAATTCAACCAAGTATGGATGCTATCTAAATGTAGCTGACTCTGGATGCTATACGATTCGTAAAACAACCATTTTGAATCTCGCAAGCCAAGGAAGTTGAATGATCCAAATTAAATCGAGTCTGGATGAAACAGAATCCGGATACCACCCATTGTGAGTCCTTCTGATTAGTGATGTTACAGAAGCCGAATTAACCCAAGTATGGATGCTATCTAAATGTAGCTGACTCTGGATGCTACACGATTCGTAAAACAACAATTCTGAATCTCGCAAGCCAGGGAAGTTAAATGATCCAAATTAAACTGAGTCTGGATGAAACAGAATCCGAATACCACTCATCGTGAGTCCTTCAGATCAGTGGTGTTACAGAATCCGAATTCAACCAAGAATGGATGCTATCTGATTGTAGCTGACTCTGGATGCTATACGATTTCTAAAACAACCATTCTAAATATCCCAAACCATGGAAGTTGAACAATCCAAATTAAACCGAGTCTGGATGAAACAGAATCCGGATACCACCCATTGTGAGACCTTCTGATTAGTGATGTTACAGAAGCCGAATTCAACCAAGTATGGATGCTATCTAAATGTAGCTGACTCTGGATGCTATACGATTCGTAATACAACCATTTTGAATCTCGCAAGCCAAGGAACTTGAATGATCGAAATTAAATCGAGTCTGGATGAAACAGAATCCGGATACCACCCATTGTGAGTCCTTCTGATTAGTGATGTTACAGAAGCCGAATTAACCCAAGTATGGATGCTATCTAAATGTAGCTATCTCTGGATGCTACACGATTCGTAAAACAACAATTCTGAATCTCGCAAGCCAGGGAAGTTAAATGATCCAAATTAAACTGAGTCCGGATGAAACAGAATCCGAATACCACTCATTGTGAGTCCTTCTGATTATTGGTGTTACAGAATCCGAATTCAACCAAGAATGGATGCTATCTGATTGTAGCTGACTCTGGATGCTATAGGATTCGTATAACAACCCATCGGAATCTCGTAAGCCAGGGAAGTTGAATGATCCAAATTAAAACGAGTCTGGATGATACATAATGCGGATACCACCCATTGTGAGTCCTTCTGATCAGTGATGTTACAGAAGCCGAATTCAACCAAGTATGGATGCTATTTAAATGTAGCTGACTCTGGGTGCTATACGATTCGTAAAACAACCATTTTGAATCTCGCAAGCCAGGGAAGTTGAATGATCCAAATTAAATTGAGTCTGGATGAAACAGAATCCGAATACCACTCATTGTGAGTCCTTCTGATTATTGGTGTCACAGAATCCGAATTCAACCAAGAATGGATGCTATCTGATTGTAGCTGACTCTGGATGCTATACGATTTCTAAAACAACCATTCTAAATATCCCAAACCAGGGAAGTTGAACGATCCAAATTAAACCGAGTCTGGATGAAACAGAATCCGGATACCACCCATAGTGAGACCTTCTGATTAGTGATGTTACAGAAGCCGAATTCAACCAAGTATGGATGCTATCTAAATGTAGCTGACTCTGGATGCTATACGATTCGTAAAACAACCATTTTGAATCTCGCAAGCCAAGGAAGTTGAATGATCCAAATTAAATCGAGTCTGGATGAAACAGAATCCGGATACCACCCATTGTGAGTCCTTCTGATTAGTGATGTTACAGAAGCCGAATTAACCCAAGTATGGATGCTATCTAAATGTAGCTATCTCTGGATGCTACACGATTCGTAAAACAACAATTCTGAATCTCGCAAGCCAGGGAAGTTAAATGATCCAAATTAAACTAAGTCTGGATGAAACAGAATCCGAATACCACTCATTGTGAGTCCTTCAGATTAGTGGTGTTACAGAATCCGAATTCAACCAAGTATGGATGCTATCTGAATGTAGCTGACTCTGGATGCTAAAGGATTCGTAAAACAACCATTCTGAATCTCGCAAGCCAGGGAAGTTGAATGATCCAAATTAAACCGAGTCTGGATGAAAGAGAATCCGAATACCACCCATTGTGAGTCCTTCTGATTAGTGATGTTACAAAAGCCGAATTCAACCAAGTATGGATGCTATCTGAATGTAGACTCTGTATGCTATACGATTTGTAAAACAACCATTTTAAATCTCGCATGCCAGGGAAGTTGAATGATCCAAATTAAATTGAGTCTGGATGAAACAGAATCCGAATACCACTCATTGTGAGTCCTTCTGATTATTGGTGTCACAGAATCCGAATTCAACCAAGTATGGATGCTATCTGATTGTAGCTGACTCTGGATGCTATACGATTTCTAAAACAACCATTCCAAATATCCCAAACCAGGGAAGTTGAACGATCCAAATTAAACCGAGTCTGGATGAAACAGAATCCGGATACCACCCATTGTGAGACCTTCTGATTAGTGATGTTACAGAAGCCAAATTCAACCAAGTATGGATGCTATCTAAATGTAGCTGACTCTGGATGCTATACGATTCGTAAAACAACCATTTTGAATCTCGCAAGCCAAGGAAGTTGAATGATCCAAATTAAATCGAGTCTGGATGAAACAGAATCCGGATACCACCCATTGTGAGTCCTTCTGATAAGTGATGTTACAGAAGCCGAATTAACCCAAGTATGGATGCTATCTAAATGTAGCTGACTCTGGATGCTACACGATTCGTAAAACAACAATTCTGAATCTCGCAAGCCAGGGAAGTTAAATGATCCAAATTAAACTGAGTCTGGATGAAACAGAATCCGAATACCACTCATTGTGAGTCCTTCAGATTAGTGGTGTTACAGAATACGAATTCAACCAAGTATGGATGCTATCTGAATGTAGCTGACTCTGGATGCTAAAGGATTCGTAAAACAACCATTCTGAATCTCGCAAGCCAGGGAAGTTGAATGATCCAAATTAAACCGAGTCTGGATGAAAGAGAATCCGAATACCACCCATTGTGAGTCCTTCTGATTAGTGATGTTACAAAAGCCGAATTCAACCAAGTATGGATGCTATCTGAATGTAGACTCTGTATGCTATACGATTTGTAAAACAACCATTTTAAATCTCGCATGCCAGGGAAGTTGAATGATCCAAATTAAATTGAGTATGGATGAAACAGAATCCGAATACCACTCATTGTGAGTCCTTCTGATTATTGGTGTTACAGAATCCGAATTCAACCAAGTATGGATGCTATCTGATTGTAGCTGACTCTGGATGCTATACGATTTCTAAAACAACCATTCCAAATATCCCAAACCAGGGAAGTTGAACGATCCAAATTAAACCGAGTCTGGATGAAACAGAATCCGGATACCACCCATTGTGAGACCTTCTGATTAGTGATGTTACAGAAGCCAAATTCAACCAAGTATGGATGCTATCTAAATGTAGCTGACTCTGGATGCTATACGATTCGTAAAACAACCATTTTGAATCTCGCAAGCCAAGGAAGTTGAATGATCCAAATTAAATCGAGTCTGGATGAAACAGAATCCGGATACCACCCATTGTGAGTCCTTCTGATTAGTGATGTTACAGAAGCCGAATTAACCCAAGTATGGATGCTATCTAAATGTAGCTGACTCTGGATGCTACACGATTCGTAAAACAACAATTCTGAACCTCGCAAGCCAGGGAAGTTAAATGATCCAAATTAAACTGAGTCTGGATGAAACAGAATCCGAATACCACTCATCGTGAGTCCTTCAGATCAGTGGTGTTACAGAATCCGAATTCAACCAAGTATGGATGCTATTTAAATGTAGCTGACTCAGGGTGCTATACGATTCGTAAAACAACAATTTTGAATCTCGCAAGCCAGGGAAGTTGAATGATCCAAATTAAATTGAGTCTGGATGAAACAGAATCCGAATACCACTCATTGTGAGTCCTTCTGATTATTGGTGTTACAGAATCCGAATTCAACCAAGAATGGATGCTATCTGATTGTAGCTGACTCTGGATGCTATATGATTTCTAAAACAACCATTCTAAATATCCCAAACCAGGGAAGTTGAACAATCCAAATTAAACCGAGTCTGGATGTAACAGAATCCGGATACCACCCATTGTGAGACCTTCTGATTAGTGATGTTACAGAAGCCGAATTCAACCAAGTATGGATGCTATCTAAATGTAGCTGACTCTGGATGCTATACGATTCGTAAAACAACCATTTTGAATCTCGCAAGCCAAGGAAGTTGAATGATCGAAATTAAATCTGTGACAATCCGAACTTTCAAGGTTAGTAACGTTTAAATCTTGGGATCTCGACTTCTCGTTATTTCTTTTCTTAATGCTACACACCCGTACTCGTACAATTCTGTTAACTGTGTGTGATAACCTCGTTAAGCAAACACATCACTGTTTTTGGGCCACGTATTAGTGTTACTTGTTTGAGCGGACCGCACCCTAAACCCTTATAACCCGATAGGAACGGATTGGAATTAAATTAGCCCTCTGATGGCCCACTTGCATAGGTTTGATCCCAAATCGGCTAGTCAACAGGAAACCGCCCAAATGTTGTTATGCTAACAAAGCTTGAGTAACTATTTAACTTAAAACACAAAATCAAAAACAAACTTTATCTACTTCCTGGTGCTTGCAACTTATCGGCTCAATTCTTTTCCCTTCTTAAACATCAAGTCGGTTCATAAAACATGCATTTACTTGGGCTTGAGCCCATTGACGGCTAATGTATAGAACCGCCTTAAAACATGCGATTATTATTTATACGTATGAGGGTTGTTGATCACTTGATAAACTCATAAACCCTACCCCTCTTCCCTGATTGCGACGGACACAGGAAACCCCTCCCCCTTGATCGAGATAGTAACAGTGATTGGTCGAAACCTTGGTTAGTAATTCTTGCTTGTTGATATTGATATTTGATGATATATTTGATGATGCTGTATGTGTTCTTATCAACGTGAATCTCATACAAAGTGGCCGGATTGTGTAACAAGAATTGTGTGATCTTTTATTAAGTGGTCCAATAACATCATGAAATAATTCACAAGTGTCGGCCATTGTGATAGTATTAATATTATGAATGATGTGAGCCATCCATGTTTGCATGTGATTTCCTCAGTAGCATTAAATTCTTGCATGTGATGTGTCTCTAGATTGCATAAGATTGTTATAGGCTAGTGTGTTGTACTTGTGTTAATTGGACCACTACATAAGTACTAAATCAATTGGTCCAATAGCCTCTTGAGGATGTTAACAGTTGTCAGGAAACATGTGATGTGTGTGTATAGGTGTCTTGGGCATGGGATGATGATATATTTAGAGTATTAATAATGATAAGGATGTATTAAATTGTTACTGAAGATGTGATTATGCATTTAGATTGGGTACTGATGAACGTTTAATAAATGAATTTGGGCTTAGCAAACTGCATGTTTATACAAAATAAATGAACCTGTTGATTGTAGAAACCGGCCGAGGACATGCTTGCTGTTAAGTAATTGGATACAAAAGCCTTTCATGATTATTATTGTGATAAGGAGTAGATGTTAATATGTTGTTTTATTGGCTGTTAATATAATTGCACAAAGAAATTGTTTAACTGGGTCGCATATAAACTGGTAAACACGCACACAGGGGTTTTGGGCCACACGGGTGGGCTGCAAAAGGATTGGTGGACGTGGGTTTAGGGCCGCACAGTTTGTGGGCCTGGGACGAGTTGGGGCTGCACTTGTGTGGCGGACACATGACTGGAATGTGTTAACAGATTGTAATTATATATCGTTGTTGGGCCACCTTAGAATGTGAAGTGGATTTAGCTAACCGGAGATTTGTAATATGTGAACTAGTAACCTGAACTGGTATTATGATTGATGATAGGATACGAACGATTGCCATAAGATGTGATATGATATGTGTTTACTTAATTGAAATCTATGTGATATATGCAAAGCACACATGAGTCACGTGTATACGAACTAACTATTAATGATAACCACACTAGGATCTGGTTAATCAATTGGAACGGATAGTAAACCATAACATACCGAGCAAATCAAGGTGAGTTCATTGCTCTTTTCTCAAGCATGGATCCCAGGGAAGGGATAATGGGTAACGTTCCGAGGGGGAATGCATGTGTAATGGGATGTTGGTTATCGTACTCAGTTTTCTATCATTGTAAGACCACAATATCTACCGGCACGTTGCTTGTAGGGCAACGGGGGTTATTAGTTGATAGCGCTATTAGGTTTGGCACCCTCACGACGTTCGAGGAGAACGGGCGTGAACTAATTACCTTAAAACATGACCAATGCTTTGATAGAGGCATTGGGGTTGGCAATCACGTATCATATGGCCATTCGGTAATCGAGTAATAACAACATCGAAACATCAAACATCATAACAACAAACAACATATCGTCTTGTAAACTGTTTTACTCACATGATCGGTAACACAACTTGGTAAACAAACACAAACCTTGAACTCACCAGCGTTGTCTGACACACTTGTTTACATGCTTGTAGGTAATTATTGAAGGAACTTGGGAGCTTGCCGTCTGATGCTGCTGGAGTGGTTGTGGTCATAATAAACAATTATATTGATTTGGTTTTCTTACATTTATACGCTTATACATTTATGCTTCCGCTCAATACTTTGGTTTTGGTTTAACTTTCAAACAGCACATTTCTTTCAATTGAGTATTTCAGTACATTATAACTTGTGTTTGATATGATTGGTGGCTCTTTGTTGGATCGTTGCACCTCCATTAGGGACACGCCCTAGGTGGTAATTTGGGGGTGTGACAGTTTGGTATCAGAGCCACTGGTTATAGAGAACTCGGTTTTAAAATGTTTTCATAAAACCAGACTATAACCGAATTGATCCAAACGATGACCATGACACTCAGCTTCAGATTGCAAGGTTCGTTCCTCGTTAGCTTATGCATTATATGCTTAGTAAACGTAACTACATTTATAGCATGCACGACACGACATGGTAGGTATCATGACACATTGATAGTGTAATATAACTCTTGCAGCTAGTAAATCCTAAACTTGTTGGTAGTGCATATATTGTGTTGATTGGGGTGGGAGAACCTTCAAACATAAGTTAAGAAGCATCGAGAGGAGCATGCAAACCGCCTTATTATCATGGGTGCACACATAATAATAACGCGTGGTGCATGCAACTCCCAATGGGGCTTAACGAGTGTAAGAGGGGTTCTTCCCTGTTTGTGTATGAACATGGTAGTTAATCGTCCCTAACGTGATAAACCTGAACACTTTTCTCGTTCTCGACTCCTAAATTCGTTCCCTTCTCCTATTTTAGAACCATGAGTGGACGAGGACACGGACGTGGTAGCATCAACATGACTCAGGCTGAGTTAACAAATCTGATAAACACACGTGTGGCTGAGGCTCTGGCAGCCTACCAAGCTGGTATGAACTGTACCAAATACTTTTAATCCTGTATCATATACACAACTCTTACTCCTGTGTTGTATCTTCTTTCACCCAGCGCACCCGAACAACCACCCTGCCTGTACGTTCAAGATGTTTATGGATTGTAAGCCACAGACCTTCAGCGGGACGGAAGGGGCTGTGGGACTATTGAGGTGGTTCGAGAAAGCTGAGTCAGTGTTTGCTATGTGCAACTGTCCCGTGGGGGACCGCGTGAAGTATGCGACAGGCACGCTTGAGGATGGTGCCTTAACCTGGTGGAATGCCCAGGTTCAGCTGCTGGGTATTGATGCAGCAAACGCTACTACTTGGGACGACTTCAAGGAATTAATGAGAGAGGAATACTGTCCTCGTGATGAGATACAGAAGCTAGAGAACGAGTATTACGATCTGAAACTGGTGGGATCTGAGGTTGAAGCGTACGTGAAGCGGTCGTATGAGTTGGCTGACTTGTGTCCGAATTTGTCTCGACCTATGTCTCGAAGGATTGAGTTATTCATCAAGGGATTGCCTCCACGAGTGAAGGGGTTGGTTACTGCTGCAAACCTCAATAACTTAACCCAGATTGTCCGGTTGACTCACAAGATTATTGATCAGGAGGTGGAAAGCAACTCACTACCACCGTGTGTTTCTAAAGCTACTGCTGCCACCACCACAGCCACTACTCCTGTCACTGATAGTAAACGTAAGTGGGGTGATATGGACAAGGCGTCCAACTCGGTTCAGCCCCAAAAGAAGACAAACACTGGCAGTACTCGCAGCTTTAGCCAAACATCCTCCGTGAATCAAAATCAGAGTTCTTATGTGGGAAAGAAGCCTCAGTGTAGCAAATGTGGGTTTCATCATTATGGGCAGTGTGCTCGAGTTTGTCGCAGGTGCGGCAAGGTAGGCCATGAGGCCAAAGATTGTAGGGCTCCTCAGCCAAAACAGCAGCAGCAGCAGCAGCAGACTCAGCCGAATCAGAGACAGCAAGGGCAGCAATCTCAGCAGGGTCAGGGGTTTAGAAAAGGATGTTATCAGTGTGGGGCTGAGGGACATATGAAGCGGGATTGCCCTCAATTGAAACAGAATACAGGTGGTAACAACGCGGGGAGCAATGATGGGAACAATGGGGGCAACGTGGCGCGTGGGCGTGGATTTACTATTGGAGCTGGTGAAGCTCGGACCGACTGCAATGTAGTTACTGGTACGTTCTCCGTGAATGGTGTTTATGCTTCTATTTTATTTGATTCGGGTGCCGATTGGAGTTACGTGTCTACGGGGTTCAGTAGTCGTCTAGGATTGAGTCCTACACCTCTTGTTGTTAAGCATGTAGTGGAAATAGCAAATGGTAAAACTATTGAAGCGTCTCATGTCCTCATGGGTTGCAAATTAGATCTCTTAGGTCAAGTATTCGACATTGACCTACTCCCTGTCACTCTCGGAAGCTTCGATATAGTTGTCGGAATGGATTGGTTATCCAAATATCAGGCGGAAATTCTCTGCAAGGAGAAAGTCGTTCGTATTCCCCTTCCTAGTGGTGAATCTTTATCTGTTCAGGGTCATCGTAGCGGTGCTACAGTAGGTATTATCTCAGCCATGAAGGCTCTAAGTTGCCTACATAAGGGCTATCCTTCCCTTTTGGCCCTTGTCACTGACTCTCAGACTTACGAGAGGAAACTCGAAGACCTTCCTGTTGTTCGAGAGTTTCCTGATGTTTTTCCTGAAGAGCTCCCTGGTTTACCTCCACATCGTCAGGTAGAATTTCAGATTGATCTTCAGCCAGGAGCAGCACCGATTGCTCGTGCTCCATATCGCCTTGCACCAGGAGAGTTGCAAGAATTATCGAATCAACTTCAGGAGTTACTAGACAGGGGTTTCATTCGTCCTAGCTCTTCTCCTTGGGGAGCCCCTGTATTATTTGTGAAGAAGAAGGACGGGTCTTTTCGTATGTGCATCGACTATCGCGAGCTCAATAAGGTGACAATCAAGAATCGTTATCCTCTGCCACACATTGACGACTTGTTTGACCAGCTGCAAGGGTCAAGTTTCTATTCCAAAATTGATTTGAGGTCAGGATATCATCAGGTACGGGTTAGGGAGGAGGATGTGCCTCGAACAGCTTTTCGAACGCGGTATGGCCACTATGAATTTCTGGTTATGCCATTTGGGATGACCAACGCACCAGCGGTCTTCATGGATCTCATGAACCGCGTGTGCAAACCTTACCTTGATGACTTCGTTATCGTTTTCATTGACGACATATTGATCTACTCCAAGAACAAGGAAGACCACGAGCGCCATCTTCGTCTTATTTTGGAGCTCCTGAGAAAGGAGCAGTTGTACGCAAAGTTTTCTAAGTGTGACTTCTGGATTCGGGAAGTACACTTTCTCGGGCACACCATTAACGAAATGGGTATTCATGTGGATCCTGCCAAGATCGATGCTATTCGAAATTGGGCGGCACCAAAGAATCCTTCGGAGGTGCGTCAATTTCTTGGTCTTGCGGGATATTATCGTCGGTTTATTCGGGATTTTTCTAAGATTGCTCAACCCCTCACCGCCCTGACTCAAAAGAAAGTTGTTTATTCTTGGGGATCGAACCAGGAACAAGCTTTTCAGCTCTTGAAGCAGAAGTTGTGCAGCGCGCCGATTTTATCTCTGCCAGAGGGTACTGAAGATTTTGTGGTTTATTGCGATGCGTCGATTCAGGGTCTCGGCTGCGTGTTGATGCAGCGAGACAAGGTGATAGCTTATGCTTCTCGACAGTTGAAGGTGCACGAGAAGAACTATACGACACACGACCTGGAGTTAGGAGCCGTAGTCTTTGCGTTGAAGATTTGGAGGCATTACCTGTACGGTACCAAGTGTACCATATATACCGATCACAGGAGTCTTCAACATATCTTCGACCAGAAGGAATTAAATATGCGGCAACGTCGTTGGGTAGAGCTTTTTAATGATTATGAGTGTGCTATCAAGTATCATCCGGGTAAAGCTAATGTTGTAGTCGATGCCCTTAGTCGCAAGGAACCGAAACAGAAGCGTGTTCGTGCCCTACAGCTTACTATTCACTCTGACTTACCTGCCCGGATTCGTTCAGCTCAGATTGAAGCGTTAAAGGAAGAAAATATCGAAGCCGAAGGATTACCAGGGCTACACAAGAAGAAGTTCGAGCAACGGTCTGACAATATTTACTACTTCATGGAGCGGATATGGGTTCCTTCATTTGGTGATCTTCGGGAACTTGTGATGGACGAAGCATACAAGTCACGATATTCTATTCATCCAGGGTCTGATAAGATGTACCAGGACCTCAAGGTTTTGTATTGGTGGCCGAACATGAAAGCTATTATTGCCACCTACGTGAGTAAGTGTTTGACCTGTGCTAGGGTCAAGGCAGAGTACCAGAAGCCTTCGGGACCACTTCAGCAGCCGGAGATACCTATGTGGAAATGGGAACAGATCGCTATGGATTTTGTTACGGGGTTACCTAGAACACAGGCTGGGAACGATACTATATGGGTGATTGTCGACCGTCTCACAAAGTCAGCACATTTCCTAGCAATCAAGGAGACAGATAAGTATTCGCAGCTCGCAGCAGTGTACCTTAAAGAAGTGGTTTCTAGGCACACGGGGTGCCGACTTCTATTATTTCCGATCGAGATCCTCGTTTTACTTCAGAGTTATGGCAGGCTATGCATAAGTCATTCGGCTCACGTCTCGATATGAGCACGGCTTATCATCCACAAACGGATGGTCAGAGTGAGCGCACTATTCAGACACTAGAGGATATGCTGCGGGCGTGTGTTATTGATTTTGGGAAAGGATGGGAGAAGCACTTACCGTTGGTAGAGTTTTCCTACAATAACAGTTACCACACCAGTATCAAAGCGGCACCATTTGAGGCACTGTATGGGAGGAAGTGCCGTTCACCTCTCTGCTGGGCTAAGGTGGGTGATAGTCAGATCACCGGTCATGAGATGGTACTCGAAACTTCAGATATGATCGTGAAAATCAGAGAACGTATGGCAGCTGCTCGTGACCGCCAGAAGGCCTATGCGGACAAGCGTGCCAAAGAGGTAGTGTTCGAAGTAAATGACCGCGTCATGCTGAAAGTCTCACCGTGGAAAGGGGTTGTACGCTTTGGGAAGCGTGGCAAGCTAAACCCACGTTATGTTGGGCCGTTTAAAGTTCTTGAGCGTATCGGTAAGGTGGCTTATAGGTTGGAGTTACCTACTGAGCTGGGTAATGTACACGACGTATTTCATGTATCACAGTTAAAGAAGTGTTATGCTGACGACCCATTAGCGGTACCTTTTCAAGAGTTAAAAATCGACGACAAGTTACAGTTTGTTGAAGAACCCATCGAGATCATGGACCGTGAGGTCAAAGTGCGTAAACACAGTCGTATTCCCATCGTTAGGGTTCGTTGGAACTCAAGACGTGGACCGGAGTTCACGTGGGAGCGCGAGGATCAGATGAAACTAAAGTACCCTCACCTCTTTCCCAAAGACAAAGCAGAGTCAAGCAAAACTGGTGAATCTCGGGGCGAGATTCCTCTTCAAGTTGGGGATGATGTCACAACTGAGCAGAATCCGCAATAATCTTGATCTCCTTACCTCGATCCTCAGCGTTTACTTGTCAAATTTCGGGACGAAATTTCTTTCAAGTTGGGGATGATGTGACAATCCGAACTTTCAAGGTTAGTAACGTTTAAATCTTGGGATCTCGACTTCTCGTTATTTCTTTTCTTAATGCTACACACCCGTACTCGTACAATTCTGTTAACTGTGTGTGATAACCTCGTTAAGCAAACACATCACTGTTTTTGGGCCACGTATTAGTGTTACTTGTTTGAGCGGACCGCACCCTAAACCCTTATAACCCGATAGAAACGGATTGGAATTAAATTAGCCCTCTGATGGCCCACTTGCATAGGTTTGAGCCCAAATCGGCTAGTCAACAGGAAACCGCCCAAATGTTGTTATGCTAACAAAGCTTGAGTAACTATTTAACTTAAAACACAAAATCAAAAACAAACTTTATCTACTTCCTGGTGCTTGCAACTTATCGGCTCAATTCTTTTCCCTTCTTAAACATCAAGTCGGTTCATAAAACATGCATTTACTTGGGCTTGAGCCCATTGACGGCTAATGTATACAACCGCCTTAAAACATGCGATTATTATTTATACGTATGAGGGTTGTTGATCACTTGATAAACTCATAAACCCTACCCCCCTTCCCTGATTGCGACGGACACAGGAAACCCCTCCCCCTTGATCGAGATAGTAACAGTGATTGGTCGAAACCTTGGTTAGTAATTCTTGCTTGTTGATATTGATATTTGATGATATATTTGATGATGCTGTATGTGTTCTTATCAACGTGAATCTCATACAAAGTGGCCGGATTGTGTAACAAGAATTGTGTGATCTTTTATTAAGTGGTCCAATAACATCATGAAATAATTCACAAGTGTCGGCCATTGTGATAGTATTAATATTATGAATGATGTGAGCCATCCACGTTTGCATGTGATTTCCTCAGTAGCATTAAATTCTTGCATGTGATGTGTCTCTAGATTGCATAAGATTGTTATAGGCTAGTGTGTTGTACTTGTGTTAATTGGACCACTACATAAGTACTAAATCAATTGGTCCAATAGCCTCTTGAGGATGTTAACAGTTGTCAGGAAACATGTGATGTGTGTGTATAGGTGTCTTGGGCTTGGGATGATGATATATTTAGAGTATTAATAATGATAAGGATGTATTAAATTGTTACTGAAGATGTGATTATGCATTTAGATTGGGTACTGATGAACGTTTAATAAATGAATTTGGGCTTAGCAAACTGCATGTTTATACAAAATAAATGAACCTGTTGATTGTAGAAACCGGCCGAGGACATGCTTGCTGTTAAGTAATTGGATACAAAAGCCTTTCATGATTATTATTGTGATAAGGAGTAGATGTTAATATGTTGTTTTATTGGCTGTTAATATAATTGCACAAAGAAATTGTTTAACTGGGCCGCATATAAACTGGTAAACACGCACACAGGGGTTTTGGGCCACACGGGTGGGCTGCAACAGGATTGGTGGACGTGGGTTTAGGGCCGCACAGTTTGTGGGCCTGGGACGAGTTGGGGCTGCACTTGTGTGGCGGACACATGACTGGAATGTGTTAACAGATTGTAATTATATATCGTTGTTGGGCCACCTTAGAATGTGAAGTGGATTTAGCTAACCGGAGATTTGTAATATGTGAACTAGTAACCTGAACTGGTATTATGATTGATGATAGGATACGAACGATTGCCATAAGATGTGATATGATATGTGTTTACTTAATTGAAATCTATGTGATATATGCAAAGCACACATGAGTCACGTGTATACGAACTAACTATTAATGATAACCACACTAGGATCTGGTTAATCAATTGGAACGGATAGTAAACCATAACATACCGAGCAAATCAAGGTGAGTTCATTGCTCTTTTCTCAAGCATGGATCCCAGAGAAGGGATAATGGGTAACGTTCCGAGGGGGAATGCATGTGTAATGGGATGTTGGTTATCGTACTCAGTTTTCTATCATTGTAAGACCACAATATCTACCGGCACGTTGCTTGTAGGGCAACGGGGGTTATTAGTTGATAGCGCTATTAGGTTTGGCACCCTCACGACGTTCGAGGAGAACGGGCGTGAACTAATTACCTTAAAACATGACCAATGCTTTGATAGAGGCATTGGGGTTGGCAATCACGTATCATATGGCCATTCGGTAATCGAGTAATAACAACATCGAAACATCAAACATCATAACAACAAACAACATATCGTCTTGTAAACTGTTTTACTCACATGATCGGTAACACAACTTGGTAAACAAACACAAACCTTGAACTCACCAGCGTTGTCTGACACACTGGTTTACATGCTTGTAGGTAATTATTGAAGGAACTTGGGAGCTTGCCGTCTGATGCTGCTGGAGTGGTTGTGGTCATAATAAACAATTATATTGATTTGGTTTTCTTACATTTATACGCTTATACATTTATGCTTCCGCTCAATACTTTGGTTTTGGTTTAACTTTCAAACAACACATTTCTTTCAATTGAGTATTTCAGCACATTATAACTTGTGTTTGATATGATTGGTGGCTCTTTGTTGGATCGTTGCACCTCCATTAGGGACACGCCCTAGGTGGTAATTTGGGGGTGTGACAAAATCGAGTCTGGATGAAACAGAATCCGGATACCACCCATTGTGAGTCCTTCTGATTAGTGATGTTACAGAAGCCGAATTAACCCAAGTATGGATGCTATCTAAATGTAGCTATCTCTGGATGCTACACGATTCGTAAAACAACAATTCTGAATCTCGCAAGCCAGGGAAGTTAAATGATCCAAATTAAACTGAGTCTGGATGAAACAGAATCCGAATACCACTCATTGTGAGTCCTTCAGATTAGTGGTGTTACAGAATCCGAATTCAACCAAGTATGGATGCTATCTGAACGTAGCTGACTCTGGATGCTAAAGGATTCGTAAAACAACCATTCTGAATCTCGTAAGCCAGGGAAGTTGAATGATCCAAATTAAACCGAGTCTGGATGAAACAGAATCCGAATACCACCCATTGTGAGTCCTTCTGATTATTGGTGTTACAGAATCCGAATTCAACCAAGAAAGGATGCTATCTGATTGTAGCTGACTCTGGATGCTATAGGATTCGTAAAACAACCCATCGGAATCTCGTAAGCCAGGGAAGTTGAATGATCCAAATTAAAACGAGTCTGGATGATACATAATGCGGATATCACCCATTGTGAGTCCTTCTGATCAGTGATGTTACAGAAGCCGAATTCAACCAAGTATGGATGCTATTTAAATGTAGCTGACTCTGGGTGCTATATGATTCGTAAAACAACCATTTTGAATCTCGCAAGCCAGGGAAGTTGAATGATCCAAATTAAATTGAGTCTGGATGAAACAGAATCCGAATACCACTCATTGTGAGTCCTTCTGATTATTGGTGTTACAGAATCCAAATTCAACCAAGAATGGATGCTATCTGATTGTAGCTGACTCTGGATGCTATACGATTTCTAAAACAACCATTCTAAATATCCCAAACCAGGGAAGTTGAACGATCCAAATTAAACCGAGTCTGGATGAAACAGAATCCGGATACCACCCATTGTGAGACCTTCTAATTAGTGATGTTACAGAAGCCGAATTCAACCAAGTATGGATGCTATCTAAATGTAGCTGACTCTGGATGCTATACGATTCGTAAAACAACCATTTTGAATCTCGCAAGCCAAGGAAGTTGAATGATCCAAATTAAATCGAGTCTGGATGAAACAGAATCCGGATACCACCCATTGTGAGTCCTTCTGATTAGTGATGTTACAGAAGCCGAATTAACCCAAGTATGGATGCTATCTAAATGTAGCTATCTCTGGATGCTACACGATTCGTAAAACAACAATTCTGAATCTCGCAAGCCAGGGAAGTTAAATGATCCAAATTAAACTGAGTCTGGATGAAACAGAATCCGAATACCACTCATTGTGAGTCCTTCAGATTAGTGGTGTTACAGAATCCGAATTCAACCAAGTATGGATGCTATCTGAATGTAGATGACTCTGGATGCTAAAGGATTCGTAAAACAACCATTCTGAATCTCGCAAGCCAGGGAAGTTGAATGATCCAAATTAAACCGAGGCTATATGAAACAGAATCCGAATACCACCCATTGTGAGTCCTTCTGATTAGTGATGTTACAAAAGCCGAATTCAACCAAGTATGGATGCTATCTGAATGTAGACTCTGTATGCTATACGATTTGTAAAACAACCATTTTAAATCTCGCATGCCAGGGAAGTTGAATGATCCAAATTAAATTGAGTCTGGATGAAACAGAATCCGAATACCACTCATTATGAGTCCTTCTGATTATTGGTGTCACAGAATCCGAATTCAACAAAGTATGGATGCTATCTGATTGTAGCTGACTCTGGATGCTATACGATTTCTAAAACAACCATTCCAAATATCCCAAACCAGGGAAGTTGAACGATCCAAATTAAACCGAGTCTGGATGAAACAGAATCCGGATACCACCCATTGTGAGACCTTCTGATTAGTGATGTTACAGAAGCTAAATTCAACCAAGTATGGATGCTATCTAAATGTAGCTGACTCTGGATGCTATACGATTCGTAAAACAACCATTTTGAATCTCGCAAGCCAAGGAAGTTGAATGATCCAAATTAAATCGAGTCTGAATGAAACAGAATCCGGATACCACCCATTGTGAGTCCTTCTGATTAGTGATGTTACAGAAGCCGAATTAACCCAAGTATGGATGCTATCTAAATGTAGCTGACTCTGGATGCCACACGATTCGTAAAACAACAATTCTGAATCTCGCAAGCCAGGGAAGTTAAATGATCCAAATTAAACTGAGTCTGGATGAAACAGAATCCGAGTACCACTCATTGTGAGTCCTTCAGATCAGTGGTGTTTCAGAATCCGAATTCAACCAAGTATGGATGCTATTTAAATGTAGCTAGTGCTATACGATTCGTAACACAACCATTTTGAATCTCGCAAGCCAGGGAAGTTGAATGATCCAAATTAAATTGAGTCTGGATGAAACAGAATCCGAATACCACTCATTGTGAGTCCTTCTGATTATTGGTGTTACAGAATCCGAAATCAACCAAGAATGGATGCTATCTGATTGTAGCTGACTCTGGATGCTATACGATTTCTAAAACAACCATTCTAAATATCCCAAACCAGGGAAGTTGAACGATCCAAATTAAACCGAGTCTGGATGAAACAGAATCCGGATACCACCCATTGTGAGACCTTCTGATTAGTGATGTTACAGAAGCCGAATTTAACCAAGTATGGATGCTATCTAAATGTAGTTGACTCTGGATGCTATACGA
Source organism: Helianthus annuus (assembly GCF_002127325.2). Lineage (NCBI taxonomy): Eukaryota > Viridiplantae > Streptophyta > Magnoliopsida > Asterales > Asteraceae > Helianthus > Helianthus annuus. The sequence continues at coordinate 139,723,992 of NC_035444.2, read as the reverse complement.
TTCGTAAAACAACCATTTTGAATCTCGCAAGCCAAGGAAGTTGAATGATCCAAATTAAATCGAGTCTGGATGAAACAGAATCCGGATACCACACATTGTGAGTCCTTCTGATTAGTGATGTTACAGAAGCCGAATTAACCCAAGTATGGATGCTATCTAAATGTAGCTATCTCTGGATGCTACACGATTCGTAAAACAACAATTCTGAATCTCGCAAGCCAGGGAAGTTAAATGATCCAAATTAAACTGAGTCTGGATGAAATAGAATCTAAATACCACTCATTGTGAGTCCTTCAGATTAGTGGTGTTACAGAATCCAAATTCAACCAAGTATGGATGCCATCTGAACGTAGCTGACTCTGGATGCTAAAGGATTCGTAAAACAACTATTCTGAATCTCGCAAGCCAGGGAAGTTGAATGATCCAAATTAAACCGAGTCTGGATGAAATAGAATCCGAATACCACCCATTGTGAGTCCTTCTGATTAGTGATGTTACAAAAGCCGAATTCAACCAAGTATGGATGCTATCTGAATGTAGACTCTGTATGCTATACTATTTGTAAAACAACCATTTTAAACCTCGCATGCCAGGGAAGTTGAATGATCCAAATTAAATTGAGTCTGGATGAAACAGAATCCGAATACCACTCAATGTGAGTCCTTCTGATTATTGGTGTCACAGAATCCGAATTCAACCAAGTATGGATGCTATCTGATTGTAGCTGACTCTGGATGCTATACGATTTCTAAAACAACCATTCCAAATATCCAAAACCAGGGAAGTTGAACGATCCAAATTAAACCGAGTCTGGATGAAACAGAATCCGGATACCACCCATTGTGAGACCTTCTGATCAGTGATGTTACAGAAGCCGAATTAACCCAAGTATGGATGCTATCTAAATGTAGCTGACTCTGGATGCCACACGATTCGTAAAACAACAATTCTGAATCTCGCAAGCCAGGGAAGTTAAATGATCCAAATTAAACTGAGTCTGGATGAAACAGAATCCGAGTACCACTCATTGTGAGTCCTTCAGATCAGTGGTGTTTCAGAATCCGAATTCAACCAAGTATGGATGCTATTTAAATGTAGCTAGTGCTATACGATTCGTAACACAACCATTTTGAATCTCGCAAGCCAGGGAAGTTGAATGATCCAAATTAAATTGAGTCTGGATGAAACAGAATCCGAATACCACTCATTGTGAGTCCTTCTGATTATTGGTGTTACAGAATCCGAATTCAACCAAGAATGGATGCTATCTGATTGTAGCTGACTCTGGATGCTATACGATTTCTAAAACAACCATTCTAAATATCCCAAACCAGGGAAGTTGAACGATCCAAATTAAACCGAGTCTGGATGAAACAGAATCCGGATACCACCCATTGTGAGACCTTCTGATTAGTGATGTTACAGAAGCCGAATTTAACCAAGTATGGATGCTATCTAAATGTAGTTGACTCTGGATGCTATACGATTCGTAAAACAACCATTTTGAATCTCGCAAGCCAAGGAAGTTGAATGATCCAAATTAAATCGAGTCTGGATGAAACAGAATCCGGATACCACACATTGTGAGTCCTTCTGATTAGTGATGTTACAGAAGCCGAATTAACCCAAGTATGGATGCTATCTAAATGTAGCTATCTCTGGATGCTACACGATTCGTAAAACAACAATTCTGAATCTCGCAAGCCAGGGAAGTTAAATGATCCAAATTAAACTGAGTCTGGATGAAATAGAATCTAAATACCACTCATTGTGAGTCCTTCAGATTAGTGGTGTTACAGAATCCAAATTCAACCAAGTATGGATGCCATCTGAACGTAGCTGACTCTGGATGCTAAAGGATTCGTAAAACAACTATTCTGAATCTCGCAAGCCAGGGAAGTTGAATGATCCAAATTAAACCGAGTCTGGATGAAATAGAATCCGAATACCACCCATTGTGAGTCCTTCTGATTAGTGATGTTACAAAAGCCGAATTCAACCAAGTATGGATGCTATCTGAATGTAGACTCTGTATGCTATACTATTTGTAAAACAACCATTTTAAACCTCGCATGCCAGGGAAGTTGAATGATCCAAATTAAATTGAGTCTGGATGAAACAGAATCCGAATACCACTCAATGTGAGTCCTTCTGATTATTGGTGTCACAGAATCCGAATTCAACCAAGTATGGATGCTATCTGATTGTAGCTGACTCTGGATGCTATACGATTTCTAAAACAACCATTCCAAATATCCAAAACCAGGGAAGTTGAACGATCCAAATTAAACCGAGTCTGGATGAAACAGAATCCGGATACCACCCATTGTGAGACCTTCTGATCAGTGATGTTACAGAAGCCAAATTCAACCAAGTATGGATGCTATCTAAATGTAGCTGACTCTGGATGCTATACGATTCGTAAAACAACCATTTTGAATCTCGCAAGCCAAGGAAGTTGAATGATCCAAATTAAATCGAGTCTGGATGAAACAGAATCCGGATACCACCCATTGAGATTCCTTCTGATTAGTGATGTTACAGAAGCCGAATTAACCCAAGTATGGATGCTATCTAAATGTAGCTGACTCTGGATGCTACACGATTCGTAAAACAACAATTCTGAATCTCGCAAGCCAGGGAAGTTAAATGATCCAAATTAAACTGAGTCTGGATGAAACAGAATCCGAATACCACTCATTGTGAGTCCTTCAGATCAGTGGTGTTACAGAATCCGAATTAAACCAAGTATGGATCCTATCTGAATGTAGCTGACTCTGGATGCTAAAGGATTCGTAAAAGAACCATTCTGAATCTCGCAAGCCAGGGAAGTTGAATGATCCAAATTAAACCGGGTCTGGATGAAACAGAATCCGGATACCACCCATTGTGAGTCCATCTGATTAATGATGTTACAGAAGCCGAATTAACCCAAGTATGGATGCTATCTGAATGTAGCTGACTCTAGATGCTACACGATTCGTAAAACAACCATTTTGAATCTCGAAAACCAGGGAAGTTAAATGATCCAAATTAAACTGAGTCTGGATGAAACAGAATCCGAATACCACCCATTGTGAGTCCTTCTGATTAGTGATGTTACAAAAGCCGAATTCAACCAAGTATGGATTCTATCTAAATGTAGACTCTGTATGTTATACGATTCGTAAAACAACCATTTTAAATCTCCCATGCCATGGAAGTTGAATGATCCAAATTAAAACGATTCTAGATGAAACAGAATCCGAATACCACTCATTGTGAGTCTTTCTGACTAGTGGTGTTACAGAATCTGAATTCAACCAAGTATGGATGTTATCTGAATATAGCTGAATCTGGATGCTATAGGATTCGTAAAACAACCCATCGGAATCTCGTAAGCCAGGGAAGTTGAATGATCCAAATTAAAAAGAGTCTGGATGATACATAATCCGGATACCACCCATTGTGAGTCCTTCTGATTAGTGATATTACAGAAGCCGAATTAACCCAAGTATGGATGCTATCTAAATGTAGCTGACTCTGGATGCCACACGATTCGTAAAACAACAATTCTGAATCTCGCAAGCCAGGGAAGTTAAATGATCCAAATTAAACTGAGTCTGGATGAAACAGAATCCGAATACCACTCATTGTGAGTCCTTCAGATCAGTGGTGTTTCAGAATCCGAATTCAACCAAGTATGGATGCTATTTAAATGTAGCTAGTGCTATACGATTCGTAACACAACCATTTTGAATCTCGCAAGCCAGGGAAGTTGAATGATCCAAATTAAATTGAGTCTGGATGAAACAGAATCCGAATACCACTCATTGTGAGTCCTTCTGATTATTGGTGTTACAGAATCCGAATTCAACCAAGAATGGATGCTATCTGATTGTAGCTGACTCTGGATGCTATACGATTTCTAAAACAACCATTCTAAATATCCCAAACCAGGGAAGTTGAACGATCCAAATTAAACCGAGTCTGGATGAAACAGAATCCGGATACCACCCATTGTGAGACCTTCTGATTAGTGATGTTACAGAAGCCGAATTTAACCAAGTATGGATGCTATCTAAATGTAGTTGACTCTGGATGCTATACGATTCGTAAAACAACCATTTTGAATCTCGCAAGCCAAGGAAGTTGAATGATCCAAATTAAATCGAGTCTGGATGAAACAGAATCCGGATACCACACATTGTGAGTCCTTCTGATTAGTGATGTTACAGAAGCCGAATTAACCCAAGTATGGATGCTATCTAAATGTAGCTATCTCTGGATGCTACACGATTCGTAAAACAACAATTCTGAATCTCGCAAGCCAGGGAAGTTAAATGATCCAAATTAAACTGAGTCTGGATGAAATAGAATCTAAATACCACTCATTGTGAGTCCTTCAGATTAGTGGTGTTACAGAATCCAAATTCAACCAAGTGTGGATGCCATCTGAACGTAGCTGACTCTGGATGCTAAAGGATTCGTAAAACAACCATTCTGAATCTCGCAAGCCAGGGAAGTTGAATGATCCAAATTAAACCGAGTCTGGATGAAATAGAATCCGAATACCACCCATTGTGAGTCCTTCTGATTAGTGATGTTACAAAAGCCGAATTCAACCAAGTATGGATGCTATCTGAATGTAGACTCTGGATGCTATACGATTCGTAAAACAACCATTTTAAATCTCGCATGCCAGGGAAGTTGAATGATCCAAATTAAATTGAGTCTGGATGAAACAGAATCCGAATACCACTCAATTGTGAGTCCTTCTGATTAGTTGGTGTTACAGAATCCGAATTCAACCAAGTATGGATGCTATCTGAATTGTAGCTGACTCTGGATGCTATACGATTTCGTAAAACAACCATTCCAAATCTCCAAGCCAGGGAAGTTGAATGATCCAAATTAAACCGAGTCTGGATGAAACAGAATCCGGATACCACCCATTGTGAGTCCTTCTGATCAGTGATGTTACAGAAGCCGAATTCAACCAAGTATGGATGCTATCTAAATGTAGCTGACTCTGGATGCTATACGATTCGTAAAACAACCATTTTGAATCTCGCAAGCCAGGGAAGTTGAATGATCCAAATTAAATCGAGTCTGGATGAAACAGAATCCGGATACCACCCATTGTGATTCCTTCTGATTAGTGATGTTACAGAAGCCGAATTAACCCAAGTATGGATGCTATCTAAATGTAGCTGACTCTAGATGCTACACGATTCGTAAAACAACAATTCTGAATCTCGCAAGCCAGGGAAGTTAAATGATCCAAATTAAACTGAGTCTGGATGAAACAGAATCCGAATACCACTCATTGTGAGTCCTTCAGATTAGTGGTGTTACAGAATCCGAATTCAACCAAGTATGGATGCTATCTGAACGTAGCTGACTCTGGATGCTAAAGGATTCGTAAAACAACCATTCTGAATCTCGCAAGCCAGGGAAGTTGAATGATCCAAATTAAACCGAGTCTGGATGAAACAGAATCCGAATACCACCCATTGTGAGTCCTTCTGATTATTGGTGTTACAGAATCCGAATTCAACCAAGAAAGGATGCTATCTGATTGTAGCTGACTCTGGATGCTATAGGATTCGTAAAACAACCCATCGGAATCTCGTAAGCCAGGGAAGTTGAATGATCCAAATTAAAACGAGTCTGGATGATACATAATGCGGATATCACCCATTGTGAGTCCTTCTGATCAGTGATGTTACAGAAGCCGAATTCAACCAAGTATGGATGCTATTTAAATGTAGCTGACTCTGGGTGCTATATGATTCGTAAAACAACCATTTTGAATCTCGCAAGCCAGGGAAGTTGAATGATCCAAATTAAATTGAGTCTGGATGAAACAGAATCCGAATACCACTCATTGTGAGTCCTTCTGATTATTGGTGTTACAGAATCCAAATTCAACCAAGAATGGATGCTATCTGATTGTAGCTGACTCTGGATGCTATACGATTTCTAAAACAACCATTCTAAATATCCCAAACCAGGGAAGTTGAACGATCCAAATTAAACCGAGTCTGGATGAAACAGAATCCGGATACCACCCATTGTGAGACCTTCTAATTAGTGATGTTACAGAAGCCGAATTCAACCAAGTATGGATGCTATCTAAATGTAGCTGACTCTGGATGCTATACGATTCGTAAAACAACCATTTTGAATCTCGCAAGCCAAGGAAGTTGAATGATCCAAATTAAATCGAGTCTGGATGAAACAGAATCCGGATACCACCCATTGTGAGTCCTTCTGATTAGTGATGTTACAGAAGCCGAATTAACCCAAGTATGGATGCTATCTAAATGTAGCTATCTCTGGATGCTACACGATTCGTAAAACAACAATTCTGAATCTCGCAAGCCAGGGAAGTTAAATGATCCAAAGTAAACTGAGTCTGGATGAAACAGAATCCGAATACCACTCATTGTGAGTCCTTCAGATTAGTGGTGTTACAGAATCCGAATTCAACCAAGTATGGATGCTATCTGAATGTAGATGACTCTGGATGCTAAAGGATTCGTAAAACAACCATTCTGAATCTCGCAAGCCAGGGAAGTTGAATGATCCAAATTAAACCGAGTCTATATGAAACAGAATCCGAATACCACCCATTGTGAGTCCTTCTGATTAGTGATGTTACAAAAGCCGAATTCAACCAAGTATGGATGCTATCTGAATGTAGACTCTGTATGCTATACGATTTGTAAAACAACCATTTTAAATCTCGCATGCCAGGGAAGTTGAATGATCCAAATTAAATTGAGTCTGGATGAAACAGAATCCGAATACCACTCATTGTGAGTCCTTCTGATTATTGGTGTCACAGAATCCGAATTCAACAAAGTATGGATGCTATCTGATTGTAGCTGACTCTGGATGCTATACGATTTCTAAAACAACCATTCCAAATATCCCAAACCAGGGAAGTTGAACGATCCAAATTAAACCGAGTCTGGATGAAACAGAATCCGGATACCACCCATTGTGAGACCTTCTGATTAGTGATGTTACAGAAGCTAAATTCAACCAAGTATGGATGCTATCTAAATGTAGCTGACTCTGGATGCTATACGATTCGTAAAACAACCATTTTGAATCTCGCAAGCCAAGGAAGTTGAATGATCCAAATTAAATCGAGTCTGGATGAAACAGAATCCGGATACCACCCATTGTGAGTCCTTCTGATTAGTGATGTTACAGAAGCCGAATTAACCCAAGTGTGGATGCTATCTAAATGTAGCTGACTCTGGATGCCACACGATTCGTAAAACAACAATTCTGAATCTCGCAAGCCAGGGAAGTTAAATGATCCAAATTAAACTGAGTCTGGATGAAACAGAATCCGAATACCACTCATTGTGAGTCCTTCAGATCAGTGGTGTTTCAGAATCCGAATTCAACCAAGTATGGATGCTATTTAAATGTAGCTAGTGCTAATACGATTCGTAACACAACCATTTTGAATCTCGCAAGCCAGGGAAGTTGAATGATCCAAATTAAATTGAGTCTGGATGAAACAGAATCCGAATACCACTCATTGTGAGTCCTTCTGATTATTGGTGTTACAGAATCCGAATTAACCAAGAATGGATGCTATCTGATTGTAGCTGACTCTGGATGCTATACGATTCTAAAACAACCATTCTAAATATCCCAAACCAGGGAAGTTGAACGATCCAAATTAAACCGAGTCTGGATGAAACAGAATCCGGATACCACCCATTGTGAGACCTTCTGATTAGTGATGTTACAGAAGCCGAATTTAACCAAGTATGGATGCTATCTAAATGTAGTTGACTCTGGATGCTATACGATTCGTAAAACAACCATTTTGAGTCTTGCAAGCCAAGGAAGTTGAATGATCCAAATTAAATCGAGTCTGGATGAAACAGAATCCGGATACCACACATTGTGAGTCCTTCTGATTAGTGATGTTACAGAAGCCGAATTAACCCAAGTATGGATGCTATCTAAATGTAGCTATCTCTGGATGCTACACGATTCGTAAAACAACAATTCTGAATCTCGCAAGCCAGGGAAGTTAAATGATCCAAATTAAACTGAGTCTGGATGAAATAGAATCTAAATACCACTCATTGTGAGTCCTTAAGATTAGTGGTGTTACAGAATCCAAATTCAACCAAGTATGGATGCCATCTGAACGTAGCTGACTCTGGATGCTAAAGGATTCGTAAAACAAACCATTCTGAATCTCGCAAGCCAGGGAAGTTGAATGATCCAAATTAAACCGAGTCTGGATGAAATAGAATCCGAATACCACCCATTGTGAGTCCTTCTGATTAGTGATGTTACAAAAGCCGAATTCAACCAAGTATGGATGCTATCTGAATGTAGACTCTGTATGCTATACTATTTGTAAAACAACCATTTTAAACCTCGCATGCCAGGGAAGTTGAATGATCCAAATTAAATTGAGTCTGGATGAAACAGAATCCGAATACCACTCAATGTGAGTCCTTCTGATTATTGGTGTCACAGAATCCGAATTCAACCAAGTATGGATGCTATCTGATTGTAGCTGACTCTGGATGCTATACGATTTCTAAAACAACCATTCCAAATATCCAAAACCAGGGAAGTTGAACGATCCAAATTAAACCGAGTCTGGATGAAACAGAATCCGGATACCACCCATTGTGAGACCTTCTGATTAGTGATGTTACAGAAGCCGAATTCAACCAAGTATGGATGCTATCTAAATGTAGCTGACTCTGGATGCTATACGATTCGTAAAACAACCATTTTGAATCTCGCAAGCCAGGGAAGTTGAATGATCCAAATTAAATCGAGTCTGGATGAAACAGAATCCGGATACCACCCATTGTGAGTCCTTCTGATTAGTGATGTTACAGAAGCCGAATTAACCCAAGTATGGATGCTATCTAAATGTAGCTGACTCTGGATGCTACACGATTCGTAAAACAACAATTCTGAATCTCGCAAGCCAGGGAAGTTAAATGATCCAAATTAAACTGAGTCTGGATGAAACAGAATCCGAATACCACTCATTGTGAGTCCTTCTGATTAGTGGTGTTACAGAATCCGAATTCAACCAAGTATGGATGCTATCTGAATGTAGCTGACTCTGGATGCTATAGGATTCGTAAAACAACCATTCTGAATCTCGCAAGCCAGGGAAGTTGAATGATCCAAATTAAACCGAGTCTGGATGAAACAGAATCCGGATACCACCCATTGTGAGTCCATCTGATTAATGATGTTACAGAAGCCGAATTAACCCAAGTATGGATGCTATCTGAATGTAGCTGACTCTGGATGCTACACGATTCGTAAAACAACCATTTTGAATCTCGCAAGCCAGGGAAGTTAAATGATCCAAATTAAACTGAGTCTGGATGAAACAGAATCCGAATACCACCCATTGTGAGTCCTTCTGATTAGTGATGTTACAAAAGCCGAATTCAACCAAGTATGGATTCTATCTAAATGTAGACTCTGTATGCTATACGATTCGTAAAACAACCATTTTAAATCTCGCATGCCAGGGAAGTTGAATGATCCAAATTAAACGATTCTAGATGAAACAGAATCCGAATACCACTCATTGTGAGTCCTTCTGATTAGTGGTGTTACAGAATCCGAATTCAACCAAGTATGGATGCTATCTGAATGTAGCTGACTCTGGATGCTATACGATTCGTAAAACAACCATTCCAAATCTCCAAACCAGGGAAGTTGAACGATCCAAATTAAACCAGAGTCTGGATGAAACAGAATCCGGATACCACCCATTGTGAGACCTTCTGATTAGTGATGTTACAGAAGCCGAATTCAACCAAGTATGGATGCTATCTAAATGTAGCTGACTCTGGATGCTATACGATTCGTAAAACAACCATTTTGAATCTCGCAAGCCAGGGAAGTTGAATGATCCAAATTAAACTCGAGTCTGGATGAAACAGAATCCGATACCACCCATTGTGAGTCCTTCTGATTAGTGATGTTACAGAAGCCGAATTCAACCAAGTATGGATGCTATCTAAATGTAGCTGACTCTGGATGCTACACGATTCGTAAAACAACAATTTTGAATCTCGCAAGCCAGGGAAGTTGAATGATCCAAATTAAACTGAGTCTGGATGAAACAGAATCCGAATACCACTCATTGTGAGTCCTTCTGATTAGTGGTGTTACAGAATCCGAATTCAACCAAGTATGGATGCTATCTGAATGTAGCTGACTCTGGATGCTATACGATTCGTAAAACAACCATTCTAAATCTCGCAAGCCAGGGAAGTTGAACGATCCAAATTAAACCGAGTCTGGATGAAACAGAATCCGGATACCACCCATTGTGAGTCCTTCTGATTAGTGATGTTACAGAAGCCGAATTCAACCAAGTATGGATGCTATCTAAATGTAGCTGACTCTGGATGCTATACGATTCGTAAAACAACCATTTTGAATCTCGCAAGCCAGGGAAGTTGAATGATCCAAATTAAATCGAGTCTGGATGAAACAGAATCCGGATACCACCCATTGTGAGTCCTTCTGATTAGTGATGTTACAGAAGCCGAATTAACCCAAGTATGGATGCTATCTAAATGTAGCTGACTCTGGATGCTACACGATTCGTAAAACAACAATTCTGAATCTCGCAAGCCAGGGAAGTTAAATGATCCAAATTAAACTGAGTCTGGATGAAACAGAATCCGAATACCACCCATTGTGAGTCCTTCTGATTAGTGATGTTACAGAAGCCGAATTCAACCAAGTATGGATGCTATCTGAATGTAGCTGACTCTGGATGCTATACGATTCGTAAAACAACCATTTTGAATCTCGCAAGCCAGGGAAGTTGAATGATCCAAATTAAACCGAGTCTGGATGAAACAGAATCCGGATACCACCCATTGTGAGTCCTTCTGATTAGTGATGTTACAGAAGCCGAATTAACCAAGTATGGATGCTATCTGAATGTAGCTGACTCTGGATGCTACACGATTCGTAAAACAACCATTTTGAATCTCGCAAGCCAGGGAAGTTAAATGATCCAAATTAAACTGAGTCTGGATGAAACAGAATCCGAATACCACCCATTGTGAGTCCTTCTGATTAGTGATGTTACAGAAGCCGAATTCAACCAAGTATGGATGCTATCTGAATGTAGCTGACTCTGGATGCTATACGATTCGTAAAACAACCATTTTGAATCTCGCAAGCCAGGGAAGTTGAATGATCCAAATTAAACCGAGTCTGGATGAAACAGAATCCGAATACCACTCATTGTGAGTCCTTCTGATTAGTGGTGTTACAGAATCCGAATTCAACCAAGTATGGATGCTATCTGAATGTAGCTGACTCTGGATGCTATACGATTCGTAAAACAACCATTCTGAATCTCGCAAGCCAGGGAAGTTGAATGATCCAAATTAAACCGAGTCTGGATGAAACAGAATCCGGATACCACCCATTGTGAGTCCTTCTGATTAGTGATGTTACAGAAGCCGAATTCAACCAAGTATGGATGCTATCTAAATGTAGCTGACTCTGGATGCTATACGATTCGTAAAACAACCATTTTGAATCTCGCAAGCCAGGGAAGTTGAATGATCCAAATTAAACTGAGTCTGGATGAAACAGAATCCGAATACCACTCATTGTGAGTCCTTCTGATTAGTGGTGTTACAGAATCCGAATTCAACCAAGTATGGATGCTATCTGAATGTAGCTGACTCTGGATGCTACACGATTCGTAAAACAACCATTCTGAATCTCGCAAGCCAGGGAAGTTGAATGATCCAAATTAAACCGAGTCTGGATGAAACAGAATCCGGATACCACCCATTGTGAGTCCTTCTGATTAGTGATGTTACAGAAGCCGAATTCAACCAAGTATGGATGCTATCTGAATGTAGCTGACTCTGGATGCTATAGGATTCGTAAAACAACCATTCTGAATCTCGCAAGCCAGGGAAGTTGAATGATCCAAATTAAACCGAGTCTGGATGAAACAGAATCCGGATACCACCCATTGTGAGTCCTTCTGATTAGTGATGTTACAGAAGCCGAATTAACCAAGTATGGATGCTATCTAAATGTAGCTGACTCTGGATGCTATACGATTCGTAAAACAACCATTTTGAATCTCGCAAGCCAGGGAAGTTGAATGATCCAAATTAAACTGAGTCTGGATGAAACAGAATCCGAATACCACTCATTGTGAGTCCTTCTGATTAGTGGTGTTACAGAATCCGAATTCAACCAAGTATGGATGCTATCTGAATGTAGCTGACTCTGGATGCTATACGATTCGTAAAACAACCATTCTGAATCTCGCAAGCCAGGGAAGTTGAATGATCCAAATTAAACCGAGTCTGGATGAAACAGAATCCGGATACCACCCATTGTGAGTCCTTCTGATTAGTGATGTTACAGAAGCCGAATTCAACCAAGTATGGATGCTATCTGAATGTAGCTGACTCTGGATGCTATACGATTCGTAAAACAACCATTTTGAATCTCGCAAGCCAGGGAAGTTGAATGATCCAAATTAAACTGAGTCTGGATGAAACAGAATCCGAATACCACCCATTGTGAGTCCTTCTGATTAGTGATGTTACAGAAGCCGAATTCAACCAAGTATGGATGCTATCTGAATGTAGCTGACTCTGGATGCTATACGATTCGTAAAACAACCATTCTGAATCTCGCAAGCCAGGGAAGTTGAATGATCCAAATTAAACGAGTCTGGATGAAACAGAATCCGAATACCACTCATTGTGAGTCCTTCTGATTAGTGGTGTTACAGAATCCGAATTCAACCAAGTATGGATGCTATCTGAATGTAGCTGACTCTGGATGCTATACGATTCGTAAAACAACCATTCTGAATCTCGCAAGCCAGGGAAGTTGAATGATCCAAATTAAACCGAGTCTGGATGAAACAGAATCCGGATACCACCCATTGTGAGTCCTTCTGATTAGTGATGTTACAGAAGCCGAATTAACCAAGTATGGATGCTATCTAAATGTAGCTGACTCTGGATGCTACACGATTCGTAAAACAACCATTTTGAATCTCGCAAGCCAGGGAAGTTAAATGATCCAAATTAAACTGAGTCTGGATGAAACAGAATCCGAATACCACCCATTGTGAGTCCTTCTGATTAGTGATGTTACAGAAGCCGAATTCAACCAAGTATGGATGCTATCTGAATGTAGCTGACTCTGGATGCTAAAGGATTCGTAAAACAACCATTCTGAATCTCGCAAGCCAGGGAAGTTGAATGATCCAAATTAAACCGAGTCTGGATGAAACAGAATCCGGATACCACCCATTGTGAGTCCTTCTGATTAGTGATGTTACAGAAGCCGAATTCAACCAAGTATGGATGCTATCTGAATGTAGCTGACTCTGGATGCTACATGATTCGTAAAACAACCATTTTGAATCTCGCAAGCCAGGGAAGTTGAAATGATCCAAATTAAACTAAGTCTGGATGAAACAGAATCCGAATACCACCCATTGTGAGTCCTTCTGATTAGTGATGTTACAAAAGCCGAATTCAACCAAGTATGGATGCTATCTGAATGTAGACTCTGTATGCTATACGATTTGTAGAACAACCATTTTAAATCTCGCATGCCAGGGAAGTTGAATGATCCAAATTAAATTGAGTCTGGATGAAACAGAATCCGAATACCACTCATTGTGAGTCCTTCTGATTATTGGTGTCACAGAATCCGAATTCAACCATGTATGGATGCTATCTGATTGTAGCTGACTCTGGATGCTATACGATTTCTTAAACAACCATTCCAAATATCCCAAACCAGGGAAGTTGAACGATCCAAATTAAACCAAGTCTGGATGAAACAGAATCCGGATACCACCCATTGTGAGACCTTCTGATTAGTGATGTTACAGAAGCCAAATTCAACCAAGTATGGATGCTATCTAAATGTAGCTGACTCTGGATGCTATACGATTCGTAAAACAACCATTTTGAATCTCGCAAGCCAAGGAAGTTGAATGATGCAAATTAAATCGAGTCTGGATGAAACAGAATCCGGATACCACCCATTGTGAGTCCTTCTGATTAGTGATGTTACAGAAGCCGAATTAACCCAAGTATGGATGCTATCTAAATGTAGCTGACTCTGGATGCTACACGATTCGTAAAACAACAATTCTGAATCTCGCAAGCCAGGGAAGTTAAATGATCCAAATTAAACTGAGTCTGGATGAAACAGAATCCGAATACCACTCATTGTGAGTCCTTCAGATCAGTGGTGTTACAGAATCCGAATTCAACCAAGTATGGATGCTATCTGAATGTAGCTGACTCTGGATGCTAAAGGATTCGTAAAACAACCATTCTGAATCTCGCAGGCCAGGGAAGTTGAAAGATCCAAATTAAACCGAGTCTGGATGAAACAGAATCCGGATACCACCCATTGTGAGTCCATCTGATTAATGATGTTACAGAAGCCGAATTAACCCAAGTATGGATGCTATCTGAATGTAGCTGACTCTGGATGCTACACGATTCGTAAAACAACCATTTTGAATCTCGTAAACCAGGGAAGTTAAATGATCCAAATTAAACTGAGTCTGGATGAAACAGAATCCGAATACCACCCATTGTGAGTCCTTCTGATTAGTGATGTTACAAAAGCCGAATTCAACCAAGTATGGATTCTATCTAAATGTAGACTCTGTATGCTATACGATTCGTAAAACAACCATTTTAAATCTCGCATGCCATGGAAGTTGAATGATCCAAATTAAACCGATTCTAGATGAAACAGAATCCGAATACCACTCATTGTGAGTCTTTCTGATTAGTGGTGTTACAGAATCTGAATTCAACCAAGTATGGATGTTATCTGAATATAGCTGACTCTGGATGCTATAGGATTCGTAAAACAACCCATCGGAATCTCATAAGCCAGGGAAGTTGAATGATCCAAATTAAAACGAGTCTGGATGATACATAATCCGGATACCACCCATTGTGAGTCCTTCTGATCAGTGATGTTACAGAAGCCGAATTCAACCAGGTATGGATGCTATTTAAATGTAGCTGACTCTGGGTGCTATACGATTCGTAAAACAACCATTTTGAATCTCGCAAGCCAGGGAAGTTGAATGATCCAACTTAAATTGAGTCTGGATGAAAAAGAATCCGAATACCACTCATTGTGAGTCCTTCTGATTATTGGTGTTACAGAATCCGAATTCAACCAAGAATGGATGCTATCTGATTGTAGCTGACTATGGATGCTATACGATTTCTAAAACAACCATTCTAAATATCCCAAACCAGGGAAGTTGAACGATCCAAATTAAACCGAGTCTGGATGAAACAGAATCCGGATACCACCCATTGTGAGACCTTCTGATTAGTGATGTTACAGAAGCCGAATTCAACCAAGTATGGATGCTATCTAAATGTAGCTGACTCTGGATGCTATACGATTCGTAAAACAACCATTTTGAATCTCGCAAGCCAAGGAAGTTGAATGATCCAAATTAAATCGAGTCTGGATGAAACAGAATCCGGATACCACCCATTGTGAGTCCTTCTGATTAGTGATGTTACAGAAGCCGAATTAACCCAAGTATGGATGCTATCTAAATGTAGCTGACTCTGGATGCTACACGATTCGTAAAACAACAATTCTGAATCTCGCATGCCAGGGAAGTTAAATGATCCAAACTAAACTGAGTCTGGATGAAACAGAATCCGAATACCACTCATTATGAGTCCTTCAGATCAGTGGTGTTACAGAATCCGAATTCAACCGAGTATGGATGCTATCTGAATGTAGCTGACTCTGGATGCTAAAGGATTCGTAAAACAACCATTCTGAATCTCGCAAGCCAGGGAAGTTGAATGATCCAAATTAAACCGAGTCTGGATGAAACAGAATGCGGATACCACCCATTGTGAGTCCATCTGATTAATGATGTTACAGAAGCCGAATTAACCCAAGTATGGATGCTATCTGAATGTAGCTGACTCTGGATGCTACATGATTCGTAAAACAACCATTTTGAATCTCGCAAACCAGGGAAGTTAAATGATCCAAATTAATCTGAGTTTGGATGAAACAGAATCTGAATACCACCCATTGAGAGTCCTTCTGATTAGTGATGTTACAGAATCTGAATTCAACCAAGTATGGATGTTATCTGAATATAGCTGACTCTGGATGCTATAGGATTCGTAAAACAACCCATCGGAATCTCGTAAGCCAGGGAAGTTGAATGATCCAAATTTAACCGAGTCTGGATGATACATAATGCGGATACCACCCATTGTGAGTCCTTCTGATCAGTGATGTTACAGAAGCCGAATTAACCCAAGTATGGATGCTATCTGAATGTAGCTGACTCTCGATGCTACACGATTCGTAAAACAACCATTTTGAATCTCGCAAGCCAGGGAATTTAAATGATCCAAATTAAACTGAGTCTGGATGAAAAAGAATCCGAATACCACCCATTGTGAGTCCTTCTGATTAGTGATGTTACAAAAGCCGAATTCAACCAAGTATGGATGCTATTTGAATGTAGACTCTGTATGCTATACGATTCGTAAAACAACCATTTTAAATCTCGCATGCCAGGGAAGTTGAATGATCCAAATTAAATTTTGTCTGGATGAAACAGAATCCGAAACCACTCATTGTGAGTCCTTCTGATTATTGGTGTTACAGAATCCGAATTCAACCAAGCATGGATGCTATCTGATTGTAGCTGACTCTGGATGCTACACGATTCGTAAAACAACCATTCTGAATCTCGCAAACCAGGGAAGTTGAACGATCCAAATTAAACCGAGTCTGGATGAAACAGAATGCGGATACCACCCATTGTGAGACCTTCTGATTAGTGATGTTACAGAAGCCGAATTCAACCAAGTATGGATGCTATCTAAATGTAGCTGACTCTGGATGCTATACGATTCGTAAAACAACCATTTTGAATCTCGCAAGCCAAGGAAGTTGAATGATCCAAATTAAATCGAGTCTGGATGAAACAGAATCCGGATACCACCCATTGTGAGTCCTTCTGATTAGTGATGTTACAGAAGCCGAATTAACCCAAGTATGGATGCTATCTAAATGTAGCTGACTCTGGATGCTACACGATTCGTAAAACAATAATTCTGAATCTCGCAAGCCGGGGAAGTTAAATGATCCAAATTAAACTGAGTCTGGATGAAACAGAATCCGAATACCACTCATTGTGAGTCCTTCAGATCAGTGGTGTTACAGAATCCGAATTCAACCAAGTATGGATGCTATCTGAATGTAGCTGACTCTGGATGCTAAAGGATTCGTAAAACAACCATTCTGAATCTCGCAAGCCAGGGAAGTTGAATGATCCAAATTAAACCGAGTCTGGATGAAACAGAATCCGGATACCACCCATTGTGAGTCCATCTGATTAATGATGTTACAGAAGCCGAATTAACCCAAGTATGGATGCTATCTGAATGTAGCTGACTCTGGATGCTACATGATTCGTAAAACAACCATTTTGAATCTCACAAACCAGGGAAGTTAAATGATCCAAATTAAACTAAGTCTGGATGAAACAGAATCCGAATACCACCCATTGTGAGTCCTTCTGATTAGTGATGTTACAAAAGCCGAATTCAACCAAGTATGGATGCTATCTGAATGTAGACTCTGTATGCTATACGATTTGTAGAACAACCATTTTAAATCTCGCATGCCAGGGAAGTTGAATGATCCAAATTAAATTGAGTCTGGATGAAACAGAATCCGAATACCACTCATTGTGAGTCCTTCTGATTATTGGTGTCACAGAATCCGAATTCAACCATGTATGGATGCTATCTGATTGTAGCTGACTCTGGATGCTATACGATTTCTAAAACAACCATTCCAAATATCCCAAACCAGGGAAGTTGAACGATCCAAATTAAACCAAGTCTGGATGAAACAGAATCCGGATACCACCCATTGTGAGACCTTCTGATTAGTGATGTTACAGAAGCCAAATTCAACCAAGTATGGATGCTATCTAAATGTAGCTGACTCTGGATGCTATACGATTCGTAAAACAACCATTTTGAATCTCGCAAGCCAAGGAAGTTGAATGATGCAAATTAAATCGAGTCTGGATGAAACAGAATCCGGATACCACCCATTGTGAGTCCTTCTGATTAGTGATGTTACAGAAGCCGAATTAACCCAAGTATGGATGCTATCTAAATGTAGCTGACTCTGGATGCTACACGATTCGTAAAACAACAATTCTGAATCTCGCAAGCCAGGGAAGTTAAATGATCCAAATTAAACTGAGTCTGGATGAAACAGAATCCGAATACCACTCATTGTGAGTCCTTCAGATCAGTGGTGTTACAGAATCCGAATTCAACCAAGTATGGATGCTATCTGAATGTAGCTGACTCTGGATGCTAAAGGATTCGTAAAACAACCATTCTGAATCTCGCAAGCCAGGGAAGTTGAAAGATCCAAATTAAACCGAGTCTGGATGAAACAGAATCCGGATACCACCCATTGTGAGTTCATCTGATTAATGATGTTACAGAAGCCGAATTAACCCAAGTATGGATGCTATCTGAATGTAGCTGACTCTGGATGCTACACGATTCGTAAAACAACCATTTTGAATCTCGCAAACCAGGGAAGTTAAATGATCCAAATTAAACTGAGTCTGGATGAAACAGAATCCGAATACCACCCATTGTGAGTCCTTCTGATTAGTGATGTTACAAAAGCCGAATTCAACCAAGTATGGATTCTATCTAAATGTAGACTCTGTATGCTATACGATTCGTAAAACAACCATTTTAAATCTCGCATGCCATGGAAGTTGAATGATCCAAATTAAACCGATTCTAGATGAAACAGAATCCGAATACCACTCATTGTGAGTCTTTCTGATTAGTGGTGTTACAGAATCTGAATTCAACCAAGTATGGATGTTATCTGAATATAGCTGACTCTGGATGCTATAGGATTCGTAAAACAACCCATCGGAATCTCGTAAGCCAGGGAAGTTGAATGATCCAAATTAAAACGAGTCTGGATGATACATAATCCGGATACCACCCATTGTGAGTCCTTCTGATCAGTGATGTTACAGAAGCCGAATTCAACCAGGTATGGATGCTATTTAAATGTAGCTGACTCTGGGTGCTATACGATTCGTAAAACAACTATTTTGAATCTCGCAAGCCAGGGAAGTTGAATGATCCAACTTAAATTGAGTCTGGATGAAAAAGAATCCGAATACCACTCATTGTGAGTCCTTCTGATTATTGGTGTTGCAGAATCCGAATTCAACCAAGAATGGATGCTATCTGATTGTAGCTGACTCTGGATGCTATACGATTTATAAAACAACCATTCTAAATATCCCAAACCAGGGAAGTTGAACGATCCAAATTAAACCGAGTCTGGATGAAACAGAATCCGGATACCACCCATTGTGAGACCTTCTGATTAGTGATGTTACAGAAGCCGAATTCAACCAAGTATGGATGCTATCTAAATGTAGCTGACTCTGGATGCTATACGATTCGTAAAACAACCATTTTGAATCTCGCAAGCCAAGGAAGTTGAATGATCCAAATTAAATCGAGTCTGGATGAAACAGAATCCGGATACCACCCATTGTGAGTCCTTCTGATTAGTGATGTTACAGAAGCCGAATTAACCCAAGTATGGATGCTATCTAAATGCAGCTGACTCTGGATGCTACACGATTCGTAAAACAACAATTCTGAATCTCGCATGCC
Organism: Helianthus annuus; assembly: GCF_002127325.2. Classification (NCBI taxonomy): domain Eukaryota; kingdom Viridiplantae; phylum Streptophyta; class Magnoliopsida; order Asterales; family Asteraceae; genus Helianthus; species Helianthus annuus. The sequence goes on along the minus strand of NC_035444.2, from coordinate 139,704,196 downwards.
AGGGAAGTTAAATGATCCAAACTAAACTGAGTCTGGATGAAACAGAATCCGAATACCACTCATTGTGAGTCCTTCAGATCAGTGGTGTTACAGAATCCGAATTCAACCGAGTATGGATGCTATCTGAATGTAGCTGACTCTGGATGCTAAAGGATTCGTAAAACAACCATTCTGAATCTCGCAAGCCAGGGAAGTTGAATGATCCAAATTAAACCGAGTCTGGATGAAACAGAATGCGGATACCACCCATTGTGAGTCCATCTGATTAATGATGTTACAGAAGCCGAATTAACCCAAGTATGGATGCTATCTGAATGTAGCTGACTCTGGATGCTACATGATTCGTAAAACAACCATTTTGAATCTCGCAAACCAGGGAAGTTAAATGATCCAAATTAATCTGAGTCTGGATGAAACAGAATCTGAATACCACCCATTGTGAGTCCTTCTGATTAGTGATGTTACAGAATCTGAATTCAACCAAGTATGGATGTTATCTGAATATAGCTGACTCTGGATGCTATAGGATTCGTAAAACAACCCATCGGAATCTCGTAAGCCAGGGAAGTTGAATGATCCAAATTTAACCGAGTCTGGATGATACATAATGCGGATACCACCCATTGTGAGTCCTTCTGATCAGTGATGTTACAGAAGCCGAATTAACCCAAGTATGGATGCTATCTGAATGTAGCTGACTCTGGATGCTACACGATTCGTAAAACAACCATTTTGAATCTCGCAAGCCAGGGAATTTAAATGATCCAAATTAAACTGAGTCTGGATGAAAAAGAATCCGAATACCACCCATTGTGAGTCCTTCTGATTAGTGATGTTACAAAAGCCGAATTCAACCAAGTATGGATGCTATCTGAATGTAGACTCTGTATGCTATACGATTCGTAAAACAACCATTTTAAATCTCGCATGCCAGGGAAGTTGAATGATCCAAATTAAATTTTGTCTGGATGAAACAGAATCCGAAACCACTCATTGTGAGTCCTTCTGATTATTGGTGTTACAGAATCCGAATTCAACCAAGCATGGATGCTATCTGATTGTAGCTGACTCTGGATGCTACACGATTCGTAAAACAACCATTCTGAATCTCGCAAACCAGGGAAGTTGAACGATCCAAATTAAACCGAGTCTGGATGAAACAGAATGCGGATACCACCCATTGTGAGACCTTCTGATTAGTGATGTTACAGAAGCCGAATTCAACCAAGTATGGATGCTATCTAAATGTAGCTGACTCTGGATGCTATACGATTCGTAAAACAACCATTTTGAATCTCGCAAGCCAAGGAAGTTGAATGATCCAAATTAAATCGAGTCTGGATGAAACAGAATCCGGATACCACCCATTGTGAGTCCTTCTGATTAGTGATGTTACAGAAGCCGAATTAACCCAAGTATGGATGCTATCTAAATGTAGCTGACTCTGGATGCTACACGATTCGTAAAACAATAATTCTGAATCTCGCAAGCCGGGGAAGTTAAATGATCCAAATTAAACTGAGTCTGGATGAAACAGAATCCGAATACCACTCATTGTGAGTCCTTCAGATCAGTGGTGTTACAGAATCCGAATTCAACCAAGTATGGATGCTATCTGAATGTAGCTGACTCTGGATGCTAAAGGATTCGTAAAACAACCATTCTGAATCTCGTAAGCCAGGGAAGTTGAATGATCCAAATTAAACCGAGTCTGGATGAAACAGAATCCGGATACCACCCATTGTGAGTCCATCTGATTAATGATGTTACAGAAGCCGAATTAACCCAAGTATGGATGCTATCTGAATGTAGCTGACTCTGGATGCTACATGATTCGTAAAACAACCATTTTGAATCTCACAAACCAGGGAAGTTAAATGATCCAAATTAACCTAAGTCTGGATGAAACAGAATCCGAATACCACCCATTGTGAGTCCTTCTGATTAGTGATGTTACAAAAGCCGAATTCAACCAAGTATGGATTCTACCTAAATGTAGACTCTGTATGCTATACGACTAGTAAAACAACCATTTTAAATCTCGCATGCCATGGAAGTTGAATGATCCAAATTAAACCGATTCTAGATGAAACAGAATCCGAATACCATTCATTGTGAGTCTTTCTGATTAGTGGTGTTACAGAATCTGAATTCAACCAAGTATGGATGTTATCTGAATATAGCTGACGCTGGATGCTATAGGATTTGTAAAACAACCCATCGGAATCTCGTAAGCCAGGGAAGTTGAATGATCCAAATTAAACCGAGTCTGGATGATACATAATGCGGATACCACCCATTGTGAGTCCTTCTGATCAGTGATGTTACAGAAGCCGAATTCAACCAAGTATGGATGCTATTTAAATGTAGCTGACTCTGGATGCTATACGATTCGTAAAACAACCATTTTGAATCTCGCAAGCCAGGGAAGTTGAATGATCCAAATTAAATTGAGTCTGGATGAAACAGAATCCGAATACCACTCATTGTGAGTCCTTCTGATTATTGGTGTTACAGAATCCGAATTCAACCAAGTATGGATGCTATCTAAATGTAGCTGACTCTGGATGCTATAGGATTCGTAAAACAACCATTCGGAATCTCGCAAGCCAGGGAAGTTGAATGATCCAAATTAAACCGAGTCTTGATGAAACAGAATCCAGATACCACCCATTGTGAGTCCATCTGATTAGTGATGTTACAGAAGCCTAATTAACCCAAGTATAGATGCTATCTGAATGTAGCTGACTCTGGATGCTACACGATTCGTAAAACAACCATTTTGAATCTCGCAAACCAGGGAAGTTAAATGATCCAAATTAAACTGAGTCTGAATGAAACAGAATCCGAATACCACCCATTGTGAGTCCTTCTGATTAGTGATGTTACAGAATCTGAATTCAACCAAGTATGGATGTTATCTAAATATAGCTGACTCTTGATGCTATAGGATTCGTAAAACAACCCATCGGAATCTCGTAAGCCAGGGAAGTTGAATGATCCAAATTTAACCGAGTCTGGATGATACATAATGCGGATACCACCCATTGTGAGTCCTTCTGATCAGTGATGTTACAGAAGCCGAATTAACCCAAGTATGGATGCTATCTGAATGTAGCTGACTCTGGATGCTACACGATTCGTAAAACAACCATTTTGAATCTCGCAAGCCAAGGAATTTAAATGATCCAAATTAAACTGAGTCTGGATGAAAAAGAATCCGAATACCACCCATTGTGAGTCCTTCTGATTAGTGATGTTACAAAAGCCGAATTCAACCAAGTATGGATGCTATCTGAATGTAGACTCTGTATGCTATACGATTCGTAAAACAACCATTTTAAATCTCGCATGCCAGGGAAGTTGAATGATCCAAATTAAATTGAGTCTGGATGAAACAGAATCCGAAACCACTCATTGTGAGTCCTTCTGATTATTGGTGTTACAGAATCCGAATTCAACCAAGCATGGATGCTATCTGATTGTAGCTGACTCTGGATGCTATACGATTCCTAAAACAACCATTCTGAATATCCCAAACCAGGGAAGTTGAACGATCCAAATTAAAACGAGTCTGGATGAAACAGAATCCGGATACCACCCATTGTGAGACCTTCTGATTAGTGATGTTACAGAAGCCGAATTAACACAAGTATGGATGCTATCTAAATGTAGCTGACTTTGGATGCTACACGATTCGTAAAACAACCATTCTGAATCTCGCAAGCCAGGGAAGTTAAATGATCCAAATTAAACTAAGTCTTGATGAAACAGAATCCGAATACCACTCATTGTGAGTCCTTCAGATTAGTGGTGTTACAGAATCCGAATTCAACCAAGTATGGATGCTATCTGAATGTAGCTGACTCTGGATGCTATAGGATTCGTAAAACAACCATTCGGAATCTCGCAAGCCAGGGAAGTTGAATGATCCAAATTAAACCGAGTCTTGATGAAACTGAATCCGGATACCACCCATTGTGAGTCCATCTGATTAGTGATGTTACAGAAGCCTAATTAACCCAAGTATGGATGCTATCTGAATGTAGCTGACTCTGGATGCTACACGATTCGTAAAACAACCATTTTGAATCTCGCAAGCCAGGGAAGTTAAATGATCCAAATTAAATCGAGTCTGGATGAAACAGAATCCGGATACCACCCATTGTGAGCCCTTCTGATTAGTGATGTTACAAAAGCCGAATTAACACAAGTATGGATGCTATCTTAATGTAGCTGACTCTGGAAGCTACATGATTCGTAAAACAACCATTCTGAATCTCGCAAGCCAGGGAAGTTAAATGATCCAAATTAAACTAAGTCTGGATGAAACAGAATCCGAATACCACTCATTGTGAGTCCTTCAGATTAGTGGTGTTACAGAATCTGAATTCAACCAAGTATGGATGCTATCTGAATGTAGCTGACTCTGGATACTATAGGATTCGTAAAACAACCATTCTGAATCTCGCAAGCCAGGGAAGTTGAATGATCCAAATTAAACCGAGTCTGGATGAAACAGAATCCGGATACCACCCATTGTGAGTCCATCTGATTAGTGATGTTACAGAAGCCGAATTAACCCAAGTATGGATGCTATCTGAATGTAGCTGACTCTGGATGCTACACGATTCGTAAAACAACCATTTTGAATCTCGCAAGCTAGGGAATTTAAATTATCCAAATTAAACTGAGTCAGGAAGAAAAAGAATCCGAATACCACCCATTGTGAGTCCTTCTGATTAGTGATGTTACAAAAGCCGAATTCAACCAAGTATGGATGCTATCTGAATGTAGACTCTGTATGCTATACGATTCGTAAAACAACCATTTTAAATCTCGCATGCCAGGGAAGTTGAATGATCCAAATTAAATTGAGTCTGGATGAAACAGAATCCGAAACCACACATTGTGAGTCCTTCTGATTATTGGTGTTACAGAATCCGAATTCAACCAAGCATGGATGCTATCTGATTGTAGCTGACTCTGGATGCTATACGATTCCTAAAACAACCATTCTGAATATCCCAAACCAGGGAAGTTGAACGATCCAAATTAAACCGAGTCTGGATGAAACAGAATCCGGATACCACCCATTGTGAGACCTTCTGATTAGTGATGTTACAGAAGCCGAATTAACACAAGTATGGAAGCTATCTAAATGTAGCTGACTCTGGATGCTACACGATTCGTAAAACAACCATTCTGAATCTCGCAAGCCAGGGAAGTTAAATGATCCAAATTAAACTAAGTCTTGATGAAACAGAATCCGAATACCACTCATTGTGAGTCCTTCAGATTAGTGGTGTTACAGAATCCGAATTCAACCAAGTATGGATGCTATCTGAATGTAGCTGACTCTGGATGCTATAGGATTCGTAAAACAACCATTCGGAATCTCGCAAGCCAGGGAAGTTGAATGATCCTAATTAAACCGAGTCTTGATGAAACAGAATCCGGATACCACCCATTGTGAGTCCATCTGATTAGTGATGTTACAGAAGCCTAATTAACCCAAGTATGGATGCTATCTGAATGTAGCTGACTCTGGATGCTACACGATTCGTAAAACAACCATTTTGAATCTCGCAAGCCAGGGAAGTTAAATGATCCAAATTAAATCGAGTCTGGATGAAACAGAATCCGGATACCACCCATTGTGAGCCCTTCTGATTAGTGATGTTACAAAAGCCGAATTAACACAAGTATGGATGCTATCTTAATGTAGCTGACTCTGGAAGCTACATGATTCGTAAAACAACCATTCTGAATCTCGTAAGCCAGTGAAGTTGAATGATCCAAATTAAACCGAGTCTGGATGATACATAATGCGGATACCACCCATTGTGAGTCCTTCTGATTAGTGATGTTACAGAAGCCGAATTCAACCAAGTATGGATGCTATTTAAATGTAGCTGACTCTGGATGCTATACGATTCGTAAAACAACCATTTTGAATCTCGCAAGCCAGGGAAGTTAAATGATCCAAATTAAATCGAGTCTGGATGTAACTGTTGGATATAATGTTCAATTGTCGATTAAGATTCAACGTTACCGTCAAGGTACGACCCAAAGAGTTACACTTTGGGCAACAAACATTTAACGGTGTTTTAATCGTTAATCACCGGATCACGAAATAATAAGCGTAATAAAAGAAACGGGTAATTATTTAGAATAATTACTGAGAGCCGGATTAATATTATAATTAATTTGTTAATTATAATTAATATTAGATAATTAAAAGTAAAGAGATCATTGTTATAATTATGAGATAATTATGTGGAGTTGTGATTAGATTACAATTCTGATATTGATTATAATAAAAGATATACATATTATATCTTTAACTACTTCCAATTTAATCTCATATATGCATCCATATAGTTATAATGGATATCTAATACTTGGGCTTATCATCTATCGTTGGAAATAAAAGAACAAGAAGGTTCCATAGTTTTTTTTTTTTTGGTGGAGGCTTTTCAAAAAGTCCTCAAGAAATAGAAACAATATACGGAACTTCAATTTGTGTGGTTTTCTTGGCCGGTCGCAAACAGAAAAGCAAGAGGAGCACTTTTGAAGTTTTTAATTGGCTAGTAAATAAACTCTTTTGTTTCTTCGATTACGCATAAGGTAAGGTTTTGAACTTTATTCTCTTTAGATTTAGGTTTCGTTTGAAAGCGTTTCAAACGAACAAATCAAATTTCGTGGTCAACGATCATCTAGCGAGATCGTTCGTTGAACCAATGTGTCTTTCTTGGATGTCACGATTCTTTAATTTTATTATAACCTATTTTGATTGTAATGAGATCACTGGTGGAAACGGTTTAGAACCGAACCTCGTGTACATGTTTTCCGCTGCGTTCAGTTTGTTTGACAAATTGACTAAAACTATTTTCTAAAAGTTACACGAAATATCCAACAGTGGTATCAGAGCCACCTTACAAATCAAAGTAGGCTAATTTTATTATAGTGTTTGTAGATCTATAAAATAGTTATAGGATTGCATGCTTAAAATCGAGTAGATTTGGCATAGGAACCTGTCACGTATAATAGTTATAGGCAAGTTTTATTAAGGCCAAACATGAACACTTGTCAAAGTTCTCTTTGACGAAATAATTTTTGGCCTTAACCTATTTCGTTTAGCTTAATGATCGTACTATGCAAATTCGGGTTTAGAATTTTTTTTTTTTATGAAACGCGTACCTAATTAGTTTTGAAGCTATGCGGTTAAGTAAATAAAAAGAATCGAAAATATTGAAATAGTGATTTCAATATAAAACCGATATATTTAAAAAGAAATCAGATGTCATTAAATTATTTTTTTCTTCTTATCGGAAATTTAATTTATAAAAAAAAGTTTTTTTTAGGATTGGATCCAAGATTAAGTGGGAGCACAAAAGGGTTTGTGCTACACTTAATGGGCTTGGTTCATGTTCTTGGGCTCGAACGAACCGAGCATATTCTGAACCCGGAATTGCATATTTATTTATTTTATTATGCGTTTTGCCATGAGATGTTTGTTACGTACATAAAATTAATAACTAATACACGATCATTAAAACGACAATTTTAATAAAAGGTTTATTAAGTATTGGATAGGTAATTAAAATAAACAGTTTATTTTAAAATACAAAAAATCAAAATTGGTTTTTCAAAAAAAATTAAAAGTTAATTTGAAAACCGTAATTAATAAAAGTTATTAATTAAAATAAATTTGCGACACGACCAACTTAGATTAAATAGGGTATTTAAAATTAATCGGTCGAGTGATTGAAAGGTGTTTCAAGTCATCACAAATTAAAACGTAAAATTGATTTTTACAAAGGAATTGTATAGCCTATGTTCATGCCATAGGCCGTACAAGTATTTTAAAACGACCCGAACTGGTAATTTTAAAATATAACCCAAACTAAAATCGATATTCTACGCCACCCTGAATTAAGAACACCCGAACTGATCTATCCGAACCCCTGGTGCTAGTGTTTACCCTGCATCCAGGCCTACGGTTTTGGTTAGGGGTAGTTCCGCGATTTCCATGCTTACATGGGCCAGGCTACAGTTCTGATTTGAGGACAAATATCACTTTTGCGACACGAGAGCAAATGTTAGTGTTTACCCTGCATTCGTCTTCTACGGTTGTGAAAGTGGGTGTAGTTGGGGTTAACGTACCAATGCTTGACAACACTCGTCATGCGACCCCAAACCGAGAATTGTGTAGCTGACACAATTGGTGATCGTCACCTACCCTTCAATCTATGCCAGTGAAGAGTGCTAAGTCCATTCACTGAGTTATGGGGAGATGGGATCTCATCCTAATTCCTGAAATTTTGTATATCTTGGGTCAAAATTGAATTAGGTTAATGCATGAAAATTACTAATAAAATTTTCTTCTAAATTCTACAGATGTCTACAAACAATTCTGATAACACCAAATTCTCGCTTAAGTCCATCCTTGAAAATGCTAAACTTGATAATTCTAACTTCATGGATTGGTACCGCAACCTGAAAATTGTTCTCAGGGCGGAGAAAAAGGCTTATGTCCTTGAAGGACCAGTTCCCGAAGCACCTGCTGCTAATACGGGTGCAGCCCGTAGGACATGGGAAAAACATGTTGATGATTCCCAAGATGTGACATGTCTTATGCTTGCTATGATGATTCCAGGACTTCAGAAGAATCTGGAAAACTTGGGAGCATATGAGATGAGTGAGCAGCTGAAAAACATGTTTCAGCAGCAAGCTCGTCATGAGCGTTTTGAGGTGATGAGATCTCTCATTACATGTCGCATGCAGGAAGGTACTTCGGTCAGTTCTCATGTACTGAAAATGAAGTCTTTCGTTGATCAACTGGAGCGTCTGAACGCACCCCTTAGTAATGAGTTAGCTACGGATGTGATCCTTAACTCGCTACCCAATTCATATCATCAGTTCGTTTTGAACTATAACATGAATAGGTGGGAAAGAACGATCCCAGAGTTGCATCAGATGCTAAAAACTGCTGAGACAAACATCCCAACTAAGGGTAATCCAGTGTTGGCGATCAGGGAAGGAAGAATTAGCAAGAAGAAGCAATCCAAGGGAAAAGGCAAGGCGAGTAAGCAAGACAAGGGCAAAGGCAAAAAGGTTGCCACTCCAAAGGCAAAGCCTCATAAAGATGCCAAGTGTTTTCACTGTGATGAGATCGGGCATTGGAAGAGGAATTGTCCCAAGTACCTGGCTGAGTTGAAGCTTAAGAAGCTGCAAATAGGAGAATCCTCAGGTATACATGTTATTGATCTATTTTCCTTTTCGAGCAAATCTTGGGTGTTTGACACTGGATGTGGTTTTCACATTTGTGATGATTTGCAGGGACTAAAAAGGATTAGGAAGCTGAAGCAGGGTGACTTAGAGCTGCACGTTGGGAACGGGCAGAATGTTGCTGTGAAGGCAGTTGGAGAATTTATTCTTGAATTACCTTCTGGATTGTTTATTACTTTAGACAATGTTTTTTATGTTCCTAGTTTGACTAAGAATATTATTTCTGTTTCTGCTTTAAGAGAACAAGGTTTTAATTATGCTTTTGATATTGTTAATGGTAGCATTTCTGCATTTTTAAATGGTGTGTTCTATTTTGAGGCTAATCCTCACAATGGTGTCTATGAAATAGATACTTCTAACAATAGATCAAATAATATGGTATGCTCTCTTTCCTCTAAACGTGTTAAAACTAGCTTTAATCAAACATATCGTTGGCATTGTCGTCTTGGCCATATTAACATCAATCGCATGAGGAAGCTCCAAACCGCAGGGATTCTAGAATCCACAGGCCAGGAGACTTATGATTTATGCGAATGTTGTCTAAGTGGCAAGATGACTAAGGCCCCTTTTACCGGAACTAGTGAAAGGGCCAAAGACCTGTTAGAACTCATACATACTGATGTATGTGGTCCATTCAGGACTATGTCAAGGAACGGGGAAAGATACTTCGTTACATTTACTGATGATTATAGTAGATATGGATATGTTTATCTTATGAAGTTTAAACATGAAACCTTTGAAAAGTTCAAAGAATTCCAAAATGAAGTACAGAATCAACTAGGGAAAACGATTAAGGCACTTCGATCCGATCGAGGTGGTGAATACATTAATCAAGAGTTTGATGAACATCTCAAGAAGTGTGGGATTATATCCTAACTAACTCCACCCTGAACACCACAACTCAATGGTGTGTCTGAGAGGAGAAATCGAACCTTATTAGATATGGTTCGATCAATGATGTGTCGTACAAACTTACCACACTCCTTTTGGAGTTATGCTCTTGAAACTGCTACACGTCTTGTGAATATTGCTCCTACTAAAAAGGTAGAAAAGACACCATATGAGATGTGGCATGGTAAACCACCTAAAGTCTCTTACCTTCGCATATGGGGATGTAACGCTTATGTTACCAGTGAGTCTTCGGACAAACTTGATCCTCGCGGTGAAAAGGTTGTTTTCATTGGATATGCATATCCGGTTGGTTATTATTTCTATAATCCTGCTGAAAATAGAGTTTTCACTAAGCGTCGAGGAACATTCCTAGAGGATGAGCTTATGGCGCGAGGAATTGGAGATAATCTTGTGGATCTTGAGGAAATTCGAGAACCACAAATTAATCAACCAATTGTTGAATCTGCCTCTCAACAAAATATTGTTGAATCTGAACCTGAGAGGATTCGGGGATCTGATGTAACACTAGGCATCCGCAGAAGTACGAGGGATCGTCATGAACCTAATCGGTATTCACCTGATAGGTACGTCTTGATAATAGATCAAGAAGAGCCCTCAACCTACAAAGCTGCGATTTCAGGTAACGAATCTGAAAATTGGCTCGAAGCCATGGGCGTCGAGATGCAATCCATGTATGACAACCAAGTCTGGGATTTGGTTGAACTTCCTCCCGAATGTCGGACTGTAGGAAGTAAATGGGTTTTCAAGTTGAAAACAGACATGGATGGAAATGTGCAAACCTATAAGGCTCGGTTGGTTGCTAAAGGTTTTACTCAGACTCAAGGAGTTGATTATAAGGAAACCTTCTCGCCAGTAGCCATGCTTAAGTCTATTAGGATTCTACTTGCCATAGCCGCGTATTATGACTATGAGATATGGCAAATGGATGTCAAAACCGCGTTCCTAAATGGACACCTTACAGAAGATGTCTATATGGAGCAGCCTGAAGGTTTTGTAGATCCTAAGAATCCTAAGAAAGTTTGCAAGTTGAATAAATCCACTTATGGATTGAAACAAGCATCTCGAAGCTGAAATCTTCGTTTTGATCAGAAAATCAAACAATTTGGTTTTATCAAAAATGAAGATGAGCCGTGTGTTTACAAGAAGGCAAGTGGGAGTTCTATTACTTTTCTAATCCTGTATGTAGATGACATACTTCTCATTGGAAACAATATTCCAATGCTGCAGGACGTTAAATCCTGGCTTGGTAAATGTTTCTCAATGAAGGATCTTGGAGAAGCTGCTAATATTCTAGGAATAAAGATTTATAGAGATAGATCTAAGCGACTACTTGGACTTAGTCAAAGTACATATATTGATAAGGTCATTCGACGTTTTTCAATGCAAGATTCCAAGAAGGGTCTCTTGCCAATGGCAAGTGGAACTGTATTGAATAGTCATCAGTGTCCCAAATTGGACAAAGATAAAGAGGATATGAAAAAGGTTCCATATGCCTCTGCTATCGGTTCCATCATGTATGCCATGTTATGTACTAGACCGGACGTATCGTTTGCTCTGAGCTTGACTAGCAGATATCAACAGAATCCTGGTAAAAGTCACTGGATTGCTGTGAAAAATATCCTAAAGTACTTAAAAAGGACTAAGGATATGTTTCTGATATTTGGCGGTTTGGAAGAAGAGATGAGAGTAAAGTGTTACACTGACGCAAGCTTCCAAACGGATCGTGATGATTCACGATCTCAGACAGGCTATGTTTTTACTTTAAATGGTGGTGCTATAGCTTGGAAGAGTTCTAAGCAAAGCGTGGTGGCCCAGTCGACCACTGAATCAGAATATATAGCGGCTTCAGAAGCTGCTAAGGAGGCTGTTTGGATGAAAAAGTTCATTGCTGATCTCGAAGTTATACCAAGCATACAAAAGCCTATCGAGATATTTTGCGACAATACAGGTGCGATTGCTCAGGCAAAGGAACCAAGGTCGCATCACAGCACGAAGCATATTCTCAGAAAATTCCATTACATACGGGAAGTTTTGGAAAGAGGAGACATCGTAGTTGAGAAAATTGATACTGGTCAGAATCTAGCGGACCCGTTTACTAAGCCTATACCTCAAGTGAGACACGAGAAGCATGCTGATTGTATAGGTCTTAGATATGCTAGACAGTGGGTCTGATTTTGTAATTTAGTAATTTGGTGCATTTTGAACTGTAAACAGTATTTTATGTTTATTTGAATTTAATGGTTGAATGTCTTTTAAACTATTATATCTGTGTTCAAATATTAGTACGTTAAGTATCTATGAATATTGTATTCTAAAATGTCCGTAGTCTATCAGATTCGTGAGAGCCAATCTGGTAAAAGACTATTGTGAATTAGATGGTTGATCCATATCATGGATATTCAAAGTGTTGAGAACCATATTCACTGATATGATTAGTTGAATCATATTGGGCGTAACTCGTTTCAAAATGATCTTCATGGATCTTAGTCATAAGACGTTTTGAATAGGTACGATCATTGTATCCTTAGACTTGCGATACATACTAGAACTAACTTAAATGAATGGTTGCTCTTTGATTCTATCTAACGCTGTACGTAACTGGCAGTAATAAGGATAGTTTTGGGAATGATCTGAAGTTTAGTGGGAGTTGTTTGTAGCCAAAGGGATCTGTGCTTCTATACTTAGAAGAAGAACACTCTGGCGCCTTTCGTTGGTTTGAACTGGTGTTAACGCGTGGCCACGCTCGAACTAGTAGTAGTTTGATAAACCACTTCAAATGAGGAACGAAATTAGAAATGGTTGAATAATATATGAGAATGAATAGGATCCATGTCTCATGTTCAACAAGTGTTCAATACAGAGGGATAAATGAGTCGATAACCAGGGCTATAGTATTTGCATAACCAAAGGTTTGATTAGTGCAAAGAATTAGTTGACATAAGTATGTCATACCTTGTCGGGGGCAATATGATGCAGCTAGGCACCCACTATTGTCTACATTGAAACTGAATCGGCCAATCGACCAAGTGGGAGATTGTTGGATATAATGTTCAATTGTCGATTAAGATTCAACGTTACCGTCAAGGTACGACCCAAAGAGTTACACTTTGGGCAACGAACATTTAACGGTGTTTTAATCGTTAATCACCGGATCACGAAATAATAATCGTAATAAAAGAAACGGGTAATTATTTAGAATAATTACTGAGAGCCGGATTAATATTATAATTAATTTGTTAATTATAATTAATATTAGATAATTAAAAGTAAAGAGATCATTGTTATAATTATGAGATAATTATGTGGAGTTGTGATTAGATTACAATTCTGATATTGATTATAATAAAAGATATACATATTATATCTTTAACTACTTCCAATTTAATCTCGTATATGCATCCATATAGTTATAATGGATATCTAATACTTGGGCTTATCATCTATCGTTGGAAATAAAAGAACAAGAAGGTTCCATAGTTTTTTTTTTGGTGGAGGCTTTTCAAAAAGTCCTCAAGAAATAGAAACAATATACGGAACTTCAATTTGTGTGGTTTTCTTGGCCGGTCGCAAACAGAAAAGCAAGAGGAGCACTTTTGAAGTTTTTAATTGGCTAGTAAATAAACTCTTTTGTTTCTTCGATTACGCATAAGGTAAGGTTTTGAACTTTATTCTCTTCAGATTTAGGTTTCGTTTGAAAGCGTTTCAAACGAACAAATCAAATTTCGTGGTCAACGATCATCTAGCGAGATCGTTCGTTGAACCAAGGTGTCTTTCTTGGATGTCACGATTCTTTAATTTTATTATAACCTATTTTGATTGTAATGAGATCACTGGTGGAAACGGTTTAGAACCGAACCTCGTGTACATGTTTTCCGCTGCGTTCAGTTTGTTTGACAAATTGACTAAAACTATTTTCTAAAAGTTACACGAAATATCCAACAGTAACAGAATCCGGATACCACCCATTGTGAGCCCTTCTGATTAGTGATGTTACAGAAGCCGAATTAACACAAGTATGGATGCTATCTTAATGTAGCTGACTCTGGATGCTACATGATTCGTAAAACAACCATTCTGAATCTCGCAAGCCAGGGAAGTTAAAGATCCAAATTAAACTAAGTCTGGATGAAACAGAATCCGAATACCACTCATTGTGAGTCCTTCAGATTAGTGGTGTTACAGAATCCGAATTCAACCAAGTATGGATGCTATCTGAATGTAGCTGACTCTGGATGCTATACGATTCGTAAAACAACCATTTTGAATCTCGCAGGCCAGGGAAGTTGAATGATCCAAATTAAACCGAGTCTGGATGAAACAGAATCCGGATACCACCCATTGTGAGTCCATCTGATTAGTGATGTTACAGAAGCCGAATTAACCCAAGTATGGATGCTATCTGAATGTAGCTGACTCTGGATGCTACACAATTCGTAAAACAACCATTTTGAATCTCGCAAGCCAGGGAATTTAAATGATCCAAATTAAACTGAGTCTGGATGAAAAAGAATCCAAATACCACCCATTGTGAGTCCTTCTGATTAGTGATGTTACAAAAGCCGAATTCAACCAAGTATGGATGCTATCTGAATGTAGACTCTGTATGCTATACGATTCGTAAAACAACCATTTTAAATCTCGCATGCCAGGGAAGTTGAATGATCCAAATTAAATTGAGTCTTGATGAAAAAGAATCCGAAACCACTCACTGTGAGTCCTTCTGATTATTGGTGTTACAGAATCCGAATTCAACCAAGCATGGATGCTATCTGATTGTAGCTGACTCTGGATGCTATACGATTCCTAAAACAACCATTCTGAATATCCCAAACCAGGGAAGTTGAACGATCCAAATTAAACCGAGTCTGGATGAAACAGAATCCGGATACCACCCATTGTGAGACCTTCTGATTAGTGATGTTACAGAAGCCGAATTAACACAAGTATGCATGCTATCTAAATGTAGCTGACTCTGGATGCTACACGATTCGTAAAACAACCATTCTGAATCTCGCAAGCCAGGGAAGTTAATGATCCAAATTAAACTAAGTCTTGATGAAACAGAATCCGAATACCACTCATTGTGAGTCCTTCAGATTAGTGGTGTTATAGAATCCGAATTCAACCAAGTATGGATGCTATCTGAATGTAGCTGACTCTGGATGCTATAGGATTCGTAAAACAACCATTCTGAAACTCGCAAGCCAGGGAAGTTGAATGATCCAAATTAAACCGAGTCTTGATGAAACAGAATCCGGATACCAACCATTGTGAGTCCATCTGATTAGTGATGTTACAGAAGCCTAATTAACCCAACTATGGATGCTATCTGAATGTAGCTGACTCTGGATGCTACACGATTCGTAAAACAACCATTTTGAATCTCGCAAGCCAGGGAAGTTAAATGATCCAAATTAAATCGAGTCTGGATGAAACAAAATCCGGATACCACCCATTGTGAGCCCTTCTGATTAGTGATGTTACAGAAGCCGAATTTACACAAGTATGGATGCTATCTTAATGTAGCTGACTCTGGATGCTACATGATTCGTAAAACAACCATTCTGAATCTCGCAAGCCAGGGAAGTTAAATGATCCAAATTAAACTAAGTCTGGATGAAAAAGAATCCGAATACCACTCATTGTGAGTCCTTCAGATTAGTGGTGTTACAGAATCCAAATTCAACCAAGTATGGATGCTATATGAATGTAGCTGACTCTGGATGCTATAGGATTCGTAAAACAATCATTCTGAATCTCGCAAGCCAGGGAAGTTGAATGATCCAAATTAAACCGAGTTTGGATGAAACAGAATCCGGATACCACCCATTGTGAGTCCATATGATTAGTGATGTTGCAGAAGCCTAATTAACCCAAGTATGGATGCTATCTGAATGTAGCTGACTCTGGATGCTACACGATTCGTAAAACAACCATTTTGAATCTCGCAAGCCAGGGAAGTTAAATGATCCAAATTAAACCGAGTCTGGATGAAACAGAATCCGGATACCACCCATTGTGAGCCCTTCTGATTAGTGATGTTACAGAAGCCGAATTAACACAAGTATGGATGCTATCAAAATGTAGCTGACTCTGGATGCCACACGATTCGTAAAATAACCATTCTGAATCTCGCAAGCCAGGGAAGTCAAATGATCCAAATTCAACTAAGTCTGAATGAAACAGAATCCGAATACCACCCATTGTGAGTCCTTCTGATTAGTGATGTACAGAAGCCGAATATAACCAAGTATGTATGCCATCTGAATGTAGCTGACTCTGGATGCTATACGATTCGTAAAACAACCATTTTAAATCTCGCATGCCATGGAAGTTGAATGATCCAAATTAAACCGATTCTAGATGAAACAGAATCCGAATACCACTCATTGTGAGTCTTTCTGATTAGTGGTGTTACAGAATCTGAATTCAACCAAGTATGGATGTTATCTGAATATAGCTGACTCTGGATGCTATAGGATTCGTAAAACAACCCATCGGAATCTCGTAAGCCAGGGAAGTTGAATGATCCAAATTAAACCGAGTCTGGATGATACATAACGCGATACCACCCATTGTGAGTCCTTCTGATCAGTGATGTTACAGAAGCCGAATTAACACAAGTATGGATGCTATCTAAATGTAGCTGACTCTGGATGCTACACGATTCGTAAAACAACCATTCTGAATCTCGCAAGCCAGGGAAGTTAATGATCCAAATTAAACTAAGTCTTGATGAAACAGAATCCGAATACCACTCATTGTGAGTCCTTCAGATTAGTGGTGTTATAGAATCCGAATTCAACCAAGTATGGATGCTATCTGAATGTAGCTGACTCTGGATGCTATAGGATTCGTAAAACAACCATTCTGAAACTCGCAAGCCAGGGAAGTTGAATGATCCAAATTAAACCGAGTCTTGATGAAACAGAATCCGGATACCAACCATTGTGAGTCCATCTGATTAGTGATGTTACAGAAGCCTAATTAACCCAACTATGGATGCTATCTGAATGTAGCTGACTCTGGATGCTACACGATTCGTAAAACAACCATTTTGAATCTCGCAAGCCAGGGAAGTTAAATGATCCAAATTAAATCGAGTCTGGATGAAACAAAATCCGGATACCACCCATTGTGAGCCCTTCTGATTAGTGATGTTACAGAAGCCGAATTTACACAAGTATGGATGCTATCTTAATGTAGCTGACTCTGGATGCTACATGATTCGTAAAACAACCATTCTGAATCTCGCAAGCCAGGGAAGTTAAATGATCCAAATTAAACTAAGTCTGGATGAAAAAGAATCCGAATACCACTCATTGTGAGTCCTTCAGATTAGTGGTGTTACAGAATCCAAATTCAACCAAGTATGGATGCTATATGAATGTAGCTGACTCTGGATGCTATAGGATTCGTAAAACAATCATTCTGAATCTCGCAAGCCAGGGAAGTTGAATGATCCAAATTAAACCGAGTTTGGATGAAACAGAATCCGGATACCACCCATTGTGAGTCCATATGATTAGTGATGTTGCAGAAGCCTAATTAACCCAAGTATGGATGCTATCTGAATGTAGCTGACTCTGGATGCTACACGATTCGTAAAACAACCATTTTGAATCTCGCAAGCCAGGGAAGTTAAATGATCCAAATTAAACCGAGTCTGGATGAAACAGAATCCGGATACCACCCATTGTGAGCCCTTCTGATTAGTGATGTTACAGAAGCCGAATTAACACAAGTATGGATGCTATCAAAATGTAGCTGACTCTGGATGCCACACGATTCGTAAAATAACCATTCTGAATCTCGCAAGCCAGGGAAGTCAAATGATCCAAATTCAACTAAGTCTGAATGAAACAGAATCCGAATACCACCCATTGTGAGTCCTTCTGATTAGTGATGTACAGAAGCCGAATATAACCAAGTATGTATGCCATCTGAATGTAGCTGACTCTGGATGCTATACGATTCGTAAAACAACCATTTTAAATCTCGCATGCCATGGAAGTTGAATGATCCAAATTAAACCGATTCTAGATGAAACAGAATCCGAATACCACTCATTGTGAGTCTTTCTGATTAGTGGTGTTACAGAATCTGAATTCAACCAAGTATGGATGTTATCTGAATATAGCTGACTCTGGATGCTATAGGATTCGTAAAACAACCCATCGGAATCTCGTAAGCCAGGGAAGTTGAATGATCCAAATTAAACCGAGTCTGGATGATACATAACGCGATACCACCCATTGTGAGTCCTTCTGATCAGTGATGTTACAGAAGCCGAATTCAACCAATTATGGATGCTATTTAAATGTAGCTGACTCTGGATGCTATACGATTCGTAAAACAACCATTTTGAATCTCGCAAGCCAGGGAAGTTGAATGATCCAAATTAAATTGAGTCTGGATGAAACAGAATCCGAAAACCACTCATTGTGAGTCCTTCTGATTATTGGTGTTACAGAATCCGAATTCAACCAAGAATGGATGCTATCTGATTGTAGCTGACTCTGGATGCTATACGATTTCTAAAACAACCATTCTAAATATCACAAACCAGGGAAGTTGAACGATCCAAATTAAACCGAGTCTGGATGAAACAGAATCCGGATACCACCCATTGTGAGACCTTCTGATTAGTGATGTTACAGAAGCCGAATTCAACCAAGTATGGATGCTATCTAAATGTAGCTGACTCTGGATGCTATACGATTCGTAAAACAACCATTTTGAATCTCGCAAGCCAAGGAAGTTGAATGATCCAAATTAAATCGAGTCTGGATGAAACAGAATTCGGATACCACCCATTGTAAGTCCTTCTGATTAGTGATGTTACAGAAGCCGAATTAACCCAAGTATGGATGCTATCTAAATGTAGCTAACTCTGGATGCTACACGATTCGTAAACAACAATTCTGAATCTCGCAAGCCAGGGAAGTTAAATGATCCAAATTAAACTGAGTCTGGATGAAACAGAATCCGAATACCACTCATTGTGAGTCCTTCAGATTAGTGGTGTTACAGAATCCGAATTCAACCAAGTATGGATGCTATCTGAATGTAGCTGACTCTGGATGCTAAAGGATTCGTAAAACAACCATTCTGAATATCGCAAGCTAGGGAAGTTGAATGATCCAAATTAAACCGAGTCTGGATGAAACAGAATCCGGATACCACCCATTGTGAGTCCATCTGATTAATGATGTTACAGAAGCCGAATTAACCCAAGTATGGATGCTATCTGAATGTAGCTGACTCTGGATGCTACACGATTCGTAAAACAACCATTTTGAATCTCGCAAACCAGGGAAGTTAAATGATCCAAATTAAACTGAGTCTGGATGAAACAGAATCCGAATACCACCCATTGTGAGTCCTTCTGATTAGTGATGTTACAGAATCTGAATTCAACCAAGTATGGACGTTATCTGAATATAGCTGACTCTGGATGCTATAGGATTCGTAAAACAACCCATCGGAATCTCGTAAGCCAGGGAAGTTGAATGATCCAAATTTAACCGAGTCTGGATGATACATAATGCGGATACCACCCATTGTGAGTCCTTCTGATCAGTGATGTTACAGAATCCGAATTCAACCAAGTATGGATGCTATTTAAATGTAGCTGACTCTGGATGCAATACGATTCGTAAAACAACCATTTTGAATCTCGCAGGCCAGGGAAGTTGAATGATCCAAATTAAACCGAGTCTGGATGAAACAGAATCCGGATACCATCCATTGTGAGTCCATCTGATTAGTGATGTTACAGAAGCCGAATTAACCCAAGTATGGATGCTATCTGAATGTAGCTGACTCTGGATGCTACACGATTCGTAAAACAACCATTTTGAATCTCGCAAGCCAGGGAATTTAAATGATCCAAATTAAACTGAGTCTGGATGAAAAAGAATCCGAATACCACCCATTGTGAGTCCTTCTGATTAGTGATGTTACAAAAGCCGAATTCAACCAAGTATGGATGCTATCTGAATGTAGACTCTGTATGCTATACGATTCGTAAAACAACCATTTTAAATCCCGCATGCCAGGGAAGTTGAATGATCCAAATTAAATTGAGTCTGGATGAAACAGAATCCGAAACCACTCATTGTGAGTCCTTCACAGAATCCGAATTCAACCAAGCATGGATGCTATCTGATTGTAGCTGACTCTGGATGCTATACGATTCCTAAAACAACCATTCTGAATATCCCAAACCAGGGAAGTTGAACGATCCAAATTAAACCGAGTCTGGATGAAACAGAATCCGGATACCACCCATTGTGAGACCTTCTGATTAGTGATGTTACAGAAGCCGAATTAACACAAGTATGGATGCTATCTAAATGTAGCTGACTCTGGATGCTACATGATTCGTAAAACAACCATTCTGAATCTCGCAAGCCAGGGAAGTTAATGATCCAAATTAAACTAAGTCTTGATGAAACAGAATCCGAATACCACTCATTGTGAGTCCTTCAGATTAGTGGTGTTACAGAATCCGAATTCAACCAAGTATGGATGCTATCTGAATGTAGCTGACTCTGGATGCTATAGGATTCGTAAAACAACCATTCTGAATCTCGCAAGCCAGGGAAGTTGAATGATCCAAATTAAACCGAGTCTTGATGAAACAGAATCCGGATACCACCCATTGTGAGTCCATCTGATTAGTGATGTTACAGAAGCCTAATTAACCCAACTATGGATGCTATCTGAATGTAGCTGACTCTGGATGCTACACGATTTGTAAAACAACCATTTTGAATCTCGCAAGCCAGGGAAGTTAAATGATCCAAATTAAATCGAGCCTGGATGAAACAGAATCCGGATATCACCCATTGTGAGCCCTTCTGATTAGTGATGTTACAGAAGCCGAATTAACACAAGTATGGATGCTATCTTAATGTAGCTGACTCTGGATGCTACATGATTCGTAAAACAACCATTCTGAATCTCGCAAGCCAGGGAAGTTAAATGATCCAAATTAAACTAAGTCTGGATGAAACAGAATCCGAATACCACTCATTGTGAGTCCTTCAGATTAGTGGTGTTACAGAATCCGAATTCAACCAAGTATGGATGCTATCTGAATGTAGCTGACTCTGGATGCTATAGGATTCGTAAAACAACCATTCTGAATCTCGCCAGCCAGGGAAGTTGAATGATCCAAATTAAACCGAGTCTGGATGAAACAAAATCCGGATACCACCCATTGTGAGTCCATCTGATTAGTAATGTTACAGAAGCCTAATTAACCCAAGTATGGATGCTATCTGAATGTAGCTGACTCTGGATGCTACACGATTCGTAAAACAACCATTTTGAATCTCGCAAGCCAGGGAATTTAAATGATCCAAATTAAACTGAGTCTGGATGAAAAAGAATCCGAATACCACCCATTGTGAGTCCTTCTAATTAGTGATGTTACAAAAGCCGAATTCAACCAAGTATGGATGCTATCTGAATGTAGACTCTGTATGCTATACGATTCGTAAAACAACCATTTTAAATCCCGCATGCCAGGGAAGTTGAATGATCCAAATTAAATTGAGTCTGGATGAAACAGAATCCGAAACCACTCATTGTGAGTCCTTCACAGAATCCGAATTCAACCAAGCATGGATGCTATCTGATTGTAGCTGACTCTGGATGCTATACGATTCCTAAAACAACCATTCTGAATATCCCAAACCAGGGAAGTTGAACGATCCAAATTAAACCGAGTCTGGATGAAACAGAATCCGGATACCACCCATTGTGAGACCTTCTGATTAGTGATGTTACAGAAGCCGAATTAACACAAGTATGGATGCTATCTAAATGTAGCTGACTCTGGATGCTACATGATTCGTAAAACAACCATTCTGAATCTCGCAAGCCAGGGAAGTTAATGATCCAAATTAAACTAAGTCTTGATGAAACAGAATCCGAATACCACTCATTGTGAGTCCTTCAGATTAGTGGTGTTACAGAATCCGAATTTAACCAAGTATGGATGCTATCTGAATGTAGCTGACTCTGGATGCTATAGGATTCGTAAAACAACCATTCTGAATCTCGCAAGCCAGGGAAGTTGAATGATCCAAATTAAACCGAGTCTTGATGAAACAGAATCCGGATACCACCCATTGTGAGTCCATCTGATTAGTGATGTTACAGAAGCCTAATTAACCCAACTATGGATGCTATCTGAATGTAGCTGACTCTGGATGCTACACGATTCGTAAAACAACCATTTTGAATCTCGCAAGCCAGGGAAGTTAAATGATCCAAATTAAATCGAGCCTGGATGAAACAGAATCCGGATACCACCCATTGTGAGCCCTTCTGATTAGTGATGTTACAGAAGCCGAATTAACACAAGTATGGATGCTATCTTAATGTAGCTGACTCTGGATGCTACATGATTCGTAAAACAACCATTCTGAATCTCGCAAGCCAGGGAAGTTAAATGATCCAAATTAAACTAAGTCTGGATGAAACAGAATCCGAATACCACTCATTGTGAGTCCTTCAGATTAGTGGTGTTACAGAATCCGAATTCAACCAAGTATGGATGCTATCTGAATGTAGCTGACTCTGGATGCTATATGATTCGTAAAACAACCATTCTGAATCTCGCAAGCCAGGGAAGTTGAATGATCCAAATTAAACCGAGTCTGGATGAAACAAAATCCGGATACCACCCATTGTGAGTCCATCTGATTAGTAATGTTACAGAAGCCTAATTAACCCAAGTATGGATGCTATCTGAATGTAGCTGACTCTGGATGCTACACGATTCGTAAAACAACCATTTTGAATCTCGCAAGCCAGGGAAGTTAAATGATCCAAATTAAACTGAGTCTGGATGAAACAGAATCCGGATACCACCCATTGTGAGTCCTTCTGATTAGTGATGTACAGAAGCCGAATACAACCAAGTATGTATGCTATCTGAATGTAGCTGACACTGGATGCTATACGATTTGTAAAACAACCATTTTAAATCTCGCATGCCAGGGAAGTTGAATGATCCAAATTAAACCGATTCTAGATGAAACAGAATCCGAATACCACTCATTGTGAGTCTTTCTGATTAGTGGTGTTACAGAATCTGAATTCAACCAAGTATGGATGTTATCTGAATATAGCTGACTCTGGATGCTATAGGATTCGTAAAACAACCCATCGGAATCTCGTAAGCCAGGGAAGTTGAATGATCCAAATTAAACCGAGTCTGGATGATACATAACGCGATACCACCCATTGTGAGTCCTTCTGATCAGTGATGTTACAGAAGCCGAATTCAACCAATTATGGATGCTATTTAAATGTAGCTGACTCTGGATGCTATACGATTCGTAAAACAACCATTTTGAATCTCGCAAGCCAGGGAAGTTGAATGATCCAAATTAAATTGAGTCTGGATGAAACAGAATCCGAAAACCACTCATTGTGAGTCCTTCTGATTATTGGTGTTACAGAATCCGAATTCAACCAAGAATGGATGCTATCTGATTGTAGCTGACTCTGGATGCTATACGATTTCTAAAACAACCATTCTAAATATCACAAACCAGGGAAGTTGAACGATCCAAATTAAACCGAGTCTGGATGAAACAGAATCCGGATACCACCCATTGTGAGACCTTCTGATTAGTGATGTTACAGAAGCCGAATTCAACCAAGTATGGATGCTATCTAAATGTAGCTGACTCTGGATGCTATACGATTCGTAAAACAACCATTTTGAATCTCGCAAGCCAAGGAAGTTGAATGATCCAAATTAAATCGAGTCTGGATGAAACAGAATTCGGATACCACCCATTGTAAGTCCTTCTGATTAGTGATGTTACAGAAGCCGAATTAACCCAAGTATGGATGCTATCTAAATGTAGCTAACTCTGGATGCTACACGATTCGTAAACAACAATTCTGAATCTCGCAAGCCAGGGAAGTTAAATGATCCAAATTAAACTGAGTCTGGATGAAACAGAATCCGAATACCACTCATTGTGAGTCCTTCAGATTAGTGGTGTTACAGAATCCGAATTCAACCAAGTATGGATGCTATCTGAATGTAGCTGACTCTGGATGCTAAAGGATTCGTAAAACAACCATTCTGAATATCGCAAGCTAGGGAAGTTGAATGATCCAAATTAAACCGAGTCTGGATGAAACAGAATCCGGATACCACCCATTGTGAGTCCATCTGATTAATGATGTTACAGAAGCCGAATTAACCCAAGTATGGATGCTATCTGAATGTAGCTGACTCTGGATGCTACACGATTCGTAAAACAACCATTTTGAATCTCGCAAACCAGGGAAGTTAAATGATCCAAATTAAACTGAGTCTGGATGAAACAGAATCCGAATACCACCCATTGTGAGTCCTTCTGATTAGTGATGTTACAGAATCTGAATTCAACCAAGTATGGACGTTATCTGAATATAGCTGACTCTGGATGCTATAGGATTCGTAAAACAACCCATCGGAATCTCGTAAGCCAGGGAAGTTGAATGATCCAAATTTAACCGAGTCTGGATGATACATAATGCGGATACCACCCATTGTGAGTCCTTCTGATCAGTGATGTTACAGAATCCGAATTCAACCAAGTATGGATGCTATTTAAATGTAGCTGACTCTGGATGCAATACGATTCGTAAAACAACCATTTTGAATCTCGCAGGCCAGGGAAGTTGAATGATCCAAATTAAACCGAGTCTGGATGAAACAGAATCCGGATACCATCCATTGTGAGTCCATCTGATTAGTGATGTTACAGAAGCCGAATTAACCCAAGTATGGATGCTATCTGAATGTAGCTGACTCTGGATGCTACACGATTCGTAAAACAACCATTTTGAATCTCGCAAGCCAGGGAATTTAAATGATCCAAATTAAACTGAGTCTGGATGAAAAAGAATCCGAATACCACCCATTGTGAGTCCTTCTGATTAGTGATGTTACAAAAGCCGAATTCAACCAAGTATGGATGCTATCTGAATGTAGACTCTGTATGCTATACGATTCGTAAAACAACCATTTTAAATCCCGCATGCCAGGGAAGTTGAATGATCCAAATTAAATTGAGTCTGGATGAAACAGAATCCGAAACCACTCATTGTGAGTCCTTCACAGAATCCGAATTCAACCAAGCATGGATGCTATCTGATTGTAGCTGACTCTGGATGCTATACGATTCCTAAAACAACCATTCTGAATATCCCAAACCAGGGAAGTTGAACGATCCAAATTAAACCGAGTCTGGATGAAACAGAATCCGGATACCACCCATTGTGAGACCTTCTGATTAGTGATGTTACAGAAGCCGAATTAACACAAGTATGGATGCTATCTAAATGTAGCTGACTCTGGATGCTACATGATTCGTAAAACAACCATTCTGAATCTCGCAAGCCAGGGAAGTTAATGATCCAAATTAAACTAAGTCTTGATGAAACAGAATCCGAATACCACTCATTGTGAGTCCTTCAGATTAGTGGTGTTACAGAATCCGAATTCAACCAAGTATGGATGCTATCTGAATGTAGCTGACTCTGGATGCTATAGGATTCGTAAAACAACCATTCTGAATCTCGCAAGCCAGGGAAGTTGAATGATCCAAATTAAACCGAGTCTTGATGAAACAGAATCCGGATACCACCCATTGTGAGTCCATCTGATTAGTGATGTTACAGAAGCCTAATTAACCCAACTATGGATGCTATCTGAATGTAGCTGACTCTGGATGCTACACGATTTGTAAAACAACCATTTTGAATCTCGCAAGCCAGGGAAGTTAAATGATCCAAATTAAATCGAGCCTGGATGAAACAGAATCCGGATATCACCCATTGTGAGCCCTTCTGATTAGTGATGTTACAGAAGCCGAATTAACACAAGTATGGATGCTATCTTAATGTAGCTGACTCTGGATGCTACATGATTCGTAAAACAACCATTCTGAATCTCGCAAGCCAGGGAAGTTAAATGATCCAAATTAAACTAAGTCTGGATG
The DNA here is from genome assembly GCF_002127325.2 of Helianthus annuus. Taxonomy (NCBI): domain Eukaryota; kingdom Viridiplantae; phylum Streptophyta; class Magnoliopsida; order Asterales; family Asteraceae; genus Helianthus; species Helianthus annuus. The sequence continues at coordinate 139,677,965 of NC_035444.2, read as the reverse complement.
AAACAGAATCCGAATACCACTCATTGTGAGTCCTTCAGATTAGTGGTGTTACAGAATCCGAATTCAACCAAGTATGGATGCTATCTGAATGTAGCTGACTCTGGATGCTATAGGATTCGTAAAACAACCATTCTGAATCTCGCCAGCCAGGGAAGTTGAATGATCCAAATTAAACCGAGTCTGGATGAAACAAAATCCGGATACCACCCATTGTGAGTCCATCTGATTAGTAATGTTACAGAAGCCTAATTAACCCAAGTATGGATGCTATCTGAATGTAGCTGACTCTGGATGCTACACGATTCGTAAAACAACCATTTTGAATCTCGCAAGCCAGGGAATTTAAATGATCCAAATTAAACTGAGTCTGGATGAAAAAGAATCCGAATACCACCCATTGTGAGTCCTTCTAATTAGTGATGTTACAAAAGCCGAATTCAACCAAGTATGGATGCTATCTGAATGTAGACTCTGTATGCTATACGATTCGTAAAACAACCATTTTAAATCCCGCATGCCAGGGAAGTTGAATGATCCAAATTAAATTGAGTCTGGATGAAACAGAATCCGAAACCACTCATTGTGAGTCCTTCACAGAATCCGAATTCAACCAAGCATGGATGCTATCTGATTGTAGCTGACTCTGGATGCTATACGATTCCTAAAACAACCATTCTGAATATCCCAAACCAGGGAAGTTGAACGATCCAAATTAAACCGAGTCTGGATGAAACAGAATCCGGATACCACCCATTGTGAGACCTTCTGATTAGTGATGTTACAGAAGCCGAATTAACACAAGTATGGATGCTATCTAAATGTAGCTGACTCTGGATGCTACATGATTCGTAAAACAACCATTCTGAATCTCGCAAGCCAGGGAAGTTAATGATCCAAATTAAACTAAGTCTTGATGAAACAGAATCCGAATACCACTCATTGTGAGTCCTTCAGATTAGTGGTGTTACAGAATCCGAATTTAACCAAGTATGGATGCTATCTGAATGTAGCTGACTCTGGATGCTATAGGATTCGTAAAACAACCATTCTGAATCTCGCAAGCCAGGGAAGTTGAATGATCCAAATTAAACCGAGTCTTGATGAAACAGAATCCGGATACCACCCATTGTGAGTCCATCTGATTAGTGATGTTACAGAAGCCTAATTAACCCAACTATGGATGCTATCTGAATGTAGCTGACTCTGGATGCTACACGATTCGTAAAACAACCATTTTGAATCTCGCAAGCCAGGGAAGTTAAATGATCCAAATTAAATCGAGCCTGGATGAAACAGAATCCGGATACCACCCATTGTGAGCCCTTCTGATTAGTGATGTTACAGAAGCCGAATTAACACAAGTATGGATGCTATCTTAATGTAGCTGACTCTGGATGCTACATGATTCGTAAAACAACCATTCTGAATCTCGCAAGCCAGGGAAGTTAAATGATCCAAATTAAACTAAGTCTGGATGAAACAGAATCCGAATACCACTCATTGTGAGTCCTTCAGATTAGTGGTGTTACAGAATTCGAATTCAACCAAGTATGGATGCTATCTGAATGTAGCTGACTCTGGATGCTATATGATTCGTAAAACAACCATTCTGAATCTCGCAAGCCAGGGAAGTTGAATGATCCAAATTAAACCGAGTCTGGATGAAACAAAATCCGGATACCACCCATTGTGAGTCCATCTGATTAGTAATGTTACAGAAGCCTAATTAACCCAAGTATGGATGCTATCTGAATGTAGCTGACTCTGGATGCTACACGATTCGTAAAACAACCATTTTGAATCTCGCAAGCCAGGGAAGTTAAATGATCCAAATTAAACTGAGTCTGGATGAAACAGAATCCGGATACCACCCATTGTGAGTCCTTCTGATTAGTGATGTACAGAAGCCGAATACAACCAAGTATGTATGCTATCTGAATGTAGCTGACACTGGATGCTATACGATTTGTAAAACAACCATTTTAAATCTCGCATGCCAGGGAAGTTGAATGATCCAAATTAAACCGATTCTAGATGAAACAGAATCCGAATACCACTCATTGTGTGTCTTTCTGATTAGTGGTGTTACAGAATCTGAATTCAACCAAGTATGGATGTTATCTGAATATAGCTGACTCTGGACGCTATAGGATTCGTAAAACAACCATTCTGAATCTCGCAAGCCAGGGAAGTTGAATGATCCAAATTAAACCGAGTCTGGATGATACATAATGCGGATACCACCCATTGTGAGTCCTTCTGATTAGTGGTGTTACAGAAGCCGAATTCAACCAAGTATGGATGCTATTTAAATGTAGCTGACTCTGGATGCTATACGATTCGTAAAACAACCATTTTGAATCTCGCAGGCCAGGGAAATTGAATGATCCAAATTAAACTGAGTCTGGATGAAAAAGAATCCGGATACCACCCATTGTGAGCCCTTCTGATTAGTGATGCTACAGAAGCCGAATTAACACAAGTATGGATGCTATCTAAATGTAGCTGACTCTGGATGCCACACGATTCGTAAAATAACCATTCTGAATCTCGCAAGCCAGGGAAGTCAAATGATCCAAATTAAACTAAGTCTGAATGAAACAGAATCCGAATACCACCCATTGTGAGTCCTTCTGATTAGTGATGTACAGAAGCCGAATATAACCAAGTATGTATGCCATCTGAATGTAGCTGACTCTGGATGCTATACGATTCGTAAAACAACCATTTTAAATCTCGCATGCCAGGGAAGTTGAATGATCCAAATTAAACCGATTCTAGATGAAACAGAATCAGAATACCACTCATTGTGAGTCTTTCTGATTAGTGGTTTTACAGAATCTGAATTCAACCAAGTATGGATGTTATCTGAATATAGCTGACTTTGGATACTATAGGATTCGTAAAACAACCATTCTGAATCTCGCAAGCCACAGAAGTTGAATGATCCAAATTAAACCGAGTCTGGATGATACATAATGCGGATACCACCCATTGTGAGTCCTTCTGATTAGTGATGTTACAGAAGCCGAATTCAACCAAGTATGGATGCTATTTAAATGTAGCTGACTCTGCGCAATAATTTCTGCCAGCTCGGCAGTAGCTATCTGGTTGTCGCGTCGAGGAGGCATTCTAGAAGAGGAAAACATGAAAGGAAACGAGTGAGATGATTGGATGAAGAGAATGAGATGAAACAAAATCAACAAAAGCAAAGATGGTGGTTATGCATCGCTAAGCAAACAAGCGACACATCATGTCTAATCAAAGTAAACGGGTCAAAAATAGTGTATCGCGAAGACATGTTCGCCTATAAGTGAACACTCACCCCATGAGTTCCCAGGTAAGAGTGACTGGTCCGATTATGTGGATTTGTACGAACACTCTAGCCTTAGACGGAAAACTCAGGGTACAGGCATTCACTCTTCCAGTTCGCACGTGTTCACACTATTAAAACCCGAAAACCTTGACGATATTTTTGACAATCCAAAGGGGTTCAAAACCTTATAACAGAGGGTTCAAAACCTAGTAATCAATCATCCTAGAACAGATGATTAATTTCCGAAGCGGATTCGGAATCGAAATTCTCGTTGTGGTTATCACCTAAGGATAGGTGATGTGCATGTTTTAAAATCTAAGCACAAGATAACTTGTGTTAGGGTCCTAGAAAGTTATAGTCTAGGTCAAAGCATTACTAATAACCTAATTCCCTATAACCATTGGCTCTGATACCAACTCTTCTGTCACACCCCGGCCGCGTATAACATGCAACCGCGGCGGAAACGCCGGGGAGTGTTGGGACAGAATTAAATTGTTTCATAACCATGGAAATTAAAGTTACATTTTTATTTATCAAACAGAAGTGTTACATTGTCTTAAACAGGAAACAAAGAGTTCATAGCATAATTAAACTAATCTATCTTCATTTTTAGTCTCTAAGGCACAGGTCCGCCCTAGTGTCATGATCATCATCCTATGGAATAGCTCCTGAAAACACATGTGAAAGTAGGTACGTCAGCATAAAAATGCCTGTGAGATACATAGGTTTGTGAAAATGGGATTCATGACTTGAGTTTAAAGAAATGTTTAATAACAGTCAGTCATGAACCTTGTAATTTGTCTTGCTTTGTAAACCATTTGAAATGTCTATGTTCAATGTAAACCACCAAGTATGTATATCAATGTCAAAATGTTTATGTTTAATGTAGATCATGTAATGTGTACCCAGAATATATCTTGTATGGTAAGTGAGATGTATCAACTAAACCATATGTAAAATGCACAAAACAAGGTGTTGAAGTAAAACATGGTTTAAATCAACGTTATGTTTTGTGGAACAATGCATGCTCTACTGATATTAACATTTATGCGGTATTGTGAAATATGCATACATCCAAGCCTTGAGACTGTGGCGATAAACCCTTAAACAAATTAATGGTTTATCTAAGTTATGTATATCGAATTCGGTCATTCCTTCCAATCCAATCAAACCCAGGATTTCAGGAATGGGAGTTGTCAATTCCTATGGTAGCACTACCTACTAACGAATGGCGTGATCAATGTTAATGAATGTATTGTTCCATGTTAAACAAACCAAATGTCATACCAAAATGAAGGCATGTGATGTAAACAATTGTACTAAGTATGCACACAATGGGCATAAATAGCATGAAATGTAATGTGAAACAATGTACTAAGTACGCACACAATGGGCATACATAGCATGAAATGTACTGTAAAAGAATGTAGTAAGTACGCACACAATGGGCATACATAGCATGAAATGTAATGTAAAACAATGTACTAAGTACGCACACAATGGGCATACATAGCATGAAATGTAATGTAAAACAATGTACTAAGTACGCACACAATGGGCATACATAGCATGAAATGTAATGTAAAACAATGTACTAAGTACGCACACAATGGGCATACATAGCATGAAATGTAATGTAAAACAATGTACTAAGTACGCACACAATGTGGGCGATTTTGGCGATCAACAGAAACCCTAGCTTTCTTCTTCGTTTGTTCTTGCTGATCTTCTTCTTGATTGATTTGGGTTAGCAATTGTGGTGTTGTCGTTCCTTCTGAGTAAGGATACTAGACTTCACCGTGGTTACTAATCTTTTGGCGTCAGGATTAGGGTTAGTTCTTGTTTTACGGCTAGGGTTTATTGCTAATTTCGCTTGAGTTCTCTTCTGTTCGGATTCTTTGTACGTTGCATGCTCCTAGAATTCGTGTGGTATGGATTATAGTCAGTTCAAGCCATCGGATATGGATGCAAGACATGTGAAGCCACCGGATATACTGTTGTCATCGTCAAACCCTAATCAGGGTTTTGATGAGGTGTATGAAAACGCTGATTCAACCCCAGGTACGGCTCCGGTTCGTGGCATTGGATTAAGGGTAACAAACATTGAAGGTAATACAATGATGCCAAGGAGGGGGCTGTATTCTACGAATAATTCATCGATCCTTGATGGGTTGGAGTCCATATCTATACCTGTTACACGGGATTATATGGGGGGAAGTACGAATTTATTCAATGATTGCCATATTGATCAGAATATATATGGAGAGAAGGGGTACTCGTCTGGATCACAACCGAGCTCATCGACATCTGGGGCTGATTCAAAGAAGCCGGAGGGGAAGGAAGATAATAGTCAGAAGCCGTCTTTTGCAAGGGTGGTTCAGAATAGAAAGGTTAGTGCTAAAGTCAACTTCAGAACGATGGAGAACACTGAAACTATAGATGGAGTGGATGTTGTTATTCCGTTAGCATCGGTAAAGCAAGTTAGTGATCGTTATGCTAATACTTTATATGGATATTTCTTGGGTAAAAGGCTTGCGTTTCCTGTGGTAGACTATTTTGTTAAAAATAACTGGGTGAAATATGGCTTGTCAAGGTTAATGATGAACTCAAAAGGCTTCTTTTTCTTTAAGTTCAAAACAAAAGAGGGAATGGATAAGTTGTTGGAAGAAGGGCCGTGGATGATCAGGAATGTTCCAATAATCTTAAAGGAATGGTCCCCGTCTGTCGCAGTGGAAAAAGAGGACATTACTTCAGTCCCGGTTTGGGTAAAAATGCATGAAGTTCCGTTGGTAGCTTTCACTGAGGAAGGACTTAGTCTTTTAGCTTCTAAAATAGGAACTCCCAAGATGCTAGATTCTTTCACGGCAAATATGTGTCTAGAATCATGGGGACGTAGCAGTTTTGCTAGAGCTTTAATTGAGGTACATGCAGGCTCAGATCTGAAAAAGAGCATTACTATTGCTATCCCTTCACTTGATGGGAAAGGATTTACTAAAGAAGAGGTTAAATTAGAATATGATTGGGTCCCGATGAGATGCCCTACTTGCTGTGTTTTTGGGCATGATGAAACTTCTTGTCCGAAACACCCGAGACCGGCTCCGGAGGAGGATAATCGAAAGGAGGATGAGGGTTACCAAGAAGCTGTGAAAAAAGCGAAGAAAAGTTATAACCCAGGAATTCAGATGAAAAACTTGAAGCAAAGATTGGTGTATCGACCTGTTGCTAAACCAAAATCAAAAGATAATGTGCGTCAGAATGAGAATAAGGTTCCCATGTCGAATCAGTTTGAGGCATTGCGAGATGAGGTGGGGGTGGATGATGTGGAGTTTGAGAAAGGAAATACAGAAGCCAGGCCGCTGAATCCTGAAAATATTAAAAGTGGTAACACAAAACCAAGTGTCGATGAGCTGATTGTAGATGAGGTAAAGATTGATGACCTGCTGGCTGATATTCCTAAGTATAAGGATAAGAAAAACGGAAACCAACAAATGAGAAGCACTAACACTGCTGGTGATAGTAAAAAAGATGGAAAAAAGTCTGAGGGTGCAAGCACACCCGGTCAAGCGGGTGTTGATGGGTAGTTTAGCTGCATGGAACATTAGAGGGTTGAACCACCCGCTTAAACAGAAAGAGGTTCGGCAGCTGATTAAGGATAACAATTTACATGTGTGCGCAATTCTGGAAACTCATGTTAATACGTTAAACGTTCAGAATGTTTGTAAAAATCTGTTTGCTTCGTGGAGTTGGGCTAACAACGCGGTTCACTGCAATAAGGGTATTCGAATAATGGTGGGATGGGATGTCAATCTGGTGGATGTAATGGTTCTTGCGCAATCTGACCAAGTTATCCATACTCAAATTCTTTTTAAAGCAGATCGGAAAGCAGTGTTTTGCTCGTTTGTATATGCTGATAATCATTACAAGAATAGAAGAGCTCTATGGGAAAACTTATGTATGCATCAATCCTTCATGCGAGATAAACCATGGATTCTCATGGGCGATTTCAACTGTTCTTTATTCCTTGAAGATACTCTTTCGGGTTCCTCGTCTAATAATATAGGGATGGCTGAGTTTAAGGATTGCGTTGAGTCCATAGAGGTGTTTGACGTTAATAGTTCGGGTCTTCACTACACCTGGACAAATAAACAGCAGAACCAACGGGCGGTGTTTAAGAAAATTGATCGAATCCTGGGAAATACGAAATTCATAGACACGTTCCACTCGGCTGCTGCATGCTTTAGGCCGTATCGGTTGTCGGATCACACCCCGGGTATTCTAGTATTGCCAAATATTACTAGAGAAAAACCAAAACCGTTCAAGTTCGTTAATCTTTTAGCGGATAAAGAAGGATTTGAGGAGGAGGTTAAACGAATATGGAGCTTGGATATTCAGGGAGTGAACATGTTTAAAATTGTTAAGAAGCTGAAGCTGTTAAAGACTCCATTACGAAAACTCATGAAGCAACAGGGAAACTTACATGAGAATGTCATTCGGGCTAGGAAGGAGGTTGATGAGTGTCAAAGTGCCATTGATAATGACCCAACAAATTCTGAGTTATTGGAAAAAGGCACGAAATTACTTCAGGTATACAAGTTAGCGGTGCGAGATGAAGCCTTGTTTCTTCAACAGAAATCTAAATTGGACTGGTTAGATCTGGGCGATTCGAATACCAAGTATTTCCATAATGTTGTCAAAGCGAAAAATCACCGGAGTCGAATATTTTCAATTAAGGATGCGAGTGGTAAACGCTTTGAAGGTGATATGGTGTATGATGCTATGGTTGATCATTATGCAAAGTTCTTTGGATCGACAATGAATGTTAGTATGCAGCCAACACCGGATCTGTTCCATACAAAGTTGACAAATGAGAAGGCAGAGTGGATGGTAAGACAAGTTACGGATGATGAGATTAAAAAAGCTATGTTTTCGATAGCAGGAAATAAAGCTCCGGGGCCTGATGGATATACTTCGGTATTCTTTAAAAGGGCGTGGAATGAGGTGGGTAATGATGTGTGCAATGCGGTGAAAGAGTTCTTCCATAATGGCAAACTTCTTCAACAACTTAATCACACAGTGATCTCGTTAATACCTAAGGTCCCAACTCCTGATTCTATAACGGATTATAGGCCAATATCGTGCTGTAATACGTTATATAAGTGTATTAGCAAAATTATCAGTGACCGGATGAAGAATGGCTTGGCGGACATCGTTAGTATTAACCAGTCCGCTTTTGTCCCGGGGAGAAGGATTTCGGACAACATTCTTTTAACACAGGAGCTTATGCATAACTATCACCGGAATTTTGGTCCTCCTAGATGTGCGTTCAAGATAGATATCCAGAAGGCGTATGATACGGTCGAAGGGAGTTTTTTGGAAAACACTCTGAAAGGGTTTGGGTTTCATGCTAAAATGATTAAGTGGGTTATGGCGTGCGTCTCATCTACGTCATTTTCGCTAGCAATCAACGGTAACCTTTTTGGGTATTTTAAAGGGAAACGAGGTCTCCGGCAAGGAGATCCAATGTCTCCGTATCTTTTTACGATGGTGATGGAAGTTCTTACGTTGCTATTAAACCGGCAGGTATCGCTATCTAATAACTTCAGGTTCCATAATAAATGTGAAAAGCAAAGTATTATAAACTTGTGTTTTGCGGATGATTTATTTATATTTGCTAGAGGCGACTATAAATCCGCTCAGGTCATAATGACGGCTATTAACATGTTTAAATCTATGTCGGGTCTGGTTCCTAGCATGGCGAAGAGTACAGTTTTCTTTGGGAATGTTAAGGATCAGGAGAAAGCAAGAATCCTTAGTATTATGCCGTTTGAGGAGGGGGTTCTTCCAGTTCGCTACTTGGGGGTTCCGCTTGTTTCTACTCGGCTGAAATATAAGGATTGTAAAAGGCTAATTGAGAGTATGGAATCAAGAATCACTGACTGGAAAGCTAAATGTTTGTCTTTTGCGGGTAGAGTGCAGCTGATTCGTTCGGTTTTGGCATCTATGCATATATATTGGGCTTCGGTCTTTATTTTACCGAAACGGGTTATAGAGGAGCTGGAGGAGAAGATGAGATGCTTTTTGTGGTCTCAAGGGAATAAGATCAAAGGCAAAGCGAAGGTCAGATGGAAAACGGTTTGTCGTCCGAGATGTGAAGGGGGGTTGGGTATTCGTAGAGTACAAGATATGAACATCGCCTTAATGGCTTCTCATATATGGAGCTTGGTTAATAATAGACAATCTCTTTGGGTTAAATGGATCCATTCATACCGTATTAGAGATAGAAGTGTTTGGGATATTCCGCTTAAGAATGATGCTTCGTGGACTTGGAGAAAATTGCTTCAGTTACGACCGATTATACGCAACTACATATGGGTAAAGGTTGGGGATGGTACTGGCACGATGATTTGGTTTGATAAGTGGCATGAGATATGTCCGATTAGCTCCTTTATCACTCCTAGATTGATAGCAAATGCGGGATTCAACCTAAATTCTAAGCTGGCGGAAATTCTAGTTAATGGTGAATGGAGATGGCCGATGGAATGGGTGAACCGGTTTCCTTTGCTTCAACACGTTCAAGGGTTTCAGCTGGATCCCCTCCGCAAGGACGAAATAAAATGGAGAACACGACAGGGGGTTGATACCGGATTTTCTTCCTCTACGGTTTGGGATGATCTCAGGATAGGTCATGATGAAGTGCAATGGGCCAAGGTTGTGTGGTTTCCTCAAGCTATTCCAAGGCACGCTTTTCTCATGTGGTTGATTCTTAATACTAAACTAAAGACACAGGATATCATGAGTAGATGGCACGCTTCAGGAAATGCAAATTTTAATCTTATGTGTTGCTCGCTATGTACGAGAGGCCCAGACTCACATGAGCATTTGTTCTTTGAGTGTGAGTATGCATCTAGAGTTTGGGATGGGGTGAAAGATCGTGCTAATATGGCGTCGACCCAGCATCATTGGACCCAGATTCTGGATTACTTAATGAATATTGCGGCTTCCAAATCAGCTGATCATATCATTTCAAAAATGGTGGTAAGTGCGGCTGCATATTTCGTTTGGGATGAGCGGAATGCTAGACTTTTTTCGACCAGGAAAAGGAGCAGAGATCAGCTTGTGGATATCATTCTAAACACAGTGAGAATGAAGCTTCAGACAATGCGGTTTAGAGCATCCAGTCGGACTGAAAGAGCGTTACAACAGTGGAGGCTGCCCCGTGGATTGCTGGTAGCGGATGATGATTGCGGCTAGTGTCGTGTGTCTGTTTTTATGTAGTGGCCTCCTTGTTTGGTAGGAGTGTGTCTTTTGCGTTTGTCTTGTTGTCTCGTTTGTTTTCGAGTTGTAACTCCCCTGTTTTATGTTGCTTGGGAGAACTGTGAAGTGCTTTAGCTTCACACTTGGTTTATTTTTTGATATAAAATTCACCGGGGTAACCCTTTACCCAAAAAAAAAAAAAGTACGCACACAATGGGCATACATAGCATGAAATGTAATGTAAAACAATGTACTAAGTATGCACACAATGGGCATACATAGCATGAAATGTAATGAAATCATGTACTATAATGTACTAACGAATCATAGCAGGTATATGATGTGAAAACATGGAAAGCATGAAAGTAACAAGTAGGCACATGTGTTTCACCCCATAACAGTTTGGAAAACAGTAAAAGAGGGGTTCAATGTACTCACCTGAGATTGCTTTGAAGTTCTTGTATAATAACCAAATAATGCTAGATCACGGAATATCAAACGACACCTAATAGGTAGCTATGTTAATATACCGGACCTAAATCGGAAGGATCGGATAGTATGCGGGTTCGTAAACCAAACGAGTATGGAGACTCGTGTAACATGGTTTAACAAAGCCTACATACTAAAATGAAACCTAACCTAAGTGCTTACGGCCCATTACGACCCGTTTAGGTAGCTTATGCTACCTTAACGCGTCGTTCGCGTAGAACGCGCTTGGAACGCCTAACATCATGACCACAAGGTATAACCTCGGAAGGTTACAGCTATGGTCACCTAAGGTGTTTGGTCGGATCCTATTGATCGACCAAATGGGTCGGGTTCGAAAGTATAAGCGATGGTTTAGATCGCTTACCTTACGACCCTATATAAGCACTACACTAAAAGTGACGAGCTAAGCATGTTAGAACATGCTTAACTAAGTTTAGAAAACAGGTTTGGCATCAAAACAAACGGCTTTGATGCACACGAGTAGTTTGGTTACAAAATACGCAAGAATGCGCATTTTGGCCGAAACTACGACTCGTCACTGAGCCTAGATAACGTGGTAATCAGTAGGTATAGTCACTACGGACTATAGCCATCGTGATCACGCTCACGTTATGAAGTTCCATGAACTTCGTGTTGACCATAGGCTGGTCACATAGAAAGTCAAACAAAACTTTGACTTTCGGACTCGAAAAGCGAATAAAAGAACGAAAGAACACTTACGGAGGGTCCCGAATGCTAATCTAGATCAAAATGGCTCAGGTATGAAACAAAGGTTCCAACTTAGAGCTTTTGATCAGATTTTTGTGGGTTTTAACCAAAAGGGGGGGGGGTTATTTATAGGAAAAGTAAAGCCGTTAGGATCGTTTCTTGAATATCGTGTAACGATCTGACCCGTACACTTGTCGAAATGTTGTGGTGCCTTATTTTGCCCCCACCATAAGAATCCGACACGTGGCATTGCCCTTTGGGTGATCGAAAGGCCAACTGCAAGTGGATCAAACATTGAATCTGGTCTGCTTGTCTGATGCGGCCCGCGTGAAGGTGCAGGCCAAACTAATGCGGGCCGCCTATCATATACAGTTGGGCGATTTTTGTTCATCATGAACCCTAATTCTTCGTTGAGATTCGTTTGTATAACAGTCTGTGATTAGAGTTTGTGCTTCAAATCTCTATAACGAACTAGTTAGCAATAGTAATCAATCTGAAGTTAGGGTTTAATTTCGTTTCTTTCTCAATCGCCGCCATAGTTGCTGATTTGAGATTCTTTTCATATTAATCTGGTTGTTATTGGTCGCGGTTAACTGAGATTAATTTAGCTAGATTGATACACTGGATTAATGAGTTAAGGATTGATATTGGCGCTAGGGTTTCAGGTATAGGGTTTCTGTTTGTTCGTTTTCGTCGGCTAGAGTGGTTGTTTCAGTTGCTGTTACGTGTGCATGGAGGGTAGAAGTCATGGTACGATGGAGGATGGTATCCCTCCAGGGTCGGAAGAGAAATCACCACCTGTCTGTGGGATAGGGTTACGGGTGACGAACATTGAGGGGAATAATCTGTTCCCTAGACGAGGTATTTACTCTACCAACAATCATTCGGTGATTGATGGTTTGTTGGAAATCTCAAAACCTGTGGAAGTGAAATCTGGTTCGGCTTATGGAGGAAGTGTTATGGCGGCGGATATCGATACCCATGCAAACCCTAGGAATTCAGGAAAATATGGCTCGGCTTCTGAAGGGAATGTCATGGCGGCTGATCAGGGTTTTATGGGTAACAAGCATACGGATGTGTCTAAACATGCTTCCTACGCGGATTTGGTGAAAAATCAAAAGGTGCAACAAGTGAATTTCAGGTCTCTTGCTTGTTCGGTGCAACATGAAGATTGTGACATTGTTCTTCCTGTGGAATCTGTTCGGGTAGTTCAAGACAAGCTAGCGAATACCTTGTTTGGATATTTTTTGGGTGACCGAATTGCGTTCCCTGTAGTTGATTACTTTGTCAAGAATAACTGGAAAAAATTTGGATTGCAGAAGTCAATGATGAACGCGAATGGTTTTTTCTTTTTTAAGTTCGAAGACCGGAAAGGGATGTTGGATGCTCTAGCTGCTGGCCCGTGGCTGATAAGATCGCAACCATTTTTTCTTCAAGAATGGACTCCTAATACCAAGCTAGAGAAAAAGGAGGTAAAGAAAGTTCAACTGTGGGTGAAAGTTCATGAAGTCCCGATTGCGGCGTACACGGAAGATGGCCTTAGTATGATTGCGACTACTATAGGTGAGCCGAAAATGCTTGATTCGTACACAACGTCTATGTGTGTAGATAATTGGGGTCGTAGTAGTTTTGCTCGGGCCCTTGTAGAGGTGACAGCGGAAAAAGAGCTTAAAGAAAGAGTAACTATGGCTATTCCCAATCTGAATGGAGACGGTTTTACGAAGGAAACTATGTACGTTGAATACGAATGGAATCCGTTAAGATGCTCGTCATGTTGTGTCTTTGGTCACTCTAATGAGTCTTGTCCTAAGAAGCCGAAACCTGCTGTTCAAAAAGGTGGTACTACGCTAGCTAATCAAGGTAGATCGAAGACAAAGTCTACTCCTAAAATTGATGAGGATGGGTATATGGGTGTGCATAACAAGAAAGTGGCCAGGAAAACGGGTATTAACATACCAAAACCGAAACCAAAGTTTGAGTATAGACCGATCTCTAATAGTCGTAAAGCTGATTTGAAACTTAAATCGATTTCAACGGGTTTTCAATCCTCAAATCCGTTTGATGTGTTAAATTCTGCTGATGCGGATGAAGGGCAAAGTAGCAAACAACATAACGGAGATGGATATGATGACTCTGATGATGAGGAGGTGATAGAAATTTACAATGAGACGAACGAATTCCTCGTAGGTGAATCGTCAAAATCGAGTAACTCTAAAGGGGCAAGCACTCCTTCTCCGATGGTTACTGATGGTTAGTCTGGCTACATGGAATATTAGGGGGTTGAACCGTCCTCTCAAGCAAAATGAGGTTCGTCAGGTGGTGAAGGAAAATGGGGTTAGTTTTTGTGCGATTCTCGAGTCTCATGTAGATATTAATAAACTTGATAGAGTGTGCAGTTCAGTTTTCCGGAATTGGGAATGGACGTCTAATGGTGGCTATTGTGATAGAGGTACTCGTATCATTATTGGATGGGATCCGGATGTCTTTAATATAATGGTTTTAGCTCAAACTTCTCAAGTGATACATGTGCAAATGACGATTAAAAGCGACAAAAAGGTTATCTTCTGTTCGATTGTTTATGCTTCTAATTCCTATATTACTAGGAGAGATTTATGGAGCCATTTGGCTAGACATAAAGTTCTAGTGGGTAATCAACCTTGGATTTTAATGGGTGATTTTAACTCTGCGTTGAATTTGGAAGATAAATCAATGGGATCCTCTGGTATCTCTACTAGTATGCGGGACTTTCAAGAGTGTGTTAATCAGCTTCAAGTGGCAGATATTAAAAGCATAGGTTTCCACTTCACGTGGACTCAAAAGCCAAAGAAAGGGGTTGGTTTACTAAAGAAGATCGATAGAGCCATGAGTAACATTCATTTTGTTAGTGACTACCCGGAAGCGGTGGCGATGTTTCAACCATATCGTGTATCGGACCATTGCCCGTGCATTCTTAGAATCAACAAGACAGTAAGGAGAAAAGCAAGTTCTTTCAAGTTTGCAAACTTTTTGGTTTATAAACCGGGTTATTTGGATGTGGTTAAGAATAATTGGGATCTGGCAATTTCGGGAGTGCATCAATTCCGTTTGGTCAAAAAGCTTCGTGCTCTTAAGTCTCCTCTTAGATCTCTTTTATTTAAGCAGGGTAATCTTCATAAAAAGGTAGAAGAGATGCGTGGGAAATTGGATGCCATTCAGAGGGATGTAGAGAAAGATCCGTTCAATGAAAGCGCTAGACGTGAAGAAGTCGCGGCTACTCGTGCATTTCAAGAAGCGTGCCTGGATGAGGAAAGATTTCTAAAGCAAAAATCTAAAGTGGCTTGGTTACGAGCGGGGGATGCCAACTCAAAATTTTTTCATTTGTCGCTGAAATCTAGAAACCATCGAACTCGTATTGAAGGCATTACGGATGTAAATGGGATGTTTTGTGAAGGTCAGGCAGTTCCGGAAGCTTTTGTCAATTTTTATGAGACGTTCTTAGGGAGTGAAGGGGATACGTCTTCGGTTCTGTCGCCGGAGATGTTTCATAATCGTCTAAGCCGGAACGTTGCGGATTTCATGGTTCGGTCTATTACAGTGGAGGAGGTAAAATCGGCTATTTTGCTATTGGTAATGATAAAGCTCCGGGTCCTGATGGCTACACAGCGGCCTTTTTCAAGAGCTCGTGGGATATTGTTGGAACGGATGTTACAAATGCCGTTATGGATTTTTTTAATGCAGGCCGGTTGCTTCAAGAGATAAATCATACTCTTATTGTGCTATTACCGAAAATGACTACCCCTGCTACGGTAAAAGACTTTCGACCCATTGCTTGTTGTAATGTAATTTACAAGTGCATCAGTAAAATTCTGTCGGATCGGTTGAAGGTGGCCCTTAATGACATTGTTAGTATTAATCAATCAGCCTTCGTTCCTGGTAGGAAAATATCGGACAATATTCTTCTCACGCAGGAATTAATGCATAATTATCATAAAGATTATGGCCCTCCTAGGTGTGCATTTAAGGTTGACATACAAAAGGCTTACGACACTGTGGATTGGAAATTTCTTGAAGATGTATTGCTGGGTTTCGGCTTCAATCAGCTGATGATTAAGTGGATCATGCTTTGTGTCTCTACTCCATCTTATTCTATTTGTGTGAATGGTAGTGTTCATGGTTATTTCAAGGGCAAACGGGGCCTCCGACAAGGAGACCCTATATCTCCTTACCTATTCACATTGGTGATGGAAGTTTTGACGTGTCAGTTACAACATGCCTCTTCTATTGATTCATCCTTCAGGTTCCATAACAAATGCCAACGTCAACGCATTATAAACCTGTGCTTTGCGGATGATTTGTTTCTGTTTGCTAGGGGGGACGTGAGGTCGGTTTCATGTATTATGAATGCTCTTTCTCAATTTTCTCATATGTCGGGCTTGATTCCCAATGTTCAAAAGAGTACCAGCTTTTTTTGTAATGTTCCGCAGCATGTTAAGGAGGCTATTCTAGGAATCATGCCGTTTGTTGAAGGTGAGTTACCGGTCAGGTATTTGGGGGTCCCGTTGATTTCGACTAGGCTCTTATACAAAGACTGTAGTATTTTAATTGAGAGATTGGAGAAGCGTATTTTAAATTGGAGGAATCGCCTTTTGTCTTTTGCGGGTAGGCTTCAGCTGATGCTCTCTGTCTTATCTTCTATGCACATTTTTTGGGCTTCCGTGTTAATTCTTCCGGCTAGAGTTATCAAGGAGTTAGAAACAAAAATGAGTAATTTTCTGTGGTCTCAAGATACTTCATTTCAAAGAGGGAAAACTAAAGTTTCGTGGAACTCTATATGTAAGCCGAAATACGAAGGGGGTCTTGGGTTGCGAAGGATTCAAGATGTCAATATGGCTCTTATGGTTTCGCATATATGGAGTATTATTACCAAGCGGGATTCTCTTTGGGTGCAATGGATATACTCTAACAGGTTAAGGAATTCTAACTTCTGGGAGTGCAGGATTCCTTCAGTGTGTTGCTGGAGTTGGAGGAAGATTTTGCAGTTACGACCAATTATTAGGAATTTTATTTGGTCAAAACTTGGTGACGGGGGGATGACATCCGCATGGTATGACCGTTGGTGTGAGTGCGGCCCTTTAGCCAGATTCATATCTCCTCGTATTATTCATGCAGCTGGGTTTTCCCTTCAGGATTCGGTCAGTAATGTCTGGGCGGATGGCTCGTGGAAGTGGCCTGCGGCTTGGAGAGATTTATTTCCGGTATTGATTCAGCTTGATACCATACGGCTTACTCCGAACCGTAGAGACCGTCTTCTTTGGAAGGATGGGGATAAATCGTTTGAGTATTCGTCTGCGTGCGTGTGGGATTCTATCCGTGCCAGGGAGACGGAAGTAGAATGGGGGAAAGTGGTTTGGTTTTCTCAATGCATTCCTCGGCATGCTTTCCTTATGTGGCTTATCATGCGTAGGAAACTCTTGACTCAGGATAAAATTCTTCAATGGGATCTGTCGAGAAGAAAGAATATGAACATGATGTGCTGTTTATTGTGTTTCGAAAATAATGACTCTCTCGAGCATCTGTTTTTCGAATGTAAGTTCTCGACTCAGATTTGGCTCTCAGTTAGGGATAAGGTGAATATGGCCACTGTTGAACCGAAGTGGACTGATGTGATAAATTGGCTCTTAGCGAGAGGAGCGTCTAAATCGGTTTTCAATTACTCTAGCCGTCTCACAGTTGCAGCTTCAGCGTACTTCATTTGGCAAGAGCGTAATGCTAGACTGTTTAAAAATCAAACAAGACCTCCGGATACTATTACCTCCTTGATTCTTCAGACTGTTCGATACAAACTTATGGGAGCTAAGTACAAAAGAATGGATAAAATTAGACGCTTTCTAGAGGTGTGGGATATTCATGAGGATGGGATGCTAGAAGACGCGGGCTAGACTGTATTGATAGGTGTCTAAGTTTTTTAGCCTAGATGTTTGTCTAGTGGTTTTGTTTGCGTGCTTGTTTTCTGGTTCTTTCTGGTTTACTTTCATGGGGGGTTGTCCCATGTTAGAACTAGTATGGACTCTCCATACTACTTGTTTTTATGTGTTTGTGAATATATAGAATCACCGGGGTAACCCTTTACCCAAAAAAAATAATGCGGGCCGCCTGGGGGGCAGATCAGACAACAAGTTTCAGAATTTACAGTTTAGGTCCCTGTTGCATGTTTAAGCTATTTCCGACACTTCTAAGGCCGGTAAAGCCAACTTTAAGGCCCTAAAATGATGCCTAAACATTGTGGACATGAAACAAGTTCAAAAATATGTCGGATGTTGGTTCGTTTGGCCATATGATCGCGATGTTCGGTTAATTACGACGGAATGCGCATAAGCGCGAAAAACGATCCAAATTACGCGAGGAATGGATTTTTCTCATGCCAAACACTAAGGCATAATATAAGGATGCTTACATAAATTTTTGGAGTGAAAATTGGTATTTTTTGGGGCGATTTGGGCGATTTGGTTTTTTTCGTGCATCTTGATTATCATCTCGGATTTCATTGATCCTTCGAAAGAGATAATCAATCAAGTATTATCATCAGGGTATTGTGTTCTTGGGTTCCGTATTTTTCTTGAAGTTGGCGGCGGTTTTCTTTATCTTTGACTAGGGTTCCGTATACAAGTGGGGGACAAAGACAGATTAACATTAATTCTTTGTCTGTTTCTTGTTTCAAGGTTGTCGTTTAAGGCTGCTGGGGTTCCTTTTAGTCACGGGCAATTGTATTTTACGAGGACTCGACAGATTCTTTGTTCCATTGTCCGAGGTGAATATTACGGCTGCTAGGGTTTCTTTTGTCAACCGATTTTGTCTTATTCAAGCCGGCATACATATCATACTTTAATTAGTCTGCGCTACTTTTGTTTAGTGTGTACGAATTTAGTTTTGGGATGGATGATCTAACCGGCTCGGGTGGTAAGCAACAGGTTCATGCGACACCGAGGGCAACGTTTGAAGAAATTGCAGCAAGGTTTAAAATCATAGACGATCTCTCGGCTCAAACTGAACCTCGTAATGTTAACATGATTGATGAATTGATTAAGAATTCAGTTCCAATTGATGCTGAAAACCTCCGGTCAGCAACTAAGGTTTCTGATTGGGAAGGGATTAAGCAAGCTACCAAGAAATATGCGCAAAGATTGGAATTCAATACGGCTGCTTTGGCAGGTCATGGGATTTTGTAACCTTCAGCGACGACGGAACCGGTATCATTTGCAAATGCAGTAAAGAACTCGAAGGAGAAGGTGCCGGTGAACTTTAGGGAGATGGAGTCTTCTGAGGTTGTGGATGGAGCTGATGTTGTTATTCCGTTGGCTTCGGTTAAACAAGTCACGGACAGGTATGCAAACACTCTCTATGGGTATTTCTTGGGTAAAAGGCTAGCGTTTCCGGTGGTGGATTACTTTGCTAAGAACAATTGGGTTAAGTATGGTCTGGATAGATTGATGATGAATGCGAATGGCTTCTTCTTCTTTAAGTTTAAAACTAAGGAAGGGATGGATAAAATGTTAGAGGATGGGCCATGGATGATAAGAAATGTTCCGATTATCTTGAAGATGTGGTCGGCTTCTATTAAACTAGAAAAAGAGGATCTTAAAGCTATTCCGGTGTGGGTAAAGATGCACGATGTGCCGTTAACAGCTTATACCGAGGATGGTCTTAGTTTGATTGCATCAAAAATAGGGGTGCCTAAGATGTTGGATACGTATTCTGCTACGATGTGTGCTGAATCTTGGGGAAGAAGTAGTTACGCTAGAGCTCTTATTGAAGTGCAGGCGGGGGCTGAATTAAAAAGAAGTGTCACTGTTGCCATTCCATCTTTAGATGGTAATGGTTATTCTAAGGTGGAAGTCAAAATTGAATATGATTGGGAGCCTTTAAGGTGTTCGGTTTGCTGCGTTTTTGGTCATGATGATAGGTCGTGCCCAAAGAACCCTCAGGTTGTTCCAATTGGGGATTATGGGAAAAAAGGTGATGATTTTCAGGTTGTGGGTGCTAAAAAGAAGAAAGCTACTACTCAAGGGCTTCATATAAAAAATCAAAAACCTAAGGTAGTCTATCGTCCGGTTGTCAAACCTAAGCCGCATGCG
Organism: Helianthus annuus; assembly: GCF_002127325.2. NCBI lineage: Eukaryota > Viridiplantae > Streptophyta > Magnoliopsida > Asterales > Asteraceae > Helianthus > Helianthus annuus. The sequence continues at coordinate 139,658,087 of NC_035444.2, read as the reverse complement.
GCTGTGAAAAATTCGAATCAGGTTTCAACATCGAACCCATTTGATAGTCTTAAAGATGACGATGGTAATGGTAACATGGGGGGTCGAGTGGCTGGTAATCAGGGAGGTACCACTGTGGGTCGGGCTGAGAAGAAACCTTCGAGAGACGAGCAGGAATCGGATGAGGAGGAGGTCGAAGAAGTCTACAACGAAACTAGTGCATTCATGACATCGGGTACTCATCCTTTTTCTTCAAAAGCAGGGGCAAGCACCTCTTCTTCCAAGTTCTCGAATGGATAGGCTGTCTGCTTTTCGTCTGAAGGGGCTGCGGTTTTGTGGCCACTTTATTTTTGATGATGGTGGTTGACTTTATGTGTTTGTGTTTTGCATTGTTTGTCTACTAGATGTCGAGTCATGATGTATAGTAGACTAGGTCTTTGGGGTTTTATAGGTCTTTGGTTTTGTTTTGGTTTACATATATGGGGCATGTCCTGTATATGAACTAGTGTGGAACACATCCTCACTACTTGTACTTTATTGCGGTTGCATTTTAATAGAATCACCGGGGTAACCCTTTACCCAAAAAAAAAAAAAAAAAAAAGTGCAAACTAGTGCACTTTTTGACACTTTTAGTCCCTGAATGATCCAAAAGTTTGTTTTAGCATACCAAACCCCTCAAAGCCTATTTCTAAGCTATGTAAAGGATATTTATGGTATGTTTAACTTATGGACATGTTCCGGAATGTTTGTTATAGTTCAAATTGACATACTTTCGCAGTTTGTCAAGTTTAGTCCCTGTAAGCGAATTAACTTGTTTTTGCCATACCAAAGCCTTCAAAACTTATTTCTAAGTTATGTAAAGGTTATTTAAGGTATGTTGAGTATGTGTTGATGTTCCAGAGTATTTGTCGCATTAAACTGAGTACGTTTATGCACCAGTTTGCGTATAATTCTCCAGAAAGCGATGTAGAGTTTGAAATTGAACAAAAGTCAAAACATGAAAAATGTAAAACACAACCAAACAAACATTGGGATCAAATAACATTGTTTTATTGATAATTGAACTGTTCATAATGATTACAAGCACAAATGTTACAGTCTCCCCTACTTGTGGAAATTTCGTCCCGAAATTTATTTAGAGGGAACTCGTGGAAAGAGATGCGGATATTTCGCCTTCATTTGCTCTTCACGTTCCCAAGTAAACTCGGGTCCACGCTTAGATTCCCAACGAACCTTGACCAAAGGAATGCGCTTGCGTTTAAGCCACTTGACTTCACGTTCCATGATTTCTACCGGTTTCTCAACAAATTTTAGTGTTTTATCAACACGAATTTCGTCAAGCGGTATGTGGAGGTTTTCATCAGCTAAACAACTCTTTAGATTGGACACGTGAAAGGTCGGATGAACATTTCCAAGTTCAGGAGGTAACTCAAGTCTGTAGGCTACCTTACTGATTCTTTCGACGATCTTGAATGGTCCAACGTATCTAGGTGCAAGTTTTTTTTTTTTTTGGGTAAAGGGTTACCCCGGTGAATCTATTAAAATGCAACCGCAAATAAGTACAAGTAGTGTGGATGAGTTCCACACTAGCTCATATACAAGACATGCCCCATATATGTAAAACAAAACAAACACCAAAAACCAAAGACCAAAAAAACACCCCATACCCTAGTCTACTATACATCATGACACGACATCTAGTAGACAAAAAAATGCAAAAATAAAATATAATCCTCAGCCACCATCATCGAAAATAAAGAAGCCACAAAACAGCAGCCCCTTCAGACGAAAAGCAGACAGCCTATCCATTAAAGAACTTGGTAGAAGAGGTGCTTGCCCCTGCTTTCGAAGAAGAAGGATGAGTACCCGATGTCATAAATGCACTAGTTTCATTATAAACTTCTTCAACCTCCTCTTCATCCGATTCCTGCCTGTTACCCGATGATTTCTTCTCCACGCGACCCACAGTGGTTCCTCCCTGATTACCAGTATCATCCCTCAGAATGTCAAACGGGTTAGACGTTGAAACCTGATTCTGCATCGGGCTCTTTAAGGACGATTTTGGTTTAGGGTTAACAACTGGCCTGTAAACTACCTTAGGCTTCTGATTTTTCATGTGGATGCCTTGGTTGTTCATTTTCTTCTTCTTGCCCCCTACAACCTGAAATTCATCAATATTCTTTTCAGCTACCCCATTAGAAGATACCTGAATGTTCTTCGGGCACGAGCTATCATCATGACCAAACACACAACAAGAGGAGCACCTTAGAGGCTCCCAATCATAATCAATCTTGACTTCCACCTTTGAATACCCACTTCCATCCATAGGTGGGATAGCAACAGTGACACTCTTTTTTAACTCAGCCCCCGCTTGCACTTCAATAAGCGCTCTAGCATAGCTGCTCCTACCCCAAGATTCAGCACACATCGAGGCAGTATATGTATCCAACATCTTCGGTGTCCCAATCATAGAGGCAACCAAGCTAAGCCCATCCTCCGTAAATGCCTCTAACCATGGTTGCAAAAGTCGCTAGGCGCTCCCTAGTCGGATTCGGGAGTACTCGGGAGGTACTCGAGAGTATTCGGGAGTACTCAGGGAGTAATTGGCCTGGGAGAAGAGTACTCGTGCCTCGGCAACCTACCTTGTAGCGAGTACTCGGGGAGTACTCGGAGCCTAGTCGGGACTTTTACAACCATGCCTCTAACGGCACATCATGCATTTTGACCCAAACTGGAACCACTTTAATGTCCTCTTTTTCCATCTTGATAGAGGGCGACCACTCCTTCAAAATTATGGGAACACTTCTGATTAACCAAGGCCCATCCTCTAGCATTTGATTCATCCCTTCCTTAGTCGTAAACTTAAAGAAAAAAAACCCGTTTGCATTCATCATGAGCCGGGAAAGACCATATTTGCCCCAATTGTTTTTAGCAAAGTAATCGACCACAGGAAATGCCAACCGTTTACCCAGAAAATATCCAAACAAAGTGTTAGCATACCTATCAGTAACTTGCTGAACCGATGACAATGGAATAACAACATCAGCACCATCAACTTTCTCTGCAGATTCCATAGCCCGAAAATTCACTTTAACCTTCTCCTTTGTATTCTTTACAATGTGAGCGAAAGAAACCGGATTTGCAGACCCCGAAGTTCCACTTTGGGCAGCCCTGTTGTCGGCCGATACAGATGCACCAAATAGGTCTGATTTTGGCGTATACTTGCTAGGGAAATCCCAAAAATTGTCTGATTTTTGGACATCCCGTTTTTCCAAGCTAACCGGAACTGTGACCTTTGTGAGATCATCGATGATGTTTGATCCAATCGTTACACCACATCAAGGAAACGCAAGCCCTTGGGTTTTCAAAGTGTTACCATCAACATCAAGGAAACGTGCAGCAATTTCGTCAAACGATAATCGCGGCTTCCCAAAATTCGGTGGATTACCACCAGAACCGTTACAATCATCCATACCAAAATCGATCAAACCCTAGCAGCTGTCACCCAAAAATCGTTCAAAATCAACCACTAATCAGATGTCACGCAAGAATTCAATCAATAAGCAAGTTGCCTGACTAAACCAGCCGCAATAAAACCCTAATCAGGATTACCTTGCCGAAATACAGAATGAAAGAAAACCGCCGCAAACCCTAATCGGATGACAAAGGTGAAGAATTGATTCCGCCAAACCCTAATTATGAGTCTGCCGAAACCCTAATCAGCAAGCAATTGGAACAAAACTTTGGGATGATGCCGTCGCTCCAATAACAAACAGAAAAAACGAATAAGAAAGTCGAATTGACGAAAATAAACCCTAAACCACGAATTTTAATCTGATTTCAATCGATTGGAACCTAAAGAAACAAATAATGAATCCTTAGATGCAAACCAAGATCAATCCAGACCCAGAATCAAAAGAATCGGCTAGGGTTTCTTGGAAATCGACCAAATCGCCCACCTCTAGGGTTTTCTCTCTTCACTCAAAACCTCGTCACTATCAATAAACTTTGACTTCCAATGAGGACTATTATTCTCTGGAGTTCATAAACTCTTCTAGGTGCAAGTTTTCCTTTCTTTCCAAATCTGATCACACCTTTCCAAGGTGAGACCTTAAGTAATACACGATCACCGACTTGAAAACCCAAGGGCTTGCGTTTTAGGTCCGCGTAACTCTTCTGACGGTTTCTAGCTGTCTGAAGGTTATCACAAACTTTCTTTACCTTATCTGTTGTCTCTAAAATGAGGGCAGGTCCAGTAAGTTGAGCCTCGCCAATCTCATTCCAGAAGACTGGTGAACGACATTTTCGACCATAGATGCTGGAGCGATAATTGTTGATGCTGGAGCGATAATTGTTGTTGTAGGAGAATTCAATCAATGGAAGATGTGAATCCCAACTACCACCAAAATCGATCACACAAGCTCTAAGCATATCCTCCAGTGTCTGGATTGTTCTTTCAGATTGACCATCCGTTTGCGGATGATAAGCTGTGCTCAGATTAAGTTGGGACCCCATAGCAGATTGCATGGTTCTCCAAAAATGAGAAGTGAAACGAGCATTTCTGTCAGAAATGATGTTTAAAGGAACACCATGTCGAGCTAGAATTTCATCCACGTAGATTTGAGCAAGTTTGTCAGCCGAAAAATCCTCACGGATTGGCAAGAAATGCGCTGACTTGGTAAGACGATCAACGACTACCCAGATGGCATCGTGTGACACCTGTGTCACCACGAACACCAAAAAAATGCCAAATCAATGAAACATTGTGTTTCATACTTGGGATTTGTATAAATATGTGTATCTTATGCACATATCAATTCTTGTTCAATTCCGAGCTTTAAATCGCTTTCTGGAAAGTTATACGCGCACTGGTGCGTAAACGTAATCAGTTTAGCGCAACAAACATTCCGGAATAGTGAAATAGGCTTAACATACCTTAAATGACCTTTACATAACTTAGAAATAAGTTTTGGAAGGTTTGGTATGGCAAAAACAAGTTTATTCGATCGTAGGGACTATTTGCGTCAAACTGCGAAACTATACCGATTCGTAAGGTAACGGATGGTCCGGAACTCGATCATAAGCTAAACATACCATATATAATCTAAACATAGCTTAGAAATAAGCTTTGATAGGTTCGGTGTGCGAAAACATGCTTATATGATCTTATAGGGGCTAAAAGTGTCAAAAACGGTGTAAGTTTGCATTTTCACGCATATCTTACGTTTTGACCACATCTGGACATCCAAAATTTTTGTACACACTAAAATATTTTTATTTTAGTGATCGGCATGCAAAAATTCCATTCGTCGCTTAATTTGGTTCGTTTTCGCGTCCGTTTGAGTTTCGTCGTAATTTAGTGAACAACGCGACCGTACGACCAAACGAGCCGACATCTGAGAGTGTTCCAAGCATATTTTGAGTCCTCTAAACTTTATTGACCTTGTAGAGCCTTGAAAATGGCTTAACGGGGGTCAAAAAGGCCTGAAATTAGCTCAAACACATGCAGGGACCTATGCTGTAAATAATGAAACTTTTGCTGAACTGCTTGTCTTGGGCGGGCCGCGTAGGCCTGTCTCCTTTCTTACACGGGCCGCGTAATATGCCCAGCGACCAGAAAATTTTTTTCAGCAACTGTTTGTTATTTTAGGGGCTGTTTATGCAATTATATGGTATGTTGAGCAAGTTTAAGTGTTCACCAAGGCATCCAATCATCACCTAACACATGTATGGTTGAGATCTTTGCTTGTTGGCCACACAAAAACATGGCATGATCTTGTGAACTTGCTACTACTATAAATAGCAAGGCCATTTCACTTGAATCCTTGCTCATTTCCTTCTTTTCTCCTTTCTCATCTGCGTTGGAGCTTTCTCAAGTGGTTTGGGACTTGTCTTCTTTATAGAAAAGATAGCAAGGACTTGGGTGAGCACTCTTTCATTCTTTTATTGCTTTCTAGTCTAAATAGTCAAACAAGTGTTTGACTATCAGTTTGACCAGCCTTTGGTCAACGCAAAGTTCGGTTGAACTTTGCAACGTGATTGTAATCACGTTGGTTATAATCCTTAGTGATTATACCCGCTGATTACCACGTTAACTAGGTGTAGTGTCGAGTCAAAGTTTCGGTCAAAATGCGTTTTAGCACGCATTTTGCAACGGAACTACTTTAGGGTATCAAAACACTTTGTTTTGATACCAAATCAGTAGGTTAAACATGCTTTGACATGTTTAACTCGACACTATTAGTTTAGTGCTTGTTTAGGGTCGCAAGGTAAGCGGTCTAAACAACCGCTTAGCCTTTCGAACCCGACCCGTTTGGTCGATCTTTAGGATCCGACCAAGCTTAGTTAGTGATCATAGTTGCATAGGGAATAACCACTGAGGTTATACCTTATGATCACATAGGATTGGTTAGTCGTATGCTAGTTAGCTTGTATGCCCATAGGAAATGACCAAAATGCCCTTTTGAAGCTAAAATCCGTATTTTGATTATGTGAACATATTTTTGACATATAATCTGAATTAGTAAGATGTTTAGGGATAATTGGGCATGTAAGACTTGACATAGCACATAGTTAACCATCCGAACATAAGTTTTACGCAAACGACGCATTATAGTGGCTTATACTACCATAATGGGTCGAAACGGGTCAAAAGCACTTAGGTAAACTTCCAAATCAGAATGTTAGGTCTATTAAATCATGCCATATGAGTTCCAATACTCATTTGATTTATAGAACTTCATTCTATCCTATCTTCCGATTTAGGATCCGATTGTTTAACATAGCGATTCCATACTAGGTACCACTTGATTCCTTGATTTCCCGAGCTTTGTTAGGACACTTAATCAAGGATACTTGCAATCTCAAGTGAGTACATAGTCCCCTCTTTTACTGTTTTCAAATGTTTTGGGGTGAAACATATATGCCTATCTGTTATTTTCCTGATTTTAAACTACAGGATTATACATGCTTATTACATATTCTTTGATAAGTTAAACGATTTCCTATGGTTTAAACACTGATTTTCCAAAACTTAATAAACAAATTGTTGGATTGTACCATTTTTATACATTCACCCAGCCGATTGGTAGTATGATATAGCGCTATAGGACTAGACACCCCATTCCTGCTGTATGGAATGTCAGAAACCAAATTTTAACCAAATAGAAATTGCCTTCGTGGTATTTCTATAGTCTCCAAAGTGTAGTTTGATACACTAAGGCTTGATTGAATACCAAATCACACTCCCTTTGTATATGTTGATATACTACAAAAGTACAGTTTGATGTGCTCTCAAATGTGATCTACCAAAGTATATTTTGATATACTAAGTACAAAATCCAACATGTGTTTTAACATACTACTTTGTTATTTCCCAAAGCATAGTTTGATATGCTACTGTTTACCAAAGTATAGTTTGATATACTACCTACTTTGTTATTTCATAAACTAAAGTATAATTTGATATACTATCAAAGCATAACTGATATGCTATTTTTAAACCAAAGCATATTTGATATGCTATTTTCAAACCGAAGTATAATTTGATATACTACCAATACTTTTATCCTTAAACCAAAGTATATTTGAGATATACTACCAAAACTATTATTTTAATTACTAAAGTGTATTTCGATATACTATCCATTTAACTATTTCAAAACTAAAGTATACTTTGTTATACTATTTATACAAGCTTTTCAAAACCAAAGTATATTTTTGTCTATACTATAAACTCTTTTCCAAAACGACACGTTTTCAGAAACAAAACTTTTACATTAGATTCATGGCTATTTTGAAAACATAAAACCTTTTCTCACATTATCCAAAGCCATGAATCTAATACACAAAATCCTATGTTACTCACGGGCATTTTTATGCTGACGTACCTATTTTCATATATGTTTCAGGTACTGCTGTGTGATGATTATTGATGCATGCTACACATAGGATGGACCTGAGCCTTAGCGACTTTAAAACTGAGAAACAATTTATTTGTATTTATCTGAATTGTTCCAAAACATTGAGTTCAATAATTTAATAAAACAAAACTATTTGATCCATGGTTGTGAAACAATGATTCTGTTACAACACTCCCCGACGTTTCCGCCACGATTTGTTGTTCTACGTGGTCGGGGTGTGACACATCGTGACCTTTCTTTGTGCACGGGAGTTTAGTAATGAGATCCATAGTAATGTTTTCCCATTTCCAAACTGGGATCTCTGGTTGTTCCAATAAACCAGAAGGACGCTGATGTTCAGCCTTAACCTTAAGACAAGTAAGGCATTTTGATACGTATAAGGCAATGTCTTTCTTCATACCAGGCCACCAATACTGAATACGAAGATCCTTATACATCCTATCTGAGCCAGGATGAATAGAATAACGAGACTTATGGGCTTCATCCATAAGTAAGGTACGAAGATTATCTTGGCTTGGGACCCACAAACGGTCCATGTAGTAATACGATCCATTGTCCTTCAGTTCAAGAGCAGGTGTTATGTGATAAGGAAATTCCTTATCCATCAAGCCTTGTGAAACACAAGTTTGTTGAGCCTGAGAAATACGCGCTTGGATATCGGTTTGAGCTTGAATAACAGATTGGACACGAACACAATGAAGCTTAGTACGTTCCTTGCGACTCAATGCATCGGCTACGACATTCGCCTTACCAGGATGGTAGCGAATCTCGTAGTCATAGTCGTTTAGAAGCTCCACCCAACGTCGTTGTCTCATGTTGAGCTCTTTCTGATTGAAGATATGCTGAAAACTTTTGTGGTCCGTGAAAACCACACATTTTGTACCGTACAAATAGTGTCTCCAGATCTTAAGAGCGAAGACAACTGCACCCAACTCAAGATCGTGAGTGGTGTAGTTCTTCTCATGTATCTTCAACTGTCTCGATGCGTATGCTATGACTTTGTTCCTTTGCATCAGGACGCAGCCAATACCCAATTTAGATGCATCGCAATAAACGACGAAATCATCATTACCCTCGGGCAAGGTTAGGACAAGCGCGTCACAAAGTTTCTGCTTCAAATGTTGGAAAGCTTCCTCTTGCTTGAATCCCCAATCAAAGGGTTTGTTCTTCTGAGTTAGAGCAGTTAGAGGAACTGCAATCTTCGAGAAGTTCTCAATGAAGCGGCGATAATAACCCGCTAGACCAAGAAAAGAACGAACCTCAGTAGGGGTAGTAGGCGTGTCCCACTCCTTAATCGCACTGATCTTGGAGGGATCTACATGAATACCTTGTTCGTTGACAATATGTCCTAAGAATTGAACCTCTTTAAGCCAGAATTCGCACTTGGAGGTTTTGGCGAAAAGTTGCTCTTTCTTTAGGAGTTCCAAAGTAAGACGGAGATGTTGCTCATGATCAGCTCGCGTCTTAGAGTATATCAAGATGTCGTCAATAAAAACAATGACGAACTGATCCAAATAAGGTTTACAGACCCTATTCATTAAGTCCATGAAAACAGCAGGAGCATTAGTCAAACCGAATGGCATGACTGTGAACTCATAATGCCCATAACGAGTACGGAACGCTGTCTTGGGAATATCTTCTTCATGCACGCCGAGTTGATGATATCCAGATCGCAGATCAATCTTTGAAAAATAAGAAGCGCCTTGCAATTGATCAAAGAGATCATCAATGCGAGGTAGGGGATATCGATTCTTGATGGTAAGCTTGTTAAGCTCACGATAATCGATACACATCCTAAAAGATCCATCCTTCTTCTTTACAAAGAGAACGGGAGCACCCCAAGGTGAAAAGCTAGGACGGATGAAACCTTTGTCAGAAAGTTCCTGCAGCTGTTTAGACAACTCTTGCATCTCGGACGGTGCAAGACGATATGGAGCTCTGGCAATGGGATTTGCTCCAGGTACGAGATCAATACGGAACTCGACTTGGCGTGCTGGAGGTAGACCAGGTAACTCTTCAGGAAAAACTTCAGAATAATCCCGAACGACAGGAATATCTGAAATAGACTTACCCTTGCCTTTATCTGTTGTAACATGTGCTAAGAAAGCCACATAGTTCTTCCGTAGATACTTCCGTGCTTTAAAACAAGACATGAGTTTGAGACCACCGGCAGGCTTCTCACCACGAACTTGTAGGATCTCGCCTGTCGACAGCGGCACACGAACAATCTTCTCAGAACAAACTATCTCTGCGCGATGCTTAGATAACCAATCCATACCCACAATAACGTCGAAGCTTCCAAGTTGCATAGGCGTGAGGTCAATAGGAAAAATATGGTCGTTAAGGTTCAACTGGCAGTTGCGTAGAACAGAATTAAGAACAATGGGTTCACCACTGGCAACCTCTACTGTCAAAGGTTTACCTAGTTTCGTTCTAGACACGCGAAGCATTGGCTCAAAAGACAATGACACAAAACTCTTGTCGGCACCCGAATCAAAAAGAACAGATGCAGGCTGATTATTAATAAAGAACGTACCGTTCACCACTTCATTATCTGCTTGTGCCTCTTGAGCATTCATGTTGAAGACTCGCCCTCGAGCCTGAGCCTGATTCTGGTTTGCATTCTGGTTCTGGTTGGCTAGCCTTGGGCACCGGTTTCTGTAGTGGGTCAGATCCCCACAGTTATAACAAGCACCTGGTGGGTATTGTGGTCGTGCAGCCTGACCCTGTTGCTGAGCAACTTGTTGAGCAGGGTTCTGAACTGCGCGATTTTGAGCAAACCGACAAACATCGGCAAGATGACCTGACTTCCCACAATTAGTACAGAAACGGCACTGATGTTGCGGCTGATGGTGGCTGTTGCATCGATTGCACAAAGGTGCACTTCCTGAATAGGGCTTCTTTGCTGGAGGCTGTGCGGCTTGGTTGGGAGCTGCCTGGTTAGCTTGGGCAGTGACCGCAAAATTTTGGGAAGCCTTACGCTTCCTTGACCCCCTTGAGGAACCAGAATCCTTTCCCTTCTTGTTTTGACCTTTCTTGCTATCTTCCTTGTCAGACGACTGTTTCTTGCCCTTGTCACCCTTCCTGTGTAATTTATTCTTCCGAATCTGCGACTCAGTCAGTGTCGCTGATAACTCGATCGCCTGACGGAGTGTGGTAGGGTTGCTACCAGTAATAATGTCTTGTACTGAGTCAGGCAGGCCGTCGATGTACCTTTCGATAGCCTTGTCGAGTGGGGTAACCATAGTTGGGCAAAGCAGACTCAACTCCTCAAACCTATCAGTATATGCCCTGTGCTCGCCACTATCTTATTTCAAATCATCAAACTCCTTCTCCAACGCTCGTTGTTCATGACGAGGACAAAACTCCCTCATCATAAGAGCTCTCAGTTCAGCCCATGTCTGTGCTAGAGCGACGTCTGCACCACGGTCTCTCATTACCCCCATTCCACCATGTAAGAGCCCTCTTTTGAAACACGCTCGAAGAAAACTCGACTTTGCGATTATCCGGACACTGCACGTGGCGAAAAGTATTCTCGATGCTCTCGAACCATTGAAGAAGCCCAGTTTCTCCCTCAGAACCACTAAACTTGAGTGGTTTAGCCGAGTTAAAGTTCTTGAAATTGCATGTACCATTGTTGTTGTTGGCCTGGTTCCATTGAGCAAAGAGATTTGGGAATTGAGCAGCCATCTGCTGCGCAATAATTTCTGCCAGCTCGGCAGTAGCTATCTGGTTGTCGCGTCGAGGAGGCATTCTAGAAGAGGAAAACATGAAAGGAAACGAGTGAGATGATTGGGTGAAGAGAATGAGATGAAACAAAATCAACAAAAGCAAAGATGGTGGTTATGCATCGCTAAGCAAACAAGCGACACATCATGTCTAATCAAAGTAAACGGGTCAAAAATAGTGTATCGCGAAGACATGTTCGCCTATAAGTGAACACTCACCCCAAGAGTTCCCAGGTAAGAGTGACTGGTCCGATTATGTGGATTTGTACGAACACTCTAGCCTTAGACAGAAAACTCAGGGTACAAGCATTCACTCTTCCAGTTCGCACGTGTTCACACTATTAAAACCCGAAAACCTTGACGAGATAATTCCGCACTAATGGCTTCTCTCTGGTCTAGGCGATTTGGGCGACACATCTAGAAACCCTAGTTCTTGATTTCTTCCTTGATTTCAATCGATTTGGGTTAGGTATTGGGGTGTTGTCGATCCTTCTGAGTAAGGTTCTAGACTTCAATCCTGATTTCTAATCTTTTGAAGTTGATATTAGGGTTGCTTTTCGTTTCTTTTCTGCTAGGGTTTCTGCCGTTCTTGATCGCTGGGATCTTGCCTTCTTGTTTCTGTTGCTTGTTTTTGTTCTTGCATGATCGTTCAACCTGGTTATAGTTTCATCCTTTTTGCATGGAGGATAATTGTGATAGTAGTTTGGAGGATCTTGGGTTTCAATCGTTCTCAGAAAGGATGCATGCGGATGTATTTATTACGTCTAAAGGTTCATTGAATGTCCAGGATTTACGTCAAACGCCTTCTTTGTTCAGCAAGCCAATCCGGATAGATGGGAATCCCGTGGTGCCTGCCCGAGGTGTTGTGCAGAAAGAACCTAAAATCATTAACATTATCGATGAACTGCAGAAAGTCACCGTTCCAGTGCCGCCGGCAACGAGTTCTTCTAATATTCACAATAATCAGCATGGGCAGCCAACAAAATCAGTTTCTTATGCGGAGAAAGTTCAGGCTACTGTAAACAAGAGAGAAGTTAACTTCAGACTCATGAAGCCGTTAGAAACGAGAGAAGATGCTGATTTAGTTATTCCGAAAGAGGTGGTTCAGCAGGTACAAGATAAGTTTGAAAATGTTCTCTATGGTTATTTTTTAGGAACTCGATTACCATTCCCTGTAGTAGAATACTATGCAAAGAATGTATGGGCAAAGTTTGGATGTCAAAAGATTATGATGAACTCGGATGGCTTCTTCTTTTTCAAGTTTGATTCAAGGGATGGGTTATTGAAGGTGCTGGAAGGAGGTCCTTGGTTAATAAGGAAAATTCCGATCTTTTTGAGTTTATGGTCACCAAAGGTTAGCTTGAAGAAAGAGGGTGTTAAAACTATACCCCTTTGGGTTAAATTGCACAATGTTCCAATTTCGGTGTACACGGATGACGGATTAAGTTTGTTAGCTTCTAAATTAGGTGTCCCGAAGAGACTTGACTCATATACTGCTGATATGTGTGTAGAGAATTGGGGCAGGAGCAGCTATGCACGGGCTATGATTGAAGTGAATGCGGATGAGGAGCTTAAGGACCATATTACGATAGCTATTCCTAAGATGGATGAAGAGGGATACATTATGGAACGAGTTAAAGTTGAGTATGAATGGAAACCACTACGTTGCCCCCACTTGTTGTTTGTTCGGTCATGATCACTCTTCGTGTAGCAAGGTTATCAGGGATAAGGCAAAGCAAGTTGTGGTAGATGAGGAAGGTTTCGTTACAGACCGAAGAAGAATGGCCAAACAAGGTTTTCCGCAAAAGAAGCCAAAGCCTAAATTTATGTATAAACCAAAGGTTAACAAGGATGCACCAAGTACTTCTGGAACAAAGACGGATGGATGCTCGAATTCTGGACATCCAACTGTTAAAGTGTCTAACCCTTTTCAGGCTCTAGCTAACGATAAGGATGATGGAGTTCCAGGTTATGGTAATGATTCGGCTAGAAAGGATGGTGGCGCAGGAAAAGTTAGTACGGTTCATGAAGAGGTTCTAGAATCCGTTCCTACTGAAATGTCTAAATATATGGGAAGTAATCTCGATGGCAGCAAATCTGAGGGGGCAAGCACTCCCGGTTCAATGGGTTTTAATGGGTAGCATTGCTGCTTGGAACATAAGGGGTTTGAATCGTCCTCTGAAACAAAACGAAGTCCGTGTTCTTATTGCTGAGTGTCATTTGAGCATTTGTGCAATCTTGGAGACGCATGTTAATGTTAATAATCTGCTGAAAGTTTGCAAGGGTGTTTTTCGTAGGTGGAATTGGACATCGAATGGGAATCTATGTCAGAGAGGCACTAGAATTATTTTGGGTTGGAACCCAGATGATGTCGATCTTATGGTGCTATACCAGTCTGATCAGGTTGTTCATACTCAGGTCCGTCTAAAAGCTGAATCCAAGGATTTCTTTTGCTCTTTCGTTTATGCTGAAAATAGGTATCAAGAGCGTCGTGCTTTATGGGAGGATCTTTGTAGTCATAGTATTGTAGCTAAGGAGCACCCTTGGGTGGTTCTTGGGGATTTTAACTCAGCTCTCAACATGGAAGATTGTCTTCATGGTCCCTCCAGTCATACGATAGGAATGCGGGAGTTTTACGACTGTATTCAAGTGGCGGAAATAACAGATATTAATCATCATGGGTGCCATTTCACATGGAACCAGAAACCGAAAGAAGGTATAGGTGTTTTTAAAAAGCTTGATCGGGTTATGGGTAATATCAAATTCATGGACCTTTTTCCGAATGCTTATGCAAAGTTCCAGCCCCCTCGTGTTTCTGATCACTCGCCGTGTATTCTAAACCTGCCAAATATCATCCACGCTAAACCTAAGCCTTTCAAATTTGCAAATTTCCTAACTTCTAAGGCTGAGTTCAAGCATCTTGTCGCGGCTGAATGGGCTAAGGAAATCAATGGTTTTGCAATGTTCTCAGTGGTCAAGAAAATGAGGAACCTCAAGCCTTGCTTTCGTAAACTTTTACATCAACAAGGTAATCTTCATGATAAAGTGGCTAGACTTCGTTCTGAATTGGATATTTGCCAGAAGCAGGTTGATGTTAATCCTCATGATCCAGTAGCCCGTGATGCAGCCGCAAAATGTCTTCACGAGTTCCAAGAAGCGGCCTATGATGAGGAATGTTTTCTTAAACAAAAATCGAAGGTTGAGTGGCTCTGTGCGGGTGATTCGAATACCGCTTTCTTTCACAATTCTGTGAAAAGCCGGAATGCTAGAAATAAGATCTTGTGCATTAGTGACGTGCATGGTAATGTTTTTGAGGGTTCTGAAGTTCCAGCCGCTCTTGTGGATCATTACTCAAACTTCTTGGGTAATGAACAGCCCGTGCAATCCCTTAATGAATATGATCTGTTCGTCAACACGCTGAGCAATGATATGGCGACTCATATGGTTAGACAGGTGACTAGAGATGAAATTAAAAAGGCCATGTTCAGCATTGGTGAGAATAAGGCGCCTGGGCCGGATGGATTCACGTCTGCGTTCTTTAAGAATGCTTGGGATATTGTTGGTGATGAGGTGACAAAAGCAGTTCTTGACTTCTTTGATAATGGTAAGCTCCTTAAACAAGTCAATCACACCATTATTGCCTTAATTCCTAAGAAGGACACTCCTAATTCCGTTTTAGACTATCGGCCCATATCCTGTTGTAATGTTTTGTTTAAGTGCGTGAGCAAAATTATAACGGATAGGCTCAAGGGAAGTTTGAATAGGTTGGTCAGTATAAACCAATCGGCCTTTATTCCGGGCAGAAAAATAACGGACAATATCCTCCTTACTCAGGAACTCATGCACAATTATCATCTCAATAGAGGGCCTCCAAGATGTGCTTTCAAAATAGATATTCAAAAGGCTTATGATACCGTTAGTTGGCAGTTCCTTGACTTCATTCTGCATGGTTTTGGGTTTCATCATAAAATGGTTAATTGGATAATGACATGTGTTTCAACGGTATCCTATTCGCTAAGTATTAATGGTGAGATCCATGGTTATTTTGCGGGTAAGCGAGGTCTTAGGCAAGGGGATCCTATGTCCCCTTACTTATTTACGCTCGTCATGGAAGTTGAGCATTCTTCATCCCAGGTTTGGCATTCGATTAGGCGTCGAGCTGAAGAGGTTGATTGGGTTAAATTTGTTTGGTTCCCTCAGTGCATTCCCAAGCATGCTTTTTTCATGTGGCTTGTCATGCGTCGTAAACTTTTGACACAAGATAAGATTCTTCAATGGGATTTCGCGAGAAGGAAGAAGATGAATATGATGTGCTGTCTCTTGTGCTATGCTAATGTTGATTCTCACGACCATCTGTTCTTTGATTGCAATTATGCTACTCAAGTTTGGATCAAGGTTCGTGATAAAGGAGGGATGAGCTCAGTTGGTCCTGATTGGAACGCTATTATTGATTGGTTGGGGGCTAGGGCTAATTCTAAGTCAGCGATTAACTTTATTAGCAGGCTCCTAGTTGCTGCGGCTGTATACTTCGTTTGGCAGGAGCGGAATGCTAGGCTTTTCAAAAACCAGACGAGACCACCAGATGCGTTGGCCAACCTAATCTTGCAAACAGTTCGATATAAGCTAGTTGGTGTCAAGTTTAAGGAGTGTCAAAGGGTGCGAAGACTTTTGGAAGCTTGGGAAATCTACAACAACTTGGACGATAAAGGTGGCTGACCTGATTTGTTTTTGCTCTAGATGTTAGTCTAGTTGGGTTGTATATTGTAGTCCTTGGTTGTTTTTTATTGGTTTTTGGTGTACTCTCATGGGGGGATGTCCCATGTTTGAACTAGTATGGGTTTCTCCATACTACTTGTTTTTTATTGGTTGTTGATATATAAAATCACCGGGGTAACCCTTTACCCAAAAAAGTCATGGAAGTCCTAACCCTGCTGTTACGTCAGCCTTCATCTCATGGGTCATTTAAATTTCATGCTAGATGCTCTAAACAGAAGATCATTAGTCTTTCGTTTGCTGATGATTTATTTCTTTTCGCTCATGGTGATGGTAGCTCGGTGAAGTTCCTTAAAGAGGCCCTTGACAAATTTTCTCTTGCTTCGGGTTTGCATCCTAATCTGACTAAGAGTACTGCTTTCTTTTGTAATACCCCTCGTGCCATCAAAGATCAGATTTTGCATATTATGCCCTTTCAAGAAGGCTCTTTTCCGGTTCGTTATCTTGGGGTGCCACTGATATCTACGAGATTGGCTGCTAAGGATTGAAAAATCCTTTTGGATCGTATGGATAGGCGAATTGATAATTGGATGACAAAGTCTCTCTCGTTTTCCGGGAGACTCCAACTTATTAATTCGGTTCTTGTGGCCTTATACTCCTATTGGGCATCGGTGATGATGCTTCCAGCTAGTATCTTAAAGGATTTGGAGAAACGTCTTCGTAGATTCCTTTGGAATGGTGGCAATCAGGGCTCGGCTCGTGCTAAAGTTGCTTGGAGGGATGTTTGTATGCCAAAAGATGAGGGTGGTCTAGGTATTCGGAGCATTGTGGATGTCAATAAGGCTCTTTTAACAACTCACATATGGAGCTTAGTCACAAATCGTCCTTCTCTTTGGGTCCAATGGATTCACACTCACAAACTAAAGGGTAAAAGCTTTTGGGAAGTGCATCATAGTAACAACGTAAGCTGGGGTTGGAGGAAACTCCTATCCATCCGGTCGAGCGTTCGGTCGTTTTTTTGGATGTCCATTCGTAGTGGGCGCCAAACTAACGTATGGAGTGATAACTGGTGCACGTTAAGTCCGATCAGATCATTTATAACTCCTAGAGCTATTGCGAATGCGGGTTTTTCTTTAGACGCGACCGTGGCTGATGTTATAGCAGATGATGGCCATTGGTTGTGGCCTCAAGCGTGGTATGATCTATTTCCGGTTCTTATCAACATTAATCCGATCCAAATTACTCCTGATTTGAATGACCGATTTTGCTGGAAAGATTTGGAAGGTAACCTTCAAGGCTTTAGTTCTTGGGAAGTGTGGAATTGTTTACGAAATCGGTGTCAAAGGGTAACATGGGCCTCTTCAGTTTGGTTCAGTCAATGTATTCCCCGACACTCTTTTCACTTGTGGTTGGTTGTAAAGAATAAGTTGAAAACTCAAGACAGGATGGCCGTTTGGGAAGCGGGTAGTGACACTAATTTACGGCTTATGTGCTGCCCGCTTTGCAAGTATGATCGGGATTCAAGAAATCACCTTTTCTTTCAATGTGTATATGCTTCAGAGGTTTGGAGATTGGTCAAGAGCTTTGTTGATATGGAAGATGTAACGGACACATGGGATTCTATCATACAATGGATGGAGCTTAATGCTAGCTCTAGGACTATGGAGAGTATTATTTGCAGGATTGTGGTTGCAGCTTCAACATACTTTGTTTGGCAGGAGAGGAACAGCAGATTATTTACTCAGAATCAGCGAAGTGCCACTGTGCTTGCTAAGGTTATCATCGATACTGTTCGGCTCAAAATTATGGGGTTCCGATTTGGTAGATGTCCGAAACAACAGAAGATCTTGGACAGGTGGCTGATCTCGAAGAAGAATATGGACATTGATCCCGGCTAGAGCGTTTCTTCTAGTTTTTGGCGTTTAGGCGTGTTTGTTGTTGGGCTGTGTTTGTTTCTCTTGTTTGTTTTTTGGTTGTGACTATAGTCGAGTTTGGTTTGTTTGTTGTCCTAGTCTTGGTTTGTCAAGACTAGTAGTGTGTATCGGTGTCACGATGCACCCTGTTTTTATTATTTGGTTGATATAAAATTTCACCGGGGTAACCCTTTACCCAAAAAAGAAAACCTTGACGAGATTTTTGAAAATCCAAAGGGGTTCAAAACCTTATAACAGAGGGTTCAAAACCTAGTAATCAATCATCCTAGAACAGATGATTAATTTCCAAAACGGAATCGGAATCGAAATTCTCGTTGTGGTTATCACCTAAGGATAGGTGATGTGCATGTTTTAAAATCTAAACACAAGATAACTTGTGTTAGGGTCCTAGAAAGTTATAGTCTAGGTCAAAGCATTACTAATAACCTAATTCCCTATAACCATTGGCTTTGATACCAACTCTTCTGTCACACCCCGGCCGCGTATAACATGCAACCGCGGCGGAAACGCCGGGGAGTGTTGGGACATAATTAAATTGTTTCATAACCATGGAAATTAAAGTTACATTTTTATTTATCAAACAGAAGTGTTACATTGTCTTAAACAGGAAACAAAGAGTTCATAGCATAATTAAACTAATCTATCTTCATTTTTAGTCTCTAAGGCACAGGTCCGCCCTAGTGTCATGATCATCATCCTATGGAATAGCTCCTGAAAACACATGTGAAAGTAGGTACGTCAGCATAAAAATGCCTGTGAGATACATAGGTTTGTGAAAATGGGATTCATGACTTGAGTTTAAAGAAATGTTTAATAACAGTCAATCATGAACCTTGTAATTTGTCTTGCTTTGTAAACCATTTGAAATGTCTATGTTCAATGTAAACCACCAAATATGTATATCAATGTCAAAATGTTTATGTTTAATGTAGATCATGTAATGTGTACCCAGAATATATCTTGTATGGTAAGTGAGATGTATCAACTAAACAATATGTAAAATGCACAAAACAAGGTGTTGAAGTAAAACATGGTTTAAATCAACGTTATGTTTTGTGGAACAATGCATGCTCTATTGATATTAACATTTATGCTGTAACACCCTCATTTTTCTGAGCATTATTTTAAAATAAAAAAATGAAATGATGATAATAATTTTAGAGTTAACAAATTTCATATTTTGTTTTCATATTTATGACTATGTTAGAAAAACAATCGGATTTGTTTTCATATGTATATATTTATACATATATATATATATATATATATATATATATATATATATATATATATATATATATATATATATATATATATATATATATGTGAAACTAATGTTGTGTTTTAATTAATAAGTATATGTTACAAAATGAAAACGTGAATTCTCGACATTCAAATGGTAATCCAAGAATTAATCTTTTACTTATAGACTTGTTAATAATTTTATTGTTGATATTGATTCTCGTTCAAACTCTTACCATATTAACAAAAAGGCCGAAAATTAAGGAACAAGATTGGCAGAGCATTCAATCTTTTTAAACCCTAATATATCACATTCCGGTTCTAGTAGCCGATTTCATCACATTCCTGTTCGAGTAGCCGCCACCACCAATTCCCGGATCAGCAATCGGAAGTTGTTCGTGTAGCCGTCGTTGCACTTAACGTTGATATAGTTTCGCATTGTTTCTGCCATCAATCTGAACCGGCTTGCTGCCCCACCGACTAAACCACCGTGATCACCTTATTCGTCGGAGCTTTCCTGGTTGCGTCAATTTAGTTCTCCGATTACAACCCGCCGTTATTCACGCCGTCGCAGCCGCACTCCGTCATCAGTTTAGCTCTATCACTGCATTACCTGCAGTGACCATCACCTCATCATTCAGGCCGCGACCATCACTGCTGTTTTACTCGTTATCGTTTGATCATCCGAAACTCTAGTCGTTGGTGTTCGGTCGGCTCCGCTTGGCGATTAAGGTAACTACATCCACAGTTTAATTCTTCATGCACCCTCTGTTATAATTGATCACAACATAGAGTCTGATTATGGGGTTATCAAAGCAAAAAAAAAAAAAAAAAAAAAAAATTAGACTGTTGAAGGCATGAATGGGTTTCTAACTAATAAAAATGCTTCTGGCCTTTTCTATGAAACTAAGGTGGTTCTTGTATGCAAACGAATAATTGAGTCTCTGTGCACATATAGAAATATTATTATAATAAAACATTATTTTATGATTTCAATAAATACTCCACTAATAATTTTGTTTATAATTTTGTCAAACAATTGGAGTTTGATTGTATGAAGTATTATATAAGTAATGATTTATTGGATTTCAAATAAGCCATGCCTTACAACATTTTATATCACGTACATATGTAGTGTTATATGTTTTATTTAATAATGATATTGAATCCAACAACTAATTTTAAAGAGAAGCTAGTGACGACCTCATAATCTAAAACTCATTAAATGTCTGGTGTTAAAAATCTAAGAAATTTTATATTTAGGTTGACATGTATAACTTTCAAGCGAAACGTTAGTGTTTCGCCAAGTCGGACTTACACATTAAGGTACGGATTCCGTTTCTTTTACATCATAGTATAATTTTATTTTTCGTTACTCGTTGGTACGGATTCTTTGGTCTTCTCTTCAGAGTATTTATTTATTATTTTTTTATCATATCCGTTACTTTGCAGTACGGATTTTTGTCTGTTTTCGTTTCAGTTCACATTTATTATTTGATAAGTTCGTAGTAGCATGCAATACACCGTAGTAATTGTAATCATTGTTGCATGTTCTCGTTAGCATTATGTTCAGTTGCCTGTAAATGGCTTTAGTTTTTGTACTCTGTCACCCGAGCATGTTTGGTTTGGTTTGGTTCGGTTTGGTTTGGTTTGGTTTGGTTTGGTTTGGTTTGTGGAGATGGAACAATGGGTGCACACCGCATTCACCGTCTCATAGGTGCATGGACTAGCTAGCTATGTACCCGTTTGATTTGTTTAGGCTCGTGGGTGCTTCTGTCTGATGTGACTTAATTTATTGTTATGTGTAGTCACGTAGTTTGACATCTATATATGTTTGATATATTTCTGATTTTGTCATGATATTTTTCGATATGTGTTCATTTATGTTCCGGTCAAGTATTGGGTTATACCTCGGACTCTGTTCAGTTTTTGTTTCCATAGAAGTTTGGTTTCTAGTTTGAAATAAAGTCTGTTTCAATTTCATACTTTATTACGTCTGTTCTTGTACTGTTGATTTTTCCGTTACTGAGCATCCTTTGGCTCAGCCGTATTTTTTTTCTTTGTTGTGTTGTCTTTTGTTGTCAGGTAATCGGGGGAACTTGGGGAACCAGTGATGATGAGAGTAAAATGCAGTTCAAGAATAAAGACTTTTGTTTATTTCATCATTCAAATTAATTAAGACTTAAGATTTCTTGGTCTGTTTTACGACTTTTGTTTATTTTTCGGGCTCAACTTTTCTTCTTTAAATGGATTGTGTTTGGTTTTTGATATCTGTAATAGTGACACGTCAGCCCTATTCGGGTTGGGGTGTTACAATTATGGTATCAGAGCAAAGGCTCTTTCCTGTAGAAAACTTAAACCAATAAACTGAACGTGTGAGGTAATGGGTAGACGTTGGGTTAGGATTTCAACTTCTGTTCAATCTTCATACTCGTCAGTTTGTCGTCTTTGGTCTATCTGCTAGAGGCGTTTCTTTTGCCAATCGCTACCAGACTTGGTTATGATCATGTTCAGTATCTGATTCTGGTTATATCTGCTTCGACTCAGTATCTGTATCAGTTTTCTATCAGGATCCGTCTTAATATCAGTTTTAGTTTTAACTTAGATTCACATGTCGTGTTATACGTTTGTTTGTATCCGTCAGTATTTGTTTCAGCATTTATCCCGGTGTCAGCCTTAGTATTTGTTTTTAGAACTGTTTTGTTTCGAGTATCGGTTCGCATGTTTTCTAAACTCAGGTTATCTAAATTATTTTATTTATTAAATATATTTTTTTTTTCAAATTTAAAATATATTTGTTTTGGTTAAATAATGATTTGTTACGGAATTCAAGTTATCTTTAGACTTTGATTTATATCTAAATGTTTATTTATAATATAGTAGTTTCGACAATTCTCTTGCTTTCATGAAAGCGGGATTATAATTTTGTGTTTGGATGATGAATTTGTGTTAATAGAAGAAGGTATATCTGATTTTAAAACAATAAGGGTATTTTTTGTTCATCTCACATGCACCTAACACCAAAAACTAACCCAATTACACGTCAAGGACTATCCGGGCACCTTTCTCTAAGTAAAACTATTTGAGGGAAGGAAAATTTGTTTAGATGTTATGGTTAACATTTATTAGAAGATGATACTTTTAGGAATTTCTATATAATAATGACAACTAACTTGATTTTAGGTGTTTAAGAGAAAATTTTTATAAAATGATAATTGTTCTGATTTATTTTTACTGATGATATATCAGTCTCTATGCCAATTTATTTATTGGGTTTGGTATCAGTCTAGCCTCTGTCTGACTTCTGCTTTGTATCATCTCCGTATTAGTTTTCAGATCGGTTCTCATGTCAGTTTACAATATTTCCATAAGTTCTCATCTTCTCGAGTACTTTGTTTTGATATCTATGTTATCTAAGTTATTTTTCCTTAAGTATAAAGTTTCCATCTGTAAAAAAAAATTATTATTTTATAGGATAATGATTCGATGAATTATTAGTTTTCGATTAAGTCCAAACGTTTATTTTGAAGTGAACAGTTGTCTTTTAGTCGTTTTGGTTGGTCGTGCTTGTTTGTTAGCTAGTTTGTGGCCGTTTGTGTCTAGTTGTGTTTGTTGGGATGTTTATTCCTAGTGTTGGGTTGTCAACGCTAGTTTGGGTGTGGTATTTCAGCCACACTTTTGTTCTTATTGGTTTTTAATGAAATTCACCGGGGTAACCCTTTACCCAAAAAAAAAATGTAGAGTTATTAAATGTATCTCGGTTGTATCCTATCGTTATTCCATCGTCATTGCGGTTCTGTTATCGAAATCATGAAATGAATCGGAACATAGTTGATTACACGCCCGAAGTAACTATGTCATCGAACAAACTCAAGTACGCGCCTCGTGGAACTTGCTATTATACGTGCTTCAAGAGGCGTTTCACATTAGTAATATGTATCCTTGCGGAGTCGTCGCAACTATTTTAGATATCACTACATTATTTTTTTTACAACTATTGCTAACTATGATTTGTTTATCGCCACACTACCTTTCTTTACAATTTTAATAGGTCATTGAGATGCATGATAAGATGACCGTTTGGACACTTATGTAAGGTAATTGACAATTATGGTTGCGAACATAATCATGAATTACAGGTACATATGTGTGCTTTTGGACTCCTATTGTGTAGATTAGTATGTACCCGATTTGTTGCGTCTTAGCATTCTAAATCTCACTTTACTTGTTTTGTTATTTTGGAATTTGAATTTATTTAGTATGCGTCTACTTAGCGTCTCAGAACTCCACGCTTTTGTACTGTTTCATATATGAGTATACGATGTTTAAAATCCGTTTCGTAACCGTTATGTCTGATTTTGCTCATAATCCGTACTTTAACAATTTCGAGGACGAAATTTTTTTTTAAGAGTGGTAGAATTGTAACACCCTCATTTTTCTGAGCATTATTTTAAAATAAAAAAAATGAAATGATGATAATAATTTTAGAGTTAACAAATATCATATTTTGTTTTCATATTTATGACTATGTTACAAAAACAATCGGATTTGTTTTCATATGTATATATATATATACATACATATATATATATATATATATGTGAAACTAATGTTGTGTTTTAATTAATAAGTATATGTTACAAAATGAAAACGTGAATTCTAGACATTCAAATGGTAATCCAAAGTGCTTGTTGCGTGTAAACCGTGGTGCATCATGGGAGATTTTAATACGGCTCTCAACATAGAGGATAATTCTATGGGTTCGTCATCGATTTCAACTGGTATGCGTGATTTTCAGGAATGTGTAGATAATATTGAAGTCGTTGACATCAACCGTATGGGGATTCATTTTACTTGGAGTCAAAAGCCGAAAAATGGGGTTGGGTTGTTAAAGAAGTTGGATCGGGTTATGGGAAATACGAGCTTTATTGCTGAATTTCCGAGTTCTGTGGCTATATTTTAACCGTATAGACTCTCGGATCATTGCCCATGTATCCTCTCGTTTCCGAATGCGGCTAGACTAAAACCGAGGTCGTTCAAGTTTGCAAATTTTCTGGTTTTTAAACCGCAGTTTCAGGAGATTGTAAAGAGCAACTGGACTACAAATGTTAATGGTGTTCATCAGTTTAAAGTGGTTAAAAATCTTCGGTTGCTTAAGCGTCCGCTGCGTTCTCTCCTATTTAAACAAGGTAACCTTCACAAAAAAGTTGAGAAGCTGCGATCGGATCTAGATTTACTTCAGCAAAAGATTGATCAGGATAATGTTAATGCTGAGTTGCGAGCAGCCGAGATTGTTATTAGCCGTGATCTCCAAGAAGCGTTACTTGACGAAGAGCGATTTCTGAAGCAAAAATCTAAAGTTGATTGGTTAAGTGCGAGAGATATGAATTCTGCGTTTTTTCATTCTTCATTGAAAATGAAAAATCATTATAGTCGCATTGAAGCTATAAAAGATTCGGATGGGAACCTTTATGAGGGTGATACGGTGTTTCACCCGTTTGTTAAGCATTACGAGAAATTTTTTGGTTCGCAAGGTGATACATCTCTTACTCCGGCTCCGGATTTATTTTCTAAAAGGCTCTCTCCTCAGGTAGCTCATCATATGATCCGCCAAGTCTCGCCGGAAGAAGTTAAAAGGGCGATGTTCGGTATTGGTATTGATAAAGCCCCGGGTCCTGATGGTTACACTGCGGCGTTTTTTAAAAGTGCATGGCCAATTGTGGGTAATGATGTTACTTGTGCGATCATAGATTTTTTTGAGACTGGTAATCTTCTTCGTGAATTGAATCATACTAATATCGTGCTGATTCCGAAATCTCCTACCCCGTCGACGGTAACTGATTATCGTCCGATTGCTTGCTGTAATGTGCTATACAAATGTATCAGTAAAATCGTTGCGGATAGGATTAAAGGGGCGCTAAATGATATTGTTAGTATAAATCAATCAGCTTTTGTTCCAGGTAGGCGAATTTCGGATAATATTCTATTGACGCAAGAGCTAATGCATAATTATCATCGAAATGTGGGTCCTCCTAGGTGTGCTTTTAAAGTAGATATTCAGAAAGCCTATGACACGGTTGACTGGAGATTTCTGAAAAGTGTTTTGCTTGGTTTTGGGTTTAATGACAGGATGGTTGCGTGGATTATGGTGTGTGTTTTGACTGCATCTTTTTCTATGTGTGTGAACGGATCTGTGCATGGTTTCTTTCCTGGAAAACGAGGCTTACGGCAAGGGGATCCAATCTCCCCTTATCTATTTACCCTAGTTATGGAGGTTTTGACGGCTATTCTTCACCATGCGGTTCGTATTGATTCGTCTTTCAAGTTTCACAATAAATGTGAAAAACAGCAGATTATTAATCTTTGTTTTGCGGATGATCTTTTCCTTTTTGCGAGAGGAGAAGTTAATTCGGCCAGGTGTATAATGTCTTCTCTTTCTAAGTTTACAAAGATGTCGGGTTTACAGCCGAGCAACCAAAAGAGTACGATATTCTTTTGTAATGTCAATGGCCATGTTAAGAATGCAATTTTGGATCTTATGCCTTTTGTTGAAGGTAAGTTGCCGGTTAAATATTTGGGAGTGCCCTTGATTTCTTCTAGGCTTGGGTATAGCGACTGTCGAGTGCTTGTGGATAGGCTTCAAAAGCGTATAACTCATTGGAGGAATAAGTTGCTTTCGTTTGCGGGTAGGGTGCAGCTTATTACTTCTGTTCTCTCAGCTATGCATATTTATTGGTCATCTGTGTTTATGTTGCCGACTCGAATTGTCCTTGAGCTTGAAGCTTGTATGCGGAATTTCCTTTGGTCTCAAGAAAGCTCATATTCTAAAGGTAAATCTAAAGTTTCTTGGAAGACCGTTTGTACGCCGAAGTATGAAGGCGGATTGGGTATTAGACGTATCGGGGATATGAACAAGGCTCTTATGGCTTATCATGCTTGGAGTATTGTCTCTAAAAGGGAGTCTTTATGGGTGGATTGGGTGCATAGTTACAGGTTGAGAGGCAAGAGCTTCTGGATATGCAAAACTCCAGCTAATTGTTGTTGGTCTTGGAGGAAGCTTGTGCAATTGCGGCCTCTAATTAGGAATCATTTATGGTCGGAGTTAGGTAATGGCGAGAACACTTCGGCTTGGTATGATTATTGGAGTGATATAGGGCCGCTTGGGGATTTTATTTCGCCAAGGTCTATTACCGATGCTAATTTTAGACTAGATGATTCTGTGGCTAACGTCTACTCGACTGGTTCTTGGGCGTGGCCTTTGGCTTGGAGAGATATTTTTCCGGTTCTTATTCAGTTGGACCAAGTTCAGTTAACCCCAATGAAACAAGATAGATTGTTGTGGAGAGATGGTAGCGACATAATGGAATTTTCCTCTTCCTGTGTGTGGCACTCGTTTCGGCACACGGCTCCGGAAGTGAATTGGTGCAGGGTTGTTTGGTTTGCACAGTCTATTCCCCGACATGGTTTTTTGATGTGGTTGGTCCTTAAAGGTAAACTTTTGACTCAAGATAAAATTCTTAAGTGGGATATTTCGCGGAGGAAGAACATGAATATGATGTGTTGCATGTTGTGCTACCAGAATTATGATTCACATCTGCATTTGTTTTTTGAATGCAAGTATTCGGCTCAGGTTTGGTATAATATTCGAAACAAGGTAAACATGGGGGATGTTAGTTCCAAATGGCAAGAGATTGTGGACTGGCTGTTGGCTCGGGCTCGGTCTAAATCGGCTAGGAATTATATAGCCAAAATTCTGGTTGCGGCTGCGGTGTACTTTATTTGGCAAGAAAGAAATGCTAGAACTTTTAAGAATCAGTTGAGGCCTCCGGAGAAACTTAGTGAGATTATTTTAAATACGGTCCGATACAAGCTGATGGGAGCTAAATTAAGGGATACCTCAAATGTGAGAAGACTTCTTGAAGAGTGGGAGATTCGTGGGAAGCATGATGAAGATGATGGCGGCTGAGTTTTTGTCATGTTTTCGTTTTCGTTCTAGATTTTAGTCTAGTGGTGTTTTCGGTGTAGCTTTGTGTTGGATTGTTTCTTGTTTTTTCCTTGTTCTACTTTCACGGGGCATGTCTCATGATTGAACTAGTGTAGGCATTCTACACTACTTGTTTTTTTGGTTTGTGAATATATAGAATCACCGGGGTAACCCTTTACCCAAAAAAAAAAAATGGTAATCCAAGAATTAATCTTTTACTTATAGACTTGTTAATAATTTTATTGTTGATATTGATTCTCGTTCAAACTCTTACCATATTAACAAAAAGGCCGAAAATTAAGGAACAAGATTGGCAGAGCATTCAATCTTTTTAAACCCTATTATATCACATTCCGGTTCTAGTAGCCGATTTCATCACATTCCTGTTCGAGTAGCCGCCACCACCAATTCCCGGATCAGCAATCGGAAGTTGTTCGTGTAGCCGTCGTTGCACTTAACGTTGATATAGTTTCGCATTGTTTCTGCCATCAATCTGAACCGGCTTGCTGCCCCACCGACTAAACCACCGTGATCACCTTATTCGTCGGAGCTTTCCTGGTTGCGTCAATTTAGTTCTCCGATTACAACCCGCCGTTATTCACGTCGTCGCAGCCGCACTCCGTCATCAGTTTAGCTCTATCACAGCATTACCTGCAGTGACCATCACCTCATCATTCAGGCCGCGACCATCACTGCTGTTTTACTCGTTATCGTTTGATCATCTGAAACTCTAGTCGTTGGTGTTCGGTCGGCTCCGCTTGGCGATTAAGGTAACTACATCCACGGTTTAGTTCATCATGCACCCTCTGTTATAATTGATCACAACATAGAGTCTGATTATGGGGTTGTCAAAGCAAAAAAAAAAAAATTAGACTGTTGAAGGCATGAATGGGTTTCTAACTAATAAAAATGGGTTTCTAACTAATAAAAATGCTTCTGGCCTTTTCTATGAAACTAAGGTGGTTCTTGTATGCAAACGAATAATTGAGTCTCTGTGCACATATAGAAATATTATTATAATAAAACATTATTTTATGATTTCAATAAATACTCCACTAATAATTTTGTTTATAATTTTGTCAAACAATTGGAGTTTGATTGTATGAAGTATTATATAAGTAATGATTTATTGGATTTCAAATAAGCCATGCCTTACAACATTTTATATCACGTACATATGTAGTGTTATATGTTTAATTAAATAATGATATTGAATCCAACAACTAATTTTAAAGAGAAGCTAGTGACGACCTCATAATCTAAAACTTATTAAATGTCTGGTGTTAAAAATCTAAGAAATTTTATATTTAGGTTGACATGTATAACTTTCAAGCGAAACGTTAGTGTTTCGCCAAGTCGGACTTACACATTAAGGTACGGATTCCGTTTCTTTTACATCATAGTATAATTTTATTTTTCGTTACTCGTTGGTACGGATTCTTTGGTCTTCTCATCAGAGTATTTATTTATTATTTTTTTATCATATCCGTTACTTTGCAGTACGAATTTTTGTCTGTTTTCGTTTCAGTTCACATTTATTATTTGATAAGTTCGTAGTAGCATGCAATACACCGTAGTAATTGTAATCATTGTTGCATGTTCTCGTTAGCATTATGTTCAGTTGCCTGTAAATGGCTTTAGTTTTTGTACTCTGTCACCCGAGCATGTTTGGTTTGGTTTGGTTCGGTTTGGTTTGGTTTGGTTTGGTTTGGTTTGGTTTGTGGAGATGGAACAATGGGTGCACACCGCATTCACCGTCTCATAGGTGCATGGACTAGCTAGCTATGTACCCGTTTGATTTGTTTAGGCTCGTGGGTGCTTCTGTCTGATGTGACTTAATTTATTGTTATGTGTAGTCACGTAGTTTGACATCTATATATGTTTGATATATTTCTGATTTTGTCATGATATTTTTCGATATGTGTTCATTTATGTTCCGGTCAAGTATTGGGTTATACCTCGGACTCTGTTCAGTTTTTGTTTCCATAGAAGTTTGGTTTCTAGTTTGAAATAAAGTCTGTTTCAATTTCATACTTTATTACGTCTGTTCTTGTACTGTTGATTTTTCCGTTACTGAGCATCCTTTGGCTCAGCCGTATTTTTTTTTTCTTTGTTGTGTTGTCTTTTGTTGTCAGGTAATCGGGGGAACTTGGGGAACCAGTGATGATGAGAGTAAAATGCAGTTCAAGAATAAAGACTTTTGTTTATTTCATCATTCAAATTAATTAAGACTTAAGATTTCTTGGTCTGTTTTACGACTTTTGTTTATTTTTCGGGCTCAACTTTTCTTCTTTAAATGGATTGTGTTTGGTTTTTGATATATGTAATAGTGACACGTCAGCCCTATTCGGGTTGGGGTGTTACATATGCGGTATTGTGAAATATGCATACATCCAAGCCTTGAGACTGTGGCGATAAACCCTTAAACAAATTAATGGTTTATCTAAGTTATGTATATCGAATTCGGTCATTCCTTCCAATCCATTCAAACCCAGGATTTCAGGAATGGGAGTTGTCAATTCCTATGGTACCACTACCTACTAACGAATGGCGTGGTCAATGTTAATGAATGTATTGTTCCATGTTAAACAAACCAGATGTCATACCAAAATGAAGGCATGTGATGTAAACAATTGTACTAAGTATGCACACAATGGGCATAAATAGCATGAAATGTAATGTGAAACAATGTACTAAGTACGCACACAATGGGCATACATAGCATGAAATGTACTGTAAAACAATGTACTAAGTACGCACACAATGGGCATACATAGCATGAAATGTAATGTAAAACAATGTACTAAGTACGCACACAATGGGCATACATAGCATGAAATGTAATGTAAAACAATGTACTAAGTACGCACACAATGGGCATACAAAGCATGAAATGTAATGTAAAACAATGTACTAAGTACGCACACAATGGGCATACATAGCATGAAATGTAATGTAAAACAATGTACTAAGTATGCACACAATGGGCATACATAGCATGAAATGTAATGAAATCATGTACTATAACGTACTAACGAATCATAGCAGGTATATGATGTGAAAACATGGAAAGCATGAAAGTAACAAGTAGGCACATGTGTTTCACCCCAAAACAGTTTGGAAAACAGTAAAAAAGGGGTTCAATGTACTCACCTGAGATTGCTTTGAAGTTCTTGTATAATAACCAAACAATGCTAGATCACGGAATATCAAACGGCACCTAATAGGTAGCTATGTTAATATACCGGACCTAAATCGGAAGGATCGGATAGTATGCGGGTTCGTAAACCAAACGAGTATGGAGACTCGTGTAACATGGTTTAACAAAGCCTACATACTAAAATGAAACCTAACCTAAGTGCTTACAGCCCATTACGACCCGTTTAGGTAGCTTATGCTACCTTAACGCGTCGTTCGCGTAGAACGCGTTTGGAACGCCTAACATCGTGACCACAAGGTATAACCTCGGAAGGTTACAGCTATGGTCACCTAAGGTGTTTGGTCGGATCCTAATGATCGACCAAATGGGTCGGGTTCGAAAGTATAAGCGATGGTTTAGATCGCTTACCTTACGACCCTATATAAGCACTACACTAAAAGTGACGAGCTAAGCATGTTAGAACATGCTTAACTAAGTTTAGAAAACAGGTTTGGCATCAAAACAAACGGCTTTGATGCACACCAGTAGTTTGGTTACAAAATACGCAAGAATGCGCATTTTGGCCGAAACTACGACTCGTCACTGAGCCTAGATAACGTGGTAATCAGTAGGTATAGTCACTACGGACTATAGCCATCGTGATCACGCTCACGTTATGAAGTTCCATGAACTTCGTGTTGACCATAGGCTGGTCACACATAAAGTCAAACAAAACTTTGACTTTCGGACTCGAAAAGCGAATAAAAGAACGAAAGAACACTTACGGAGGGTCCCAGAATGCTAATCTAGATCAAAATGGCTCAGGTATGAAACAAAGGTTCCAACTTAGAGCTTTTGATCAGATTTTTGTGGGTTTTAACCAAAAGGGGGGGGTATTTATAGGAAAAGTAAAGCCGTTAGGATCGTTTCTTGAATATCGTGCAACGATCTGACCCGTACACTTGTCGAAATGTTGTGGTGCCTTATTTTGCCCCCACCATTAGAATCCGACACGTGGCGTTGCCCTTTGGGTGATCGAAAGGCCAACTGCAAGTGGATCAAACATTGAATCTGGTCTGCTTGTCTGATGCGGCCCGCGTGAAGGTGCAGGCCAAACTAATGCGGGCCGCCTGGGGGGCAGATCAGACAACAAGTTTCAGAATTTACAGTTTAGGTCCCTGTTGCATGTTTAAGCTATTTCCGACACTTCTAAGGCCGGTAAAGCCAACTTTAAGGCCCTAAAATGATGCCTAAACATTGTGGACATGAAACATGTTCAAAAATATGTCGGATGTTGGTTCGTTTGGCCGTACGATCACGATGTTCGGTTAATTACGACGGAATGCGCATAAGCGCGAAAAACGATCCAAATGACGCGACGAATGGATTTTTCTCATGCCAAACACTAAGGCATAATATAAGGATGCTTACATAAATTTTTGGATGTCCGGATGTATTCAGAACGTAAGTTATGCGCGAAAGTGCAAACTTGTGCACTTTTTGACACTTTTAGTCCCTGAATGATCCAAAAGTTTGTTTTAGCATACCAAACCCCTCAAAGCCTAATTCTAAGCTATGTAAAGGATATTTATGGTATGTTTAACTTATGGACATGTTCCGAAATGTTTGGTATTGTTCAAATTGGCATACTTTCGCAGTTTGTCAAGTTTAGTCCCTGTAAGCGAATTAACTTGTTTTTGCCATACCAAAGCCTTCAAAACTAATGATCGGACCAAAACTATAGTTCAGTTGTTTATAACGAACGGTTTGCAAAACTAATGATCGGACCAATGATGGAGGTCCTCTGGGCGAATAGGGCGAATAGGGCGATCTGGTTGTTCCTGTGAAATCAGTCTTCGTTTCAATCAAATCCTGGTTCTGATCGATCTTGCTTAGCATCTAGGGAGTACCTGATTAAGCTCCTTAGTTTCTAATCGTTTGAAATCAGGCTAGGGTTCTTGCGAGTAGAGGATTTCAGTCTTTTTCGTTCGTTCAACTTAGCTTTTGATTTCCGATTTCGCATTTAGGGTAAAAGCTTTTCTATTTCGGGTTTGTCACGGCTGCTTTTGTTTCAGCCGGCTTTCCTTTTTTGCTGAGACGGCAACTAGGGTTTTCCGATTCGGCAATCCATTGTTCATTGTTCAACGGTAATCCAGGGTTTATTATTATTAATGGATGATCTTAATTGTTCTGGTGGAAACCAACAAGATATTCGTGGGAAGCCGCGATTTTCGTTTGAAGAAATTGCTGCACGGTTTCTTGATGTTGATGGGAACACTTTGCAGCCAAAGCGGGGTGTAATGATTGGAACACAAAGTGACCCTAAGTCTTCGAATATCATTGATGATCTCACCAAGGCCACAGTTCCGGTTCGTTTGGAAAAACGGGATGTTGATAAGTCTGACAATTTTTGGGATTACCCTACCAATTACACGCCAAAATCAGACCTCTTTGGTAAAACACGATCTTCAGGGCATGCGAGGATGGGCTTAGTTTAATTGCCTCTATGATTGGGATTCCTAAGATGTTGGATACGTATACTGCCTCGATGTGTGCGGAATCTTGGGGAAGGAGCAGCTATGCTAGAGCGCTTATTGAAGTGCAAGCGGGAGCTGAGTTAAAAAAGAATGTTACTGTTGCTATCCCATCTATGGATGGTAGTGGGTTTTCTAAGGTGGAGGTCAAGATTGAATATGATTGGGAGCCTCTAAGGTGCTCCTCGTGCTGTGTGTTTGGTCATGATGACAACTCGTGCCCAAAGAACCCTCAGGTAACTTCTAGTGGGGATACTAAAAAGAAGAATGATGAGTTTCAGGTTGTAGAGGGCAAGAAGAAGAAAGTGAACAACCAAGGCATTCATATGAAAAATCAGAAGCCTAAAGTAGTTTACAGGCCAGTTGTTAACCCTAAGCCAAAATCGTCTTCTAAGAGTTCGTTGCAGAACCAGATTTCAACGTCTAATCCGTTTGATATTCTGAAGGATGATACTGGTAATCAGGGGGATACCAATGTCGGTCGAGTGGAGAAGAAACCGTCGAGTGACAAGCAGGAATCTGATGAGGAGGTTGAAGAAGTCTACAATGAAACTAGTGCTTTTATGACATCGGGTACTCATCCTTTTTCTTCGAAAGCAGGGGCAAGCACCTCTTCTACCAAGTTATCTAATGGATAGGCTATCCGCTTTTCGTTTGAAGGGGCTGCGGTTTTGTGGCTACTTTATTTTTGATGATGGTGGTTGAGGATATGTTTTTGTGTTTTTGCATTGTTTGTCTACTAGATGTCTTGTCATGATGTATAGTAGACTAGGTTTTAGGGTGTCATAGGTTTTTAGTTTTGTTTTGTTTTACATATATGGGGCATGTCCTGTATATGAACTAGTGTGGAACACATCCTCACTACTTGTACTTAATTGCGGTTGCATTTTAATAGAATCACCGGGGTAACCCTTTACCAAAAAAAAAGCCTTCAAAACTTATTTCTAAGTTATTTAAGGTATGTTGAGTATATGTTGATGTTCCAGAGTATTTGTCGCATTAAACTGAGTACGTTTATGCACCAGTTTGCGTATAATTCT
Organism: Helianthus annuus; assembly: GCF_002127325.2. Lineage (NCBI taxonomy): Eukaryota > Viridiplantae > Streptophyta > Magnoliopsida > Asterales > Asteraceae > Helianthus > Helianthus annuus. Next base: position 139,623,872 of record NC_035444.2, on the reverse strand, counting down.
CCAGAAAGCGATGTAGAGTTTGAAATTGAACAAAAGTCAAAACATGAAAAATGTAAAACACAACCAAACAAACATTGGGATCAAATAACATTGTTTTATTGATAATTGAACTGTTCATAATGATTACAAGCACAAATGTTAAAATGTTACAGAAGCCGAATTAACCCAAGTATGGATGTTATCTGAATGTAGCTGACTTTGGATGCTACACGATTCGTAAAACAACCATTTTGAATCTCGCAAGCTAGGGAAGTTAAATGATCCAAATTAAACTGAGTCTGGATAAAACAGAATCCGGATACCACCCATTGTGAGTCCTTCTAATTATTGATGTTACAGAAGCTGAATTCAACCAAGTATGGATGCTATCTCAATGTAGACTCTGTATGCTTTACGATTCGTAAAACAACCATTTTAAATCTCGCATGCCAGGGAAGTTGAATGATACAAATTAAATCGAGTCTGGATGAAAGAAAATCCGAATACCACTCATTGTAAGTCCTTCTGATTATTGGTGTTACAGAATCCGAATTCAACCAAGTATGGATGCTAACTGATTGTAGCTGACTCTGGATGCTATAAGATTCCTAAAACAACCATTCTGAATATCCCAAACCAGGGAAGTTGAACGATTCAAATTAAACCGAGTCTGGATGAAACAGAATCCGGATACCACCCATTGTGAGACCTTCTGATTAGTGATGTTACAGAAGCCGAATTCAACCAAGTATGGATGCAATCTAAATGTAGCTGACTCTGGATGCTATACGATTCGTAAAACAACCATTTTGAACCTCGCAAGCCAGGGAAGTTGAATGTTCCAAATTAAATCGGGTCTGGATGAAACAGAATCCGGATACCACCCATTGTGAACCCTTCTGATTAGTGATGTTACAGAAGTTGAATTAACACAAGTATGGATGCTATCTAAATGTAGCTGACTCTGGATGCCACACGATTCGTAAAACAACCATTCTGAATCTCGCAAGCCAGGGAAGTTAAATGAACAAAATTAAAGTGAGTCTGGATGAAACAGACTCCGGATACCACCCATTGTGAGTCATTCTGATTAATGGTGTTATAGAATCCGAATTTAACCAAGTATGGATGCTATCTGAATGTAGCTGACTCTGGATGCTATAAGATTCGTAAAACAACCATTCTGAATCTCGCAAGGCAGGGAAGTTGAATGATCCAAATTAAACCGAGTCTCGATGAAACATAATCCGGATACCACCCATTGTGAGTCCTTCTGATTAGTGATGTTACAGAAGCCGAATTCAACCAAGTATGGATGCTATGTGAATGTAGCTGACTCTGGATGCTATACGATTCGTAAAACAACCATTTTGAATCTTGCAAGCCCGGGAAGTTGAATGATCCAAATTAAACTAAGTCTGGATGAAACAGAATCCGAATACCACTCATTGTGAGTCCTTCAGATTAGTGGTGTTACAGAATCCGAATTCAACCAAGTATGGATGCTATCTGAATGTAGCTGACTCTGGATGCTATAGGATTCATAAAACAACCATTCTGAATCTCACAAGCCAGGGAAGTTGAATGATCCAAATTAAACTAAGTCCGGATGAAACAGAATCCGAATACCACTCATTGTGAGTCCTTCAAATTAGTGGGGTTACAGAATCCTAATTCAACCAAGTATGGATGTTATATGAATGTAGCTGACTCTGGATGCTATACGATTCGTAAAACAACCATTTTGAATCTCGCAAGCCAGGGAAGTTGAATGATCCAAATTAAACTAAGTCTGGATGAAACAGAATCCGAATACCACTCATTGTGAGTCCTTCAGATTAGTGGTGTTACAGAATCCGAATTCAACCAAGTATGGATGCTATCTGAATGTGGCTGACTCTGGATGCTATAGGATTCGTAAAACAACCATTCTGAATCTCGCAAGCCAGGGAAGTTGAATGATCCAAATTACACCGAGTCTTGATGAAACAGAATCCGGATACCACCCATTGTGAGTCCATCTGATTAGTGATGTTACAGAAGCCAAATTAACCCAAGTATGGATGCTATCTGAATGTAGCTGACTCTGGATGCTACACGATTCGTAAAACAGCCATTTTGAATCTCGCAAGCCAGGGAAGTTAAATGATCCAAATTAAATCGAGTCTGGATGAAACAGAATCCGGATACCACCCATTGTGAGCCCTTCTGATTAGTGATGTTACAGAAGCTGAATTAACACAAGTATGGATGCTTTCTAAATGTAGCTGACTCTGGATGCTACACGATTCGTAAAACAACCATTCTGAATCTCGCAAGCCAGGGAACTTAAATGATCCAAATTAAACTATGTCTGGATGAAATAGAATCCGAATACCACTCGTTGTGAGTCCTTCAGATTAGTGGTGTTACAGAATCCGAATTCAACCAAGTATGGATGCTATCTGAATGTAGCTGACTCTGGATGCTATAGGATTCGTAAAACAACCATTCTGAATCTTGCAGGCCAGGGAAGTTGAATGATCCAAATTAAACCGAGTCTGGATGAAACAGAATCCGGATACCACCCATTGTGAGACCTTCTGATTAGTGATGTTACAGAAGCCGAATTCAACCATGTATGGATGCTATCTGAATGTAGCTGACTCTAGATGCTATACGATTCGTAAAACAACCATTTTGAACCTCGCAAGCCAGGGAAGTTGAATGTTCCAAATTAAATTGAGTATGGATGAAACAGAATCCGGACACCACCCATTGTGAGCCCTTCTGATTAGTGATGTTACAGAAGTTGAATTAACACAATTATGGATGCTATCTAAATGTAGTTGACTCTGGATGCCACACGATTCGTAAAACAACCATTCTGAATCTCGCAAGCCAGGGAAGTTAAATGAACAAAATTAAAGTGAGTCTGGATGAAACAGACTCCGGATACCGCCCATTGTGAGTCATTCTGATTAATGGTGTTACAGAATCCGAATTCAACCAAGTATGGATGCTATCTGAATGTAGCTGACTCTGGATGCTATAAGATTCGTAAAACAACCATTCTGAATCTCGCAAGGCAGGGAAGTTGAATGATCCAAATTAAACCGAGTCTCGATGAAACATAATCCGGATACCACCCATTGTGAGTCCTTCTGATTAGTGATGTTAAAGAAGCCGAATTCAACCAAGTATGGATGCTATGTGAATGTAGCTGACTCTGGATGCTATACGATTCGTAAAACAACCATTTTGAATCTCGCAAGCCAGGGAAGTTGAATGATCCATATTAAACTAAGTCTGGATGAAACAGAATCCGAATACCACTCATTGTGAGTCCTTCAAATTAGTGGGGTTACAGAATCCTAATTCAACCAAGTATGGATGTTATATGAATGTAGCTGACTCTGGATGCTATACGATTCGTAAAACAACCATTTTGAATCTCGCAAGCCAGGGAAGTTGAATGATCCAAATTAAACTAAGTCTGGATGAAACAGAATCCGAATACCACTCATTGTGAGTCCTTCAGATTAGTGGTGTTACAGAATCCGAATTCAACCAAGTATGGATGCTATCTGAATGTGGCTGACTCTGGATGCTATAGGATTCGTAAAACAACCATTCTGAATCTCGCAAGCCAGGGAAGTTGAATGATCCAAATTACACCGAGTCTTGATGAAACAGAATCCGGATACCACCCATTGTGAGTCCATCTGATTAGTGATGTTACAGAAGCCAAATTAACCCAAGTATGGATGCTATCTGAATGTAGCTGACTCTGGATGCTACACGATTCGTAAAACAGCCATTTTGAATCTCGCAAGCCAGGGAAGTTAAATGATCCAAATTAAATCGAGTCTGGATGAAACAGAATCCGGATACCACCCATTGTGAGCCCTTCTGATTAGTGATGTTACAGAAGCTGAATTAACACAAGTATGGATGCTTTCTAAATGTAGCTGACTCTGGATGCTACACGATTCGTAAAACAACCATTCTGAATCTCGCAAGCCAGGGAACTTAAATGATCCAAATTAAACTATGTCTGGATGAAATAGAATCCGAATACCACTCGTTGTGAGTCCTTCAGATTAGTGGTGTTACAGAATCCGAATTCAACCAAGTATGGATGCTATCTGAATGTAGCTGACTCTGGATGCTATAGGATTCGTAAAACAACCATTCTGAATCTTGCAGGCCAGGGAAGTTGAATGATCCAAATTAAACCGAGTCTGGATGAAACAGAATCCGGATACCACCCATTGTGAGACCTTCTGATTAGTGATGTTACAGAAGCCGAATTCAACCATGTATGGATGCTATCTGAATGTAGCTGACTCTAGATGCTATACGATTCGTAAAACAACCATTTTGAACCTCGCAAGCCAGGGAAGTTGAATGTTCCAAATTAAATTGAGTATGGATGAAACAGAATCCGGACACCACCCATTGTGAGCCCTTCTGATTAGTGATGTTACAGAAGTTGAATTAACACAATTATGGATGCTATCTAAATGTAGTTGACTCTGGATGCCACACGATTCGTAAAACAACCATTCTGAATCTCGCAAGCCAGGGAAGTTAAATGAACAAAATTAAAGTGAGTCTGGATGAAACAGACTCCGGATACCGCCCATTGTGAGTCATTCTGATTAATGGTGTTACAGAATCCGAATTCAACCAAGTATGGATGCTATCTGAATGTAGCTGACTCTGGATGCTATAAGATTCGTAAAACAACCATTCTGAATCTCGCAAGGCAGGGAAGTTGAATGATCCAAATTAAACTGAGTCTCGATGAAACATAATCCGGATACCACCCATTGTGAGTCCTTCTGATTAGTGATGTTAAAGAAGCCGAATTCAACCAAGTATGGATGCTATGTGAATGTAGCTGACTCTGGATGCTATACGATTCGTAAAACAACCATTTTGAATCTCGCAAGCCAGGGAAGTTGAATGATCCATATTAAACTAAGTCTGGATGAAACAGAATCCGAATACCACTCATTGTGAGTCCTTCAGATTAGTGGTGTTACAGAATCCGAATTCAACCAAGTATGGATGCTATCTGAATGTAGCTGTCTCTGGATGCTATAGGATTCGTAAAACAACCATTCTGAATCTCGCAAGCCAGGGAAGTTGAATGATCCAAATTAAACCGAGTCTGGATGAAACAGAATCCGGATACCACCCATTGTGAGTCCATCTGATTAGTGATGTTACAGAAGCCTAATTAACCCAAGTATGGATGCTATCTGAATGTAGTTGACTCTGGATGCTACACGATTCGTAAAACAACCATTTTGAATCTCGCAAGTCAGGGAAGTTAAATGATCCAAATTAAACTGAGTCTGGATGAAACAGAATCTGGATACCACCCATTGTGAGTCCTTCTGATTAGTGATGTACAGAAGCCGAATACAACCAAGTATGTATGCTAACTGAATGTAGCTGACACTGGATGCTATACGATTTGTAAAACAACCATTTTAAATCTCGCATGCCAGGGAAGTTGAATGATCCAAATTAAAACGATTCTGGATGAAACAGAATCCGAATACCACTCATTGTGAGTCTTTCTGATTAGTGGTGTTACAGAATCTGAATTCAACCAAGTATGGATGTTATCTGAATATAGCTGACTCTGGATGCTACAGGATTCGTAAAACAACCATTCTGAATCTCGCAAGCCAGGGAAGTTGAATGATCCAAATTAAACCGAGTCTGGATGATACATAATGCGGATACCACCCATTGTGAGTCCTTCTGATTAGTGATGTTACAGAAGCCGAATTCAACCACGTATGGATGCTATTTAAATGTAGCTGACTCTGGATGCTATACGATTCGTAAAACAACCATTTTGAATCTCGCTAGCCAGGGAAGTTGAATGATCCAAATTAAACCGAGTTTGGATGAAACAGAATCCGGATACCACCCATTGTGAGCCCTTCTGATTAGTGATGTTACAGAAGCCGAATTAACACAAGTATGGATGCTATCTAAATGTAGCTGACTCTGGATGCCACACGATTCGTAAAGCAACCATTCTGAATCTCGCAAGCCAGGGAAGTCAAATGATCCATATTAAACTAACTCTGAATGAAACAGAATCCGAATACCACCCATTGTGAGTCCTTCTGATTAGTGATGTACAGAAGCCGAATATAACCAAGTATGTATGCTATCTGAATGTAGCTGACTCTGGATGCTATACGATTCGTAAATCAACCATTTTAAATCTCGCATGCCAGGGAAGTTGAATGATCCAAATTAAACCGATTCTAGATGAAACAGAATCCGAATACCACTCATTGTGAGTCTTTCTGATTAGTGGTGTTACAGAATCTGAATTTAACCAAGTATGGACGTTATTTGAATATAGCTGACTCTGGATGCTATAGGATTCGTAAAACAGCCATTCTGAATCTCGCAAGCCAGGGAAGTTGAATGATCCAAATTAAACCGAGTTTGGATGATACATAATGCGGATACCACCCATTGTGAGTCCTTCTGATTAGTGATGTTACAGAAGCCGAATTCAACCAAGTATGGATGCTATTTAAATGTAGCTGACTCTGGATGCTATACGATTCGTAAAACAACCATTTTGAATCTCGCAAGCCAGGGAAGTTGAATGATCCTAATTAAACCGAGTCTGGATGAAACAGAATCCGGATACCACCCATTGTGAGTCCATCTGATTAGTGATGTTACAGAAGCCGAATTAACCCAAGTATGGATGTTATCTGAATGTAGCTGACTCTGGATGCTACACGATTCGTAAAACAACCATTTTGAATCTCGCAAGCCAGGGAAGTTAAATGATCCAAATTAAACTGAGTCTGGATGAAACAGAATCCGAATACCACCAATTGTGAGTCCTTCTGATTAGTGATGTTACAGAAGCCGAATTCAACCAAGTATGGATGCTATCTGAATGTAGACTCTGTATGCTATACGATTCGTAAAACAACCATTTTAAATCTCGCATGCCAGGGAAGTTGAATGATCCAAATTAAATTGAGTCTGGATGAAATAGAATCCGAATACCACTCATTGTGAGTCCTTCTGATTATTGGTGTTACAGAATCCGAATTCAACCAAGTATGGATGCTATCTGATTGTAGCTGACTCTGGATGCTATATGATTCCTAAAACAACCATTCTGAATATCCCAAACCAGGGAAGTTGAACGATCCAAATTAAACCGAGTCTGGATGAAACAGAATCCGGATACCACCCATTGTGAGACCTTCTGATTAGTGATATTACAGAAGCCGAATTGTCACACCCCCAAATTCCACCTGCGGAGTACCATCCGCTTGAGGGCGTGACTGACCAGGATCCAGCCACCAATTATACTGAATAATTGAGTTAATAACCAAAGTAATACTTACTAACCATACGATTAGTAAATATCATGTTCAGAGTTTAAAGTTTTAAGTTCAAATAGTAGTAAGTAGCGGAAGCATAAGTAAAACAGTTTAAAACAAGGTTCATAGTTCATGTTTATTTAACACCCAGCACAGGGGTGGACGAACACTACACATCCCCAAGCAGCAAGCTCCTCTTTTTGGGTAAAGGTTTACCCCGGTGATTCTATTAAAACAATCCCAATAAAGTACAAGTAGTGAGGATGAGTTCCACACTAATTCATATACAGGACATGCCCCGTATATGTAAACCAAAAACAAAACCAAACATTCTAAGACAACCCACAAACCTAGCATACATTACACCATGAAACAAAGTAGGCAAGACCAAACATTCTATGACCGTGGCACGCATTTTTGCAATTCCGCCATGGAAAAGGCACTTGCACGCTACGGTGTCACTCATCGTCTTTCTACCGCGTACCACCCGCAAACTAGTGGCCAAGTAGAGAATGCTAACCGAGGGGTGAAGAGAATCTTAGAGAAAACGGTAGGAAAAAGTAGAAAGGATTGGTCGGAAAAGCTCGACGACGCTTTGTGGGCATTCCGTACCGCCTATAAGACACCGTTAGGCACAACACCCTTTATGATCGTGTATGGCAAAGCTTGCCATCTTCCGGTAGAATTAGAGCATAGGGCGTTGTGGGCATTAAAAACCGTAAACATTGACCTTACCGAAGCCGCAAGGAGGAGATTCTTCCAGATTCATGAGTTGGAAGCATTGAGGGAGGCCGCTTATGAAAGATCATGGAGTATCAAGGAGAAAACTAAGGCATTGCATGATAGGCGGTTGAGAGGTTTGAAAGATTTTAAGGTAGGTGATAAAGTACTTTTGTTCAACTCACGGTTGAAATTGATAGCAGGAAAATTGAAATCGAGGTGGAGTGGCCCGTATGTGGTGAAAGAAGTGTTTCCATACGGCACGGTTGAGCTATACGATGAGGTCGACAAAGGTGTGTGGAAGGTACACGGCCATAGACTGAAACATTACTTGGGAGGTCCTATTGATACTACTGAAGAGGAAGAAATTCCTCTAGAGGACCCACCTACCTTTGCCGAACAGTGAGCGCGAAAAGCTTCGCGTGTAGAGTATGTACCGTTTGTAAATTTCTTTATTTTTCGTGTTTTTCATCGTTTTTGTAGTTTTTCGGTCTGTGTTTTGTGTCGTTGAGAATTTTGCAGGTTTCATCATCGCTACGGAACGGAGAATGCACGAGAAAAGATATCCCAGGTAAGTGTTTTAAACACTTAGGAAAAATTTTGAGGTTTTTGGTTGGGTTGGGAAAGAGTTGAAAATTTTTCTAAGGCATGAACAAGAATTTTTCACGCAACATTCAGCCAAAAACAGACCCTCGCGCGACGCCTAGCACCTTCGCGTCACGCGAGGGGTTAAGGGTTCAAATAAATTGTTTTCAGACCCGCCGCGTTACGCGAGGCCTGGGTGACCCCCCCTGTCACGTCACGCGACGCCCCCTGGACCTTTTGAAATCGTTTTTAACTTGAACATGTTCGCTGAAACCCTTTCCTTTCCCCTTTCCAAACCCTAAAACGCGAATTTCACCATTTTCACCATATCTCACTCGTTTTTTCACCAAATCGCTCCATTTTTCTTCCAAAATCACCACAATCACGTTCCCTACAATCTTAGCCATCTATTTCACCCGATTTCTCACCCCATTTTCACGATTTTGGGCAAATCCGTGTGCAAAAAGTCAAGACCTCATTTTTCTTGTTCAATCCGATTCCAAGGTATGTTTCTTGTAATTTCTCACTAGTAGGTAGCTTTATTGCCTTGTTTTAGTGTCGGGTCAGTCTTGTCTTGGTGTTAGGGTTTGTGTAGGGTCTTAAAGTTAGAATTTTTGCTCCTCTTTGTCATGTTAGTGGTATGTAGGTGGTAAGGTTTGGATGTTACATACAAATCGGGTCTGCGGATGGTTCGGTGTCACACCCCCAAAATCCACCTGCGGAGTATCACCGCTTGGGAGCGTGACTGACCAGGATCAAGCCACCAATCATATTGAACATGCATTTAATATTAAGTAAAATAAATGAAAACCATCCATTCAATACAAAAGGTGATCAAACAAATCATCGTTTCAAAATGTAGCGGAAGCATAGTAAATAAACCAGTAGTAGCTAACAGTTTCAAGTGTCATAATAGTTTAACAGAAAAGTCACGATCCTTGTCCACAACGACCCGCTTCTCCAGTGCAAGCTCCAGGTACCTAACGATCTGCAAGGCATGTAACAGAATGATCAACAAACTAGTTGAGCGAGTTCACAGAAAGTAAATGCGTAATAGTAAGTTCGTTTGTAACAGGTGGCTCTACCGGGCCGATTGTATGTTCTATTGGTGGTGGTGTTCCACGTTACTGTGTGGTGGTGTTCCACGTTACTGTGTGGTGGTGTTCCACGTTACTGTGTGGTGGTGTTCCACGTTACTGTGTGGTGGTGTTCCACGTTACTGTGTGGTGGTGTTCCACGTTACTGTGTGGTGGTGTTCCACGTTACTGTGTGGTGGTGTTCCACGTTACTGTGTGGTGGTGTTCCACGTTACTGTGTGGTGGTGTTCCACGTTACTGTGTGGTGGTGTTCCACGTTACTGTGTGGTGGTGTTCCACGTTACTGTGTGGTGGTGTTCCACGTTGTATAACCACTAGACTACTCGTAACTATAGGTATCCTTCACAACCGAGGATAGTAAAGTGGTAGTCTAGGCATAGTGTCAATAATGTATCTAATCAACCTTTCAATCCCATTCCCAACACCCCGGGAACCCCATGCCTTGGTAAGAGTGTGAACTCACCTTGGTTTGCTCGGTATGCTAAATAAGTGCTCACAGTTAATTAATCACGTCCTATGTATACACGTATAGCAAATCAGTTCATGCTCGAAATGTTACGCATGCAATTAATTGGTTCACATAGCAGTCAGTTTGCATATCAGTACAACACGTAGTATTACACGAATCAGTTCATCACCAAGCATGGCATGTAAATTAATTCAACATATGTTCCTCTGTTCAAAGCATTTTCAAAACCCTAGTATCTTTCGATTCATAATTCATCCTTCGACAGTCCATTATCCTTCGGACCGAAGGTTATGCTTCGGACCATGCCATCTTTCGGTCCAACTATCTTTCGGTCCAACTATCTGTCGGTCAAACTATGGTTCGGTCAACGAGTATCTTTCGGCCAAACAATCCTTCGGTCAACTACTATGGTTCGAGGGATCGGTATCTTTCGGTGTATTGATAAGTAACAGTTACGTTTATCCGATTAACCATTAACACAATTTTCACAAATCTGCTAACATCAACAAGATCAACCAAGCATGATTCTCATGTTTATCAAGAACCCTAATCTGAAACAAGATCATTCAAACTATCCGATTGACACATATGCGCCGATTACATAAACGTGTCCGATTACAATATTCTAAATCACAAGTTATCATCAAATCGTATTACCAACCATCCATTTAACAAACATAAATTTCCTATCCGATCGATCACCCTGACTGGATTAACTAGCCGATTAACAAAACGATTCGTAACACCGAACATGAAATCATTTGACCATAATCACAACAGATCCAATGTGCATACAATTCCGATTAATACCCATACACAATCATCTTACAAATCAGTTAACATACAACCAACATATTTACATACGATTGATAATTCAAGAAATCATGTACTGTGGACACTAACCGGGATAGTAAGCAAAAGAATTGATCAGCAAAGTCTCCGTAAGGGTTGTGGTTGCCGTCACAAATTAAAAGTGTTCTAGGGTTTTTCTCAAAAAAACTGCCGACCATGCATGTGTTTCGTATATAACATTTCACAGTAATGGGCCAAGCCCATTTAAAATGACTGGGCCGAAACATATCGAAGGATATGTTTCGTGATTCTTCGGGCCGAATGATGTCGAAGGATATGTTTCGTGCTCGAAGGATATGTTTCGTGGTCCTTCGAGTCCTTCGAATCCTTCGAACTATGTTTCGATCTAGACTAAGTGTTTAATAATAATTCTAATAATAATTCCAATATTATTTTCTATTATAGCAAGTAATCACATATAGGCACAATGACGATATGTCTCATTAAAACACAACGAGTACAATTACAAATCCATAATTCAAACAGCTAGACAGTCAAAGTCAACGCGCATTAAATGCGAAAGTGACAGTCAGAAACTCAAGTTGTCACATTATCCCCAACTTGAAAGAAATTTCGTCCCGAAATTTGGTACGCACTCACTGAGGAAGCTAGGTAAGCTGTATTATTCACTGGTTTTTCCCTGGGGTGTCACATCATCCCCCCGTTGATTTGGAATTTCGTCCCGAAATTCAGTAGTCGTAGCTTCAGCCTCAGTAGTGGTTGCATGGTTTTCGAATAACTGGGGATACTTTTCTGTCATTTGATCTTCGCGTTCCCAGGTGTACTCTGGGCCACGTCGGGAGTTCCAACGAACTCGAACAAGAGGGATTCTCTCGTGTTTGAGGACCTTAGCATCCCGGTCCGTGATTTCAACTGGTTCCTCGACGAACTACAACCGCTCGTCGATAGTCAGTTCCTTAAAGGAACTATGAGGGTCTTATCTGACAGACACTTCTTCAGATTCGACACGTGAAATACATAGTGAACTGCACCGAGTTCAGTTGGTAGGTTCAGTCTGTAGGCTACTGGGCCTATTCCTTCAGTGATTTCAAATGGTCCAACATACCGTGGATTGAGTTTGCCTCGTTTACTAAATCGAACCACACCCTTCCAGGGTGAGACTTTCAATAAAACCCGGTCCCCGACCTGAAATTCCAATGGTCTCTTACGCTTATCCGCGTAGGCTTTCTGACGGTCGCGTGCTGCCGCCATGCGTTGTCGTATCTGCGCAATCTTTTCTGTGGCGTCCACTACAATCTCTGGACCCGTAATTTGACTATCTCCCACCTCTGCCCAACAGAGAGGTGACCGGCATTTACGTCCTTACAATGCCTCGAATGGAGCGGCTTGAATGCTGGTATGATAGCTGTTATTGTAAGAAAACTCCACTAATGGGAGGTGCTTTTCCCAGCCGTTGCCGAAATCAATAACACACGCTCGAAGCATGTCTTCTAGAGTTTGGATAGTGCGCTCAGACTGCCCATCCGTCTGAGGATGATATGCTGTGCTCATGTCTAATCGTGAGCCAAAGGATTTGTGCATCGCTTGCCATAGCTCTGACGTAAACCGTGCATCGCGGTCTGAAATGATAGAGATGGGCACTCCGTGCCTTGAAACAACTTCTTTCATGAAGATGTCTGCTAGGGTAGAAGCTTATCCGTTTCTTTGATAGCCAAGAAGTGAGCAGACTTTGTGAGTCGATCAACGATCGCCCAGATAGTGTCATTCCCACGCTGGGATCTAGGAAGGCCAGTAACAAAATCCATGGAAATTGCTCCCATTTCCATTGTGGTATCTTAGGCTGCTGAAGTAGACCAGCTGGTTTCTGGTGCTCTGTCTTGACTCTCGCACAAGTCAAACATTTGTCGACGTAGGTTGTAACGTGGGCCTTCATGCTAGGCCACCAATATGTAGTTCTGATATCGTGGTACATTTTATCCGAACCTGGATGTACCGTGTAGCGAGACTTATGAGCTTCATTCAACACAAGTTCCCGTAAGCCGCCATATAGTGGGACCCAAATACGTCCTGTCACATAGTAGGCGTCGTCTTCCCTTTGTTCTAATCGTTGCCGTGATCCGCGTAAGGCTTCAGCCTTGACGTTTTCGGGCTTCAGTGCTTCTGTCTGAGCAGCTCGTATCTGTGCAGGAAGGCTAGACTGAATCGCAAGCTGTAGCGCTCGCACGCGCCGAGGTAAAGTGTCCTTTCGACTGAGGGCATCAGCCACAACATTGGCCTTGCTTGGATGATACTTGATGGCGCATTCGTAGTCGTTCAGTAGTTCAACCCATCTCCGTTGGCGCGTGTTCAAATCCTCCTGCTTAAGGATATGCTCGAGACTCCTGTGATCGGTGTAAATCGTGCACCTGGTACCGTACAGGTAGTGTCGCCATATCTTAAGCGCGAAAACAACAGCTCCCAGCTCCAAATCGTGCGTCGTATAATTCCGTTCATGAACCTTGAGTTGCCGAGAGGCGTATGCAATAACTTTATCCCGCTGCATCAATACGCAACCAAGCCCCTGTATCGATGCGTCACAATAAACCACGAAGTCATCCGTGCCCTCTGGCAATGAGAGAATTGGTGCGCTGCAAAGCCTATCCTTTAAGTACTGAAAAGCGGTCTCTTGCGTATTACCCCATCTGTAAACGACACCTTTCTGTGTTAGCATAGTAAGTGGCTGCGCGATCTTGGAGAAGTCTTTAATAAATCGCCTGTAGTACCCCGCCAAACCCAATATTTGGCGTATTTCTGTCGGTGTGCGCGGTGCAGGCCAGTTCCTGATCGAATCTACCTTGGATGGATCAACATGAATCCCATCCCTGTTCACCACATGGCCTAAGAAGTGGACTTCATGAAGCCAGAAGTCGCATTTTGAAAACTTGGCGTACAATTGTTCCTTTCGAAGAAGTTCCAAGATAAGACGTAAGTGCTGCTCGTGTTCCTCCTGACTCTTGGAGTAGATCAGAATGGCGTCGATGAAGGCAATGACGAACTTGTCTAGATAGGGTTTACACACCCTGTTCATAAGATCCATGAAGACTGCAGGCGCGTTCGTAAGCCCGAATGGCATGACAAGAAACTCGTAGTGACCGTAACGAGTTCTGAAAGCGGTTTTGGAGACGTCCTCATCCCGGACTCTCAGCTGATGATAACCTGACCTTAAATCAATCTTGGAATAGTAACACGACCCTTGCAGCTGGTCGAATAAGTCATCTATACGCGGAAGAGGATAACGGTTCTTCACCGTCACCTTGTTGAGTTCACGGTAGTCGATGCACATTCTGAACGTACCGTCTTTCTTCTTCACAAATAACACTGGAGCTCCCCAAGGCGAAGAGCTAGGTCGGATAAATCCCTTATCCAAGATTCCTGGTAGCTGCGTCGATAGTTCTTCCGATTCTGGTGGAGTTAAGCGATACGGTGCTCGAGCTATGGGTGCTGCTCCTGGAGCGAGCTCGATTTGAAATTCGTCCTGATGATGCGGCGGTAGACCAGGTAAATCTTTAGGAAACACCTGAGTAAAGTCGCATACAACTGGATGATCTTCCAACTTCTTTTCTTTCGCTGCTGCTGTGCTTGAGACCGAACGGTAGTTGAACTCTTGCTGAAATACCCATCCCTTTCCCGCTTGTTGTCATTAGGAGTAGCGGGAGTAGCAGAAGTGATAGCGGTAGTAATAGTGCTGATACAACTAGGCAGCCTGTTCTGTTCCACTGCCTGATCCGTGAATGTCTGGGGCATTATCGAGGTTAGCCGATGTAGCATGGCTCTGAACTTCTGAGGCTAGACCCTTGAGGTACAATTCGATACGCTTGTTTGGAGGGTCCACCATGGTTGGACACAAGATGGCCAGTTCGTCCGACCGTTTCGTATATGCATCAACTTCTGACCCCGTCATTTTCAAATGGTAAGGCTCCACTTCCAACTAGTATCTGTACTTGCGCGTTCCACCTGGTTAGCGCGATTCCTACCAAAGTACCAGTGGCGTACTTGACCCTGCGAGCCTCAGGGCGTTCACACATGAAGTTCTTGAATGTGCCACTGAATGTGCTTGGACGACAGTCCATGATGTTCTGGAATGTGTGCGTTCTGACCCGTTGCGCGAGAAAGATAGATCAAGGTTAAGCGCGAAAGTTGGGTCACGAGAGTAGGATCTAACATCCTAGAATAGGTCTGGGATAGCAGGTTATACCTCCTGCTTGTGCGGCTGCAAGTGCCGCAGCAACTTGTTCGTTAATGAGAGCCGTCAACTGGGCTTGAGTCATGTCAACACGTCCAGACATGATCGAACAGTAAAGGTAGCATAAGTAAGAATGGTTCACGAATAGTGCGAGGACAGAAGAGTGTAAGCACGTATGTATTCTCATGCAATGACAAGTAGTGAGCAAAGTAATGTAAGCATACTACGAGCAAAGTTCTACGCAAATTCTAGCATGTAGGCAATAAACATAAACCTTATTACCTAGGATGTCGAGTCTTGCACGTGGAGCGAAGCGTCGCTGTGGATCGTTGAGAGCACTGTTCTGGTTATAGTCTGGTTTTAATAAAAACGTTTTCCCATATTAAAACCAAGTTCTCTATAACCAATGGCTCTGATACCAATCTGTCACACCCCCAAAATCCACCTGCGGAGTATCACCGCTTGGGAGCGTGACTGACCAGGATCAAGCCACCAATCATATTGAACATGCATTTAATATTAAGTAAAATAAATGAAAACCATCCATTCAATACAAAAGGTGATCAAACAAATCATCGTTTCAAAATGTAGCGGAAGCATAGTAAATAAACCAGTAGTAGCTAACAGTTTCAAGTGTCATAATAGTTTAACAGAAAAGTCACGATCCTTGTCCACAACGACCCGCTTCTCCAGTGCAAGCTCCAGGTACCTAACGATCTGCAAGGCATGTAACAGAATGATCAACAAACTAGTTGAGCGAGTTCACAGAAAGTAAATGCGTAATAGTAAGTTCGTTTGTAACAGGTGGCTCTACCGGGCCGATTGTATGTTCTATTGGTGGTGGTGTTCCACGTTACTGTGTGGTGGTGTTCCACGTTACTGTGTGGTGGTGTTCCACGTTACTGTGTGGTGGTGTTCCACGTTACTGTGTGGTGGTGTTCCACGTTACTGTGTGGTGGTGTTCCACGTTACTGTGTGGTGGTGTTCCACGTTACTGTGTGGTGGTGTTCCACGTTACTGTGTGGTGGTGTTCCACGTTACTGTGTGGTGGTGTTCCACGTTGTATAACCACTAGACTACTCGTAACTATAGGTATCCTTCACAACCGAGGATAGTAAAGTGGTAGTCTAGGCATAGTGTCAATAATGTATCTAATCAACCTTTCAATCCCATTCCCAACACCCCGGGAACCCCATGCCTTGGTAAGAGTGTGAACTCACCTTGGTTTGCTCGGTATGCTAAATAAGTGCTCACAGTTAATTAATCACGTCCTATGTATACACGTATAGCAAATCAGTTCATGCTCGAAATGTTACGCATGCAATTAATTGGTTCACATAGCAGTCAGTTTGCATATCAGTACAACACGTAGTATTACACGAATCAGTTCATCACCAAGCATGGCATGTAAATTAATTCAACATATGTTCCTCTGTTCAAAGCATTTTCAAAACCCTAGTATCTTTCGATTCATAATTCATCCTTCGACAGTCCATTATCCTTCGGACCGAAGGTTATGCTTCGGACCATGCCATCTTTCGGTCCAACTATCTTTCGGTCCAACTATCTGTCGGTCAAACTATGGTTCGGTCAACGAGTATCTTTCGGCCAAACAATCCTTCGGTCAACTACTATGGTTCGAGGGATCGGTATCTTTCGGTGTATTGATAAGTAACAGTTACGTTTATCCGATTAACCATTAACACAATTTTCACAAATCTGCTAACATCAACAAGATCAACCAAGCATGATTCTCATGTTTATCAAGAACCCTAATCTGAAACAAGATCATTCAAACTATCCGATTGACACATATGCGCCGATTACATAAACGTGTCCGATTACAATATTCTAAATCACAAGTTATCATCAAATCGTATTACCAACCATCCATTTAACAAACATAAATTTCCTATCCGATCGATCACCCTGACTGGATTAACTAGCCGATTAACAAAACGATTCGTAACACCGAACATGAAATCATTTGACCATAATCACAACAGATCCAATGTGCATACAATTCCGATTAATACCCATACACAATCATCTTACAAATCAGTTAACATACAACCAACATATTTACATACGATTGATAATTCAAGAAATCATGTACTGTGGACACTAACCGGGATAGTAAGCAAAAGAATTGATCAGCAAAGTCTCCGTAAGGGTTGTGGTTGCCGTCACAAATTAAAAGTGTTCTAGGGTTTTTCTCAAAAAAACTGCCGACCATGCATGTGTTTCGTATATAACATTTCACAGTAATGGGCCAAGCCCATTTAAAATGACTGGGCCGAAACATATCGAAGGATATGTTTCGTGATTCTTCGGGCCGAATGATGTCGAAGGATATGTTTCGTGCTCGAAGGATATGTTTCGTGGTCCTTCGAGTCCTTCGAATCCTTCGAACTATGTTTCGATCTAGACTAAGTGTTTAATAATAATTCTAATAATAATTCCAATATTATTTTCTATTATAGCAAGTAATCACATATAGGCACAATGACGATATGTCTCATTAAAACACAACGAGTACAATTACAAATCCATAATTCAAACAGCTAGACAGTCAAAGTCAACGCGCATTAAATGCGAAAGTGACAGTCAGAAACTCAAGTTGTCACATTCGGGTTGGTTTGCTTGAGGTTGTTTGGCACGTTTGGGGTATGTTTGGACCACTACGCATCATGTTTAAGCTTTGCGGGTTTGTTTGGGTGTAACTATGGATTTTTAATAAAAAAAATAAGTTTTTGAACTGATTTTTGCAAACGAATTTAGTTTCCTTAACAGATTTTGTTGCTTCAAATGTTATGTTAAGGTTTAAAATGTCCAACTCTCACGTGTTTTCGCCTCAAGTGTGGGGATATTTTGGCACTTATGCTTAATTGAGGACAATTAAAGTGCCGGGAGGAGATAGTGTACATTGAGTCGTAGTTCGTTCGAGTCGTGAGTCTAGAAGTGTTTTTAGGATAGTAGTTTGAGTCTAGTGTCGGGTTTACTTATATGCATGTACAAGTTCACAACTTTTTGCCCGTACTCAATCTCCATTCGGGCGAAAGGATGTGTAACTTACGCCTTTGTAAACGGTAACCCATTTTTGCTTCGAAATTAGCCGCGAACGAAATGCTATACGGCTAGTTCTTTATTGTTTTTTGTTTTTCTTTAAAAAATATAAAAAACACAAAAAAATTAAAAAAAATTAAAAAGACCAAAAATAGCTCGTGGTACTAATAATCTGCATTGTTTTCTTGTCAAATATGTCTTGTTTTGCAGATCATGTCAGGTGCAGGATCCTCGTCCAACCCAAGAAAGAGAAGAATCAAGTATCGTGGGAACGATAGGAGAGTGTACGCCAAGATTGACAAGTTGAGTGATCATCCGATGTTAGACTTTGATGAAGATACTGAAGAAAGGGTTAAGATGAAAAAGTATGTGGTAACCCAGACTTTGGAACATCGGATCATAGATTGGGAATGGTTGGAGAGTATGGGGGCGAGTGAACGGGTAAATGAGTTGCTAGGACCAAGGTTGCGGATGGTTATGGATGCGTGTGAAGAGACGCAATATACCGAGCTTACTATAGAGTTCCATTGTACCTTCCGTCACAAGGAGGGTGCATTTTCTGAAGCTAATGCGGTATCATTTTCGTTGGGGAGGAATTTGTACGAGATGACTATACCCCAATTTGGGGTGGCACTGGGTTTGTATTCGTCGGAAGAGGTAGCGACGGAAGAGTTCGTGAATGGGCTTCGGGGTGTGTTTAACTATAATAGGCCGAAGAGTTTGGGCCCGACAGAGTTGGGTGAATTTTGGGGTTCGATCTCGACACAGTCGTTCGCGCACACGAACCTTATCTCATCGGTTCGTGACCCGATTTACAGGTATATTTTAAAGATGTTAGCGACGACTGTGGTGGCGAGAAAGTCGGGGGAGAACAAGGCAAATTGGCTAGATATCTTCACCTTGATGTGTATGGTGGAGAAGCGGAACTGGAATTTGGCTAGCTTCTTCGCGTGGTTGTTCAATAGGCCTCGTCGGGGAGGTAAAAGGGCTGCTTTGGATATGGGCCCTTACATCACTAGGTTGGCAAGGAACATTCGGGCCCTCACAAAGTACAAACTTACTGAGATGAATGTGGGTATGCCTACAGTTCGTTGGGGTGTTTTGGACCTTCAGTTGGCGGGTATTCTTACCCAATCTGATCCACCAGAGTGGAACCATGAGGTTGGAGCTCCCCCACAGAGACAGCCGGTACCTCGAGAGAGGCGTGCGGTCCCTCCACCACGGCCGGTTAGACCGCCGAGACCCAACCCGTTCACTCCCGAGGCTGCTTTTGACTACACCCAGGAGAGGTTGGATCAGATGGACAGTAGGATGCGGGTGGACCAGCAGTGGGTGATGCAGAGCCACCACAGGCAGGATGATATGCTCCGATACATGATGTCAGGTATGGCACTTAATGCACCGGTACCACAGCCTTTTGCCGGACTATTACCTCCACCGGTTTACGGAGGCGACCAGCAGGCCCCGTATGTGTATGGTCAGTACCCGGGGTATGACCAGTGGGGAGGTCAGAGTGGATATGCCTACAGTGGTCAGTTCGGTTGGCAGCAGGCCGGCGGTTCAGGTAGTCAGCAGATGGAGGAGGATTCTGGGGATGATGAGGAGTGATGGAGCGGATGGACTGAAGCAGCATATATCCTTTGATATCTTTATTTTTTTTTGTTTATGCTGTTTTGGTAGATTCGATATGGTTGTACTAGCAGACATATTTTTATTTTCTGTCTGAACTTGGGATGTTGGTACGTTGAACGTTTGTAGTAGTTGGTTTGGTATGCTATGTTGGTTTTAGGTTGATGATTTGGAGCCGCTTTCCGTTCGTGTGTGAGGGAGTTTGGTACTGTTTGCTGAGCACGTTCGGTATTGGAGGGCTATGTGGAAACGACTGGCACTTTGACAGTCTCACATATTGAGTTAAGTCGTTTTCCTTCTTTTTGTTGTTGTTGTATTTTTATTTCGTCGTCGAGTCTAGTTCGTTAGTTCGTTATTTAGTTTTTATTTTTGATTTTTTTTAGGTAGTTGTTGAGTCATATTTTCGTTCTTGCATTAGGGACAATGCAAATCTCTAAGTGTGGGGATGGGATACATGTAAATATTGAGTCTTTATTATTATAAAAAAAATTGAAAAATCAGAAAATGTCTTTCGAAATAAAAAGAAGTTTGCAAAATAAAGCGGAAAATGATAGAAAAAATGAATTTTTGCTCGGGTTCAAATAATTATAATATGAGATTATAATAAACTGAGTTTGCGTCTAGTTTGGGATATGTGGATAGGCCCGGGTTTGGTTCTAAGTCCCTTTGAGTTAATATACCTTAATTGTCGGTCTGCTAGTGGGTTCTCGCCTGGGAAATATGGGAAACTAAAACTGGCAAAAATAGTATAAGGGATGCCGTTATAAGCTAAGATAGTTAGAGTTTTTTATCATATCTCGCTGAAAAAAAAAGAGAAAAAATAAATAAAAGTGAGCTAGAAACTAAATGAAAGTAACACAGGCCTATGTAATCTATGGTTGGGGATAGCGACTCTACAACCGGAATGCCTCTGGGATGTGTGAAATCGACTTGCCGAATAAAAGTACCGAAACCTATGTAATCTGTGATTGGGGATAGCGACTCTACAGTCGGAATACCGCTGGGTTAGGGAAAGCATCGTCTAGTCTCACGAAAATGAACTTGAAAAAAAAAAAAAAAGCAAGCTGAAAAAAAAAATGAAAAAAATATATAGATTTGATTTCAAATTCTCTTTATCTTGGTATAAAACGGTTAGGAATTGGTCAAATGATCGTTCTTTTAGTCTTATAAGCTTGAGTTGGGAGTAGGTGGACTGTTGATTCTAGTGTGAGACCCTAGGTGGATTGACCGCACTTAAATTAAATTCACATGATAAGGGTTTGGGATTGGATTCGGGTTTAGAGTGGATAAAGTATATTCGCAATCGCAGCTAACGCAAGCTTTGGTTTTAATTAATTGTACCTATACTTTTGACCCGAGTAATTGTTCGTTTCTGATTCCGTTGCATAATTCTTTTTCGAGGACGAAAAAAGAGTAAGTGTGGGGATGTTTGATGTACTGAAAAGTACATATGTTTATAGGGTATATTTTGGTCAGTTTTCAGTCGTTTTGAGTCTGTTTTAGGTTAGAACTATGATACTGCTGACGTTAAGTTTTGATTTCAGGTCCCGTAGCTTAAAGTGTTGAAAAACGAGTAAAAACGAGCAGTTCGGAAGAAAAACGGGATTCGTACGCGCGTCGGAGAAGCTGGAATTCGGAAAAGAATTAAAAAATCAAGAAATTGAGTTTAGAGGCGCCGCGTGACGCCTAGCCACCCTCGCGCCACGCGAGGGTCCCTGTTTGACTGATTTTGACTTCTGGTTTAGGGTTTGACTTAAATTACCAAGAAACTTAACTGAAAAACCCTAATTGCGAACCAAGAAACCCTAGGACGAATTTCAGAGGAGATTTTGAGCTTTTCGGAGTATTTTGGCTAACGGGAATCATCCGGTTGAAGCTTGGATCGTGAGAGTGAAGATCTTTCGGGTTTTATCTCCCGGTGTTCCTTATTTTCGCGTTTTCAATACTTTATGATGAATTCTTGTTTTGAACTTGTTTTGTTTGATTTGAACAACATGTTTCTTGGCTAAACTTAGATACTACCTAGATTTGATGAAGGTTTAATTTATGTTTGGATCTTTTAACGGTTTTTATTGTTTGATTATGGATTGACTTTGAAAGTAAAGTGTTCTAGATTTTCTGATTTGGTGCATATGTGTATTTACTTTTGATTGTGAATTGTTTGCTGTTTCACATAGATTTTAGTGACGGTCTTTATCACATAATAGATCTGTGTTGATTATTTGCATCCTTGCGGGTTCGGGTGATCTTTGGGTAAATCGGCCGATAGCCTTAGAAACAGTAATTAAAATACAATTAGAAGTAAATATTCTGCTTAACTTGTCGCTGAGAGGCTCGGGTTAGTTATTAGGTCGCGGTGCAGTATATAGCTAA
Organism: Helianthus annuus; assembly: GCF_002127325.2. Lineage (NCBI taxonomy): Eukaryota > Viridiplantae > Streptophyta > Magnoliopsida > Asterales > Asteraceae > Helianthus > Helianthus annuus. The sequence goes on along the minus strand of NC_035444.2, from coordinate 139,601,549 downwards.
TTTAGACTTTGAGAGAAGTCGAAGTTAGTTCCCTAATTGCAGATGTGTCTAGTAAACCAAGTCAGAACCTAGAATTGCCTTAGATTATCGCGCTTAGAGGTAGATAGTCATATTAGGGCACTTTTAGAGACGTTAGAGGACTGAGAGGAAATCTAACAGTCGGTAATCATAACAGCCTTGTAGGGTTTCCTAGGTTTCTTCCTGAGAAGGGTCGGGAAGTCTTAGCATTGAAATACCTTAAGGTTTAGTATTTAACGATCCCGGCTCCATACAACAATAAAACCGTTAGAAGTCCATTCGTAGTTAAACTGGATTCAAGTCTAGGTAGCCCTTAATCTCATCTGAAACAAAACCTTAGTTTTCGTTCGTGTTTTAGTTAATTTCAATTTAATCATAATTTTAGGATTTTAGTAAACCCCCCCCCCCCCAAACACAATATTTGTTTAGTCGTGTCAGTATCTAGTCTAAGTTTAGTCGTTAACGTAATTCATAGAGTCCTTGTGGGTTCGACATCCGGACTTACTTTTCTGTGCTAGAGTCGACCGGTACACTTGCCGGTGAGTAGTTTAGTCAGGTTAAAGAGTCTAGATTTTTATTACTTGAGTCTTAATTTAGGGTAATTTAGTTTATTTAGTTGAACTACTTTTTCCACATCAAGTATTTTGCAGTAAGGTGTCAACAATAATGTTGAGCGAGTTCACTAGTTGTCCAGTTTTAATTACCAAAAACTTGTTTCACCAGTTAATTTATCCGTTTATACATGCCATGGGGAGCTACCCCAAAAGTTAGCGACTAAACTGTTTTTCCAATACCGAACACTAGGTAACCGTTTGCGTTTCCGCAGAATGCCCCGATGTCAATGTTCTATCATCATTGACGGATGCCTGAGTACATTAGTTCACGACCGATCCCATACCATGGCATGGTGTGAGGTTGGTAAGACCTAAATAGCGCTATCAACTAATAACCCGTTCGCCTGGCCCCGGCGACTAATCGGTATTATGTATCCCTCATAGGAGATAGTGTTGTTTTTAGTTCCGTTTCCCAAACCACCAGGAACGCATGCTTTAAGTTGTGAACTCACCTTGGGTTGCTCGGTAGATTAAATACCCGGTCAATCACGTTGGTCACCATGTCCTAGCATGGTTACCAAATATAGGTCAAGTTGGGGTACAAGTAATCACGTATAGCAAACACGTATAGACACACTTAGCATGCATATATTCAAACAGTTGGGTTATTGGGCCTGCCCTAACATTTTCACAAACAAACAGTAACAGAAACACATGCAGCCCAGTCAACAGATAGCCCAACAAGTCGTGGCCCAATAACACGTAGGCAGCCCAGTCGAGACAAGGGTGGTCTCGACTCGAGATTACACGGTCTCGAGTCGCAACCGGGAGATCTCGAAGAATCACGTTTTGGTCTCGAGTGTGCTGCTTGCGAGTCGCAATCTCAGGAGTCTCGAGCCCAGTCTCGAGTCGAGATCATGTCGTCTCAAGTCGAGACTTAGTCGGTCTCGAGTCCCTGAAGCCCGTCTCGGTTCATCATGCCTTGGTCTCGAGTCGCAACCAAGGGCTCCGACTCGCAACCATGATTACGTGCACAGAAATCTTCTAGAACCTGTCGAATGTACTGACCAATAGCATTGCATAATCGTGATTTGGTGTACTATCCAATAGGAATTCACTAACATGTTTTGTTATCTCATTTACCAAATATTCAGATCAACAAAGCCTATTCAAATATTTTTCATGATCTTCAAGTAGTTCATCATGCATATTCAAATATTCAAACAAATCAACCAACATTTAATCCTTGGTTCTTAACACAACTTCATAACATGAGATTTATGAGCAGAATTATGTGACATATAAGACAATCATTGAACACCATATTTGCCCTATTTTATCACTATAAATCGGATGGTAATAATCATCAACATTGATTCACATGTTCATTCTTCACAACCAAGCATTTATGAGCAAAATAGCTAAGATAGAAGGATCACTACAACACTTAACATAATCCGAATGGTTCTAATCCTCATTTTACCAAACCGTTCACATTCAAAACATGAAGGAGCATGGTTAATCAAGCAAAACATGTTACTCATATCATCAAACTAAGCATCTTTACATAACCATCATACACAACAACAATCTTTAAACATTCAACCAAAAGAGATACTAACCGGCTACACTTAAGGTGTGAGAATATGATGAATAAGCTTCCAAGTAAGATCCGAAGCTTAAACCGGAAGTCCTTGCTATTACCGGTTTTGATCCGAGAGAGAAAGGAGATGAGAAGAGGTTGATGATGATCTAGGGTTTTAGGGTTTTACTGAAGGAGAGAGTGAGTGAGGGAGAGTGTTTGCAAAAATGGTAAGGGTTGGTCACCCTCAAGGGTTTTATACCCGTCTCGAGTGGGTTGAGGGCTCCCGAATGGGCTTCTCGGTTGCATGGCCCAACCGGCCCGCTTGTTACTGTTCACTCGAGACTGGAAGTGGTCTCGAGTCGGATCCTTGGGGTCTCGGCTCACTTGTAACACACACATATATATATATAATATACATACATACAACACGTAATAACAGATAATTCATAGTTTTTATTTAATAATATACGTACACGCAGTGTTTCATCAAGAAAGTTGCCCGGGAAAACCCGAAGTGTCACATTATCCCCAAGTTTTAAGAACTTTCGTCCCGAAAGTTAAGGCAGCCACTGACAAGCTAGTGTAAATGAGAACGTTTCAACGGGGTGTCACACGAATTCAACCAAGTATGGATGCTATCTAAATGTAGTTGACTCTGGATGCTATACGATTCGTAAAACAACTATTTTGACCCTTTACCCAAAAAAAAAACAACTATTTTGAATCTCGCAAGCCAGGGAAGTTGAATGATGCAAATTAAATCGAGTCTGGATGAAACAGAATCCGGATACCACCCATTGTGAGTCCTTCTGATTAGCGATGTTACAGAAGCCGAATTAACACAAGTATGGATGCTATCTAAATGTAGCTGACTCTGGATGCTACACGATTCATAAAACAACCATTCTGAATCTCACAAGCCAGGTAAGTTAAATGATCCAAATTAAACTAAGTCTGGATGAAAAAGAATCCGAATACTACTCATTGTGAGTCCTTCAGATTAGTGGTGTTACAGAATCCGAATTCAACCAAGTATGGATGCTATCTGAATGTAGCTGACTCTGGATGCTATAGGATTCGTAAAACAACCATTCTGAATCTTGCAAGCCAGGGAAGTTGAATGATCCAAATTAAACCGAGTCTGGATGAAACAGAATCCGGATACCACCCATTGTGAGTCCATCTGATTAGTGATGTTACCGAAGCCGAATTAACCCAAGTATGGATGTTATCTGAATGTAGCTGACTCTGGATGCTACACGATTCGTAAAACAACCATTTTGAATCTCGCAAGCTAGGGAAGTTAAATGATCCAAATTAAACTAAGTCTGGATGAAACAGAATCCGGATACCACCCATTGTGAGTCCTTCTAATTACTGATGTTACAGAAGCCGAATTCAACCAAGTATGGATGCTATCTCAACATAGACCCTGTATGCTTTACAATTCGTAAAACAACCATTTTAAATCTCGCATGCCAGGGAAGTTGAATGATCCAAATTAAATCGAGTCTGGATGAAACAGAATCCGAACACCACTCATTGTAAGTCCTTCTGATTATTGGTGTTACAGAATCTGAATTCAACCAAGTATGGATGCTAACTGATTGTAGCTGACTCTGGATGCTATACGATTCCTAAAACAACCATTCTGAATATCCCAAACCAGGGAAGTTGAACGATTCAAATTAAACCGAGTCTGGATGAAACAGAATCCGGATACCACCCATTGTGAGACCTTCTGATTAGTGATGTTACAGAAGCCGAATTCAACCAAGTATGGATGCTATCTAAATGTAGCTGACTCTGGATGCTATACGATTCGTAAAACAACCATTTTGAACCTCGCAAGCCAGGGAAGTTGAATGTTCCAAATTAAATCGAGTCTGGATGAAACAGAATCCGGATACCACCCCTTGTGAGCCCTTCTGATTAGTGATGTTACAGAAGTTGAATAAACAACAGTATGGATGCTATCTAAATGTAGCTGACTCTGGATGCCACACGATTCGTAAAACAACCATTCTGAATCTCGCAAGCCAGGGAAGTTAAATGAACAAAATTAAAGTGAGTCTGGATGAAACAGACTCTGGATACCACCAATTGTGAGGCATTCTGATTAATGGTGTTACTGAATCCGAATTCAACCAAGTATGGATGTTATCTGAATGTAGCTGACTCTGGATGCTATAAGATTCGTAAAACAATCATTCTGAATCTCGCAAGGCAGGGAAGTTGAATGATCCAAATTAAACCGAGTCTCGATGAAACATAATCCGGATACCACCCATTGTGAGTCCTTCTGATTAGTGATGTTACAGAAGCCGAATTCAACCAAGTATGGATGCTATGTGAATGTAGCTGACTCTAGATACTATATGATTCGTAAAACAACCATTTTGAATCTCGCAAGCCAGGGAAGTTGAATGTTCCAAATTAAATCGAGTCTGGATGAAACAGAATCCGGATACCACCCCTTGTGAGCCCTTCTGATTAGTGATGTTACAGAAGTTGAATAAACAACAGTATGGATGCTATCTAAATGTAGCTGACTCTGGATGCCACACGATTCGTAAAACAACCATTCTGAATCTCGCAAGCCAGGGAAGTTAAATGAACAAAATTAAAGTGAGTCTGGATGAAACAGACTCTGGATACCACCAATTGTGAGGCATTCTGATTAATGGTGTTACTGAATCCGAATTCAACCAAGTATGGATGTTATCTGAATGTAGCTGACTCTGGATGCTATAAGATTCGTAAAACAATCATTCTGAATCTCGCAAGGCAGGGAAGTTGAATGATCCAAATTAAACCGAGTCTCGATGAAACATAATCCGGATACCACCCATTGTGAGTCCTTCTGATTAGTGATGTTACAGAAGCCGAATTCAACCAAGTATGGATGCTATGTGAATGTAGCTGACTCTAGATACTATATGATTCGTAAAACAACCATTTTGAATCTCGCAAGCCAGGGAAGTTGAATGATCCAAATTAAACCGAGTCTGGATGAAACAGAATCCAGATACCACCCATTGTGAGTCCTTCTGATTAGTGATGTTACAGAAGCCGAATTAACCCAAGTAAGGATGCTATCTGAATGTAGCTGACTATGGATGCTACACAATTCGTAAAACAACCATTCTGGATCTCGCAAGCCAGGGATGTTAAATGAACAAAATTAAAGTGAGTCTGGATGAAACAGAATCCGGATACCACCCATTGTGAGTCATTCTGATTAGTGATGTTACAGAAGCCGAATTCAACCAAGTATGGATGCTATCTGAATGTAGCTGACTCTAGAGGCTATACAATTCGTAAAACAACCATTTTAAATCTCACTTGCCAGGAAAGCTGAATGAACCAAATTTAACCGAGTCTGGATGAAACAGAATCTGAATACCATTCATTGTGAGTCCTTCTGTTTAGTGGTGTTACAGAATCCGAATTCAACCAAAATGGATGCTATCTGAATGTAGCTGACTCTGGATGCTATAAGATTCGCAAAACAACCATTCTGAATCTCGCAAGCTAGGGAAGTTGAATGTTCCAAATTAAACCGAGTCTGTAGGAAACAGAATCCGGATACCACCCATTGTGAGTCCTTCTGATTAGTGATGTTACAGAAGCCGAATTCAACCAAGTATGGATGCTATCTGAATGTAGACTATGTATGCTATACGATTTGTAAAACAACCATTTTAAATCTCGCATGCCAGGGAAGTTGAATGATCCAAATTAAATCGAGTCTGGATGAAACAGAATCCGAATACCACTCATTGTGAGTCCTTCTGATTATTGGTGTTACAGAATCTGAATTCAACCAAGTAGGGATGCTATCTGATTGTAGCTGACTCTGGATGCTATACGATTCCTAAAACAACCATTCTGAATATCCCAAACCAGGGAAGTTGAACGATTCAAATTAAACCGAGTCTGGATGAAACAGAATCCGGATACCACCCATTGTGAGACTTTCTGATTAGTGATGTTACAGAAGCCGAATTCAACCAAGTATGGATGCTATCTAAATGTAGCTGACTCTGGATGCTATACGATTCGTAAAACAACCATTTTGAACCTCGCAAGCCAGTGAAGTTGAATGTTCCAAATTAAATCGAGTCTGGATGAAACAAAATCCGGATACCACCCCTTGTGAGCCCTTCTGATTAGTGATGTTACAGAAGTTGAATTAACACAAGTATGGATGCTATCTAAATGTAGCTGACTCTGGATGCCACACGATTCGTAAAACAGCCATTCTGAATCTCGCAAGCCAGGGAAGTTAAATGAACAAAATTAAACTGAGTCTGGATGAAACAGGCTCCGGATACCACCCATTGTGAGTCATTCTGATAAATGGTGTTACTGAATCCGAATTCAACCAAGTATGGATGCTATCTGAATGTAGCTAACTCTGGATGCTATAAGATTCGTAAAACAACCATTCTGAATCTCGCAAGGCAGGGAAGTTGAATGATCCAAATTAAACCGAGTCTCGATGAAACATAATCCGGATACCACCCATTGTGAGTCCTTCTGATTAGTGATGTTACAGAAGCTGAATTCAACCAAGTATGGATGCTATGTGAATGTAGCTGACTCTAGATACTATATGATTCGTAAAACAACCATTTTGAATCTCGCAAGCCAGGGAAGTTGAATGATCCAAATTAAACCGAGTCTGGATGAAACAGAATCCAGATACCACCCATTGTGAGTCCTTCTGATTAGTGATGTTACAGAAGCCGAATTAACCCAAGTAAGGATGCTATCTGAATGTAGCTGACTCTGGATGCTACACGATTCGTAAAACAACCATTCTGGATCTCGTAAGCCAGGGATGTTAAATGAACAAAATTAAAGTGAGTCTGGATGAAACAGAATCCGGATACCACCCAATGTGAGTCATTCTGATTAGTGATATTACAGAAGCCGAATTCAACCAAGTATGGATGCTATCTGAATGTAGCTGACTCTAGAGGCTATAGGATTCGTAAAACAACCATTCTGAATCTCGCAAGCCAGGGAAGTTGAATGATCCAAATTAAACTAAGTCTGGATGAAACAGAATCCGAATACCACTCATTGTGAGCCCTTCAGATTAGTGGTGTTACAGAATCCGAATTCAACCAAGTATGGATGCTATATGAATGTAGCTGACTCTGGATGCTATACGATTCATAAAACAACCATTTTGAATCTCGCAAGCCAGGGAAGTTGAATGATCCAAATTAAACTAAGTCTGGATGAAACAGAATCCGAATACCACTCATTGTGAGTCCTTCAGATTAGTGGTGTTACAGAATCCGAATTCAACCAAGTATGGATGCTATCTGAATGTAGCTGACTCTGGATGATATAGAATTCCTAAAACAACCATTCTGAATCTCGCAAGCCAGGGAAGTTGAATGATCCAAATTAAACCGAGTCTGGATGAAGCAGAATCCGGATACCACTCATTGTGAGTCCATCTGATTAGTGATGTTACAGAAGCCAAATTAACCCAAGTATGGATGCTATCTGAATGTAGCTGACTCTGGCTGCTACACGATTCGTAAAACAACCATTTTGAATCTCGCAAGCCAGGGAAGTTAAATGATCCAAATTAAATCGAGTCTGGATGAAACAGAATCCGGATACCACCCATTGTGAGCCCTTCTGATTAGTAATGTTACAGAAGCCGATCTAGCACAAGTATGGATGCTATCTAAATGTAGCTGACTCTGGATGCTACACGATTCGTAAAACAACCATTCTGAGTCTCGCAAGCCAGGGAAGTTAAATGATCCAAATTAAACTAAGTCTGGATGAAACAGAATCCGAATACCACTCATTGTGAGTCCTTCAGATTATTGGTGTTACAAAATCCGAATTCAACCAAGTATGGATGCTATCTGAATGTAGCTGACTCTGGATGCTATAGGATTCGTAAAACAACCATTCTAAATCTCGCAAGCCAGGGAAGTTGAATGATCTAAATTAAACCGAGTCTGGATGAAACAGAATCCGGATACCACCCATTGTGAGTCCATCTGATTAGTGATGTTACAGAAGCCTAATTAACCCAAGTATGGATGCTATCTGAATGTAGCTGACTCTAGATGCTACACGATTCGTAAAACAGCCATTTTGAATCTCGCAAGCCAGGGAAGTTAAATGATCCAAATTAAATCGAGTCTGGATGAAACAGAATCCGGATACCACCCATTGTGAGCCCTTCTGATTAGTGATGTTACAGAAGCCGATCTAGCACAAGTATGGATGCTATCTAAATGTAGCTGACTCTGGATGCTACACGATTCGTAAAACAACCATTCTGAGTCTCGCAAGCCAGGGAAGTTAAATGATCCAAATTAAACTAAGTCCGGATGAAACAGAATCTGAATACCACTCATTGTGAGTCCTTCAGATTAGTGGTGTTACAGAATCCGAATTCAACCAAGTATGGATGTTATATGAATGTAGCTGACTCTGGATGCTATAGGATTCGTAAAACAACCATTCTGAATCTCGCAAGCCAGGGAAGTTGAATGATCCAAATTAAACCGAGTCTGGATGAAACAGAATCCGGATACCACCCATTGTGAGTCCATCTGATTAGTGATGTGACAGAAGCCAAATTAACCCAAGTATGGATGCTATCTGAATGTAGCTGACTCTTGATGCTACACGATTCGTAAAACAGCCATTTTGAATCTCGCAAGCCAGGGAAGTTAAATGATCCAAATTAAATCGAGTCTGGATGAAACAGAATTCGGATACCACCCATTGTGAGCCCTTCTGATTAGTGATGTTACAGAAGCTGAATTAACACAAGTATGGATGCTATCTAAATGTAGCTGACTCTGGATGCTACACGATTCGTAAAACAACCATTCTGAATCTCGCAAGCCAGGGAACTTAAATGATCCAAATTAAACTAAGTCTGGATGAAATAGAATCCGAATACCACTCATTGTGAGTCCTTCAGATTAGTGGTGTTACAGAATCCGAATTCAACCAAGTATGGATGCTATCTGAATGTAGCTGACTCTAGATGCTATACGATTCGTAAAACAACCATTTTGAACCTCGCAAGCCAGGGAAGTTGAATGTTCCAAATTAAATCGAGTATGGATGAAACAGAATCCGGACACCACCCATTGTGAGCCCTTCTGATTAGTGATCTTACAGAAGTTGAATTAACACAATTATGGATGCTATCTAAATGTAGCTGACTCTGGATGCCACACGATTCGTAAAACAACCATTCTGAATCTCGCAAGCCAGGGAAGTTAAATGAACAAAATTAAAGTGAGTCTGGATGAAACAGACACCGGATACCGCCCATTGTGAGTCATTCTGATTAATGGTGTTACAGAATCCGAATTCAACCAAGTATGGATGCTATCTGAATGTAGCTGACTCTGGATGCTATAAGATTCGTAAAACAACCATTCTGAATCTCGCAAGGCAGGGAAGTTGAATGATCCAAATTAAACCGAGTCTCGATGAAACATAATCCGGATACCACCCATTGTGAGTCCTTCTGATTAGTGATGTTAAAGAAGCCGAATTCAACCAAGTATGGATGCTATGTGAATGTAGCTGACTCTGGATGCTATACGATTCGTAAAACAACCATTTTGAATCTCGCAAGCCAGGGAAGTTGAATGATCCAAATTAAACTAAGTCTGGATGAAACAGAATCCGAATACCACTCATTGTGAGTCCTTCGGATTAGTGGTGTTACAGAATCCGAATTCAACCAAGTATGGATGCTATCTGAATGTAGCTGACTCTGGATGATATAGAATTCCTAAAACAACCATTCTGAATCTCGCAAGCCAGGCAAGTTGAATGTCACACCCTCAAACAAATCCACACGCGGAGTATTACCGCGAGGCGTGTGACGACCAGGATCTTAGCCACTAATTATTTTGAACGGATTATTTGGTGTTATAAATGTTAGCATAATTAGCGACCTAATTTAAATTTTTCAAAACATTGTTTAAGTTCGCAGCGGAAAGGGGAAGAAACCACATCATAATTGAAACCACAAGTTTATTAACATGTTACTTACGAACCACGCACTCCATCCGATTGCAACGTCCGTCCAGAGCTGTATCGAGCAACCTGCAAAGCATGCAGTAGAGTGTCAACATAATGTTGGCGAGTTCACGTGTTTGCAGTTTTCCAGTTTTAATTCCAAAAACTTGTTTTAACCAGTTAATTTACCCGTTTATACATGCCATGGGGAGCTACCCCATAAGTAAGCGACTAAACTGTTTTTCCAATACCGAACACTAGGTAACCGTTGCGTTTCCGCAGGATGCCCCGATGTCAATGTTCTATCATCATTGACGGATGCCTGAGTACATTAGTTCACGACCGATCCCATACCATGGCACGGTGTGAGGTTGGTAAGACCTAAATAGCGCTATCAACTAATAACCCGTTCGCCTGGCCCCGGCGACTAATCGGTATTATGTAGTAGGGACTTGAGTGATAGAGTTTCGTTTAGTGTTGCTCGTTGCATTTCCGTATAAACAGTAATTAACTAACAGTTCCCAGTAACAAGGGAAGAAAAGTAAGTTTGTATCCCTCACCGGGGATAATGTTGTTACCCGTATCCCACACAAGGAGATAGAAATACCGCATCCCTCATAAGGAGATAGTAAGCAAATCCAAACCAGGAAAAGTTGTTTCGTTCCGTTTCCCAACCACCGGGAATGCATGCTTTAAGTAAAAAGTAGTGAACTCACCTTTGCTTTGCTCGGTAGTAAAATTTACTTGTTTTACGTTGGTCAACCATAACCTATTATGGTTATTAAATATTTATTAGATTCGTATGCAAGTAGTGTCACGTAGTCACGTATAGTCCTACACGTTTCTAACACGTAGCACGTAAATCCACATTTCATAGAACACACACACTCGTGCATAATGTACAGAAATGGTAACGGTAACACGTATCATACCAGCATACATGCTATTGGGCCTACCCTAGTATATAACAGATAATCAGTAACAGTCAAACATTAATGGTAACATACGGTCCAACATCAGTCTGTGCGGCACAATAACTAAGCAAAGTGGTCCAGTCGAAACCGGGTGGTCTCGAGTCGCAACCGAGGAATGCCGACTCGCAACCCTGGTTTCGGTTCATCATGCTTGGTCTCGAGTGTGCTGCTTGCGAGTCGCAACCGGGAGATCTCGAAGGATCACGTTCCGGTCTCGAGTCGCAACCAAGAGTGGTCTCGAGTCGCGCAACACTGATGACCAACTGTTGAGCCGAAACCACTAATGAAAACAGTTACTGGTTGTTTCGAGTCGAAATCACTGATGAAGCTCCTGTTCTTGACTCGCAACCATTGTGGAACCTTTCTAGAACCTTATCCACTTGTACGAACCAATCACAATTCCTTAACATGTTTTATTATACCGTACAACTGTCAAATCGGACCAAAACACAGCAAATTTCAAATATTCATAACATCTTTAGACAGTTTGTCATTTAAGGTTTTTGTCATTTCATTCCAACAGGTTCATCATGGACACCACAACACTAGCACTGTTTTATTAAATCAAAGCAACATAAATAAGAATCATATGTTGTCAAACTCAAGGACCCTAAATCAATTAAATCAACAACCACATGATCAGATCTTAAATAGATGATTTATTAATAGCAATCATATCCTTATTAAAATGAGCACATACTATACATCACACATTTCATCTTCTTTTGCGATCTTTATTTAAAACAGTATATGCTCACATATAACAACTTATGCACATATTTATTCTAAAATAAATCTTGCAACAATATTTCTTTGACAATCATTCGAACCCTTACGCATGTGTTAAACGAACAGACAGCAAAACTCTTATATGTGCATAGCTTAGAGCCTTAACCTTATGCATCAAACAACTAACAATGCTTCATATATCAAATATTGTCAACAGTTTATCACACTCCAACTATTACTGCCTAAAACCAAATCAATTTATCATACAATTGTCCATACTCTTAAACAATCAAATGCACAGCCAAGATTCATAAATCAAACATAACCAATCAAGAATGCAAAAACTAAATGGACATACACTGTTCTAAGGATTCTGAACGGCTGCTGAATCCGTGCCGAACAAAAATTGAATCTGACCCAGGGCCGACCCAAGACCCGAATCCGCTGAACCACGCCATACTGAACCGAGTTCACTTCTTGAATCGGAACCAAATCTGCTCTACATCGAAACGAACAGACCTGAAGCTTGAAACGAGACCCGGTCCTGCTGACTTGTTGACCGGACCAAACACCACCAGCAATAGAAGATGTCGAACCAGAAACACCACCACTCGAATCCTCGCCGTCGTTGTGGTGAGGCGTCACCGCCACCGCCGCCGCGAGCGGCGCTGCCGCCTGAGATGGTGATGCCATCGTCGTCTCCTTCTCGGCAGCTCACTCTCTACTTCCATCTTTTGATCTTCGTCACCGGGAAATGAGAGTACGGGAAGAGGGGGGGGGGGGGTAAACTGGCATCTTCTTGGCTGCCAATGCTCAATTGAGAAGGAGGAGCAGGAGTGGTGAAAGGGTTAGGCTCGTTTGAGGGCGTGTGATGTCGGAGAGGGAAGGGCACCAGCCGGAATCCGATTTCCGGTCACCGGAAATTTGAACGAGTGAGAGGAGGGGGATCAGTTGAACTTGTGCGGCTGTCTTGTTGTTCTAGGGTTTTGGGCTTTTGCAAAAGTGATGGGTGGGAGGTTTAAGCTTATTTTTATAGGGTAGGGTTTTAAGTTGGTTGGGTTGGGCCTAGCCCAAGTGCGTGAACCCGCTAAACGATTATGCGTCTCGCCAACGGACTGATCCGAGTTTATTTAAGAAATTAAGTGAATGAACTTCTCGTCGCGGATTATTATAAATTTAAAAAAAAAATGACAATAATAATACTAGTAACAATAAATATTAATAGTGAATACAAGCATTAATAAGATGCTCGTCTCTCGACGATCAGGATCAAGGGTTCGAGTTGTCACATTCTCCCCATGTTACAGGAATTTCGTCCTCGAAATTTAAGCAAAAGTCACACGATTTTGTTAATAACCTTATTGTTATATCTAATTACACGTAGTCCACACAAGTTCACAAGATGAACATCTAAGCCACATAGCACATAATATCACACAGCACGGATGTAAGCCATATAGCACATAATATCACACAGCGCGTGAAATCACATAGCATTAGATTCACAAAGTCGTACGTATCTCACACAGTACGGATTTTCACAAACTTAACTATAACATTCAAGAAACGTACAGGAAAACCCGAAGTGTCACATTATCCCCAAGTTTCAGAAATTTCGTCCCGAAATTTAGCGCGCAGCCACTGACAAGCTAGTGTGTTTAAACGTTTTCGTAGGGCGTTACATCACCCCCTGTTGGTTTGGAATTTCTTTCCGAAATTTAGCGGTAGCCTCAGTGCTGGAAGTAATGTTTGTAAACAACTGGGGATACATGCGCATCAGCTGGTTTTCCCGTTCCCAGGTAAACTCTGGGCCACAGCGTGAGTTACAACGAACTCGTTCTGTTGGTTACACTACGCTCGAGGGTTTTGATTTCTTGATCCTTGATCTCAACCGGTTTCTCAACGAAGCGTAGTTTGTTGCTGATCACGAGTTCTTGAAAAGGAATTAACGAATGTTTCATCTGACAGACACTTCTTCAGATTAGACACGTGAAAGACGTTGTGTACCGCACTCGGCTCTTCAGGCAGGTTTAGTCTATAACAACCTTACCGATCCTCTCGGTAAATTTCGAACGGTCCAACATATCGCGGGTTAAGTTTGCCCTGTTTGTCAAAACGTACCACACCCTTCCAGGGTGAAACTTTAAGTAGAACCCAGTCTCCGACTCGGAGTTCTAGAGGTTTCCTACGCTTATCCGCGTAACCTTTCTGACGGTCCTGGGCTGCCGCCATGCGTTGTCTGTTCTGGGCAATCCTACCCGTTGTGTCAAATGCAAGTTCTGGGCCGGTAATTTGGCTTCCGCCCAACACAGAGGTGACCGGCATCTGCGTTCGTGCAATGCCTCAAATGATGCTGCCTGAATGTCAATGCGGTAGCAGTGGTTGGAAGGGATTCTTCAAAGGGAAGTGTCACTCGCGTCCAAGGACGATAATACATGTTCTCAGCATGCGTTGGAGTGTTTGGATGGTGCGTTTGGCCTGACCATCTGTTTTGCAGGCGATAAGGGGTGCTCATGCCTAACTGTGAGCCAATAGGTTTTTGTATTCAGTCTGAGATGAATCGGATACAGAACGTAGGTTTCGATCAAAAGTGATAGAAGTTGGCACTCTGTGCCCCCACAGCTACTTCTATTAAGTAGATGGTTGTAGGTTCGGAAACTTATCGGTTTCTTTGGTTGCGTGGCGTTACTAGCAGACATTTCACCAATGCCTTGGATAGGACAAGGTAAGATAGAAGCACCTCGTAGAACATCTTTCAATTGCTGGAGTTGCGGTATTGTGCACCTCCCTAATGTCAGGTGATACTCTTTCGGGTCAAAATCGTGAGGGGTTTCGCGTATGGTCGAGAAATGCGGGCGTTGCAATGTTTAAAAGTCGTGTGCGGGAAACTTAACGCAGGCGGTTTTGAGTTGTAGAGGTGCCAGGGTAGCGCAGAGGAGCCGTTCGGACTGCCTCGGGTTTTTCGGAGTAGGTTCAAATATCATCAAAAGAAACAAGCGACAGGATGGAATAAATTAGAGCGTCGTGACTAAGTGTTGGTCATATCAAGTTCGAAGGTCAGTGCTTGCGATACCCGTTACCCCCGGGGTATCCCTGGTTCATCGCTCCAACGAGTAATCATTCATAGGAAGTGGTTCGTTCAAACGAGGATTTGTGCAGAGTAGAGTAGGATAAGGATCATGGAATCCGTGAATCATAACACGAGTAGCGAGATAATGCAAGAAAGGAAGTCATAACTGTTGCGTTCAACTTGAGACAAAGCATGACGGCTTTGGGATCAGCAATAGAGATTTATCAGATGTCAATGAGGTAGCTGGTCGTACATAAGCTATGGGTGTTGAGAATCAAGAACGTTGCTTGCTGATAAGAGGTGTTACGTCGATATAGATAGCGCAAAAATGAAATAGCTAGAGAAGGATGGTCGTCGTGCGGGTCTGTAGGTTTCAGGGTCTACTGAGGCGTCTGGCAGGATGTGATTCCTCAAATCGGTAAGAAACCAAGTTCGAGCGGTTTGCTCTAAGTCGCGCGAATAAGTTTGGAGTAGCGTTCGCGTTGTCGAGGGGGGGGGGGGTTCGATGTGAAATAGCAAAAACAGGTTTCCGAGAAAGTACGATTGAAGTAACACGCTGCTAAGCCTCAAGGGCTAAAGAGTTTGTCGACTGAAGGTCGAGGTTGTTGGATTCACCAACTGATGAGAGATCTGGTCAAGGTTTCTATACGAAGAAACGTGAATGTCGTGATAAAGAAACGATAGAAATGAGGATACCGTCTTAAGCATTAAATGTTGATTCTTAGGGAGGCTCGCGAAAGGATTCACAAAATCAGAAAGGTCGTCAAAGAATAACGATTCTGGCAAATGAAGGATAAGGTAAACGTCTAGGTCGCCGTACTCGTCGGTGGGTTGCCTAGCTCGTATCTTCGTCTTGCCACGCCTTCAATTACACCGGTTTGTAAGGAAGATATCAATTTGTTGGATTTTGAGGCGTGTCATGGTATAAGGTGGAGCTTGAATAAGGATCAATCATGTATCGAGGAATTAGGGGAAATAACTTCGTGGTCGATGGAAAGGTGATACGATTGTTGGCACTACAATGAGGAGCATACACGATGCATGCTTTCCATGTTCGAGACGTGCAAACAGAAATCCGAAAAGTGTACACTTACTAGAATGCTTCAAAAATCCAGGTGACCAGTCGAGTGAGGGAACAAGTCTCACTACTTAAGTCGGGAAAAGAAATACGCAAGTAAAAAGGATGCGAATGGCGTCGTTGCTTCTTCTAATATCTCATGATATAGGGGTGGCTCCCCTTTGGCGATTCGTTCTCGTAACTTCTCTATGTGCTTCGTAGCATGACTTTCCTGGGCAGGTATATCGAGTGGACGTCCCTTACGTTGATTTGCAGTCCAAGGATGATATCAGGAAATACGTGGACGAGGACTTGGAATAACTAGTTCCTTGCCCTTAGTGTGTCGTGGTTTCGAATTAGGTTTAGGAGGACTCACTCCTATTTAACACGTAAAATGCTAGCCTAGCCTTCGTATAATCCACTGTATTAAATACTAAATGTACGCACATATATGCTAATTATACACATACACACATGAGTGTCCACACACATAAGTCATGCACAAGTAAATGTCGTTAGCCTACCATTACCAGGTGAGCATCTGAGGTTGACGAACCTTGCAATCCGGAGTGTGGTGTAGTCGTGGTTTCCATTAAAGAACGGTTATAGTCTGGTTTTCTTATAAAAATATTTTATTTCCCAAACCAAAATATTTTATATTTAAAACCTAGTTCGCTATAACCAATGGCTCTGATACCAATCTGTCACACCCTCAAACAAATCCACACGCCTCGCGGTAATACTCCGCGTGTGGATTTGTTTGAGGGTGTGACATTGAATGATCCAAATTAAACCGAGTCTGGATGAAGCAGAATCCGGATACCACTCATTGTGAGTCCATCTGATTAGTGATGTTACAGAAGCCAAATTAACCCAAGTATGGATGCTATCTGAATGTAGCTGACTCTGGCTGCTACACGATTCGTAAAACAACCATTTTGAATCTCGCAAGCCAGGGAAGTTGAATGATCCAAATTAAACCGAGTCTGGATGAAGCAGAATCCGGATACCACCCATTGTGAGCCCTTCTGATTAGTGATGTTACAGAAGCCGAATTCAACGAAGTATGGATGCCATATGAATGTAGCTGACTCTGGATGCTATACGATTCATAAAACAACCATTTTGAATCTCGCAAGCCAGGGAAGTTGAATGATCCAAATTAAACTAAGTCTGGATGAAACAGAATCCGAATACCACTCATTGTGAGTCCTTCAGATTAGTGGTGTTACAGAATCCGAATTCAACCAAGTATGGATGCTATCTGAATGTAGCTGACTCTGGATGATATAGGATTCCTAAAACAACCATTCTGAATCTCGCAAGCCAGGGAAGTTGAATGATCCAAATTAAACCGAGTCTGGATGAAGCAGAATCCGGATACCACCCATTGTGAGTCCATCTGATTAGTGATGTTACAGAAGCCAAATTAACCCAAGTATGGATGCTATCTGAATGTAGCTGACTCTGGCTGCTACACGATTCGTAAAACAACCATTTTGAATCTCGCAAGCCAGGGAAGTTAAATGATCCAAATTAAATCGAGTCTGGACGAAACAGAATCCGGATACCACCCATTGTGAGCCCTTCTGATTAGTGATGTTACAGAAGCCGATCTAGCACAAGTATGGATGGTATCTAAATGTAGCTGACTCTGGATGCTACACGATTCGTAAAACAACCATTCTGAGTCTCGCAAGCCAGGGAAGTTAAATGATCCAAATTAAACTAAGTCTGGATGAAACAGAATCCGAATACCACTCATTGTGAGTCCTTCAGATTATTGGTGTTACAAAAATCCGAATTCAACCAAGTATGGATGCTATCTGAATGTAGCTGACTCTGGATGCTATAGGATTCGTAAAACAACCATTATGAATCTCTCAAGCCAGGGAAGTTGAATGATCCAAATTAAACTAAGTCTGGATGAAACAGAATCCGAATACCACTCATTGTGAGCCCTTCAGATTAGTGGTGTTACAGAATCCGAATTCAACCAAGTATGGATGCTATATGAATGTAGCTGACTCTGGATGCTATACGATTTATAAAACAACCATTTTGAATCTCGCAAGCCAGGGAAGTTGAATGATCCAAATTAAACTAAGTCTGGATGAAACAGAATCCGAATACCACTCATTGTGAGTCCTTCAGATTAGTGGTGTTACAGAATCCGAATTCAACCAAGTATGGATGCTATCTGAATGTAGCTGACTCTGGATGATATAGGATTCCTAAAACAACCATTCTGAATCTCGCAAGCCAGGGAAGTTGAATGATCCAAATTAAACCGAGTCTGGATGAAGCAGAATCCGGATACCACCCATTGTGAGTCCATCTGATTAGTGATGTTACAGAAGCCAAATTAACCCAAGTATGGATGCTATCTGAATGTAGCTGACTCTGGCTGCTACACGATTCGTAAAACAACCATTTTGAATCTCGCAAGCCAGGGAAGTTAAATGATCCAAATTAAATCGAGTCTGGATGAAACAGAATCCGGATACCACCCATTGTGAGCCCTTCTGATTAGTGATGTTACAGAAGCCGATCTAGCACAAGTATGGATGCTATCTAAATGCAGCTGACTCTGGATGCTACACGATTCGTAAAACAACCATTCTGAGTCTCGCAAGCCAGGGAAGTTAAATGATCCAAATTAAACTAAGTCTGGATGAAACAGAATCCGAATACCACTCATTGTGAGTCCTTCAGATTATTGGTGTTACAAAATCCGAATTCAACCAAGTATGGATGCTATCTGAATGTAGCTGACTCTGGATGCTATAGGATTCGTAAAACAACCATTCTGAATCTCGCAAGCCAGGGAAGTTGAATGATCCAAATTAAACCGAGTTTGGATGAAACAGAATCCGGATACCACCCATTGTGAGTCCATCTGATTAGTGATGTTACAGAAGCCTAATTAACCCAAGTATGGATGCTATCTGAATGTAGCTGACTCTAGATGCTACACGATTCGTAAAACAGCCATTTTGAATCTCGCAAGCCAGGGAAGTTAAATGATCCAAATTAAATCGAGTCTGGATGAAACAGAATCCGAATACCACCCATTGTGAGCCCTTCTGATTAGTGATGTTACAGAAGCCGATCTAGCACAAGTATGGATGCTATCTAAATGTAGCTGACTCTGGATGCTACACGATTCGTAAAACAACCATTCTGAATCTCGCAAGCCAGGGAACTTAAATGATCCAAATTAAACTAAGTCTGGATGAAATAGAATCCGAATACCACTCATTGTGAGTCCTTCAGATTAGTGGTGTTACAGAATCCGAATTCAACCAAGTATGGATGCTATCTGAATGTAGCTGACTCTGGATGCTATAGGATTCGTAAAACAACCATTCTGAATCTTGCAAGCCAGGGAAGTTGAATGATCCAAATTAAACCGAGTCTGGATGAAACAGAATCCGGATACCACCCATTGTGAGACCTTCTGATTAGTGATGTTACAGAAGCCGAATTCAACCAAGTATGGATGCTATCTGAATGTAGCTGACTCTAGATGCTATACGATTCGTAAAACAACCATTTTGAACCTCGCAAGCCAGGGAAGTTGAATGTTCCAAATTAAATCGAGTATGGATGAAACAGAATCCGGACACCACCCATTGTGAGCCCTTCTGATAAGTGATGTTACAGAAGTTGAATTAACACAATTATGGATGCTATCTAAATGTAGCTGACTCTGGATGCCACACGATTCGTAAAACAACCATTCTGAATCTCGCAAGCCAGGGAAGTTAAATGAACAAACCGTTGGTGTGAGTGCGGCCCTTTAGCCAGATTCATATCTCCTCGTATTATTCATGCAGCTGGGTTTTCCCTTCAGGATTCGGTCAGTAATGTCTGGGCGGATGGCTCGTGGAAGTGGCCTGCGGCTTGGAGAGATTTATTTCCGGTATTGATTCAGCTTGATACCATACGGCTTACTCCGAACCGTAGAGACCGTCTTCTTTGGAAGGATGGGGATAAATCGTTTGAGTATTCGTCTGCGTGCGTGTGGGATTCTATCCGTGCCAGGGAGACGGAAGTAGAATGGGGGAAAGTGGTTTGGTTTTCTCAATGCATTCCTCGGCATGCTTTCCTTATGTGGCTTATCATGCGTAGGAAACTCTTGACTCAGGATAAAATTCTTCAATGGGATCTGTCGAGAAGAAAGAATATGAACATGATGTGCTGTTTATTGTGTTTCGAAAATAATGACTCTCTCGAGCATCTGTTTTTCGAATGTAAGTTCTCGACTCAGATTTGGCTCTCAGTTAGGGATAAGGTGAATATGGCCACTGTTGAACCGAAGTGGACTGATGTGATAAATTGGCTCTTAGCGAGAGGAGCGTCTAAATCGGTTTTCAATTACTCTAGCCGTCTCACAGTTGCAGCTTCAGCGTACTTCATTTGGCAAGAGCGTAATGCTAGACTGTTTAAAAATCAAACAAGACCTCCGGATACTATTACCTCCTTGATTCTTCAGACTGTTCGATACAAACTTATGGGAGCTAAGTACAAAAGAATGGATAAAATTAGACGCTTTCTAGAGGTGTGGGATATTCATGAGGATGGGATGCTAGAAGACGCGGGCTAGACTGTATTGATAGGTGTCTAAGTTTTTTAGCCTAGATGTTTGTCTAGTGGTTTTGTTTGCGTGCTTGTTTTCTGGTTCTTTCTGGTTTACTTTCATGGGGGGTTGTCCCATGTTAGAACTAGTATGGACTCTCCATACTACTTGTTTTTATGTGTTTGTGAATATATAGAATCACCGGGGTAACCCTTTACCCAAAAAAAAAAAAGTGAACATACATAGAAAAACATAATGAAATCATGTACTATATGCGTACTAATGAACATAGCAAGTTTATGATATAAAAGCATGAAAAGCACGAAAGTAACAAGTAGGCACATGTGTTTCACCCCAAAACTTTTGAAAACAGTAAAAGAGGGGACTATGTACTCACTTGAGGATGCTTAGAAGTCTTTAATAACAACCAAGCAAAGCTAGAGGGATCACGGAATCAAACGGCACCTAATATAGGTAACTATGTTAATAAACCGGACCTAAATCGGAAGATCGGATAGGATGAGGTTTCGTAAACCAAATGAGTATTGGAACTCATGTGATATGGTTTAACAAAGCCTACATACTAAATCGAAACCTATCCTAAGTGCTTACGACCCACTACAACTCGTTTAGGTAGCTTACGCTACTTTAACGCGTCTGTGACATCTCGTATTTCGGAACCTCTTTATAGTTGTTGGAACTAATATGAACACTATGTGGTTATGTGACTAACTAATATGATTGTTGCAACGGAATGTTATGTTATATCATGTTACATGTTATGTATTATGTGAATAGGTTGTGAGTATATATGTACGTATGTATAATAAAACCATGGTTGCGCAATGGAACCCGGCCGCATACTTCTTCCTCTCGTTGATACTAGACCTCGGCCTAAACCCCTCATCAATCATGACTTGGTTCACTGTCACGAAGCCTAAGGCCAGGCCCAAATGGCCTCATGTTCGCATAACACACAAGGGTTTGTGTGTAATCCTTATAACCATCAAAACACAAACTCAGCATAAAAACCCTAAACATTCTCTAAACATTCTCATCTAGGGCTGTTCATAAAGCTCGCGACTCGTAGCTCGCTCGAGAAAAACTAGCTAAAAAAACTCAATTTGAGATGACATGAACCAAGCTGGCTCACTATGTAACCAAGCCCAGCTCGAGCTAAGCTCGGCTCGTCTCATGGCTCGGCTCGTTGGCTCGTCCTTAGGCTCGATTAACCCGACGTAAAGCTCAAGCCGGGTTTAGGCTCCTAGTTTAATTTCGAGCTTGAGCTCGACCCCACCCTGGCTCGACTTGGCTCGACTCATTTACAGCCCTATTCTCATCCTCTCCCACCACTTGACGGCACCTTCACCCCCTTCGAAGATTCCCTTTGTGTGACAACTGGCACAAAACCGGTAATTTCCGTACACTTTAATTATTATTTAACGACTGCAATTATGTGCTTAAATGTCAACATTGTCTAATTACATACTAAACAAGTGAATTCATGCACGTTTTATACTACAAGAATTACCTTATGCATTAATGAACAGCGTTGCGTCAGAAATACTAGTAAACTCACAGGTAAGACACATTGTGTCAACAATTCTGTAGAAAGCAGTTAGACAATAAAATTGGAGCCTATGTGTAGGCCCAATGACAAGAATACATTAAAACCCAAGAGTACATACAAGGGTTAACATATAGGCCTTCCGAAAGCTAAAATACGCACTAAAAAGTACCCGAAATGCACTTTAAATGCAGAAATCTACATAAATCAGCTATAATCAGCTTTTTAACACATCAATATCATGTAGAATTTGTGTTATATTGTCCAAAATAACTTACAAAGTGTTGGGAATAAAACCTGCCACAAGAAGTGCTTTATACCTAGCGAAACTGCGCAATTCAGCACTTTAACGAACCGTAACGAACCGAACAACCGGACAATAACTGGGACATCAAAATTTGACTAGAAGTAATGTTTTTATGATATTAAACTAGTATTGATGCTAGAACATCTTAAAAATCATAAAAACACCTAAACACACTTATACTAACTGTTGATGGAGCTGATGTTGTCATTCCTCTATCTTCAGTTAAACAAGTCTCTGACAGGTATGCGAATACCTTGTATGGTTATTTTCTGGGTAAACGGCTGGCTTTTCCTGTTGTTGATTTCTTTGCAAAGAACAATTGGGCAAAGTATGGATTGTCAAGAATTATGATGAATGCTCATGGGTTCTTCTTTTTTAAGTTCACAACGAAAGAAGGGATGGATCAAATGTTAGAGGATGGGCCGTGGATGATTAGAAACGTTCCAATTATTTTGAAAGAATGGTCAGCCTCTATCAAGTTGGTAAAAGAGGATTTAAAAGCGATTCCAGTTTGGGTCAAGATGCATGATGTGCCGTTAGCGGCATTTACTGAGGATGGGCTCAGTTTACTTGCTTCTAAGATTGGGGTACCTATAATGTTAGATTCGTATACGGCTACAATGTGTGCGGAATCTTGGGGAAGAAGCAGCTATGCTAGAGCTCTTATTGAGGTCCAGGCAGGAGTTGAGTTAAAGAAGAGTGTTACGGTAGCAATTCCTTCCTTGGATGGTCTTAGTCACTCGAAGGTGGAGGTTAAAATTGAGTATGATTGGGAGCCGTTAAGATGTTCTTCTTGTTGTGTCTTCGGTCATGAGGATCACTCGTGTCCTCAGAACCCGCAGGAAAATTCGAATGGGGATACTGAGAAGAAGGATAAGGATGATTTTCAGGTGGTAGGAGCCAAAAAGAAGAAACCAAATAATCAAGGGCTTCATATGAAAAACCAGAAGCCAAAGGTAGTTTACAGGCCAGTTGTCAACCCTAAACCGAAAGCGTCATCAAAGAGTCCGGTTCAGAATCCGGTGTCAACATCTAACCCGTTTGATGTTCTAAAGGACGATAATGGTAATCAGGGAGGTACTACTGTGGGTCGAGTGGAGAAGAATCGGTCAAGTGACAGGGAGGAATCGGATGAGGAAGTGGTGGAGGAAATCTACAATGAAACGAGTAAATTTATGACTTCGGGTATTCATCTTTCCTCTTCCTCTTCGAAAGCAGGGGCAAGCACCTCTTCTTCCAAGTTATTTAATGGATAGGTTGTCTGCTTTTCGTCTGAAGGGGTTGCTGTTTTGCGGCTTCTTTATATTTGATGATGGTGGTTGATTTGTGTTTGTGTGTTTTGCATTATTTTGTCTACTAGATGTCGTGTCATGATGTATAGTAGACTAGGTAATGGGGTGTCATAGGTTTTTGGTTTTTATTTGTTCTACATATATGGGGCATGTCCTGTATATGAACTAGTGTGGAACACATCCTCACTACTTGTACTTATTTGCGGTTGCATTTTTAATAGATTCACCGGGGTAACCCTTTACCCAAAAAAAAAAAAAAAAAAAAAACCTTCTAGTTTGCATCATAAACCTTCAACTTCTCAAAAATTACATTTTACACCCCCCCTTCACCAAATCCGGCCCCTATGGGCCCCACATGGGGATTTTATTAAATCTCACTTGATTTTATTAGATTTTATTGGATTTTACTAGATCTTGTGTAAGAGAATATGCTAGTAATATGCCATTTAAAAGATATGGAATAATCTTAAATAACCTACCATTCATTCATTCACTTCATCTTCAACCTCCTACTCCCCCTCCAACTCTCGGCTCAACCTACACACACACAACCCACCATTTTCACTTCACTTTCTAACAATCCAAGCTCACTAGGAGGTGTATGAAGGCCATTTATGAAGATGTATGGTGCTAGAACTTGAAAGACCACCTTGTGGAGCTTTTAACCACTCACTTTCTTCCTTGTTCATCTTCATCATTTTTGTGCCACTTCCCTAGCCATTAGAGCTAGTAGTAAGCTTCTTGATCACTAATTTATGTCATGATTATGTTATGTGCAAGTTTCACCATCTAAACAACTTAACTTCTAGTATTAAAAACAAGATCTAACATATTCATGAAGAAAATAAGTGATTACATGAATTTTTAGTGTATGTAATGAAGTTGTTCATGTTATATCTTGTGTTTATGATTACTCCGTTAAAGCTAGGATCTACCAAGTTTAAGCATGGATCTTGAAGGATCCATGGTTAAACTTGAGGGTGAACACATGAAGCATAATGTGAACTTGAAATAGGAATTTTTACACATAAACTTGTAATCTCGAAGTAATAAAGTGTGTGTAGAACTAATTTTTGAAACTAAAACTGAAAAAAAAGTTTGTTTAAAATACAAAAGAACACTTGTTTTTAGAAAGATCATAATATGCAAAGTGTAGATCTAAAAGACTACACATTTTTAACAAGAGACAAGTTCACCATGATGTTTCATATGAAGAAGTTAGTGTTTGTTGTTGATGATTGTTTGTGATGATTTAAAAAGAAAATAAACACATGTGTTGAAAACATGGGAAACCTCCATTTTTAGGGGAAACTATGTCAAAAATTTTATAAATTTTGACACTTAGAAAAATATAAGTTTTGAGAAACTTATTCCCTAAAAATGTATCTAAAAATGTTTACCAAGGTTTCCCTAATTTTTGTGTTAAGAAATGATGATTTCTTCAAGAATAAAATTGATGTTAAGTATGTATATTTTTTAGAAAAATATATATATTTATTGATCACAAAATATTGTGCTAAGTATGTAGTATGTATTACATGTAATAGTGTATTAGGGCTTGAAAATACACTAAATACTCGTAAGAAGTGAAAATACAAACAAATACACATACAACATACTTAGACAAATACAAGAAAATATATTTATGAAAATATATTATTTGATAGAATAAATAACTTGGACAAGTTATGAACATAAAATGAAGTTTTGAACAAAGATACATAATTCGGGTGCAAAGTGCAAAATACAAGATACTTATATTTATTTTCGAGAAAATAATATAAGTAAGATACATAGTTAAAAATATGAATTATTTTTAACACAAGAAAACATATACAAAACATGGTGACTTGTACTTGTGTGATACAAGTCTAGTGATTAACGTTAATAAAACACGTTTAGGTCACGACGCTAGATAAAGCAAATCTTGTGAAGTTCACGACGCAGGAACGCAAAGTTGTGAGTTCATGCTCCCCCTTTTCTTTTAACTGTTTTCAGTTTTATAACTTCGGGGGTGAAATACATGTTACAAATATTTCAATGTTTACAAAATGGTATGATGTGTACAAAAACAAGAAGCAATCTTGGTGAAAACTAGTACCAAGAAATGATGCGAGAAATCATACATGATACGAGAAATCGTGTCACGAATAGGGTACCATAAGCACCATTAATCAACAATATACCTAGACCGCAGAAGAAAAGGTTAGATCTAACGGGTGTCAGGCAGCCTCACTCTTGGTGAGAACAAGTACCAAGGAGTGCTTTTGTGTCTCAGAATATGCCAAATAGAAAATGCCTAAGGTTTGGTTCTTTCCTATGTCGTGTCACATGTTAATGGCCTTGCAACCCATTAACAACCCTAATACATACAAGATTACTTGTGTTGTACAAGATATAGATATACTTGACTTACATGAGATCCAGAATTACTTGATTTTTATGAAATACATACCATGTTTTCATACAAAGTATGCCAACGTTCATTACAAAACCGCATGAATTCACACCAACATTATGTTGACGTTTTTCCAAAACTCACATGTATTTTAGGTAACTAAGGTGGATGAGCGCGCGGTCTTACTCATGCTCATGGATGCCGTTTATGTTTGTCTTAAATAAAGTTGTAAACTTTCAGACAATATGTTGTTTCGTGATGTAAACACTTAATTATGTTTTCTGTTATGTAATGGTGTTTGAAGTTATTTTTATGAGCATGTAGTATGTTTACCAATCGTATGAAATGAAAACCTTTCATGATCACACCTCATGCTTCCGCCTTAGAAAGTGGTGTGACAGATTGGTATCAGAGCTGCGATTGTAGTGAACCAGGATTCCTTCTCGAGTCTAGACTACAATCCTTAGGATCCTTTCACGAAAAAAAAATTTCAAAAAGTTTTCATTGCATAAAACTTTCCGCGACATCCACTACCTGAAACTATTTACAAGAGTCAAGAAAAGACGCTACGAGACTTAGGGTGCACAGGAATAGCACTTATCTGTGATTAAGAATTATTTGCAATTATGTGTGATAATTGATATATACGTATACTAGAAGTAGAATACGTGACTTTACCTGAAAACAATGGCCTATCTAAAGGAAGTGATACGAGGATGAAACGAACTGTGCGGACTGTGCAAGGAGTTACGTAATTATGGATGCATATATAATTATGAAATTAAGTGCACAGAAACCACAGCAAGTCTTGTCACGTATAGCTTCCCTCAGTGCAAGAAAAGGTCAAACGTGAACACCCCTCCCCCAGCCTACTAAATACTCTGCTAGAGTAATAATTGCTTGATGTCACTTATGTGGTATATGCTTGTATATATATACTACTACTGTCTCGAATGACGATATCAAACAAATGTCTAACCTCATTGTGTTATGTTCTGTCAGAACATGGCACCCAGAAGAGCTGTGAACGCTTGTGATCAACCTCCACCCCCCCCACTGCCAAAGACTGCTGAAGAGGAAACGAGGTACTGGCTCTGGGCGACTCTGGCGATTCTGAGAAACCCTAGCTTCTTGTTCATTCTGATCTTATTCTTGATTGATCTGGGTTAGCAATTGTGGTGTTGTCGATCCTTTTGAGTAAGGTTTCTAGACTTCTACCGTGATTCCTAATCTTTTGAAATCAGGTTTAGGATTTTTTCTTTTCGTTTTTTGCTGCTAGGGTTTGCGGCCAAGTCGTTTTGGGTTGTTCTTGATTTGAGATTCGTTGCTAGGTTCTGTTTTGGTGGCGGATTAGGGTTTCCATCTAGCTACTATTGTTTCCTTGTCAAGTTCTTGGTTATTGGCGGATTAGGGTTTCTTGATTCGCTTGGGATTTCCTTTGGAGGCTGATTAGGGTTTGTTCTCTATCCTATTTAGCTACTTTTTACGTCTGCATGTGATTAGCTCCTACGAAGATGAATTCTGAACCGCCTGATATTAATGAAATTTATGGGAAACCACCATCTTTGAATGCTGATTACCGTGATGTGTATGGGAAGCCGTCAACTGTTCTGAAGAGTTTGGGGA
Source organism: Helianthus annuus (assembly GCF_002127325.2). Taxonomy (NCBI): domain Eukaryota; kingdom Viridiplantae; phylum Streptophyta; class Magnoliopsida; order Asterales; family Asteraceae; genus Helianthus; species Helianthus annuus. Next base: position 139,573,756 of record NC_035444.2, on the reverse strand, counting down.
GTAAAATTCTGAATATTGATGGCAAAACAATGGCACCGAGACGTGGAGTGGTTGTGAATGATCGGACTGAGCCTCGGGTTATTAATGTCCTGGATGAATTGGAGAAAATAACGGTTCCGGTTGAGAACATTTATGCTGATAAACAACAAGGAAACCAGGAGAACCAGGTATCTTATGCTAAGAAGGTGATGATGAACTCTAAGTCTAATCGTGAAGTTAACTTTAGGAAGCTGGATACAACAGAGACTCATCAGGAAGCTGACATTGTTATTCCGAAGGAGGTAGTTAAAACGGTTAAAGACAGGTTTGAGAACGTGCTATTTGGCTATTTTCTGGGGAACAGGTTGCCATTTCCTGTTGTGGAGTACTATGTTAAAAATGTTTGGGAAAAGTTTGGGTTGGCTAAAGTTATGATGAACGCTGAAGGATTTTTCTTCTTTAAGTTTGATACAAAGGAAGGTATGAATAAAGCTCTTGAGGGAGGGCCTTGGCTGATTCGTAAAGTCCCTATCTTTCTTAACATTTGGTCTCCTTCGGTTAGCTTGAAAAAAGAAGGAATTAAGTCGGTTCCGATATGGGTTAAGCTGCATAATGTTCCTATTTCTATCTATACGGATGATGGATTGAGTTTATTGGCGTCGAAAGTTGGAACTCCAAAAATGCTGGATAGCTACACAGCGGACATGTGTGCGGATAGTTGGGGTAGGAGCAGCTTTGCTAGAGCCTTGATTGAGGTTAGTGCAGATAATATTCTTAAGGATCAGATAGTTGTTGCTATACCGAAGCTGGAAGAGGATGGTTTTATCATGGAAAAAGTTAAACTTGAGTATGAATGGAAACCGCATCATTGTACTACGTGTTGCATTTTTGGTCATAATGATCAAAACTGTCCTAAGAATGTCAATGTTAGCCAAAAGCAAGTAATGGTGGATGAGGAAGGGTTTGTCACGGATAAAAGAAAGGTTGCCAGGTTTGGGTTTGGGCAGAAAAAACAGAAACAAAAGTTTGTCTACAAGCCAAAACCAAATAAATCGGGTGCGAGTACTTTTTTTTTTTGGGTAAAGGGTTACCCCGGTTAAATTTCATTCACCAACCAAAAAAACAAGTGAGGTATAGAGAACACCTCAATTCTCTAGAATGACATGCCATTACTAGAGTATACACAACACAACATACGAATAAAAAACAAAGCAAATACAGCAAACACGTCAACTAGACAAAAACCCGAACCCACCCGGCTCCTCCAACCCAATCGATCCATAATCAGCCACATTCATCTTGATCCATCAGTAACTCACGAGGAAGCCTCCATTCGTTCAACACTTGGGCAATGTAATTTGTTCTTTTAAACTTCATTGTGTGTAGTTTCATTCTAATGGTCATAAAGATCACCTCTTTCAGCTGCGTTGCATTCCTCTTCTTTGACGAGAACAATCTATTATTCCGCTCTTGCCAAATGAAATACGCCGACGCCGCCACCACTAACTTCCCAATGATGTGATGGGCCCGTTTTGACTTCGCGTGATGCTGAAGATATTCCATAATTTCCTCCCATTTGTCCCCTATTGTTTGCATTCCCGCTTTCTTCCGAACTCCGTACCATATTTGAGATGCATATTCACACTCAAAAAACAGATGCTCATGGGAATCCGGCCCCGCGGTACATAACGAACAACACAACAGATTATAGTTAGCATTACCCGTCGATCGCCATTTCCGCATAATATCCTGTGTTTTCAATTTTCTGCATACTAAGAGCCACATGAGAAACGCGTGTCTAGGAATAGCCTGCGGAAACCATACAATATTCTCCCAGCTTACCTTCTCTTGTCTTTGCCGAATATCGTTCCACACTCCATACGTGCTAAACTCCATATCTTCCCCATCTCTAGATCGCCACATGATCCTATCTTGCGTATTAGACATTAACGTTACATTAGACATTTGGTGCAAAATCGGAAACCTGCTAACCCATATGTTCGGCCAAGCCCACTCGCCATTTTGGAACAAATCGTCGACCTTTGCCCCCATATCAAATCCCGCATTCGCTATCATTCTCGGTGTTATAAAGAGATTTAGCGGACATACGGCATCCCATATATCGAACCATGCTCGAGTATTGCTTCCATTACCCAACTTACTCCAAATGTGGCGTCGTATAAGCGTCCTCATTTGTAGTATTTTCCGCCAGCCCCACGAGATGTTATTTCTAACCGGCAACTCCCAAAAGCTTCTCTCCCGGATACGATACGAATGGACCCATTTAACCCATAGGGATTCCCTATGCGTTAAGAGGCTCCAAATATGAGCAACCATTAGCGCATTATTCATGTCAGCAATCTTCCGGATACCCAAACCGCCTTCCTCCTTAGGCAAACACACCCGGCTCCATTTAACTTTAGCCTTTCCCTTTATGTTATTCCCTTGGGCCCAAAGAAACCGTCGCATTTTATCTTCAAGATCTTTAATAATTCTTTTTGGTAAAATGAACACTGAGGACCAATAAACATGCATAGACGATAATACTGATCTAATAAGCTGGAGACGACCCGCGAAAGACAAACTTTTTGCTTTCCAATCCGTGATACGAGACTCCAAATTATCAACAAGTTTCTTACAGTCAGAATACGTCAATCTGGAAGAGATGAGGGGAACGCCCAAATACCTGACCGGAAGAGTACCTTCATCAAATTGCATAATGTTTCGGATTTGCTCTTTCACATAATTCGGAACACTTCCAAAAAAGACAGTGCTTTTCGTCATGCTAGGAACTAATCCTGACATATTCTTGAAAAGGTTCAACGAGTCTAGGATAACACCTGCTGAAAGAGGATCACCACGAGCAAATAAAAATAAGTCATCTGCGAAACATAAGTTAATAATCCTTTGCTCTTCACATTTATGGTGAAATTTAAACTCGGCAGTATCATCAACTCTCTTTTGAAGGATTAACGTAAGGACCTCCATAACTAGCGTAAAAAGATAAGGAGACATAGGATCCCCCTGCCGTAACCCTCGCTTCCCCTTAAAATAACCACACAAATTACCATTAATAGATAACGAAAAGGTGGCCGATGTTACACACGCCATAACCCACTTTATCATCTTTTTGTGAAACCCAAAGCCATGTAAAATATGTTCTAGGAAATCCCAATCAACTGTATCATATGCTTTCTGAATGTCAACTTTAAAAGCGCATCTCGGGGGACCATGATTGTGATGATAATTATGCATTAATTCCTGGGTCAGGAGGATATTATCTGAGATCTTCCTACCCGGAATGAAAGCTGACTGATTTATATGAACAATATCTCCCAGTCCCTCTTTTATACGAGTAGTGATAATCTTACTTATGCACTTGTAGAGGGTGTTGCAGCACGATATAGGCCTATAATCCGTTACTGAATCTGGAGTCGTCACTTTCGGAATGAGGGCGATTACCGTATGGTTTAGCTGATTTAAAAGCTTTCCATTCTGAAAAAATTCCTGAATCGCTAAACATACATCCTTTCCAACAACATCCCACGCCTTTTTAAAAAAGACCGATGTATACCCGTCTGGACCAGGAGCCTTATTTCCAGCAATTGAGAACATAGCATCCTTTATTTCATCTTCAGTTACTGCACGGACCATATTATTTGCTTTCATTATCGTTAACTTATTTCTGAATAAGTTCATATTCGGCCTGCACACAACGTGACCCACACTCCCGAAAAAATTCGAGTAATGGTTTACCAAAGCAATCGCCGCAGCCCCCCCTTCATGTTGGATCCCGTCCGCATCGCGAATTAACAATATTCGGCTTCGATGATTTTTGGCTTTCACAACATTATGAAAATATGTGGTGTTAGAGTCCCCAAGTGTTAACCAATCCACTTTCGCTTTTTGTTGTAAAAACGCTGCTTCGTCATGAATGGCCTCTTTATAATTTTTAAGAAGGATACTATGCTTCGCTAGAACCTCCACATTAGCCGGATCCTGATCCATAACAAGCTGGCATTCATCAAGGTCCCTCCTCGCTTTCTTTACATTTTCATGCAAATTCCCTTGTTGACAAAAAAGCTTCCGTAATGGAGTTTTAAGAAGTTTCAGCTTCACCACAACCTGATACATTCGAAAACCTGTAATCTTTTTCCCCCAGATCTGCTTAATAGCTTCTAAAAACCCATGCTTTTCAGCAATTAGATTAACAAATTTAAAAGGCCTTGGTTTTTCTCTTGCAACATTTGGTAATTTTAAAATGCAAGGAGCATGGTCAGAAACCCGAAACGGGTGGAAATAAGCTCCCGCGTTTGGAAACTCAGCAACCAGATTGATATTGCCCATAATTCGGTCCAGTTTTTTGAAGATAATACCCCCCCTGTGTTGGTTGTTCGACCATGTGTAATGAACCCCCGTGCTATTAACATCGAACACATCAATAGAGTTGACACACTCTCTAAATTCACGGGTTCCAATACTATAACTAGATGAGCCAGAACTCGAATCCTCATGGGAAAGAGAAGCATTAAAATCACCCATAATTACCCATGGCTTGTCGTTCATGAAAGAGCTATGAGTACACAAATTGTTCCATAAATCCCTTCGGTTTCTATAATTGTTGTCCGCATAAACAAACGAGCAAAATAAGGATTTTCTATCAAGTTTAAACATTATTTGAGTATGAATCACCTGGTCCGTTTGCGAGAGGACCATAACATCAGCCGTGTTCGGATCCCATCCAATCATGATCCGGGTCCCTTTTAAACAGCAACTAGCATTTGAGTTCCACATCCACGAGCTAAACACTTTCTGGCAGACCTTAGGAACATTTAACGTATCAACATGGGTCTCCATAATGGCACAAACTTGAACATGATTATCCACAACTATTTGACGAACCTCCTTCTGTTTGAGGGAGCGGTTCAACCCCCTTATGTTCCAAGAAGCGATACTACCCATTAAACACCCATTGAACCGGGTGTGCTTGCACCCTCAGAATTGTTTGCGTTCTTATTTTCCATATATTTAGGAATATCCGCCAGAAGATTGTCGACATCAGTGTCATCGGTGATCATCTCCTCATCATTGATCTGGTTCTTACCTTTAGATTGTACTCTAGCTCGTGTGTTGTTTCCGTCCCCCGTATCATCATCCATATTACTACTCTCCTTATTTAACACATCAAAAGGGTTTGACGTTTCAATAGTCGAGCCTCCGTTACCCTGACTTGACTTTGGTTTTACCACCGGTCTATACGTAACCTTAGGCTTTTGATTCTTTACATTCACACCATGAGTAAACGGTTTCTTGGTTCTCAAAACGGTCTCCTGGAATTCATCATTATGTTTTTTACTAACCTCGTTTACTTCAGGTACGAAGCAAAATAATAGCGGGGGGTCTAGTCATATCAAAACAGGAAATTCTTTTGATGTATTAGCGGGAGTGGATGGTAATGGAGAGGAGTCCGGAGATGTTGACAAAGACACTAGGTTGCATGTGGAGACTAATCGGTCTACGAAGGCAGATGACGAGGTAAAGGAGGTTACTCCGACTGAGATGGCACGGTTTATGACTAATAACCAGCATACTAATTCTGAGGGGGCAAGCACTCCCGGTCTGAATGGTTTAAATGGGTAGCATAATGTCTTGGAATGTTAGGGGCTTGAACCGGCCCCTGAAACAAAGTGAGGTTCGTTCTATTGTTGCTGAAAATAAGCTAGATATGTGTGCTATTCTAGAATCTCATGTTGATGTCTCTAAGTTGGCTAAAGTATGTAAGTATGTTTTTCGTAATTGGTGCTGGACGTCCAATGGGGGTTTATGCTCACGGGGTACAAGGATTGTTCTTGGTTGGAATCCAAATGTTTTTGATGTTATGGTCCTGTTTCAATCAGACCAACTTATGCATGTTCAGGTTATTTTTAAAGATAGCAAAAAGCTCCTTTTTTGCTCGTTTGTTTATGCTGAAAATAAGTATCAGGATCGAAGACGCCTTTGGGAGGATTTATGTAAGCATAGGGCTTTCTGTCATGATAAGCCGTGGGTGGTGATGGGAGATTTTAATTCGGCTCTCAATATGGAAGACTCTTTGTTCGGATCATCCAAGTTGTCTATTGGTATGCGTGAATTTAATGATTGTATTCAAAAAGCTGATTTGTTTGATGTTAAAGCTCATGGGCTGCAATATACTTGGAGTCAAAAGCCGAAAAGTGGGGTGGGTATTCTCAAAAAGATTGATCGAATTATGGGTAATATTTCTTTTATTGATCATTTTCCGGATGCTTTTGCTTTGTTTCATCCATTTAGAGTTTCTGACCATACCCCGTGCATTTTAAGACCCGTGGCATCTAGTGGAAATCAGCCGAGACCTTTTAAATTTCCGAACTTCATTGTTATGAAACCTGAATTTAAGGAGGTTGTTAAAAGTGAATGGGTTAAAACAGTTGAAGGTATCTCTATGCTTTCTGTTGTGAAGAAAATGAGGAATTTGAAGCCTATGTTGAGGAAGATTCTATTCAACCAAGGTAATTTACATGCTAGGGTAAATGAGTTGAGGAAATCTTTGGATGATATTCAGAGCCGAATTGATCAAAACCCGTTGGATGTTCAGCTTCGACAATTGGAGACTCAATGTCTTCAAGATTTTCAATCAGCGGCATATGACGAAGAGTGTTTTTTAAAGCAGAAATCTAAGGTAACATGGCTGTGTGCGGGAGACTCTAATTCTCGGTTTTTTCACAACTCTGTGAAAGCCAGAAATGCTCGTACTAAAATATGTAGTATTACGGACCGGTTGGGAGTGCGTCATGAAGGGGATAATGTTGCTGATGCTTTACTCGCGCACTATAAGGATTTTTTAGGGTTCGATGGTACGGTTGAAACTGTTAACATGGATAATCTCTTTGTTAATGTGTTGAGTAGGGAGGTTGCGGATCAAATGGTTGCTCAAGTCTCTCGTCAGGAAGTCAAAAATGCCATGTTCAGTATTGGAGAGGATAAGGCCCCGGGGCCTGATGGGTATACCTCGGCCTTCTTTAAACATGCGTGGGAGATTGTGGGCAACGAGGTTACCGATGCGGTGTTGCAATTTTTTGAAAATGGAAAGATTCTAAATCAGGTTAATCACACTATTCTTGCATTGATTCCGAAAAAAGAAGTTCCTGATTCAGTCCTAGATTACAGGCCGATCTCTTGCTGTAATGTGATTTATAAATGCATAAGCAAAATTATCACGGATCGTTTAAAAGGTAGTTTGGGAACTCTTGTTAGCATTAATCAATCGGCCTTTGTGCCAGGGCGAAACATTTCTGATAATATTTTACTTACACAAGAGCTAATGCATAATTACCACCTCAATAGGGGTCCGGCTAGGTGTGCTTTCAAGATTGATATCCAGAAAGCCTATGACACGGTTAATTGGTCGTTTCTCGAAGAGGTGTTGAATCGATTTGGGCTCCATCATAAAATGGTTGGCTGGATTATGACATGTGTTACTACAGTCTCGTACTCGTTGAGCATTAATGGTAATCTCCATGGATATTTTAGGGGCAAACGAGGGCTTCGGCAGGGAGACCCAATGTCTCCTTACTTATTTACTTTAATCATGGAGGTTCTTTCTCTTTTGCTTCAACAGGCTGCTAGTTTTCCATACAAATATCACGCTAATTGTGCCAAGCAAAAAATAATTAATGTGTCGTTTGCTGATGACCTTTTTATCTTTGTGCATGGTGATGTTATCTCGGTTAAAAAGGTTAAGCAGGCTCTTGAAACGTTTACTAATATCTCTGGTTTGGTTCCTAGTCATGCGAAAAGTACAGTTTTCTTCTGCAATGTTCCCCAGTTGATTAAACAGGAAATTCTGGATATCATGCCGTTTCAGGAGGGTGAGTTACCGGTTCGTTACTTGGGGGTCCCGCTCATTTCTTCCAGACTTAGCTTTAAAGATTGCAAAGTGCTTATTGAGCGTATGGATAAGAAGATTGTTAATTGGATGACGAAGACTCTATCATTTGCGGGTCGTCTTCAACTGATTAATTCGGTTCTTTCTTCTTTGCATATATATTGGGCCTCTGTTTTCATTATCCCCACTCGTGTTATCAATGAGCTAGAAAAAAGAATTCGTAGATTTTTGTGGAACGCGGGTTCGGAGGGTAAAATTCGTGCTAAAGTTGCCTGGAAAGATGTTTGTTTACCTAAGGAAGAGGGGGGTTGGGTATTAAATCCATTTCGGATGTGAATCAATCGCTTATGGCCAAACATGTTTGGAGCATTATAAGTAAACGAGACTCTATTTGGGTGCAATGGATCCATGACTATAAGCTTAAGGGGAGGAATTTTTGGGAGATTCCTTGTCGGGGTAGTATGAGTTGGGGATGGAGGAAAATTTTATCCATTCGGGGTATTATGAGACCCTTCATCTGGTATTTGCTCAAGAGTGGTTTGCAAGCTAATGTTTGGAGTGATAACTGGTGCCATGTAAGTCCTTTGCGCTCATTTATTACTCCTGGTGCTATAGCAAATGCAGGGTTTGATTTGAATTTGACAGTTGCGGATGTAATTGATGCGGATGGGAATTGGAGGTGGCCCCAAGCTTGGTTTGATTTGTTTCCGGTTTTAATAACTATTCAACCGCCCCAGTTGGTTGGAAATGATATTGATCGTTTGGTTTGGAAAGATTTGGAAGGTAATGTTGGTGACTTTGAAGCAGCTCAAGTATGGAACACGATTCGAAACAGGGATAATATTGCGAACTGGGCTCATATGGTTTGGTTTGCTCAATGTGTTCCTCGGCACTCTTTTCATATGTGGCTGGTTATTAAGAACAAACTGAAGACTCAGGATCGTTTAGCGGTTTGGGAAGCTGGGAGTGCCACAAACCTTAACCTTATGTGCTGCCCGTTGTGTAAAAAGGGAAGAGATAGTCGAGATCACTTGTTCTTTCAATGTGCATTTGCGACTAAAGTTTGGACAGATGTGAAGAGCATGGTGAATTTAGATAGTGTTGGCAATACATGGAACTCCTTAATGGGTTGGATTGATCAATCAGCCAAGTCTAAGAAAGTGGATGATATCGTTTGTAAGTTGGTAATTGCTACGGCTTCCTATTATGTTTGGCAAGAGCGGAATAGTCGGCTCTTCAGCTCATCTCATTTGACCGAGATACAAGTTGCGGAGAGGATTAAAAGCTCAGTTCGTTTAAGACTGATGGGATTCAAGTTTCGGCTGGAATCGGCTAGGAGAAGGATTTTCAGCATCTGGAAGATCAATGACAGGAACAATCCTGATCCGGGATAGTAGTTGTTTAGTTTAGAGTTTGTTTTCGGTCGTATTGTTGGCCGTGGTTGTGTCTAGTACTGGATATGTTTGTGTGGTTGTTTTGGATGTTTGGTTGTTTTGTTGGTTTTCCTAGGCTTGGTATGCCAAGCCTAGTTGGTGTGTTGCTTTGACACACCTTTGTTCTTATTGGTTCATTTATAAAATTCATCGGGGTAACCCTTACCCAAAAAAAAAACCAACAAGTTTCATTCACTTTGTCGAAATCGTTATTAGTTTAATATAAACCATTTATATCGTTTTTGAAACCATCGTTTTAACCTCGAAATCGTTTTAATACATATGGATCACCCCAAAACAATCAAAAACAGTAAAATAGGGGAACTATGTACTCACATTGAAGTGCAAAGTATCCTCAATTTAAAGAACACAACAAGCTCAATCAAACCAAGGAAACTCAAGCAGCACCTAATAAACGAATCACTAGTCAAACAATAGACGCCTAAATCGGGCGATCGGACAGAATGAGGTCTTGTAAACCAAATGAGTGTTGGGACTCATGTGATATGGTTTATCAAAACCTACATCCTAAATTGAAACCTAACCTAAGTGCTTTCGACCTGATACGACCCATTAAGGTAGCTTACGCTACTTTAACGTGTCGTGGCCGCAAAAGTGCGTTCAAGATGTCTAACTAGTCCTATGACAAGTATTATATACCTAAACATGTTTAAATAGGTTGCATAATCAGTTTAGGTGACAAAAGATAGGTTACATATGCTTAAAGTCCAATTATGCATGAAAAGGGCGTTTTGGTAATTTACCTAAGGCATATTAACTACCTATCATACAACTACATAAACTAGGTGGTCAAAAGGTATAACCTCGGAAGGTTATTCCCTCTGCAACTATGGTCACTAGACATGCTTGGTCGGATTCTAATCATCGACCAAACGGGTCGAGTTAGAAAGTCTAAGCGGTGGTTTAGACCGCTTGACTTACGACTCTAAACAAGCACTAAACTAAAAGTGACGAGCTAAGCATGTTAAAACATGCTTAACTAAGTTAGAAACAGGTTTTGATATCAAAACAAAGTGTTTTGATACCAAGAGTAGTTTGGTTGCAAAATACGCTTAAATGCGCATTTTGACCGAAACTACGACTCGTCACTACGCCTAGTCAACGTGGTAATCAGGAGGTATAGTCACAAGGGACTAAAACTATCGTGATTACGCTCACGTTGCGAAGTTCAAACGAACTTCTCGTTGAACATCTCGTGGTCAAAGCTGAAAGTCAACATTGTTCGACTTTTAAGCTAGAAAGCGATAAAAGAACGAAAGAGGACTTACAAAGGGTTCAAATAGAGTTGATTCTAAGTATTCTCAGGTAGGTAGTGAATAATTACAACCACTTAGAGAAATCTCAGATCAAATGTGAGGAAAATGGAATGTGGGTCATGCTATTTATAGTTTTCGCAAAACGGTTAGGATCATTTCTTGGCAAGGAGGAATGATCTTGGCCTTACAAATGTTAGAGAATGATTGGGGGACTTGTTCTCCACACAAACCAGCCCATAGCATGAAAACCAGAGATCAAAACCATTGGAACAAGGGGAAATGACCAGATTCAATGTTTCTGCATTTCTAATGTACTGGGCACTGCTTACGGACCGTAAGCACATCCCCATACGGTCCGTAAGGACCTTGCAGGTCAGCAAGTTTCAAAAATGGCAGATTTAGTCCCTGAAGCCCCAAACTTGGTTTTCGATGCATCTTTGACACGTTTAAGCCCCGTTAACCCCATTTCAAAGCTCTAAAATGAAGTTAAACTATAGGGAACTTAAAATATGCTCAAAAATATCTCGGATGTCGGCTCGTTTGGTCGTACGATTGCGTTGTTCGGTTGATTACGACGGAAGTCGTAACGTACGCGTGTACGATCCTAAATGCGCGACGAATGGCGTTTTTGCATTCCAATCACTATAATAAAATATTTTAATGATTACATAAATTTTTGGGTGTCCGGATATATTGAAAACGTAAGATATGCGCGAAAATGCAAACTTATGCACTTTTTGACGCTTTTAGTCCCTGAATGACCAATAAGTTTATTTTTGCGCACCAAACACCTCAAAGCCTATTTCCAAGCTATGTAAAGGATATTTAGGACATGTTTAACTTATGATCAAGTTCCGGAATGTTCGTTACTATACAAAACGGTATAGTTTTGCAGTTTGACACAAATAGTCCCTGCGATCGAACAAACTTGATTTCAACACACCAAACCATCCAAAACTTATTTCTAAGTTATGTGAAGGTTATTTAAGGTATGTTAAGCCTATTTCCCTATCCCGGAGTGTTTGTCGCGTTAAACTGACTGCCTTTACGCGCCAGTTTGCGTATAACTTTCCAGAAATCGATTTAAAGCTTGAAATCGAATCGAATCAAATTGTAAAATCACCAAACACAAATACACACATAAAACACATATAATAACACCAAATCACATTGTTTCATTGATAATTAACATTGTTTTGCATTGTTCATTGATTAAAGAGCACAGTTGTCACAATAACACTCAGGTATGAAGCAAAGGCTTCAACTTAGAGCATTAATCAGATCAAGGGTGCAGGAAATGTAATGAGGGCATGGGTATTTATAGTTTTCAGTAAACCGTTAGGATCGTTTCTTGCAAAAGGGGCTTCGATCCTGGCCATCCAAGTGGGCACATGGTATTCTAATACAAGGGGACATGATAAACCATCAAAAACAAGTAGATGATATCCCAATTCAGTGGCTAAAACCATCAAAAACAGGCTGGAAGTCCAGATTCAATGTTTCTGTGCTGTAAGTCTGTCGCGCCCCGCGTAGCATTAGGCCTCAGCTTACGCGCCCCGCGTGGTAAGTTTTACAGATTTACACTTTTAGCCCCTGCAAGCCCAAAACTTGGTTTTCGATTCATTTTTGGCACGTTTAAGCCCTGTTAACCCCATTTCAAAGCTCTAAAATGAAGTTAAAGTATAGGGAACATAAAACATGCTAAAAATCATCTCGGATGTCGGTTCATTTGGTCGTACGGTTGCGTTGTTTGGTTAATTACGATGAAACACGAACGGACGCGAAAAATGATCCAAATCACTAAAATAAAATATTTTAATGATTACATAAATTTTTGGATGTCCGGATATATTCAGAACGTAAGATATGCGAGAAAATGCAAACTTATGCACTTTTTGACGCTTTTAGTCCCTGTTTGACCAAAAAGTTTATTTCTTGCACACCGAACCCCTCAAAGCCTATTTCTAAGCAATGTAAAGGATATTTATGGTATGTTTAACTTATTGTCAAGTTCCGGAATGTTCGTTACAGTACGAATCGGCATACTTTCATAGTTTGTCGAAATTAGTCCCTGTAAACGAATAAGATTTTGATGAAGATTTTTGATTGTTTGTTTTGTCTTGTTTACTAGTTATTCATTTTCATGATTGTGGTAGGCTAGGTTGATGTGGTATTTTGGCTGTTTTGACATTTTTGCTTACATATATGGGGCCTGTCCTGTATATGAACTAGTGGGGAACTCATCCTCACTACTTGTACTTATTTGGCGGTTGTTTATAATAGAATCACCGGGGTAACCCTTTACCAAAAAAAATAAAAAATAAACGAATAAACTTGATTTCAACACACCAAACCCTCCAAACTTATTTCTAAGTTATGTAAAGGTTATTTAAGGTATGTTAAGCATATTTCACTATTCCGGAGTGTTTATTGCGTTAAACTGATTACGTTTACGCATCATTCGCGTATAACCTTCCAGAAAACGATTTAAAGCTCGAAATCGAACATGAATTGATATGTGCAAATGATACACATATTTATACAAATCCCAAGTATGAAACGCAATATTTCATTGATTTGGTATTTGTTTGATTATTGAAGTGACACAGATGTCACAGTCTCCCCTACTTTAGGAAATTTCGTCCCGAAATTTATTCGTAGACGTCTGTTGATGTTGTGTTAAATAATTGTCTTGCATGGAATCTAGGGTGTTTATCTATTTGCGTAGAATAACCCATCAAAGATACGCAAGGCATAATCCTGTCATTTCCCTCAACGGATATTCTTCAGAAGCGAAAATGAACAGACTGAGTCATTTTCCTCAACGGGTTCTTCATCCGAAGTGAAATGAAGGAATAATCAAAAGGATATTCATTTCCCTCAACGGATATTCTTCAGAAACGAAAATGAACGGATTGAGTCATTTTCCTCAACGGGTATTCTTCAGAAATGGAAATGAAGGGGTAAACAAAAAGGGTATTCATTTCCCTCAACGGATATTCTTCTGAAAGGAAAATGAACGGATTGAGTCATTTTCCTCAACGGGTATTCTTCAGAAATGAAAATGAAGGGGTAAACAAAAAGGGTATTCATTTCCCTCAACGGATATTCTTCAGAAACGAAAATGAACGGATTGAGTCATTTTCCTCAACGGGTATTCTTCAGAAATGGAAATGAAGGGGTAAACAAAAAGGGTATTCATTTCCCTCAACGTATATTCTTCACAAAAGAAAATGAACGGATTGAGTCATTTTCCTCAACGGGTATTCTTCAGAAATGGAAATGAAGGGGTAAACAACAGGATATTCATTTCCCTCAACGGATATTCTTTCAGAAGTGAAAAATGAATAGCTAGTTCATTTTTCGTCAATGGGTGCTTCATGATGTTGGGTTTTTCACATGTTTATCAAAGTAATTTTATTCGAATAAAATTAAAACGTAGCGGAAATTATATTTAAAACATGTTACTTTACAAGATTTAAAACCATTTTAAATGCAAAACCCAATAACCGGATCCATATATGACATGCATGCTATCAAAATACAACCATAGGGTGTTTTAGAATACTACCATTCCAAGAGCAAGGTGATATGAAAAAGATGATATTCTTGAATGGAAATCTTCAAAGGAGAAGACCTCAAGCTTGCATACCCCAAGCCTCCAACGAACACCTTATGTTGCTAGGATTTATACACTTGAAACTCAATTGAAATTCCCTCTTGATCAACCCACCTTGGTCGAAAATTTTAGAGAATTTTATGAGTTCTTGCACTTGAATTTTTAGAGAAAAATATGATCCTCTTCTTTTAAATTTTGTCATACAAAATATTTTAAAAGGGATGAGAGAGAACTTGCCACCTTGATCAACCAATCATAGTCCAACTAACCATGCAAGATGCATGTAATGTTATTGGACCAAAAACTCATTGGGAAGACCATGGGAAGGGGGTGTTGGCGGCCTAGCTTTTATTTTTTTTTTTTAAATTTCAAAATTTCTTTTTTTTTTTGGTAAAGGGTTACCCCGGTAAATTTTATTCAAAACCAAAACCAATAAAACAAGTGAGGAGCAAAACACACCTCAGTTCTCTCGAAAGACATGCCTAACGAGAGTAAAAACAAGCGAAACAAAAAATGCAAACCAAGAACACACCAGACAACAATGACTACAAACTCAAACTTTTTTTTGGGTAAAGGGTTACCCCGGTAAATTTTATAAATCAAACAATAAACACAGAAGTGTGGCTGAAGTACCACACCCAAACTAGCGTTGGCATACCAACACTAGAAACAAACATCCCAACACACACAACCAGGCACACAGGCCACAAACTAGAATCCAAAACAAACACAGCCAAAACTAGACAAAATGACTACAAACAAAGACAACTACACTAGCCGGGATCAAGCTCCAAGTTGTTATCAGGAATCTTCCATTTATCCACCAAGCACCCATTTTCAAATCGCCGTTTGAACTTGAGTGATAGAAGCCGCAATCGAACAGTAGTAATAATCTCCTGGGACACAACCATAGCCGTCCGATTGTTCCTAGAAAACAGCCTGTTGTTGCGTTCTTGCCAAATAAAGTAAGTTGCAACCGCAACTACCAACCTACTAATCACATTATCAGGTTTATGAAGGGACGAATTATGATTCATCCAAGCCATAATATCACTCCAATCTCCATTAACATCTTCCATATTAGTGAAGCTCCTTACATTGTTCCAAACCTGCGAAGCAAATGAGCATTCAAAGAAGAGATGGTCCCTCGAATCCCTGTTGTAACAGCATAAAGGGCAACACATAAGATTCAAATTTGTTTCACTTCCCGCTTCCCAAACAGAGAGCCGATCCTGTGTCTTCAATTTGTTTTGAATAACAAGCCATATATGAAACGCATGCCTAGGAATGCATTGTTTGTACCAAACCATATTCCCCCATTGCACTTTACTTTCATGATGCCGAATATTATTCCAAACCTCCCAAGAAGAAAATGGACGATTATTCCCTTCCAAGTCTTTCAAAACCAACCGATCTCGGGAATTGCTACATAAAGTAGGCACCACTATGTTAATTAAGACTGGAAACAGGTTATACCAAGCAGTCGGCCAGTTCCACTGTCCATCATTAGACACCAGATCAGCTAAAGACGACTGCAAGCTGAATCCTGCATTAGCGATACGCCTAGGAGTAATAAAAGCACGAAGAGGACCGATGTTGCACCAAGTATCACTCCAAGCGTTTGTTTCAGCACCATTCCCAATAGATTTCCACATGAAAGGACGAATGAGGCTCCTACTAGCAAGAAGTTTCCTCCATCCCCATGTCATTCGGCCTCTACTAGGGATCTCCCAGAAACTATGACCCTTGAGCTTATAAGTATGAATCCAATGCACCCATAAAGAATTCTGATTGGATAAGATGCTCCAAACATGTGAAGATAAGAGGGCTTTGTTAACAGCCGATATACTACGAATACCCAATCCACCCTCATCCTTCGGAAGACAAACAACCTTCCATGCTACCTTTGGCTTCACAGTCTTATGGTAGTTGCCAGACCATAGAAAATCACGCATACGTTTTTCCAGTTCTGTAACTATTCTAGCTGGTAATAAGAATACCGTAGCCCAATAAATATGCATCGCCGAAAGGACCGAATTAACCAGCTGTAATCTACCTGCAAAAGAGAGAGATTTGGTCGTCCAGTTATCAATCTTCTTTTCCATTTTCTCAACCAGCACCTTACAATCCTTATACGAGAGCTTAGATGAAATTAGAGGAACTCCCAAGTAACGAACTGGAAGCGCACCCTCTTGAAAAGGCATAATGCTCAGGATTTCTCTTTTAATAGCTTGAGGAACATTACCAAAGAAGGTCGTGCTTTTCATCATATTGGGAATAAGGCCCGACACCTTGGAAAACCGATTAAGGGCATCTCTGATTATCTTAGTCGAAACAACATCCGTATTCACAAAGATGAACAGGTCATCCGCAAATGTAACATTTATAATCTTCTGCTTTTTACAATGAATGTGGTATCTAAATGCATCACTAGAGGTAGCTGCATTGTGTAACAAAAGCGAAAGAGCCTCCATAACCAAAGTAAATAAGTAAGGAGATATTGGGTCCCCCTGTCTCAATCCCCGTTTGCCCTTGAAAAACCCGTGAAGATTACCATTAATGCTCCGAGAGTATGAAACCGTACTAACACACGTCATAATCCAACTAACCATTTTGGGAGGGAAACCAAACCCAATCAAGATATCCTCTAGAAAGGTCCAGCTGACTGTATCATACGCCTTCTGAATATCAATCTTAAATGCACATCTAGAAGGCCCAACATTCAAGTGATAATTATGCATTAGTTCCTGAGTAAGAAGGATATTATCTGAAATCTTTCTACCCGGAACAAAAGCAGACTGACTAATATTCACCAAAAAATCCAAGCTACCTTTGATTCTCTCAGTGATTATTTTGCTGATACACTTATAAAGCACATTGCAACAAGAGATCGGCCGATAGTCACTAACCGAATTTGGAGTAGTAACTTTTGGAACCAACGCTATAATGGTGTGATTGATTTGTTGTAGTAGCTTCCCATTATTAAAGAATTCCAAAATAGCTTTTGTTACCTCATCCCCGACAATCTCCCAAGAATTTTTAAAAAACGCCGAAGTGTAACCATCAGGACCTGGAGCCTTATTTTCACCAATAGAGAACATAGCACTTTTTACCTCCTCCCGAGTAACCTGACGGATCATAGAAGCTGCAACATTCGAATCCAGGACATTACTGAACAAGCCATTAACATCTAATTTCTCCACCTTATGCACCTTACCCAAGAAATCAGTATAGTGATCAACCAACACTGCATAAACTTCATCCCCCTTGGACTGATTGTCGTTAGTATCTTTGATTTGGAGGATCTTATTGCATGCATTCCTAGTTTTCACACAGTTGTGGAAAAATTTTGTATTTGAATCACCTGCCGCCAACCAGTCTGCCTTGGCTTTTTGCTTTAGAAAGCACTCTTCATCATAAGAAGCTGAACGAAATTCTTTAAGGCGAATAGACTCTTCCTCTCTAAGGCCAGCATCAAACGGATTAACATCTATAGCCTTTTGGACCTCATCCAACTTCAACCTCAAAGAATTGACTCTTTCATGAAGATTACCTTGCTTATAAAGAAGCCGTCTAAGAGGAGACTTCAAATAGGTGAGCTTTTTAACCACCGAAAACATGGTTACCCCTTGAACCTCCTGACTCCAAGCGTTCGAAACACATTGGATGAACCCCTCCTTGGTTGCTAAGAAATTAGCAAACTTAAACGGTTTAGGCCGACTATGTTTAAAGCTGGAAAGGAAGAGAATGCACGGGGTATGATCCGAAATACGAAAAGGGTGAAACAACGCATAAGCATTAGGATACATATCCAAGAAGTGAATATTCCCCATGATCCTATCAATCTTCTTAACCACACCTATTCCTTGTTTCGGTTTTTGATTCCAGGTAAAATGCATACCGTGGCTCTTGATGTCAACCAACTCATTACTTTGGACACACTCATAGAACTCTCGCATGCCAATAGTAGTAGTAGAAGAGCCAACTATACAATCTTCCATAGATAACGCCGAGTTAAAATCCCCCAACACGACCCACAGCCTATCTCTAACAAAGTTTTTATGCATACATAAGTTTTCCCAAAGGTGTCTTCTGTCCTGGTACTTGTTCTCGGCATAGACGAACGAACAAAAAAGGATCTTGTCATCCGACTTAAGACGGGATTGCACATGAATAACCTGGTCAGTTTGATGGATCACCATAAGATCCATTATCTCCTTATTCCAACCCACAATAATCCTAGTTCCCCTTGAACAACTACTACTATTGGAATACCAATCCCAGTTCCTGAACACCCCTTTGCAAACTCTATCCAAATTAGAAGTGTTAACATGCGACTCCAAAACAGCACAAATATTAAGATGATTTTCAGTGATTAGTTTCCGAACCTCACGTTGTTTCAGGGGATGGTTCAAGCCCCTAACATTCCAAACCATTAAGCTACCCATTAACACCCTTTAGACCGGGAGTGCTTGCCCCCTCAGCTGGTTTTGAATGCATATCTGCAGCCATAAAGTCGGACATTTCAGTTTGAAGATCATCTATAACCCCTTCCTCATCATACAGACTTCGAATCGGCTCATTCTTATAGGTCAGGTCCACATCAGGAACCCCTTCCAACTTATCAGCACTAGAAAGCGCCTCAAACGAGTTCTGAATCTTTATATTGCTGTTGTTTTTACCATTACCTCCATTTACACCCGTACTCGTGCCTCCCTTATTAATAATCTCATCATCTTTTTTTTGTTCCAGACGTACTAGCTCCAGGAGTACCGTTACCTCCATTAAAACCCTTACTCATACCAGCCCCAGACGGATTAGTTTTTTGTTTATACACAAATTTAGCCTTTTGTTTCTTCTGAGGAAAGACATGTTTAGCCGTTTTCCGTTTGTCAGTCACAAATCCATCCTGATCAATAGAAACTTTTTTTTGCAGCTCCGGTTCAATCTTCAGACACGACGAGACATCATGGCCAAAAAGGCAGCAAGTAGCACATCTTTTCGGTCTCCATTCATATTCAACCTTGACTTCCTCCAAAACATACCCCTCTTCAACCAACTTAGGAACGGCTACAATGATATGATCTTTCAATTCCTTATCAGCTGAAATTTCAACCATAGCACGAGCAAAACTTGTCCTACCCCAATTATCAATACACATATCAGCAGTGTAATTGTCTAACCTCTTCGGGATCCCAATCTTCGATGCCATAATCTCAAACTAAACTAGCCATAATCATCATCAGCAACTATAATCCCCCGCGGCAGCGTCCATTCTTGCAAAATTCTATCCGAATGGATAGATTGCTTGAACTTCATCGATTGGAGTTTCAAACGAACCGTAGATAAAATGACATTGACCAGCTGATCGTGCTCCCTTCTTTTCCTTGTAAATAATCGTCTGTTTCGTTCATTCCATATAAAATAAGCTGAAGCACTAACCACAAGTCTTGAAATAACATGCATTGCCTTCTTCGAATTCACTACCCCCGTCAAGTGGCCAAAGATATCACTCCATCTGTTAGAAATAGCTCTCATGTCTGCTTTAGCTTTGACACCATCCCAAACACGAGAAGCATAGCCACACTCAAAAAACAGGTGCTCATGTGAGTCTGGACCAGAACTACACAACGAGCAACACATTAGATTAAAATTCGCATTACCCGAGGTATTCCATTTGCACATAACGTCTTGGGTTTTCAACTTCTTATGTATAATAAGCCACATTATAAACGAGTGTCTCGGAATGGCTTGCGGGAACCAGATCAGATTAGACCATTGGATCTCCGGTTGAGTCACACGAATGTCATCCCAAACCGAAGCAGTGCCAAACTCAATGATATTCCCCAGCCTACTCTTCCACACCAACTTATCATGCGTCGCGTCATCCAGATTAAAATCACTCAAAAGCCCCAACATTGGAAACCGATTAGACCACATCAATGGCCAACGCCATCCATCTCGGTCACGAACATCACAAAGCTTTGTTTCCAAACTGAATCCCACATTAGCAATTATTCTAGGAGTAAGAATCGAAAACAAAGGACACACTTCATCCCATTTATCAAACCAGACGAACGTAGTCTTACCATTACCAACGTTAGTCCATATATGGTTTCGAATATGAGATCTTAGGCTTAGCATTTTTCTCCAACTCCATGTTATGTTACTTTTCACCGTAACATCCCAAAACGATCTCCCTTGGAGACGATACGAATGGATCCATCTAACCCATAAAGATTCCCGATGCGTAAGGACACTTCATATATGAGCCGTCATCAATGCTTTGTTCATATCGGCAACTCTACGGATCCCCAACCCACCCTCATGCTGTGGCACACACACAGATTTCCATTTTACTTTAGCTTTCCCCTTAATATCATCCCCTTGAGCCCATAAGAACCGTTTCATCCTATCTTCCAGCTCCTTAATGATACGCTTAGGGAGAATAAAAACCGAGGCCCAATACACGTGCAAAGATGAGAGAACAGATCGAATCAACTGAAGTCTTCCTGCGAACGATAAGGACTTATTTCTCCAGTCCGTAATCCTCACCTCCATATTCTCAACAAGTTTTATACAATTTGTATTGAAGTCTAGACGAAATGAGCGGCACACCTAGGTACCGCACCGGTAACACCCCATCATCAAACGGCATTATGGAACGAATACTATGTTTCACATGATCCGGCACATTACCAAAGAAAATCGTGCTTTTACCCATACTCGGCACAAGGCCTGACATATCCTTGAATAAATTAATCGCTTCCATAATTACTTTGACCGACCGCTAATCACCCCTAGAAAAAAGAAACAAATCATCGGCGAAGCATAAATTAATAAGTTTTTGCTTCTCGCATTTGCTATGATATCGGAAATCTTCGGACCTCATAACCTGGCTTTGCAAAATAAGCGTAAGAACCTCCATTACAATGGTAAATAAATAAGGAGACATCGGATCACCTTGACACAATCCCCGTCTACCTTTAAAGTAGCCATGAAGGTTTCCATTAATAGCCAAGGAGAAAGATGTGGAAGTGACGCATACCATGATCCATCTAACCATCTTCTCATGAAAACCAAAACCAACCAAAGTTTTTTCAAGAAAACTCCACTCAACCGTATCATATGCCTTCTGGATATCCACTTTGAATGCACATCTAGGAGGGCCAACATTACGGTGATAGTTATGCATAAGCTCTTGGGTCAGTAAGATGTTGTCAGAAATCCTTCGCCCAGGCACAAACGCGGACTGATTAATGCTCACAATATCAGCCAACCCCTCCTTAATCCGATTCGATATAATCTTGCTAATGCATTTGTAAATCGTGTTACAACACGAAATCGGACGATAATCAGTAATTAACAACGGGGTACTAACTTTAGGAATCAGAGAGATGATTGTATGGTTAAGTTGCTGAAGCAGTTTACCTTTAAGAAAGAAATCCTTTATCGCCCTACAAACATCACCCCTAACAATGTGCCAAGCTCTTTTAAAGAAGATTGAAGTGTACCCGTCCGGCCCAGGGGCTTTATTTCCGGCTATAGAAAACATGACCTTCTTTATCTCATCATCCGTGATATCTCGAACCATGCTTAAAGCTTTCTCATTAGGCAAAACATTAGTAAACAGATCTGGAGAAGGATCTATATTAATATTACCGACACCTCCAAAGAATTTTGAGTAATAATCCACGAAAGCTTGCGGCACCATACCCCCTTCAAGAAGATTACCATTAGCATCCCTAATAGAGAAAATCCTGCTCCGATGATTCTTAACCTTAACAACATTGTGAAAGTATTTGGTATTCATATCACCCAAGGCCAGCCAATCAACCTTAGATTTTTGTTGTAAGAACAAAGCTTCATCTTTGACCGCCGACATGTACTCTTTAAGCAACCGAGCATGCTCATCCGAAAGACTTGTACTCAATGGATTAGCATCCATAGTCCGTTGACATTCATCCAGACACCACCTAGCCACCTTCACTTTTTCATGAATATTCCCTTGTTTATGAAGCAGTTTCCGTAACGGATTTTTCAACGATTTAAGTTTCATAACCACCTGGAACATCCGGACCCCCTGAACATCCGAGCCCCAAACCTGACTAACTTCATCTAAAAAACCCTCCTTGTCCGCCAATAGATTCACAAATTTAAAAGGTTTAGGTTTATCCCTCGTCACATTCGGTAACACCAAAATACATGGAGAGTGATCTGATATACGGTAAGGGTGGAAAGAAGCCATGAAACCATAAAAAAACCCTAATTCTCTCTCTAGCTATGGCGACTTCCTCCTCCGTGAAATCCTAGGTTTCCAGCGTGATTCTTCAAGTTCAGTTCAGAGATTAGAGGTTCCTAACATCTATCTCCCAACTGGTTTGCGGATCCTGTTTGTCGGCTAGGGTTTTAAGTTTCTCGCCGCCGTCAATTCATATTCAAGCAGATTGGAGTGTTTGCTGGTCAATCAGCTTTGATTAATCAGTTACCTGTCCGATTGGTAAGAATCATGGGTTAGGGCATTTGCTAGTTTAGGGTTTCGGCTGTTTCTTTTTTATTTGTTGTCGGCTGGTTTGTGTGGGTTCTTTTGCTTCGTCTTGATCGGTAGGGTTATAGAGAGTTGTTTTGCTTTGTTATGGATGATCGATTTAAATCTGGTGGAAGGTCACCTTTGACGTTTCAACAGATTGCTGATCGTCTTCTGGATGTTAACGGTAATTCGGTGCAGCCAAAACGTGGAATAAACATTATTGATGAACTCACAAAGGTTTCTCGACCCGTTCAATTGCATAATCTGGATTCATCAACAACCGAGGAATTGGCTAAGGATTCGGGGCACACCAAGGCTGGAAACTCACGGTCAAGCTCTAGCAGTACTTATGTGCCTCCTAATTCTGATCATGTTGCTGAATCGGCTGGATTAGGGAACATAAGATCGTCCGGGGTGTCTAGTGATGGTGGTAACAACTCAAAACCGATGTCATATGTAGAATCGGTTTTAGCAGCCAAACCTGTTAAGGTAAATTTCAGATCTCTTGCTAGCCCTGTTACGTATGAGGGTTGTGATGTGGTTCTGCCTCGTGATTCGGTTAGAGCAGTGCAAGAAAAATTAGCGAACACTCTGTATGGTTACTTCCTAGGAGACAGAGTTGCATATCCGGTTGTGGACTATTTTGTGAAGAACCAGTGGAAGAGGTTTGGATTACAGAAATCAATGATGAATGCTAATGGGTTCTTTTTCTTTAAGTTTGCTGATGAAGCTGGTATGTTGAATGTTCTTAAAGAAGGCCCTTGGATTATCCGATCACAGCCTATGTTTTTGCATATTTGGTCTCCTACTTCTAAGTTAGAAAAGAAGGAGGTGAAGAAGTTGCAAGTGTGGGTTAAAATCCATGATGTTCCGATTGCTGCGTATACGGAGGATGGATTGAGTATGATTGCTACGGCTATTGGTGAGCCTAAGATGTTGGACACGTACACTTCATCTATGTGCACAGATAATTGGGGGAGGAGTAGCTACGCGAGAGCGTTAGTAGAAATTTCAGCTGAAAATGGGTTTAAGGAGGAGATAGTTATTGCAGTTCCAGAGTTGGAGGGGGAAGGCTTTAGTAAAGTGGTTTTGTCGGTTGAATATGAATGGAGTCCTCTTAGGTGTGCTCATTGTAAGGTGTTTGGTCATTCTGATGATTCCTGCCCGAGACAGCCTAGGAGGGCTCCTAAGGGGCCGATCACTGGTCAGAACAAACAAGAGGGAAGCAATACCCGGAAGCAAGTGAAGCAGCCGGTTGTAGACAAAGAGGGATTTACGGATGTGGAGCGCAAGAAAGCGGCTAGGAAATCAGGGTTTCCTGTTAATAAGCAGAAGCAGAAATTCGAATATCGGCCGATTGGATCCAAGCCGCCGGGTGGGGCTACTACCTCAGGTCCGCCACCTAGTGTCAAAACGCACAATCCGTTTGATGTTCTATCGGATACAGGTAAGAATGTGGGTAAAAATGGTGAAGCTCAGCATGACCAGCAGGAATCGGATGAGGAGGAGGTTGAAGAAGTCTACAATGAAACTAGTGCATTTATGACATCGGGTACTCATCCTTTCTCTTCGAAAGCAGGGGCAAGCACCTCTTCTACCAAGTTCTCGAATGGATAGGCTAGCTGTTTTTCGTCTGAAGGGGCTGCTGTTTTGTGGCTACTTTATCTTTGATGATGGTGGTTGAGGATTTTGTTTTGTGTTTTTGCATTGTTTGTCTACTAGATGTCGTGTCATGATGTATAGTAGACTAGGTTATGGGGTGTTATTGGTCTTTGGTTTTTGTTTTGATTTACATATATGGGGCATGTCCTGTATATGAACTAGTGTGGAACATATCCTCACTACTTGTACTTAATTGCGGTTGCATTTTAATAGAATCACCGGGGTAACCCTTTACCCAAAAAAAGGGTGGAAAGAAGCCGCAGCCGAAGGAAACGCATCAATGAATGGAGTATTCCCAAGAATACGGTCAATCTTTTTAAAGACAGCCCTATGATTTCGTTGTTTATTCGACCACGTATAATGCAACCCTGAGCTATTAATATCAAACACTTCAATATTATTCACGTAATCCTTAAAATCCCTCATTCCACTACTGCCCATAGATGAACCGGTCAAAGAATCCTCCAAGTACAAAGCAGAATTAAAATCACCCATTATAACCCACGGATTATCTTTCATAAAGGAATAATGAAGAGACAAATTACTCCACAAAATCCGACGATTCTTGTAATGGTTATCAGCATAAACAAACGAACAGAATAACGTTTTATGGTCTATCTTAAACACAATCTGGGTATGAGTAACCTGATCCGTTTGCGACAAAACCATAACATCAACCAAATTGCATCCCATCCTATCATAATACGCGTCCCTTTAGTACAGCAACCAGAGTTAGTCGTCCAACATGGGTTTCCATTATCGCACACACCTGTAAATGATTATCAGTAACTACTTGTCGAACCTCTTTTTGTTTGAGAGGCCGGTTCAAGCCCCTAATGTTCCAAGCAGCAAGGCTACCCATGGATACCCGCTTGACCGGGTGTGCTTGCACCCTCATAATTTTTACCATCCACCTTCTTATCCAAAAACGCTGGGATTTCAGCAAGTAACTCATCAACAGCCACCCCTTCATCAATAATTTCCTCATCTCGATCAGAATTGACCACTGGCCGCTTCTCCTTCTTCTTCGTTACATCATCCCCCTGATTCAGCTTCGAATTATTTGCCACCGGCTCATTAAGAACGTCAAACTGATTGGATAAAGCTACACGAGAAGTAGAAGGCCTCTGTCCTTCAGATTTGTTATTCACCACCGGTTTATAAACCAACTTCTGCTTCTGGAATTTAACCTGATAATTCGACCGACCACCCTTTTTATTTTTACTTTGCACATCTTGAAATTCATCATTCTTCTTATGAGCTTCATCATTAGTAGTCGGTTTCGTACTCTTTGGGCATGAATTAGAATCATGTCCGAAAACACAACAATGTGGGCATCTTAAAGGCTCCCAGTCATACTCCACCTTAACCTCTGCTTTCGAAAATCCATTACCATCCATCGACGGAACAG
This sequence comes from Helianthus annuus, assembly GCF_002127325.2. Lineage (NCBI taxonomy): Eukaryota > Viridiplantae > Streptophyta > Magnoliopsida > Asterales > Asteraceae > Helianthus > Helianthus annuus. Next base: position 139,547,942 of record NC_035444.2, on the reverse strand, counting down.
CAACCACAACAGTTCGTTTTAAGTCCAAACCAGCATTAACTTCAATGAGAGCCCGTGCAAAACTGCTACGACCCCAGGATTCAGCACACATCGATGCCGTATACGAATCAACCATTTTCGGCACTCCTATCTTTGATGCTAGCAGACTCAATCCGTCCTCAGTAAACGCCGAAAGCGGTACATCATGCATTTTCACCCAGACCGGTATATCAGTTATTTCCTCTTTCATTAACGTGGCCGACGGAGTCCATTCTTTGAGGATAATAGGAATATTCCTAATCATCCACGGTCCATCCTCCATCAGTTGTTCCATACCCTTTTTCGTATTAAACTTGAAAAAGAAGAACCCTCTCGCATTCATCATCATCCTATCCAACCCATATTTCGCCCAGTTGTTCTTAACAAAGTAATCAACTACTGGAAAAGCTAGACGTTTACCCAAAAAAATATCCATATAGCGTATTTTCAAACCTATCATTCACCTGTTTAACCGAAGACACAGGAATGACAACATCCACTCCCTCCATCGTATCCTTAGCAACCATCTGCCTAAAGTTGATTTTTGGTCCCTCCTTTTGAACTTGAACGACTTTGGCAAAAGACAACGGTTTGGCCGACCCACTAGCCTCTCCCTCTGAAGACATCTTTCCAGAGTTAGGGTTTGCATGAAGACCAGTATTTCCACCCATAAAATCCATGTTTACAGGCGTAGAGATAGCCGCTAATCCATCTAGTACAGATGGGTTATTCGTGGAGTAAAGACCTCTTCTTGGCATAAGAGGATTCCCTTCAATATTAGTCACACGTAATCCGATGCCACGCACAGGAGCCGTACCAGGTGTTGAATCACATTCCTCATTCCCCGTCTCACTAGCAGCAGGTTTGAAACAATCATACGGACACGAATTATCTCCTCTCTCCATTATGCAAGTCGACAAACAACCATGCACGAAAAAACCCTAGTAAAACCCGACGGCAACAAACAGAAGAAAACCCTAATCCTATAAACCCTAGCTTGAAACCTGATCCCTTAATCGATTAAACCTGAGCACCAATCTAGCTAAATTAATCTCAGTTAACCGCAATCAGTGACTTCCAGTTTAATAAATCAGGGTTCTTGAATCAACACTAGAGCAGCGATTATAAGAAAAACAAGGAAAAAAACCCTAGTTCAGGATCGGTCCCTAGTGCTAACGAGTTCATTATAGAGTTTCGAATGATCAAAACTCTAATCACAGACTGTTATGCACAAGATCACGAAGAAAAACATAGGATTCATGAAGAACAAAAGAAATCGCCTATAGGAGAGAGAGCATTAGGGTTACCTGTTTTCCCATGTTTACTCTTTCAAAATTTCTTTAATAATAATAATCTAAGTCATATATAATTTTATAACTTTTATAAAATTATAACATCACATGTTATAATACTTATACTACTTTTATTATGTTGTTTAACCCATTAAATAACAACATAAAATATTCTCTCAAAATAAATTGTCCATATAATTTATTAGTTTGTCAAGTGCAGTTATTTAGAAAACCGATTTCTAAATATTCTAAGTGTTAATATTTATTTGTTTGATCATATCATAAATAAATATTATAGGTGTTTGTCTAGCTTGTTATTGGGTATGACCCGACTTGGATCATAACGTACTAGCCGCATCAATTTAATATGTGTCTTGGGCATACAGAGTCCAACAATCTCCCACTTGCACAAGATACATAGAAGATTGGTGCAAGAAGTAAATGACGCCTAACAACGGTTTACTACCCCTAGTACGTATGACGAAGTGCCATTCAATAACATCATCCCCTTCAAGTCCCTTACTTGAACATGATTTAGGTGAATCTATCATTTATCCCATTGTTGCAGATGTCATGTCAAATCCAGAGACATAGTGTGATCATTCTCTGTTGATTTAACTTTTGCAGGCCTTAGACATCTTACTCTCAACGAATAAGAGGAACAAATCCCTTCTTGACTACATACGCCTCTCACAATTACCACGTACCACACCTGAGGTTAGCCTTATGTACTGTCTTATTACAGACAGCGAAGAACTAAGTCAAGGTATAATATTCGGTGAATATCAAGACCCAGTATGTATCTCAGGTCAGAGGATACTATGATATTCGCCTTTGCTCAAATTTACTTATGATCAATCACAAATGATTCCATGTAGTAACATTTGAGAGCGGGTCAGTCCAATATTTGCACCCCACAAATATCTATGAACTTTGGCAGCAACACTTTGCTCTATATTCATACCTAATGAATATCCACCAATCCAAGTTGTCTTACATTTATATTTGTTCCCACAAGTATGATCGACCATGGACATTTAGAATAATTAATTTATTCATGGATTTAAACATGCTAAAATGGAACATAACTCAAAATACCATAAAAGAGTAAAAATAACAATTGTTCCAATATCCAAATACAAAATAGATCAAATCCAATCACTAGTGTCACGCCCCCAAATTCCACACGCGGAGTACCACCGCTTGGAGGCGTGACATGACCAGGATCAAGCCACCAATCATATTGAACAATGTAAGTAGTAAATGTAATTCAACCAAACAATATGAAAGGTGTTCAAACAAAAACATAGTAAGTGTTTAGCAGAAGCATAATTGTGAAATCCCAAACATAAGTAATAAGTTCAAAGTGTTATAATGTTTTAACATGGCATCCACTGTCCATGTCCCACAACAACTGTGCCTCCCCGTGCAAGCTCCATGAGTACCTAACGACCTGCAAGGCATGTAACAACGAGTCAACAACAAAGTTGAGCGAGTTCACAGTTGGTTGTTTAGTTATAGTATTCGTTTCGTAAGCCATAAGTTCGTTTTGTAAACCGTGTATCATATTAATTCGTATCGCGGTCTACCAGACATGTTTGCGAAGATTAGTGGGGGTTTCCCATGTATCCTAGACTAGTTGTATTTGTATTTGTATCGCGGTCTCCCAGACATGTTTGCGAAGATTAGTATTTGTATCGCGGTCTCACAGACATGTGTGCGAAGATTAGTATTTGTATCGTGGTCTCACAGACATGTGTGTGAAGATTAGTAGGGGCTTCCCGTGTTTTACTAGTCTAGTCGTATCTATAGGTGTCTTTTCCCTAACGAGGACAGTGGTACATGTTCCAGTAACAATGAAAGTACGAGTAAACATTCCATCCCATGCCTTGGTAAGAGTGTGAACTCACCTTGGTTTGCTCGGTATGCTAAACTATATGCTCACAGTAATCAGTCAAGTCCTATGGGATGCACGTATACATAATCAGTTTAAGTTCGTAACGATTCACATGCAATCTATGTCACAAAATGTGTTTGGCAGTTAACATCATGCATCAGGTAAGCAGTTAATCATTTCCATGCAATTCATGTCCCACACAAATGTCCTTCACAGTTTATACTAACATGGTTATTCTTTAACATACTTGACAAGGTTAACAAACTTAACAGGATTAACATATATATCAGGAATAATAAGCTAACAGTGTTAGTTAACTAACAGCGTTAACAAACTAATAGAGTTATATACTTAACAGAGTGGCATACATAATTTAACAGAGTTAATAAAATTAACAGAGTAAATAAGCTTAACACAGTTAATAAACTAACTAGGTTTACATTCTTAATATGCATAATAGAGTTAACATACTTAACAGAGTTATCACTCTAACGGAGTTAACATATTAACTGAGTTATCACACTAACGGAGTTAACATACTAACTACTGTTACTTATAAACTTTGCGAGGAACTTTAAGCACTTACAGGTTCACGAGGAACCTTAACCTTCCTCGCTGAAGAACCTTAACCTTCCTCATGAGGAACCTTAACCTTCCTCACTGAAGGTTCCCCAGGTACATGATCATCCTCATCAGTTACAGAACGCAGAACCCTAATCATATACCAGCAATTTCATCAACGATTGTTAACCCAGAAACATACTCTATCCTGATCAACACACGTAACAACAAACATATAGCAGTATTATCATCGGATCATTACTAACATTTATTAATCAACTATCCTACTGTTTCACACATCATCATCATCGTGCTAAGATATATCGGTAAACATATTACAGTTGGCTATCCATTTAAATCAAATGACGTAATCATTATTATGTTCTTAACAACAATACAAGATCATATTCAATATATATACGAACATGTATTCCACAATTCACAGAACTTTCCTCAATCAGATTCATGTATACGAATATGTATTGATCTACCCAGGATTCATGTAACGATTAAACAATAGTGAAAACTAACCGAGATGTGGTTGCCGTCAAACAGAGAGAGGATAAAGCATTGTTTTGTCTATTAGATGTCTTGTCATGATGTATAGTAGACTAGGTTATGGGGTGTTAGAGGTCTTTGGTTTTTTGTTTGTTTTACATATATGGGGCATGTCCTGTATATGAACTAGTGTGGAACACATCCTCACTACTTGTTCTTAATTGCGGTTGCATTTCAATAGAATCACCGGGGTAACCCTTTACCCAAAAAAAAGAGAGTTATATGAGGATCATACACAAACCTGTGTATATTCGGAACAAGTGGGCCGAACCCACTTGAGTTCTATTTTATTTTTGATTTGGGCTCTAAAGATTTGAGCCAAGGAAAAACAAATACAGGTTTTCAATAAATTAATTCTTGCACAAACAATAACTATCAATCATGATTCAAATAATTTAATATGACGTGCACGTGCAAAGAAATACTTTCGAGGCGTAATTCAGTTTGGGTTGAGTGGGTTCACTCTTATAGGTTGAGAGGTAAAAGCTTTTGGGTTTGTAAAGTTCCAGCTTCCTGCTGTTGGTCTTGGAGAAAGATTCTTCAGCTCCGGCCGATTGTTAGGAAGTTTTTCTGGTCCGAGATTGGAAATGGTTCGGCTACCTCCGCTTGGCACGATAATTGGAGTGAGATAGGCCCGCTCGATCAGTTTCTTTCTCCCCGGATGATTGCTAGCGCGGGTTTTAATATGGAGTCCAAGGTGTCGGATGTCTATTCCGATACGTCTTGGAGCTGGCCGGTTGCGTGGCGGGACTTGTATCCGGTTCTTATTCAGCTCGATGGTATTTCTTTGCAGCCAAATAAGTTGGATAAAGTCTTGTGGCGTCATGGTAATCAAAAGCATGTGTTCTCGTCGTCTAGAGTTTGGGATTCGTTTCGGTTTCATGCTGTGGAGGTGGATTGGTGCCGTCTTGTGTGGTTTGGTCAGTGTATTCCGCGTCATGCTTTTCTTTTATGGCTTATCATGCGAAGGAAACTGCTTACTCAAGATAAGATCTTGAGTTGGGATTTATCGCGCAGGAAAAATATGAATATGATGTGCTGTTTGTTATGCTATGCCAATCATGACTCTCATACCCATTTGTTTTTTGAATGCAAATTCTCGTCCCAAGTGTGGCTGCTGGTTAGACAAAAAGCGGGTATGGGTTCGGTGCATGCTAAATGGGATGACATTGTTAACTGGTTACTTGATCGATCCAATTCAAAATTGGCGTCGGTTTACGTTGCTAAACTGATAGTGGCTGCTACGGCCTATTTCATTTGGCAAGAGCGGAATGCTAGATTATTCAGAAATCAGGTGAGGCCCCCGGAATCATTAAGTGACACCATTATACAACAAGTGCGGTACAAGCTGATTGGTGCAAAGTTGAAAAAGTGCGATAATGTTCGAAAGCTTTTAAGGGCTTGGGATATTGAAGCTTCAGATCTGCACGATGATGGCGGCTGATGATGCTTTTGTATTTTTTCTTGTTGAGTCTAGGTTTGTAGCCTAGTGGTTTGTTAGTCCAGTTTCGGTTGTCGTTTGTTTGGTTTTTCTCTGGTTTTTACTTTCATAGGGCATGTCCTATGATTGAACTAGTGTAGGCTCTCTACACTACTTGTGTTTTTTTGGTTGTGAATATATAGTATCACCGGGGTAACCCTTTACCCAAGCGTAACAACACTAGTTAAACGATCATGGAATTAGGCATCACTAACCTTAAAAGTTCGGATTGTCACATCATCCCCAACTTGAAAGAAATTTCGTCCCGAAATTTGGCACGTGGTTACTAAGGAAGCTAGTTGTGTTGTGTTGATTACTGGTTTTCCTGGGGTGTCACATCATCCCCCTGTTGATTTGGAATTTCGTCCCGAAATTCTGTAGTAGCTTCAGCCTCAGTAGTGGTTGCATTGTTCTCGAACAACTGGGGATATTTGAGTTTCATTTGATCTTCTCGTTCCCAGGTGAACTCTGGGCCACGACGGGAGTTCCAACGAACTCGAACAAGAGGTATTCTGGTGTGCTTGAGGACCTTAACATCCCGGTCCGTGATTTCAACAGGTTCCTCGACGAATCGCAACTGGTCATCGATAGTGAGCTCCTTCAAAGGAACTATAAGGGTCTCATCTGACAGACACTTCTTCAGATTTGACACGTGAAAAACGTTGTGAACTCCACCGAGTTCTGCTGGTAGGTTCAGTTTGTAGGCCACCTTGCCTATTTTCTCTATGATTTCGAACGGTCCAACATACCACGGATTGAGCTTGCCTCGTTTACCAAAGCGAACCACACCCTTCCAGGGTGTGACTTTAAGTAGAACCCGGTCCCCGACCTGAAATTCTAAAGGTTTCCTACGCTTATCAGCGTAGCTTTTCTGACGGTCACGAGCTGCCGCCATTCGTTGTCGTATCTGAGCAAATCTTTCCGTTGCGTCTACTACAAGTTCTGGACCTGTGATCTGACTATCACCCACCTCTGCCCAATAAAGAGGTGATCGGCATTTACGCCTGTACAATGCCTCAAATGGAGCGGCTTGGATGCTGGTGTGGTAACTGTTATTATACGAGAACTCCACTAACGGGAGATGTTTTTCCCAGCCGTTGCCGAAATCGATTACGCACGCCCTAAGCATGTCTTCAAGGGTTTGAATAGTGCGCTCAGACTGCCCATCCGTCTGAGGGTGGTAAGCTGTGCTCATGTCTAATCGTGAGCCAAAAGATTTGTGCATTGCTTGCCATAGTTCCGAAGTAAAACGTGCATCACGATCAGAGATAATGGAGGTTGGCACCCCGTGCCTCGAGGCAACTTCCTTAAGGTAAACATCTGCTAAGGTGGAGAACTTATCCGTTTCCTTGATAGCCAAGAAGTGTGCAGACTTTGTGAGTCGATCCACGATCACCCAAATAGTATCATTCCCACGTTGAGATCTAGGCAGGCCAGTAACAAAATCCATGGAAATTTCCTCCCATTTCCATTGTGGTATCTTTGGTTGCTGGAGTAGGCCTGATGGTTCCTGATCTGTCTTAACTCTCGCACAAGTCAAACATTTGCTGACGTAAGTTGCTATGTAGGCTTTCATGCTAGGCCACCAATATGTAGTTCTGAGATCGTGGTACATTTTATCCGAACCTGGATGTACCGAGTAGCGAGACTTATGTGCTTCATCCATTACAAGCTCGCGTAAGTTGCCATAAAGTAGGACCCAGATGTGTCCTGTTATGTAGTAGGCGCCGTCTTCCTTTTGTTCTAATCGTTGCCTTGAACCGCGTAAGGCTTCAGCCCTGACGTGTTCTGGTTTCAATGCTTCTACTTGAGCATCTAGTATCTGTGCCGGAAGACTAGACTGGATGGTAAGTTGTAATGCTCGTACGCGTCTAGGTGCAGTGTCTTTTCGACTAAGGGCGTCAGCCACAACATTGGCTTTGCTTGGATGGTACTTGATGGCACATTTGTAATCATTCAGTAGTTCGACCCATCGACGTTGACGCATGTTCAATTCCTTCTGCTTGAAGATATGCTCGAGACTCCTGTGATCGGTGTAGATAGTGCACTTGGTACCTTACAGGTAATGTCGCCATATCTTAAGCGCAAAAACAACAGCTCCCAGCTCCAAGTCGTGTGTGGTGTAATTTCTTTCATGAACTTTAAGTTGGCGCGAGGCGTAAGCAATGACTTTATCCCGTTGCATCAATACACAACCAAGACCCTGAATTGATGCGTCGCAATAAACTACAAAGTCGTCTGTGCCCTCTGGCAATGAAAGAATAGGTGCACTGCAAAGTCTATCCTTTAAGTGCTGAAATGCTGATTCCTGCGCATTACCCCATCGATAAGTAACGCCCTTCTGCGTTAGTGAGGTGAGAGGTTGCGCAATCTTAGAAAAATTCTTGATAAACCTCCTGTAGTAACCTGCCAAACCCAAGAATTGGCGAATTTCCGTTGGTGTGCGAGGTGCAGGCCAGTTTTTGATCGAATCTACCTTGGATGGATCAACATGAATCCCATCCTTGTTTACCACGTGGCCTAGAAAGTGGACTTCACGAAGCCAGAAGTCGCATTTCGAAAACTTGGCGTACAGCTGTTCTGATCGAAGGAGTTCCAGAATAAGTCGCAAATGTTGCTCGTGTTCCTCCTGACTCTTAGAATAGATCAGGATGTCGTCGATGAAAACTATAACGAACTTATCCAAGTAAGGCTTGCATACTCTATTCATAAGATCCATGAAAACTGCAGACGCGTTTGTTAACCCGAATGGCATAACTAGAAACTCGTAGTGGCCGTAGCGAGTTCTGAATGTTGTTTTGGAGACGTCCTCATCCCGGACTCTCAGTTGATGGTAGCCTGACCTCAGATCTATCTTTGAGTAGTAGCTCGACCCTTGCAGCTGGTCGAACAAATCATCAATACGTGGCAGAGGGTAGCGATTCTTTACGGTCACCTTGTTGAGTTCACGGTAGTCAATACACATCCTGAAGGTACCGTCTTTCTTTTTCACGAATAACACTAGAGCTCCCCAAGGCGAAGAGCTAGGACGAATGAAACCCTTATCCAAGAGTTCTTGCAATTGCTTAGACAGTTCTTCCAGTTCGGTTGGAGCTAAGCGATACGGTGCACGAGCTATTGGTGTTGCTCCTGGAGCTAGCTCGATCTGGAATTCGACCTGGCGATGAGGCGGTAGCCCAGGTAAATCTACAGGAAACACTTGAGGAAAGTCGCGTACTATTGGAATATCCTCTAATCTCTTCTCTTTCGTTGTTGCGTCAGTAACAAGTGCCAAAATGGCAGTGTGGCTCTTTCGCAAACACTTCTGGGCCTTCAGGAAGGAGATGATGCCGACCACGCCACCACTCTTGTCACCTTGAACTTCGAGAGGTTCTTTACCCGAATGGAGAATACGAACAATCTTCTCCTTGCACAGGATCTCTGCTTGTTTTTGAGATAACCAATCCATACCAATGACGATGTCGAAACTACCCAGAGCTATGGGAATGAGATCGATAGAGAAAGTCTGAACAGCGAGGATAAGATTACAACCCTGAACTATGTGTGTGGCCTCTAGACTTTTACCGTTAGCTAACTCTACGACATGTTTAGTGTTCAAAAGTGTTGGTGTGCGCTTGAGCATTTGACTAACTTTCAGAGACATATAACTGGTATCCGCACCTGAATCAAATAATATAGTAACATAAAAGTCGTCGAGAAGAAACTTACCCATTACCACATTAGGATCATTCCTTGCATCACCCTGACCCAGCACAAATGCACGACCCCTAGCGCCGTTGTCGTTATTGCTTCCCCCATTGTTGTTCCCATTACCCTGATTATTGTTGTTGTTGTTGTTTTGATTCCGGTTTAACTGGGGGCAGTCCCGCTTGAAGTGGCCTTCAGCACCACACTGAAAGCATCCCCTATTGCCTCGCTGCTGCTGTTGTTGCTGTTGGTTTCGTGGAGCTGGTGGTTGTTGTTGCTGGTTCTGATTCGCAGGTCGTGAGCTCCTGCAATCTTTAACTTCATGACCCATCTTGAGACACCTCTGATAATGACCCTTGTTCCACTGGCCATTGTGGTGCCTGTTGCATGTATTGCACCTTGGGAGATCTCCTCTATATCCACCCTGTCTTTGACTACCACAAAATTGCTGACCAGGGCTCTGGTAGTTATCAGTCTTTCACTGTTGTGCCTGAGACTGAGCTGTAGCTGAACCCTTGCTGGAATCCACATCCCATTTCCGCTTGTTGTCACTGGGAGTAGCGGAAGTAGTAGCATTAGTAGCACTGATACGTTTGGGCAGCTTGTTCTGTTCCACTGCCTGATCTGTGAGACGATGAGCAAGACGAGTGATATCTTGGATAGTAGCAAGGTTGACCGATGTCACATGAATTTGAATTTCCGGTACTAGCCCTTTGAGGTACAACTCAATACGCTTGATAGGAGGGTCCACCATAGTTGGACACAAGATGGCCAGCGTTTGACCTTTTCGTATACGCCTCAATCTCTGACCCCGTCATTTTCAGATTAAAGAATTCCACTTCCAACTTGTGGATGTCATCACGTGTGCAGTATTCCCGCTTGATTAGTTCCTTGAAATCATTCCAAGGGGTGGCGTTAGCAGCTGCCAACCCTAACATCTGAACTTGCGCATTCCACCAAGTCAGCGCAATTCCTTCGAGAGTACCAGTGGCGTACTTCACCCTGCGTGCGTCAGGGCATTCACACATTTCGAAGACTGACTCGAGCTTCTCGAACCAGTGGAGGAGTCCAACTGCTCCTTCTGTGCCACTGAAAGTACTAGGACGACAGTCCATGAAAGTTTTGAACGTGCATGCAGGCTGCGGAGCAAACTGGCCTCCTGCCTGAGCGGCTGCGAGTGCCTCAGCAACTCGTTCATTGATTAAAGCCGTCAATTGGGCTTGAGTTAGGTTAACGCGTCCAGCCATGATCTTCATACCAAAGAAAACATGGGTAAGAAGAGGTTCGCGAAAGTGCGATGACAGAAGAGGGTAAGCACATATGCGTTCTCAAGCAATAGTTGTTACGTTTATCTAAGCATACCATGAGCAAAGTTTCTATGTAATCTTGCAAGTCGGCAATGTAAACATGAACAGTATTACCTATAGTGTTGAGTCTTGCACGTGGAGCGAAGCGTCGTTGTGGATCGTTGAGCACTGTACAGGTTATAGTCTGGTTTTAACAAAAACTTTTTCCCTTATTAAAACCAAGTTCACTATAACCAATGGCTCTGATACCAATCTGTCACACCCCAAATTCCACACGCGGAGTACCACCGCTTGGAGGTATGACATGACCAGGATCAAGCCACCAATCATATTGAACAATGTAAGTAGTAAATGTAATTCAACCAAATAATATGAAAGGTGTTCAAACAAAAACATAGTAAGTGTTTAGCAGAAGCAAAATTGTGAAAACCCAAACATAAGTAATAAGTTCAAAAAAATTCAAGGAAAAACCCTATGCTCTCTCTCCTATAGGCGATTTCTTGTTCTTCATGAATCCTAACTTTTTCTTCGTGATCTTGTGTATAACAGTCTGTGATTAGAGGTTTGATCATTCGAATCTCTATAACGAACTCGTTAGCACTTGGGATCGATCAAGAATTAGGGTTTATTTCGTTTTCTTCTTCACATCGCCGCTCTAGTTTTTTGATTCAAGAACCCTGATTTATTAAACTGGTAGTCGTTGATTGCGGTTAACTGAGATTAACTTAGCTAGATTGATGCTCAGGTTTAATCGATTAAGGGTGAAGGTTCAGTCTAGGGTTTATAGGATTAGGGTTTATCTTTCGGTCCTGTTTTCGTTTTTTCTGGTTGCGGCTTTAGGGTTTTGGGTTATCGAGTGCATGGTTGTTTAAGGTTTCTGGTTTCACGTGAGAGTTGCTTGTTTAGTTATGGATGTTCGTTCCAAGACTGGTGACACTACTGCTAGTGTCTTGCATGACCGCGGAAAGCCGCCTGACCCGCTGAACAGTTTTGCTAATAAACCGACCGACCTAGATGGATCTGATAACATGAATGAACCGGTGGGTGAGGAGTTGCCTACACCGGGAACAGCACCAATTCGTGGGATCGGGTTACGAGTTACTAACATTGAAGGCAACCCTCTACTTCCGAGAAGAGGTATGTTTTCTACGTCAAATGTTTCGGTTTTGGATGGGTTGATGAGTATTTCCAAACCTGTGGAAAACCCCTTCACTGGTGAATCTTCCTCGATGGCCAATAAGGATAATGGGGCTGCTGCTAAGCCCTTGTCTTACGCTGAGTCGGTAAGTGCTAATACTGTGAAGAAAGTTAACTTTCGGTCGCTTGCTAGTTCCGTTAATCAGGAGGGTTGTGATGTTGTGTTGCCGAGGGAATCTGTCCGTTCGGTGCAGGATAAGATGGCTAATACTCTTTATGGGTACTTTTTGGGTGATCGTGTGGCTTTCCCGGTGGTTGATTATTTTGTGTGTGTGCAATGGAAGAAATATGGCTTGCAGAAAACTATGATGAATGCTAACGGCTTTTTCTTTTTTAAATTTAAAGATGAGAATGGTATGGCGAATGTTATGAAGGATGGGCCATGGATTGTTCGCTCTCAACCATTGTTCCTTAACAATTGGACCCCAACTACGAAACTAGAGAAGAAGGAGGTAAAGAAGGTGCAGTTATGGGTTAAAATTCATGAGGTGCCGATTGCGGCCTACACGGAAGATGGTCTTAGTCTGATTGCTACAACTATTGGGGAACCAAAGATGCTAGATTCGTTTACTACGTCTATGTGCTTGGACTCATGGGGTAGGAGTAGTTACGCTAGAGCCCTAATAGAAATCTCAGCCGATAAGGAGTTTCGGGAGGAAATAACTATGGCAATTCCGGAATCTGAAGGGGAGGGGTTTGTGAAAGAGACGATGTATGTGGAGTATGAATGGAGTCCGCACCGATGTCCCACTTGTTGTGTGTTCGGCCACAATATGGATTCTTGTCCAAAACAACCTACGAAACCTTTCAAGCAGATGCATGAGGAGCTTAATCGGAATGTTCAAAAAAATCGTTCAACTAAGAAGACGCCGGTTGTGGATAAGGATGGGTACACAGAGGTCCATGGTAAGAAAATTGCTAAAAAAGTTGGAACTCCGGTCAATAAGCAAAAACCTAGATTTGAATATCGTCCTATAGGGCCGAAACCTAAAGGAGACAGTAACAAGGCTTCGAGCTCTAATAGTACTAGATCAAATAACCCGTTTGATATTCTTAATGAAGAGGAGGCTGATTTGGATGACTCTCGCAAGGAGTCTACGAATTCGGGTAGGGGCAATGATGACTCTAATGACGATGTAGAGGAGGTGTACACTGAAATGGATGAATTTATGACAGAAGGCACTCTTAAGAGTAAACCTAAAGGGGCAAGCACTCCTTCTCCAATAGTTAAAATGGTTAGTATCGCGACTTGGAAGATAAGGGGGTTGAACCGCCCCCTCAAACAGAAGGAGGTTCGTCAGGCTGTCAAGGATTTTAAGCTGAGCTTGTGTGTGATTTTAGAGTCTCATGTGGATGTGAGTAATTTGAGTAAAGTTTGTAATTCCATTTTTCGCTCGTGGGATTGGACTTCTAATGGAGGATGTTGTGATAAAGGCACTAGAATCATTATCGGTTGGAACCCGGCTATCTTTGATGTGATGATTTTGTCGCAATCTCCTCAGGTTATGCATATTCAGCTTGTTTTTAAAATTGATAAAAGAATGGTGTTTTGCTCTTTCGTGTATGCTGATAACTATTATGTCTCACGTAAAGAATTATGGCATAATTTGTTGGTGCACAAGATCCTGGTGGGGAACAAACCTTGGTGTATCATGGGTGATTTTAACACGGCTCTGAATCTTGAAGATAATTCTATGGGATCATCGATTGTTTCTATTGGCATGCGTGATTTTCAAGAGTGTGTAGATGAGATTGAGGTCGTTGATATTAATCGTACGGGGATGCATTTTACTTGGAGCCAAAAGCCAAAGAATGGGGTGGGCCTTATGAAAAAAATTGATCGTGTTATGGGAAATACTCCTTTTATTGCTGATTACCCGAATTATGTTGCTTTTTTCAAGCCTTACAGATTATCCGATCATTGTCCGTGTATCTTATCTTTTCCGGGAGCGGGTATGGTGAAGCCGAAGCCGTTCAAGTTTGCTAACTTTTTGGTCTTCAAACCGGAATTTTTGGATATTGTTAAAAGTGTGTGGGATACCAGTGTGAGCGGAGTGCACCAGTTCCGGGTGGTCAAAAAACTTCGGATGCTTAAACACCCGCTTCGCTCTTTATTGTTTAAACAGGGAAATCTTCACAAGAAAGTGGAAACTCTTCGTTTGAAGCTAGATGAGATTCAGCAAAGTATTGACCGAGATCCGAACAATGTCGAGCTTCAGGTGGCTGAAAGGGAGGCCGGCCGTGATTTATTAGAAGCTTCGCTGGACGAGGAACGGTTTCTAAAACAAAAGTCTAAGGTAGATTGGTTAAGGGCTGGTGATTCGAACTCGGCTTTCTTCCATTCTTCATTAAAAATCCGGAATCATTTCAGCCGTATAGATGTGATTAAAGACCCGGATGGTAACCTTTATGAAGGCGATGCGGTTTTTCAACCTTTTGTTAATCATTATCAGAAGTTTTTTGGTTCTCAAGGGGATATTTCGCTCTCTCCGGCCCCAGATTTGTTCTCTAAAATCATTGATCCTCAAAAGGCTTCCCATATGATTCGGCCCATAACTGTAGAAGAGGTTAAAAAGCGATGTTTTCTATCGGCATTGACAAAGCCCCGGGTCCGGATGGCTATTCAGCGGCTTTCTTCAAAAGTCCTTGGCCTATTATAGGTAATGATGTGACTTGTGCCATTTTGGATTTTTTTGAAACAGGTAAGCTTCTTCAGGAATTGAATCACACGACCATTGTTCTTATCCCGAAGGTGCCTACTCCTGCAACGGTTGTTGATTATCGCCCTATTGCTTGTTGCAACAGTTGTTCTTATCCCGACACTGTTGATTGGAGATTTCTTAAGAGTGTTTTGCTTGGCTTTGGTTTTCACGCGAATATGGTGAATTGGATCATGGCTCTGGTCTCTACGGATTCGTTTTCTGTTTGTGTTAATGGGTCGGTTCATGGGTTCTTTAAAGGCAGCCGCGAGTTAAGACAGGGAGACCCGATCTCTCCTTACCTTTTCACTCTAGTCATGGAAGTCCTAACGGCCATCCTTTTGCATGCGGTTCGTATAGACTCATCGTTTAAATTCCATAATAAATGCGAAAAACAGCAAATCATAAACCTTTGTTTTGCGGATGACTTGTTCATTTTTGCTAGAGGAGAAGTTAATTCGGCAAGGTGTGTTATGACATCTCTTTCTATGTTCACCAGGATGTCGGGGTTAGTTCCTAGCAATCAGAAAAGCACGATCTTTTTTTGCAATGTTAACAGCCATGTCAAGGATGCTATTCTGAATATTATGCCTTTTGTGGAAGGAAAATTGCCTGTCAGGTATTTCGGTGTGCCTCTAATTTCTTCTAGACTTGGGTATAATGATTGTCGAGTTCTGATTGAAAGACTAGAGAAGCGAATCACAAACTGGAGAAACAAGTTGCTCTCTTTTGCTGGTAGACTTCAACTTATTATCTCTGTCCTCTCTTCCATGCATATCTATTGGGCGTCCGTGTTTATCTTGCCGGCTAGGATAACTCAGGAGCTAGAAGCCAGAATGCGGAATTTCCTTTGGTCTCAAGAAAGCTCGTTTAATAAAGGGAAATCTAAAGTTTCTTGGAAAACGGTTTGTACTCCAAAATATGAAGGGGGCTTGGGTATTAGACGAATTGGAGATATGAATAAGGCTCTTATGGCTTCTCACATCTGGAGTATCGTGTCTAAGCGAGCTTCGCTGTGGGTTGAGTGGGTTCATAGCTACCACTTAAAAGGAAGGAGTTTTTGGGTTTGCAAAACTCCTGCAAATTGCTGCTGGTCTTGGAGGAAATTGATTCAGTTACGCCCTCTAATCAGAAAGCATATTTGGTCGGTTGTTGGGAATGGGACTAGCACGTCGGCCTGGTACGATTTTTGGTGCGATCCAGGTCCGTTAAGTGATTTTCTTACGCCAAGAACCATTACGGATGCGGATTTTAAGTTAGATGATTCAGTGGCTAATGTCTATTCTACTGATTCTTGGCGATGGCCTACGGCGTGGAGAGATTTGTTTCCCGTGCTCATTCAGCTTGACCAGATGCAGTTAAATCCAGCAAAGCAGGATAGACTTTTATGGAAGGATGGTACGGACTTAGCCGAATTCTCCTCGTCCAACGTTTGGCATTCGGTTAGGTATAAGGAGCCGGAAGTTAACTGGTGTAATATTGTTTGGTTCTCGCAATGTATTCCGCGGCATGCTTTTATGTTGTGGTTGGTCATGAAAGGAAAGCTTTTAACTCAAGACAAAATTCTGAAGTGGGATATTTCAAGGCGAAAAAATATGAATATGATGTGTTGCCTTTTGTGCTATGAGAATTTTGATTCTCATCCTCACTTATTCTTTGAATGTAAGTTTTCGTCTCAAGTTTGGCATAAATCGATGCGTCGCTGATGTAAACAAAGCCCTCCTCTCGAACCATATCTGGAGCATTTTGGTTAACAGGAACTCTCTTTGGGTGCAATGGATTCATATCCATAAGCTCAAAGGGCGAAGCTTTTGGGAGATTCCTTGTCGGGGTAGCATGACATGGGGTTGGCGGAAGATTCTTGCTCTTCGTGATTTAGTCCGTCCTTTCTTGTGGAAGTCTATTGGTAATGGTGCTAATACGAATGTGTGGAGTGACACTTGGTGTAATGTGTGTCCTCTCCGTTCCCATATTAGTCCGAGAGCAATTGCAAATGCAGGATTCAATCTGCAATCGTCTGTGGCGGAGATGATTGACTCTAGTGGTAATTGGAAGTGGCCAGTGGCGTGGTATGATCTTTTCCCAGTTCTAATTAATCTCCAAGTCCCGGTTCTTCATGATACACAGGACCGATTGGTTTGGATAAATTCTGAAGGGAATTCTTGTTATTTCTCTTCGTGGGAGGTCTGGAACAATATTCGATATCGAGAGCATGTCGTTTCGTGGTTACATATGGTTTGGTTTAAACAATGCATCCCAAGGCACTCGTTTCATTTGTGGATGGTCATCAGGAATAAGTTGAAAACTCAGGATCGTATGTCCGTTTGGGAGGCGGGTAGTGCTACAAACTTAAATCTGATGTGCTGCCCTTTATGTTATCATGACCGAGACTCGAGGAACCATTTGTTTTTTGAGTGTTCGTATGCTAAGGAGATTTGGCTTAGCATTAGGGATATGGCGAATATGGGTAATGTGAATGGCCGGTGGGAAGACATTATGCTGTGGATGGACCAACACTCCACTCGACAACCGGTCAATGTTGTGAGCAGGTTGGTGGTGGCAGCAGCTTCCTATTTCGTTTGGCAAGAAAGGAACTCGAGACTCTTCAATCGGAACCAACGTTCAGCGACGGCTTTATCTCAGGAAATCGTTAATACCGTTCGTTTACGGCTTTTGTCATTCAAATTCAAACAGGGAGCGGTAAACAGGAACTTTCTTCAGAAGTGGAACATTCCAAGTAATAACTTGGATATTGATCCGGGCTAGTTAGGTTGTTGCGTCTGGTGTGTATTGTTTAGCCTAGGCTGGTCTATGTCTGTTCTAGCAGTGTGTTTGGTGGTTTTTGTTTTGGTTGTGTTTGTTTTGGTTCTCTAGTCTTGGCATGTCAAGTCTAGAGGGGTGTAACATTTCAGTTGCACCATTGTGCTTTTTGTGATTTATAAAATTCACCGGGGTAACCCTTTACCCAAAAAAAAAAAGGTGGGTATGTCTTCGGTTAACCCGAAGTGGAGGGATATTGTAGATTGGCTTCTTGCTCGTGCTAGATCAAACTCGGTTGCGGTCTATGTTGCTAAGCTTGTAGTGGCGGCTGGTTCTTACTTCATATGGCAAGAGAGGAACAATCGTCTATTCAAAAATCAGCTGAGACCTCCGGAAATGGTTAGTGAAGTTATTTTGAAGACGGTTAGATACAAACTTATGGGAGCAAAGCTAAAGAACACTGTGAAGGTGCGAAAGCTTCTAGAAGATTGGGATATTCGTGGGGACGTTGATGACGGTTGTGGCGGCTAATAACTGTTTTTTGGGTGTTTGATTTCTAGATTTTAGTCTAGTAGTCTTTGTTTGGTTGCTTTGTCGGGTTTTATTTGGGTTGTTTTGTTTACTTTCATGGGGCATGTCTCATGATTGAACTAATGTAGACTTTCTACATTACTTGTTTTGATTGGTTGTGAATATATAGAATCACCGGGGTAACCCTTTACCCAAAAAAAAGTAATAAGTTCAAAGTGTTATAATGTTTTAACATGGCATCCACTGTCCATGTCCACAACGACTGTGCCTCCCCGTGCAAGCTCCATGAGTACCTAATGACCTGCAAGGCATGTAACAACGAGTCAACAACAAAGTTGAGCGAGTTCACAGTTGGTTGTTTTGTTATAGTATCCGTTTCGTAAGCCATAAGTTCGTTTTGTAAACCGTATATCGTATTAATTCATATCGCGGTCTACCAGACATGTTTTTTTTTTGGGTAAAGGGTTACCCCGGTGATTCTATTATAAAACAACCGCAAATAAGTACAAGTAGTGAGGATGAGTTCCACACTAGTTCATATATAGGACATGCCCCATATATGTAAAACCAACCAACAAAAAACCTATTACACCACATAACCTAGCCTACTAAACATCAAAGAAGACTATCTAGTAGACAAACAAAAATAAAACGAAATCAAACATCATCCTCCATCATCAAAAATAAAATTGCCGTGAACCGGCAGCCCCTTCACACGACCCCGAGACAATCTATCCACTAAGTGATTTTGAGGAAGATGTGCTTGCTCCTACTCTCGCAGACGACGAGGTCATAAATCTATTTGTTTCATTGTATACTTCTGTGACCTCCTCATCATCCAAGTCTTGCTGATCATTATGAGCCCCACTACTAGTCTGACCATATGAAGACCCTTATCCCGTAAAACACCGAAGGAGTTCTTAGATAAAATATTCGATTGCTGAGCCGATGTATTGGTCCCCCCATTAGGTTTAGGTCCAATCGGCCTATACTCGAACTTCTGTTTCTGCTTGTTTACAGGAAAACCTGCCTTCCTGGCCTCTTTCTTGCGAACCACATCCATAAACCCATCCTTGTCTACTACCGGCTGATTCACTTGTTGTCTATTATTCCCTTCATAATGTTTCTGATTGTTGACCGGCTCCTTAGGATCCCTCGTAGTCTGCCTCGGGCATGTAGCATCAGAATGCCCAAACACTTTACAATGAGCACACCTATAAGGACTCCATTCATACTCCAAATACAGTTTCTGTTTGACAAAACCTTCACCTTCAAGGTCAGGAACCGCTATAACTATCTCCTCCTTTAATTCATTTTCAGCTGAGATTTCTACTAACGCTCTAGCATAGCTACTCCTTCCCCAAGTATCCATACACATGGACGAGGTGTACGAGTCCAACATCTTCGGATCACCAATAGCCGTAGCTATCATACTCAATCCATCCTCAGTATACGCAGCAATCGGAACATCATGGATTTTGACCCATAGTTGCAATTTCTTAACCTCCTTCTTTTCCAGTTTCGAGATGGGAGACCAAATATTAAGAAATATAGGCTGACCTCGAATAATCCATGGTCCTTCTTTCAGGACATTCGTCATCCCGTCTTTATCAGCAAACTTGAAAAAGAAAAAACCATTAGCATTCATCATGGATTTTTGCAATCCATACTTCTTCCAATTTGTTCGCACAAAATAATCCACCACCGGGTACGCAACTCGGTCCCCTAGGAAGTAACCATAAAGGGTGTTTGCTAGCTTCTCCTGAACTACTCTAACAGAGTCTCGAGGCAATACCACATCACAACCCTCATGTGAATCAGTGCTTGTAAGGAATCTGAAGTTTACCTTAGCAGATTTGGCTGCAGAAACTGAATCTGCATAAGACATTGGCTTAGAATTAATATTTCGATCGACATGGTTCCCCTGAGATCCTGCACAGCCTTCCCAATTAGCCGAAGTCCTCAAATCAGCCCCCATACTCTCCACCGGATCTGGAACAGACACCTTCAACATTTCATCAATAATGTTCGTTTTTGTGTGATTAATCTGCGGTGTCTGGACTGTTCCCCTACGAGGCATCCATGTGTTACCGTCCACATCAATAATACGGCTTGCAAAACTGTCAAAGGAGTACAAGGGTTTGCTGTGATTCTCCTTATGAGCAGCCGCATCACTTTTACAGTCATCCATTCAGAGCAATCAGCAACGTTAAATAAAAACCCGAACCTGAATATAGCCGATTCTGCAATGATTAAACAGCCGCTACAAAGCACAGAAGCTTGTGAACCCTAATCTGATGTAAAACTGATTCGGCGTTTAGATCAGATTAAGAACAAAATCTAGACACGAAATAAGCAGCCGTCACCCGAAACCAATCAGAAGACAAAGAAAATCTGGAACCCAGATTAGTAATAGGATGGACGGCGGCAAAGACAAAACAAACCTACTTGTATAAAACCCTAATCTTAACTTCAATCAATTAGGGATCAAGGAATAGTCAAGTTGCCTTAGCAGTAAAGGAATCGACAAACCCTAATCACTAATCAAAATCGATCAAGAACAGGTTAGAGACGAATGAAAGTAGGGTTTAGCAGAGAATCGCCAATTTCGCCCAGAGCTCCATTCTCTAGTAAACATGCACTCCCTGTCGTCTACCAGATATGTTTGCGATGATTAGTGGGGGTTTCCCATGTATCCTAGACTAGTTGTATTTGTATCGCGGTCTCCCAAACATGTTTGCGAAGATTAGTATTTGTATCGCGGTCTCACAGACATGTGTGCGAAGATTAGTATTTTTATCGCGGTCTCACAGACTTGTGTGCGAAGATTAGTGGGGGCTTCCCGTGTTTTACTAGTCTAGTCGTATCTATAGGTGTCCTGCACCCCGTACACCAACAGAAATCCGCCAATTCTTGGGATTGGCAGGATACTACAGAAGATTCATCAAGGATTTCTCAAAGATTGCGCAACCTCTCACTTCACTGACTCAGAAGGGTGTCACCTATCGTTGGGGTGATGCACAGGAGTCCGCATTTCAGCACTTGAAGGATAGACTTTGTAGCGCGCCTATCCTCTCATTGCCTGAAGGCACAGACGATTTTGTGGTTTACTACGATGCTTCCATCCAAGGACTTGGTTGCGTGTTGATGCAACGTGACAAGGTCATTGCCTACGCATCACGTCAACTTAAAGTTCACGAAAGGAACTACACTACCCACGATCTGGAATTGGGAGCAGTTGTTTTCGCGCTTAAGATATGGAGACATTACCTGTACGGTACCAAGTGCACCATTTACACCGATCACAGGAGTCTCGAGCATATCTTCAAGCAAAAGGAGTTAAACATGCGTCAACGTCGATGGGTCGAACTCTTGAATGACTACGAATGCGCGATCAAGTATCATCCGGGCAAGGCCAATGTTGTGGCTGATGCCCTCAGCCGGAAGGATACTATGCCTAGGCGTGTACGTGCGTTACAGCTTACCATCCAATCCAACCTTCCAGCTCAGATTCGCGATGCTCAGGTTGAAGCATTGAAGGCAGAGAACGTCAGGGCTGAGTCCCTAAGAGAATCGAGGCAACGGCTAGAACAAAAGGAAAACGGCGCATACTATGTTAACGGACGCATCTGGGTTCCACTGTATGGAGACTTACGCGAGCTTGTGATGGATGAAGCACATAAGTCTCGTTATTCAGTACATCCGGGTTCGGATAAGATGTACCACGACCTAAAGACTACGTACTGGTGGCCTGGTATGAAAGCCAGCATAGCGACCTACGTCAGCAGATGTTTGACTTGTGCGAGGGTCAAGGTCGAATACCAGAAACCATCAGGCCCACTGCAACAACCAGAGATACCTAAATGGAAATGGGAGCAAATTTCCATGGATTTCGTTACTGGTCTGCCCAGATCTCAACGCGGAAACGATACCATTTGGGTGATCGTGGATCGACTGACCAAGTCTGCACATTTTCGGCCTATCAAAGAAACGGATAAGTTTTCTACTCTAGCAGACATCTACTTAAAAGAAGTGGTATCAAGGCACGGAGTGCCAACCTCCATCATTTCTGATCGTGACGCTCGTTTTACCTCTGAACTGTGGCAAGCTATGCATAAGTCTTTTGGCTCACGTTTAGATATGAGCACCGCTTATCATCCACAGACAGATGGGCAATCTGAACGCACCATCCAGACTCTTGAAGACATGCTTAGGGCATGTGTAATCGATTTTGGTAACGGCTGGGAAAAGCATCTCCCGTTAGTGGAGTTTTCATATAACAACAGCTACCACACCAGCATCCAGGCCGCTCCGTTCGAGGCATTATATGGACGTAAATGCCGATCACCTCTTTGTTGGGCAGAAGTTGGTGACAGTCAAATCACTGGCCCAGAACTAGTAGTAGATACAACAGAAAAGATTGCTCAGATACGACAACGAATGGCGGCAGCTCGTGACCGTCAGAAAAGCTATGCCGATAAGCGAAGAAAACCACTTGAGTTCCAGGTTGGGGATCGAGTGCTACTCAAAGTCTCACCTTGGAAAGGTGTAGTTCGTTTTGGCAAACGAGGCAAACTCAATCCGCGTTACGTCGGGCCATTCGAGATCATTGAGAAAATTGGCAAAGTCGCTTACAGGCTGAACCTACCTGAAGAACTCAGTGGAGTTCACAACGTATTCCATGTGTCGAATCTGAAGAAGTGTCTGTCAGATGAGACCCTCATAGTTCCTCTCAAAGAGCTCACAATCGACGACAAGCTGCGATTCGTTGAGGAACCAGTAGAGATTACGGATCAAGACGTTAAGATTCTCAAGCACACCAGAATACCTCTGGTCCGAGTTTGTTGGAATGCTCGTCATGGCCCAAAGTATACCTGGGAACGAGAAGACCAAATGAAACTCTAGTATCCCCAACTGTTTAAGAAAAACGCAACCACTACTGAGGCTGAAGCTACTGTAGAATTTCGGGACGAAATTCCAAATCAACGGGAGGATGATGTGACACCCCAGGAAAATCAGGAAAACAACGCAACTTAACTAGCTTCCTCAGTAACCACGCGCTAAATTTCGGGGCGAAATTCTCTTAACAGGGGGAGAATGTGACAACCCTCAAAATCTCATGTATTCCGTACAATTTATTAATAATAATTAATGTGCTTGACGACTGTGTGGAATTACGTAACTGCTTTCTCATATCTGTGTTATATTTACATGTGCATGTTGACACACTAATAGTGTACAGAAAAGTCATTAAATAGTCTGTTATGACTTCCTGAGTGTTAAAAATTAAAAACGTTGCAAAAATATACATGTAGGACGCTTTACGGATTAATTAAGCAGTCTAATGGAACAGTGTCGAACCGAACAACCGGACACTACGCGGAACACAAAAATATTGTTAAACACATTGTTTCACATTTTACTGAGCCAGTTATGGTTCCGAACATCATGACACCTCTTACAAAATATCTACTAACTAATATATGTAACTAATACTTAAGATGAAACTAGATTGTAACTATTTAGTTTAACCTATGCTAGAACCCCCCCCCCCCACCTAATCTATGGCCATCATGGCCCCTACACAACTTGATTTTATTTCATTTGTTTATTAGATCATGTCCCCCCCTACATGACACCTTACACAAAGGATTTAGTGGAAACTTGGTTATAAGTAATGCATGAAAGGTTTAGAGCTCATTTCTCACATTTCACCAACACACACCAAAACTCTCTCTTCCCTCCTCCCTTGGCTTCGGCTGAACTCACCACCACCATCATCACCTTCATTCAATCTTGCTTTATCCATTCCATTCATATACAAAGGTGTATCAAGGTGAATCACGAGGTGTGGAACTCACGGATCATCAAAGACCTCTCTAGATTGCTTTTATGCACCACTTTTACGCCTTTGATCTTCCCTAGCCTCGAGCTAGTAGTAAGTGACTCTAAACCTCTTCTTGATCTTGTCTAGAGTGGTTAATAAGAGTTTTGTCGGATAAATCGTGAACACTAAAAATCAAAACTAAAAAGTCTTGCTAGAGTGATGAACTTGTTGGTTAAAGAGTAAATAATGATGAAACATGGTAATACAAGATAAATCTGAAATATATGAGTATTAGTTTGCTGTAAATAACTTATAACCTGTTGTAAATCATTATTAGAATTAATGGTAATCATATGTGTGCATTTTAGTAGCCTTTAGACTGTTTGCTGATGTGTATTTTCAGCCGCCTTTAACAGGCTGTAAACAGGTCATAAACGCTACGAAAAACTGATATTTTGACTCTAAAATGTGATATTAGGAAATACGGTTCTAATGGCACCGGAATCATAATTTTTGGACTCCGTTTACTATTTTTAAAAAAGTCATTTTGTAACTGCAGCTCAAGCTGCATTTTTGCTGCTGAAAATAGGTGTTATGTTTTTGGTCGTAACTGGAAAAATATGATGAATCAGCTCATGGAATTCATACAGTAGATGACAACTGATGTATCTGTAATTACCCCACTGGAATTTCGTAAATCGGACACTCGATGAATTTTTAATAAATTGTTCCGTGGACTGTGGTCAGAAATGCATAAATCTGAGTTCAGTCCGGAATATGATTTTTTATAAAATATTGGTAGTGAACCAGACTCCAATAGTTTTACACAATAAAATATGGAACGTTTAAGACATCCTGTAAAAATTTAGGAATTTTTGGAATAATTTAACTATTTTATTAAAATGTCCGAAAACAGCCGGTTTTGAATATAAATGCTGAATTGAGATAAGTTGTGACTTGCGTGTCTAAATGTCGAGTATGCTATCCGTGAATGATCTAACATGTTATATATGTTATGTGCATTATCGTATGTTTGATTTTGAGTGGGGAATGGATGGGAAACTTAGATGGGCATAAACCGTTAAAACGATGCATGTTGTGTGATAGATACGTGTAGGAACTTTGTGTTCTATTTGAAAGCCACTAAATGACTAACTGGTAAATTATATTAGGACGTGATTGACCGACCTTGACTGTTAGCTATATTTGAGAATCTAACCGAGCAAACCGAGGTGAGTTCACACACTTTCTAAGGCATGGGATTCCCGGTGGTTTGGGAATGGGTTAAAGAATTAAAATGGAATCTACATATCTTACTTAAGTAGGATATGTACGGCCATCCTCCTCGGGTAGGATGCCAGTATTAATCCTGCGTATTCTCTTTGGGAGAACTACGTACGTTCGTCCTCCTTGGGTAGGACAACAACCTTAAAACTTACTAGACAAAACTCTATCATAAGTCCCTCATTTTATATCGACTTAATCGCCGAGGCCAATGGCGAGCGGGTCATTAGTTAATAGCGCTATTAGGTTTAACAAACCTCACACCGTGCCAGTCGGACGGGCGTGTACTAATGGACTATGGCAAACCATCAGTGATGATAGAAACTGATGTAGGGCACAACTTACTTGCGTAGTAGTCGATATCAGACGGTCTAGTGGTTCACACGGGGACGGTCTAGTGGTTCACATGGGAAAGCCCCCACTAATCATGAACAGGGTATGGGTAATAAAGAATGAACTGGTTAAACTTTCTTTCAACTACGGGGTAACCCCCACGGCAATTATGCCAACGAAAGACAAACCACGTTTTCGAAAAACAACTTAAAACTAAACAACCAAACGTGAACTCACTCAACTTTGTTGTTGACTCGTTGTTACATGCCTTACAGGTCGCTAACTGCTTGGAGCTTGCACAAGGAAGGAGTCGTTGTGGTGTACGGACGGTTATGTCCCGTGTTTAATATTTAATCCTTATGAACTTATTAAACCTATGCGTCGGACTTTAAACTTATGAACTGCGAACTTATGTTTTGAACTTTATGTTTATGCTTCCGCTGTCTAAATTAAAACTTGGTTAACTAGCTTTTGGTCACCAATCGTATTGTGGTTGGCTCAATTTATTTAAATACGTTGTTCAGTATGATTGGTGGCTCGATCCTGGTCACGTCACGCCTCCAAGCGGTCGTACTCCGCATGGTGGATTTTGGGGGTGTGACAGTTCAAGTGTTGTAAAGTTTAACATGGCATCCACGATCCATGCTCCACAATGACCTGCTCCTCCCTGTGCAAGCTCCATATGTACCTAAGGTCCTTCAAGGCATGCAGCAGAGAGTCAACAACTAGTTGAGCGAGTTCACAGAAAGTATGTTCGTAGCAGTAATTCGTATGTTCATTTAGTGGGGGCTTCCCATGTATGTATGTACTACTAGTGGGGGTTTCCCATGATTATATTTATTACTAGCGGGGGCTTCCCATGTTTATCCTTACTAGACTATTGTAACCATGTGTGTTCTTCTTGACCCGAGAACAGGAATACGTACAAGGTCACGTAGGTTTTACGTGAGTGCCCTTCCCCGAGGACAGTGGTACGCGTGGAGTTTACGTAGGTTTTACGTAAGTGTCCTTCCGACCCGGAAGACAGTAGTAGGTATGAGTTTACGTAGGTTTTACGTAAGTGTCCTCCTGACCCAGGAGACAGTGGTAGATACTAGTTTACATAGGTTTTACGTAAGTGTCCTGACTACCCTGAGGACGATGGTATATAGTCTAGCAGTAGCGTAAGTACAAGTAATTATCCAATTCAAATCTTCCAACCCAATTCCCAACCCGGGAATCCCATGCCTTGGCTGTGACAATCCGAATTTTCAAGGGTTGTGCTGTTTTAACCGGCGATTCTAACTTTTAGTAATTCGCTCATTTCACATCTTTGACTTATTAAACTCTCGTTAAACGTTTTGCTATGTTACGATGGCCGAGCGTTTTACGTGTTTGAGTGTTGGGTTGGGCCGTCCTTAGTGTCTAGATTGTGGTCTAGTTGGGCCAATCTTGTAACAGGCCGCATTTACGCACCGTACCCCTTTTGCATTGTATCTCGGCCCATGACGTTCATTCCTTGTACATGATGGCAAGACCCAAACGAAGCCCAATCAAAATGAAGTCGTTGTACTTGGGCCCGTTTTTATACATGTTGCATGCACACCACATTCCAAGCCACTCGGCCTACACTTTAGATTAGGCAGGGGCCCATCTAGTATGTATGCGTATAATATGAGGATTTGGGGTGTGATTACATGATTATTGGAAAGTTAGAAAACCCTAAGGCATTGTTCCCTTCTCCTTGAATTGTTCGACGACAGTAGTCATACCTTCCCCCCTTTTCGAAGCACTATCTGATTCGATCAAGGTTATTAGGTTAGTAAATTCTCATGTATGTAATATTTGTATTATTAGTGATCTTGTTTGTATGTGATATTGGTCAACAAAATTAATATATATATATGTGCATGTTCTAAGCAATCATGAGGTGAAGTATTGTCGGCCACTTTGATAAAAGATTGGATAAAGTATGTGATGGATAGATATAAGTTGAAAATCATATGGCTAATGATCACTTTAGGTTGTCGGCTCTTATGATTGTGGTTGTATGAGTGATCTATAATAGTAAATTGATGATGTGACTTGACCGAGATGTAAGTTAAGGATTTCAAGAATGAGTATGATACCTGAACCGATTGAATATTGGCTGCTAGTATTGAATTAGGGTTGCATATTCACTTAATAAGTTTGAGGTAATAATTTGCAATTTGATATGGACTGATGAATCTGAATAAATAGCATGCAAACTTAGTTGGGCTTCAAGGATTAAACATGGGGGGCGGATAACAACATTGAATAACCGGATCACTTGGGTTGTTTGGGATGATGGGCCACACTCATTAGCTAACCAACACACCCACTGATGATTTAACTTGAAATTTACTTATGATGAAAGCATAACTTGTGTGTGAAATACCAACCTGTTAAATGATGTTATGATACGTGCGCATAAGATGACATCTGATACGAAGTTCTAGTGATTGTCACATGTTATATGGTGATGGCCAATACACACAACTTACTAGAATACGTGGTATAAGTGGTTATGAAAGTGATTGTGTTGATGGAGACTATAATTAGTGTGATGTGTGATTCCTTGTTATGATTTGGATGACATTATGTGTACCACTGTACGATACTTGTGTGGTGAATGTGCATTGCATGAATTACGTGGGTATAAGCTAACTATCTTTGGTAACAACGGTAGGGCTTGGTTGATCATTGTGTTAAACGAGTAATTAATTCTACCGAGCAAACCAAGGTGAGTTCACTGCACTTTTCTAAGCATGCGTCCCGGTGGTTTGGGACATCTGGTAAACGTTTCTAAAGGGAATACTGGGTAAACTGTTTATTTGGGATGTTGGTTATTGAACACAGTATAAATCATGTAAGACCCCATACATCTACCGTGTTGCTAAAGAAGCAACGAGGTATTTAGTTGATAGCGCTATTAGGTTTGGCACCCTCACACCGGGCCGAAAGGACGGGCGTGAACTAATTACCTGGACTTCATGACCAATGCCTAGTTAGAGGCATTGGGGTTGGGCATTCACATCGTGTACATATAAGACCCCTTACATCTATTCAAGGTTGTTTGATACCTTGACATCATGACCAATGCCTAAATGGAGGCATTGGGGTTGGGCATTCACATCTAGTCGCCGCATACGGTAATCGAGTAATAACAACATCAAATCAAATTGTTAAACTGTTTTATACATGTATCAGGTAACTAAACTCGGTAACAAAACTTTGAACTCACCAGCGTCGTCTGACACACTTGTCTGCATGCTTGCAGGTTTTTTTGATGTCTTGGATTTGGAACTTGCTGTCTGGAGTAGCTGGAGTGGTCATGGGTCGACTGGAGGGATTCATGTGATTGAACTATTGATATCATACATTGGTTTTTGAAGCAGTTTAACATTGGTTTACTATTTGCTTCCGCTGAACATGTTGTTTTTCAATTAAACTCGTTGATGGTATTTTGCATTAATAATTAAGGATTTTATTATGAAATTTGTACGCGTTCAATGTAATTAGTGGCTCGTTATTGGTATGTCACACGCCTAACAGGGACATTCCCTAGGTGGTATTTTGGGGGTGTGACAGTTCAGTTTGGTATCAGAGCCACTGGTTATAGTGAACTTGGTTTTAAACGTTTTTTTGAAAACCAGACTATAACCGAACAGTTCAGAAAGCGACCATGACACTCAGCTCCAGATTGCAAGGTTCGTCTCTTGTTTACTCATTGTACTGCATAACTAGTGAACACTTACATATGATATTGCATGTGATTGCACGTTTAGCACAACAATATGAATTCATGTATACCTGCATGTGTTATGTGATTGATAGGGTGGTATTTCCCTAAACATTCATGACCCACGTCTCGTGATGCTCCTTGTTTGCTACTTGAATTTGAGGAACCATTCGATATGAGTTAGGAGGAACTGAGATGAGCATGCAAATCACAATATTATTGTGGGTGCACACATAATAATAATGTGGGGTGCATGTTAGTCTCAGTGAGGCTTAACGAGTGTGAAAGGGGTTCCGCTATGTTAATTGACATTATGTTAGAACTCAGCAGTCTATAGGGGTCATAGCAGTGATTGTCTCCTACTTGAACATGATCTTTTCACCCTTTTCTGAATCCTTACGAATCTCGATGCTATCAAGTATCACCTGATCACACATCTGAACGCCTAGCGAACCGTATAGAATGTTAGGTGCTTGCACGAACGTCTTTGAGTTGGTCCATACCTTTCTCACTTCTCTGCATTTGCTGGAACTTAGCGTGTTGATGCCGTAGACCCCGAAGTGCGATCACTTCTGCAACACTCTCGTGACATACCGTGTATTACTTAGTCAACTTGCAAGAATGATGGACAAGAGGGTAAACGTAGTACCTTACCGACTTCGGCATTTGAACGACCCTAGTTACCGGCAACGAACAACAGCGATTTGAATCCAATCGAATCCTTAACCCCAGCCAGCGACTCATGGGAGTCGACTTTTTAACCAATCGGGACAAAATAGATGACGACTGACTGTAGAGCGGACTGTGTAACCGCCCGCACCATGAGTAGTGCCTTAGGGTGTGGCACGGAATGTGAAAAGAAGGACCTTGTTGATGAAAGGACGCAGGACACCGTTACAGGCAACAATATCAGAGGCAACAGTCGCGGCAACATTAGGGTACTCGTGATCGTAGCTTACAGTATGGAAACGAAGGTGACCTCGACAAGGATTGACTGTGTTAAGTCAAGGTGACGACAACCAAGGGAACGGCAGCAGTACTGGAAATTCTCGTGACGAAAACAACACTGAAAATGAAGCTCATGGAAGGACATTTAGTATTGGCATAGGTTATACCAGGCGTAATAGCAACACGATAGCTTGGATGGGTAGCTATTCGCTTCGTCGATGTTCCGTTTTAACCCCGATGCTTCTTGAAACCGAACCTGTTGTGGAGACGGCTAATGCAAGTCAATTGAAGCCTTATATGTTCGCTGGGATGCAAACTCGACTTTGGGGGATAGGTGTTCGACCTCGACCTTCCCTCTACTACCTCTGATGGTTACAATGCAGTAGTTAGTGTGGATTGGTTATTCAGAAATCGCGCAGACATACCTTGTGACGAGAAAATTTTGTGTGGAGAACCCTTATTTGTTCTAAGGCAACAGAGTGGTGCAAAGGTTAGCGCCATATCAACTATGAAGGCCTAGGAGTGTCTACGGAAGGATCACCCCGCTACGTTAGCGACCGTTATTGATGTTGAAGCTAAGGAAAAGAGGATCGAGGATCCACCAATTGTTCGTGATTCCTCTCAGTGTGCTACCCGAGGAGCTTTCAGATTTACTTCTACCACTGTTAGGCGGAATCTCAGTTCGATCTCCTGACAGGGGCAGCCCTGATTACTCGTGCTACATACCGTCTTGCACAAGGATGGTTGCAAGCACTATCTACAGGAACTGTTGGACAGGAGTTTTGTTGGACATAGTTTCTGTTCGCTTTGGGGAGCCCCAGCTATATTCGGGAAGATAAAGCCTTTTCGTATGTGTACTGATTATCCAAAACAAAACAAGGTGACAATCAAGAACTGTTTGCCTCGACCTTATATTGACGGAAGACCAAGGGGAGAATGTTCCTGAAACGACATATCGAACGCAATACGGCCATTGCGACTTTGTACACCATGACCATTGAGTTAATCAACACACCAGTAGCTTTATGGACCACATGAATCGACCGTATTTATGGATGACGTTCTGGATCATTTCCAAGAGGAAGGAACATCATGGGCGGCATTTGTATCTTATTTTAGAGCTCCTGAGGGAGGAGCCACTCTAAGCGAAGTCTTCCTAAAGGTAACTTCTGGATTCGAGAGATACCTTTCTAGTCATATGATCAATGAAGTGGGAATACACATGGATCTCGCTAAAGACCCATTTCATTAGATATTGTTCGGCACCAAATATCCCTTCGAGGATGCAGCAATTTCTTGGTCACACTAGACTCTATCGTAGATTCACCACAGGATTTTCGAAGATCACGCAGCTTAAATCTCTTTAGCATAGTAGGGTGCTGTGTTCGTGAAAGACAAAACAGGAGGACGTCTTTTCAGCTTTCGAATCCCAACTCTGCAATGTTTACACACCGACGTAACACGAGAAAGTGATGACTTACGTAATGGACTTACAGGAAGGACTGCACGAGTCACTACCTGCGGTGAAAGCCCTGGTCTTTGGATTTAAGTTGGAGGCATTACTTGGACGGTACCAAATACACTACCTAGACCGATCACAAGGGCCTCCCGTATACCCTTGTTTCGAAGGAGCTAAACATGTAACGACACCGCTGGATGGAACTTTTGAATGAATACAACCGTGAAACCTGGACGTGCACGAGCTTTGTAGCCTGCTATCGACTCTAACATACCTGATCAGACTCGCCTTGCTCAAACTGAAGAACTGAGGGAAGAGAGTTCTCAAGATTAACCCATGCGGGGCATGGGGAAGCAACCTTTGGCAGGTCGGACGATATTTGTTACTTCATGGAACGAATATGAACCTCACTATACAGCAACCTTGGGAAACTGGTGCAGGCGAAGCACACGAGTCTCGATATCCTATTCATCTGAGTTTTGATAGGATGTATTAAAGCCTGAAGACCATGTACGGGTGACCGGGCCTGAAAGCCCACATAGCCATGCATGGTAACGAAGTTTGACATGTGTGAAAGTCAAGGTGGGATATTAGCAACCAGAAACACATGTATGGAAATGAGAATAGACTGCCATGGATTTGGTCACTAGTCTACTTACAACTCGAAACGGAAACATTATCACCTGGGTGATCATTGATGGACTCAAGTTACCAGCACACTTTATTGCAATCAAGAAAACTAACAAGTCTTCACAGTTGTGAATGTTCCTCTGAGAGAGGCGGCTTTTAGGCACGAGGTGCCAACTGCTGTTACCTCTGGTTTTGATCTATGATTGATTTATGACAAGCAATACACAACACCACTGGCTGAAATCCAGACATGAGCATTACTTATCACTATAGGGCAACCGAGCAGAGTAACGAACTATCCGGACACATGAAGACATGCTGCGAGCATGTGCGTGATTGATTTTAGTAAACTTTTGGAAAGGACACTTATCTTTGGGAGAGCTCTACTGCATCTGTCACCATATTAGTACGCATACAGCCCTGTTTGAGGCATCACATGGACAGTAACGTTAATCTCCTTGTTGGATTAAGATGGGTGACAACCTACTCACAGATCCAGGACTTGTACTCGAAACTCTTAAAGATTGCTTGGATCAGAAATTGTTTGATGGCAACGCGTGGTCGTCAGGAAAGTTGATAAGCTTACTAAACACTAGAAATTCGTTGTAGGCGGATGTGTCGTAATCAAAAGTCCCACCCTGGGAGGGCGTGGTACACTATAGAAAACGTGGCAAGCTTATTTTACGATGCGTTGGGACATTCGGATTTCTAGAGTGAATCAGTAACGTGACCTACAAACTCGAATAACCCGACGAATTGGGTAACATACATGATATCATTTATGCCTCAAAACTAAGGCAGTGTTCATTCGATGAAACGCTTGTGATACCTTTATTAGCATCTGAGGTTAAAGTTTAGTTGCAGATGTTGAGGAACCTGTCGAAAACATGGACCAGGAAGTCAAGGTTCGTCGTATGGCAATTGTGAGAGTTCGTTGGAACTCAAGATGTGGACCGGAGTTCACATAGGAACATAAGGATCTGATAAGACTCTAATATCCTAAATGGTTCAGGTGGTTGAACCAACTTTTGTCGTCATTAACGAATTTCGGGACGAAATTCCCTTTCAAGTTGGAGATGATGTGGTACCCGCCGAAAATCCACAGTCACCCTGAGTTACAATCTCGTTGTTTTGGATTATGAGTTAATATTTTGCCGTCTTGAACTAGCTACTTATCAAATTTCGGGACGAAATTTCTTTTAAGTTGGGGATGATGTGACAATCCGAATTTTCAAGGGTTGTGCTGTTTTAACCGGTGATTCTAACTTTTAGTAATTCGCTCATTTCACATCTTTGACTTATTAAACTCTCGTAAAACGTTTTGCTATGTTACGATGGCCGAGCGTTTTACGTGTTTGAGTGTTGGGTTGGGCCGTCCTTAGTGTCTAGATTGTGGTCTAGTTGGGCCAATCTTGTAACAGGCCGCATTTACGCACCGTACCCCTTTTGCATTGTATCTCGGCCCATGACGTTCATTCCTTGTACATGATGGCAAGACCCAAACGAAGCCCAATCAAAATGAAGTCGTTGTACTTGGGCCCGTTTTTATACATGTTGCATGCACACCACATTCCAAGCCACTCGGCCTACACTTTAGATTAGGCAGGGGCCCATCTAGTATGTATGCGTATAATATGAGGATTTGGGGTGTGATTACATGATTATTGGAAAGTTAGAAAACCCTAAGGCATTGTTCCCTTCTCCTTGAATTGTTCGACGACAGTAGTCATACCTTCCCCCCTTTTCGAAGCACTATCTGATTCGATCAAGGTTATTAGGTTAGTAAATTCTCATGTATGTAATATTTGTATTATTAGTTTTTGGGTAAAGGGTTACCCCGGTGAAATTTTATATCAATCAAATAAAACAGGGTGTATCGCGACATCGACACACACTACTAGACTTGACATGCCAAGCCTAGAGTAAACCAACCAAGACAAAACAAAACCCAACAAACAGCACAATCCAGAAAAAACTACCAAGAAATAACACAACCCAACACACACCCACTAGGCTACAGAAAACACATTAGACTCGATTAGCCCGGATTCAGCTCCATATTCTTCGAGATCAGCCATGTCTCCAATATCTTCCTATGCTTCGGCTCTCTACCAAGTTTGAAACCCATAATCCTCAGCCGAACCGAATCAATAATGGTCTTCGAGAGATCACACGTCTTCCTTTGAAGTTGCGAGAACAATCGACTATTCCTTTCTTGCCATATAAAGTACGTTGTAGCTGATAGTAAGATCTTACAAATAATATGCTCTAAGGTCTTCAAATGAGCATTGAGTTCCATCCATAACATAATAGAGGACCACGAATCCGTAACACTTCCCATGTCTACCATATTCCTCACTAAGCCCCAAACCTCCGAAGCATAAGGGCACTGGAAGAAAAGATGATCTCTAGAATCACGGTCCTGTTTACACAAGGGGCAACACATGAGTCTCAGATTTGTAGCGCTGCCCGCTTCCCAATCTGCCAATCTGTCTTGAGTCTTCAGCTTGTTTTTGATGACTAACCACAAGTGGAAGGAATGTCGAGGGATGCATTGACTGAACCAGACCGCATTTACCCAGAACACCGTCCCCTCTCTATGTCTCAAGCTATTCCAAGCCTCCCAAGTTTTAAAATCTTGAAATCTACCATCTGTGTCCTTCCAGTGGAACCGATCTTCCACATCAGGAATGATCTGGGGAACATTGACATCAATAAGAACCGGAAATAGGTCATACCATGCTTGAGGCCATAACCATTGGCCATTTTCATCAATAAGATCAGCAACCATAGAGCGTAAAGATAACCCAGCATTAGCAATGACTCGAGGGGATATAAACGACCGAAGGGGACTATAATCACACCAATTATCACTCCACGCATTAGTGTTGCATCCGTTTCGAATAGACTTCCAAAAGCAAGATCGAACTCTAGTGCGAAGAGCCAATAGTTTCCTCCATCCCCAGCTGATGTTACAACGACTCTGGACATCCCAAAAGCTAGCACCTTTCAACTTGTATGAATGAATCCATTGTACCCAAAGGGACTTTCGATTGGTAATAATGCTCCAAATGTGAGATGTTAGAAGGGCTCTATTGACATCCATAATACTCCTGATGCCTAGGCCACCCTCCTCTTTGGGCAAGCAAACATCCTTCCAGGCAACTTTAGCACGGACCGATCCCTGCGTACCACCGTTCCATAAGAAAGAACGCATTCTCTTCTCCAAATCCTTAATAACTCCATTTGGGAGCATAAAAACTGAAGCCCAATACGAATACATGGCTGCCAAAACCGAATTGATCAGTTGTAGTCTCCCCGCAAAAGACAACGACTTGGTCATCCAGTTATCAATGCGTCTTTCTATCCGCTCCACAAGAGATTTACAATCACGCGCAGCCAATCTAGATGAGATAAGCGGCACACCAAGATAACGGACCGGCAGAGATCCCTCCTGAAACGGCATAACTGCCAGAATTTGCTCTTTTACATGTCGAGGTACGTTACTAAAGAATACGGTGCTTTTGGGCGAGCTAGGAACCAGACCCGAAATTTTTGTAAACTTGTCTAGGGCTTCTCTTATGTGTTTGACTGATGCACTATCACCATGCGAAAAAATGAACAAGTCATCCGCAAACGACACATTTATGATCTTTTGTTTTGTGCAACGAGCATGGAACTTGAAAGAATCATGAGCGGCAGCTTGTTGCAATAAAAGAGATAAGACCTCCATTACTAGTGTAAACAAATACGGAGACATAGGGTCTCCTTGCCTTAGACCCCGCTTCCCTGCAAAATAACCATGAAGCTCCCCATTAATACTCAATGAATATGTGACCGTTCTAACGCATGTCATAATCCAATTCACCATTTTTCTATGAAAACCAAATCGATGAAGAATAGTTTCCAAGAAGTGCCAGCTGACTGTGTCATACGCCTTCTGAATATCAATCTTAAATGCACATCTTGCCGGTCCCCGATTAAGATGATAATTATGCATCAATTCCTGCGTAAGAAGAATATTATCCGAAATTTTCCTTCCCGGTACAAAGGCTGACTGATTTATGCTGACCAGATTATCCAAACTCCCTTTAATCCTATCCGTGATTATCTTACTGATGCACTTAAAAAGAACATTGCAGCAAGAGATAGGGCGGTAATCCGTAACCAAGTTTGGGGTGTCCTTCTTTGGAACCAGAGCGATAATCGTATGGTTAACCTGCTTCAAAAGTTTACCGTTATGAAAAAAATCCAGAATAGCATTAGTAACCTCCTCACCCACAATATCCCATGAATGTTTGAAGAAAGCAGACGTGAATCCATCCGGGCCAGGAGCCTTGTTCTCACCAATATTAAACATGGCTGACTTCACCTCTTCACGGGTCACTTGCCTAACCATGTAATCGGCCGACACTTGGTCTAGGGTATTAACAAAGAGATCCTCATCTTCAAAATTTTGAACCCCATGCACCGAGCCCAAAAAATTCAAATAATGATCCACAAGGGCAATCGAGACATCCTCACCCTCAAAGCGATTCCCAAGCACATCGTGAATACAATGTATTTTGTTTCTAAAGTTCCTAGTTTTCACAGCATTGTGAAAATAGGTTGTATTCGAGTCACCCGCGCATAGCCATTCAACTTTAGATTTTTGTTTTAAGAAGCACTCCTCATCATAGGCCGCCTCCTGAAACTGACGAAGACATATAGCAGCTAAATTACGAGCCTCACCATCTAGCGGGTTCGCGTCTACAACTTGCTGAATGGAATCCAATTCACAACGCAGCCGTTTCACCTTGTCATGCAGATTACCTTGGATTTGCATAAGTTTACGAAAACAAGGCTTGAGATTCCGCAACTTCTTAGTAACCGAGAACATATGACATCCATGCACTCCCTTGGCCCATTCGTTGACAACAAGTTGTCTGAATTCAGGTTTAGAGGTTAGGAAATTCGGAAATTTGAAAGGCCTTTGTTTGGACCGAGAAATAGAGGGCAGCTTTAGGACACACGGGGTATGGTCAGAAACCCGAGCTGGTTGAAAAACCGCATACACTTCCGGAAATAAATCCATGAACTTCATATTACTCATAATACGATCTATTTTCTTGAGAACACCAATCCCTTCCTTCGGTTTTTGATTCCAGGTGTAATGCAATCCATGACTCTTAACATCCACAAGCTCAACAGCTTGGATGCAATCAAAAAATTCTCTCATACCAATAGTATAGGACGAAGAACCATATAAGCAATCTTCCAAGTTTAGGGCTGCATTAAAATCACCTAAAACTACCCACGGTTGAGCATGAGCTAAGGTGTTATGCTTACAAAGATCATTCCAAAGGGTTCTACGATCTTGATACTTATTCTCCGCATAGACAAAGGAACAAAAATACGATCTGGAATCAGCTTTTAGATGGACTTGAGTATGGATAACCTGATCTGATTGAGAAAGCACCATGAGGTCAACATCATCAGTATTCCACCCCAAGATAATTCTAGTTCCTCTCTGACATAAGCCTCCATTGGAAGTCCAGTTCCACCTTCGAAAGACATTCTTGCAGATTTTCCCCAAGTTGTTAACACTAACATGAGTCTCTAGAACAGCACAAATACTTAAACGATTTTCAGCAATGAGAACACGCACCTCGTTTTGTTTCAGGGGACGATTCAAACCCCTTATATTCCAAACAGCAACACTACCCATTAAAACTATTTGAACCGGGAGTGCTTGCCCCCTCAGATTGGCTACCCATCGTGTTGTTACTCATAAATTTAGCCATTTCCGTTGGTATCTCATCGAGAACCTCATCATTTATCTTCGTAATCTTGACCACTTCTGCCTTCTCTAACGGCTGCCCATTGGCGTCTTTTAGAATATCTCCATCATCGTCCGTAGCTAAAGCCTGAAACTGGTTTGTTACTTTCACCATAGGCTGCCCACTATTAGATTTCGTACCAGATGTACTAGCACCATAGTTGTTCGTCTTCGGTTTATACATAAACTTTGGCCTTTGCTTCTTTTGGGGAAAAGCCTGCTTAGCAACACGCTTCCGGTCTGTAACAAATCCCTCCTCATCTACCGTGACCTGCTTAGCTTTACCCTTATCACTTTTGGGGCATGAGAGATCATCGTGGCCAAATAGACAGCAAGTAGCACACCGAGGCGGTCGCCATTCATATTCAACTTTAATATGCTCCATAATATAACCTTCCTCATCCATCTTAGGAATGGCAATTGAGATATGATCTTTTAGCTCAGTCTCCGCATTAACCTCAATCATAGCACGTGCATAGCTACTCCGACCCCAATTCTCCGCACACATATCCGCTGTGTAAGCATCCAATCTTTTAGGAACTCCCAACTTAGAAGCCAATAAACTTAGACCATCATCTGAAAAAACTGCAATGGGAACATTATGTAACTTGACCCAAAGAGGAAGAGTTTTAATGCCATCCTTTTTTAAGCTAACCTTCGGCGACCAAACATTAAGAAACAACGGAATTTTCCTTATCAACCACGGACCACCTTCCAGAACTTTCATCATACCCTCCTTATCTTCAAACTTGAAGAAAAAGAAACCCGCTGAGTTCATCATTAGCTTAGAGAATCCGAACTTCGACCAAACATTTTTGGCATAGTATTCTACCACCGGGAAAGGAAGTCTATTTCCCAAGAAATAACCATATAGAACGTTTTCAAACTTTTCTTGGACCTGTTTAACGACCTCTCTAGGTATAACAATGTCAGCATCTTCTCTAATCTCATCAGATTGCATGAAACGGAAGTTTACCTCCCTTTTGGTTCGACTCTTGGACTGAAGCTTTTCTGCATACGAAGTGTTAGTATCCCTCTTTAAAGAGTCCCAAAAATACTCATCCTCATGAGCAGCACCCCTCTTCTCTCCATTACTCGAACTAGGGTTTGCCTGAGTCTGCATGTTGGCAGCCGTATACCCTCCTCCGACTCCCCCCATAGCATCTAGATCCACAGGCTTGGAAATTTGAAACAACCCATCAATCACCGATGGATTATTGGTAGAGTACAAACCACGTCTTGGCAACATAGGATTACCCTCTATATTAGTTATTCGCAGTCCAATCCCACGTATTGGTGGCGTATTATCATCGTTCCCAGGAGTAACAGGATCCAACGGTTTTACCCCATCACTCTTAGCCTCCATGCATGCACGTAATAAATATGAAATAACAAATCTTACTTCAAAACCCTAAACAGCCGCCAAAGAGAAACCTTTGATTACGAGAACCCACAAGCTCAACGAGAGGACAATCAACAAAAACAGAAAACCAAATTGAATAACCTAAGCGATATGGCGGCAAGAACCCTAGTTAGCAAACGAAACGAAAAAATCCTAGTACCTGACTTCAAAAGATTAGAAATCACGGTCGAAGTCTAGAACCTTACTCAGAAGGATCGACAACACCACAATCGCTAACCCAGATCGATCAAGAATAGGACTAGATTGAACAAGAAGAAGATCAAGAAACTAGGGTTTCCTCAGATTCGCCCAAAATCGCCCAGAGCAGCCGAGGACCATAAGATCACTATTTGTATTATTAGTGATCTTGTTTGTATGTGATATTGGTCAACAAAATTAATATATATATATGTGCATGTTCTAAGCAATCATGAGGTGAAGTATTGTCGGCCACTTTGATAAAAGATTGGATAAAGTATGTGATGGATATATATAAGTTGAAAATCATATGGCTAATGATCACTTTAGGTTGTCGGCTCTTATGATTGTGGTTGTATGAGTGATCTATAATAGTAAATTGATGATGTGACTTGACCGAGATGTAAGTTAAGGATTTCAAGAATGAGTATGATACCTGAACCGATTGAATATTGGCTGCTAGTATTGAATTAGGGTTGCATATTCACTTAATAAGTTTGAGGTAATAATTTGCAATTTGATATGGACTGATGAATCTGAATAAATAGCATGCAAACTTAGTTGGGCTTCAAGGATTAAACATGGGGGGCGGATAACAACATTGAATAACCGGATCACTTGGGTTGTTTGGGATGATGGGCCACACTCATTAGCTAACCAACACACCCACTGATGATTTAACTTGAAATTTACTTATGATGAAAGCATAACTTGTGTGTGAAATACCAACCTGTTAAATGATGTTATGATACGTGCGCATAAGATGACATCTGATACGAAGTTCTAGTGATTGTCACATGTTATATGGTGATGGCCAATACACACAACTTACTA
The DNA here is from genome assembly GCF_002127325.2 of Helianthus annuus. Classification (NCBI taxonomy): domain Eukaryota; kingdom Viridiplantae; phylum Streptophyta; class Magnoliopsida; order Asterales; family Asteraceae; genus Helianthus; species Helianthus annuus. The sequence continues at coordinate 139,507,480 of NC_035444.2, read as the reverse complement.
GAATACGTGGTATAAGTGGTTATGAAAGTGATTGTGTTGATGGAGACTATAATTAGTGTGATGTGTGATTCCTTGTTATGATTTGGATGACATTATGTGTACCACTGTACGATACTTGTGTGGTGAATGTGCATTGCATGAATTACGTGGGTATAAGCTAACTATCTTTGGTAACAACGGTAGGGCTTGGTTGATCATTGTGTTAAACGAGTAATTAATTCTACCGAGCAAACCAAGGTGAGTTCACTGCACTTTTCTAAGCATGCGTCCCGGTGGTTTGGGACATCTGGTAAACGTTTCTAAAGGGAATACTGGGTAAACTGTTTATTTGGGATGTTGGTTATTGAACACAGTATAAATCATGTAAGACCCCATACATCTACCGTGTTGCTAAAGAAGCAACGAGGTATTTAGTTGATAGCGCTATTAGGTTTGGCACCCTCACACCGGGCCGAAAGGACGGGCGTGAACTAATTACCTGGACTTCATGACCAATGCCTAGTTAGAGGCATTGGGGTTGGGCATTCACATCGTGTACATATAAGACCCCTTACATCTATTCAAGGTTGTTTGATACCTTGACATCATGACCAATGCCTAAATGGAGGCATTGGGGTTGGGCATTCACATCTAGTCGCCGCATACGGTAATCGAGTAATAACAACATCAAATCAAATTGTTAAACTGTTTTATACATGTATCAGGTAACTAAACTCGGTAACAAAACTTTGAACTCACCAGCGTCGTCTGACACACTTGTCTGCATGCTTGCAGGTTTTTTTGATGTCTTGGATTTGGAACTTGCTGTCTGGAGTAGCTGGAGTGGTCATGGGTCGACTGGAGGGATTCATGTGATTGAACTATTGATATCATACATTGGTTTTTGAAGCAGTTTAACATTGGTTTACTATTTGCTTCCGCTGAACATGTTGTTTTTCAATTAAACTCGTTGATGGTATTTTGCATTAATAATTAAGGATTTTATTATGAAATTTGTACGCGTTCAATGTAATTAGTGGCTCGTTATTGGTATGTCACACGCCTAACAGGGACATTCCCTAGGTGGTATTTTGGGGGTGTGACAGTTCAGTTTGGTATCAGAGCCACTGGTTATAGTGAACTTGGTTTTAAACGTTTTTTTGAAAACCAGACTATAACCGAACAGTTCAGAAAGCGACCATGACACTCAGCTCCAGATTGCAAGGTTCGTCTCTTGTTTACTCATTGTACTGCATAACTAGTGAACACTTACATATGATATTGCATGTGATTGCACGTTTAGCACAACAATATGAATTCATGTATACCTGCATGTGTTATGTGATTGATAGGGTGGTATTTCCCTAAACATTCATGACCCACGTCTCGTGATGCTCCTTGTTTGCTACTTGAATTTGAGGAACCATTCGATATGAGTTAGGAGGAACTGAGATGAGCATGCAAATCACAATATTATTGTGGGTGCACACATAATAATAATGTGGGGTGCATGTTAGTCTCAGTGAGGCTTAACGAGTGTGAAAGGGGTTCCGCTATGTTAATTGACATTATGTTAGAACTCAGCAGTCTATAGGGGTCATAGCAGTGATTGTCTCCTACTTGAACATGATCTTTTCACCCTTTTCTGAATCCTTACGAATCTCGATGCTATCAAGTATCACCTGATCACACATCTGAACGCCTAGCGAACCGTATAGAATGTTAGGTGCTTGCACGAACGTCTTTGAGTTGGTCCATACCTTTCTCACTTCTCTGCATTTGCTGGAACTTAGCGTGTTGATGCCGTAGACCCCGAAGTGCGATCACTTCTGCAACACTCTCGTGACATACCGTGTATTACTTAGTCAACTTGCAAGAATGATGGACAAGAGGGTAAACGTAGTACCTTACCGACTTCGGCATTTGAACGACCCTAGTTACCGGCAACGAACAACAGCGATTTGAATCCAATCGAATCCTTAACCCCAGCCAGCGACTCATGGGAGTCGACTTTTTAACCAATCGGGACAAAATAGATGACGACTGACTGTAGAGCGGACTGTGTAACCGCCCGCACCATGAGTAGTGCCTTAGGGTGTGGCACGGAATGTGAAAAGAAGGACCTTGTTGATGAAAGGACGCAGGACACCGTTACAGGCAACAATATCAGAGGCAACAGTCGCGGCAACATTAGGGTACTCGTGATCGTAGCTTACAGTATGGAAACGAAGGTGACCTCGACAAGGATTGACTGTGTTAAGTCAAGGTGACGACAACCAAGGGAACGGCAGCAGTACTGGAAATTCTCGTGACGAAAACAACACTGAAAATGAAGCTCATGGAAGGACATTTAGTATTGGCATAGGTTATACCAGGCGTAATAGCAACACGATAGCTTGGATGGGTAGCTATTCGCTTCGTTGATGTTCCGTTTTAACCCCGATGCTTCTTGAAACCGAACCTGTTGTGGAGACGGCTAATGCAAGTCAATTGAAGCCTTATATGTTCGCTGGGATGCAAACTCGACTTTGGGGGATAGGTGTTCGACCTCGACCTTCCCTCTACTACCTCTGATGGTTACAATGCAGTAGTTAGTGTGGATTGGTTATTCAGAAATCGCGCAGACATACCTTGTGACGAGAAAATTTTGTGTGGAGAACCCTTATTTGTTCTAAGGCAACAGAGTGGTGCAAAGGTTAGCGCCATATCAACTATGAAGGCCTAGGAGTGTCTACGGAAGGATCACCCCGCTACGTTAGCGACCGTTATTGATGTTGAAGCTAAGGAAAAGAGGATCGAGGATCCACCAATTGTTCGTGATTCCTCTCAGTGTGCTACCCGAGGAGCTTTCAGATTTACTTCTACCACTGTTAGGCGGAATCTCAGTTCGATCTCCTGACAGGGGCAGCCCTGATTACTCGTGCTACATACCGTCTTGCACAAGGATGGTTGCAAGCACTATCTACAGGAACTGTTGGACAGGAGTTTTGTTGGACATAGTTTCTGTTCGCTTTGGGGAGCCCCAGCTATATTCGGGAAGATAAAGCCTTTTCGTATGTGTACTGATTATCCAAAACAAAACAAGGTGACAATCAAGAACTGTTTGCCTCGACCTTATATTGACGGAAGACCAAGGGGAGAATGTTCCTGAAACGACATATCGAACGCAATACGGCCATTGCGACTTTGTACACCATGACCATTGAGTTAATCAACACACCAGTAGCTTTATGGACCACATGAATCGACCGTATTTATGGATGACGTTCTGGATCATTTCCAAGAGGAAGGAACATCATGGGCGGCATTTGTATCTTATTTTAGAGCTCCTGAGGGAGGAGCCACTCTAAGCGAAGTCTTCCTAAAGGTAACTTCTGGATTCGAGAGATACCTTTCTAGTCATATGATCAATGAAGTGGGAATACACATGGATCTCGCTAAAGACCCATTTCATTAGATATTGTTCGGCACCAAATATCCCTTCGAGGATGCAGCAATTTCTTGGTCACACTAGACTCTATCGTAGATTCACCACAGGATTTTCGAAGATCACGCAGCTTAAATCTCTTTAGCATAGTAGGGTGCTGTGTTCGTGAAAGACAAAACAGGAGGACGTCTTTTCAGCTTTCGAATCCCAACTCTGCAATGTTTACACACCGACGTAACACGAGAAAGTGATGACTTACGTAATGGACTTACAGGAAGGACTGCACGAGTCACTACCTGCGGTGAAAGCCCTGGTCTTTGGATTTAAGTTGGAGGCATTACTTGGACGGTACCAAATACACTACCTAGACCGATCACAAGGGCCTCCCGTATACCCTTGTTTCGAAGGAGCTAAACATGTAACGACACCGCTGGATGGAACTTTTGAATGAATACAACTGTGAAACCTGGACGTGCACGAGCTTTGTAGCCTGCTATCGACTCTAACATACCTGATCAGACTCGCCTTGCTCAAACTGAAGAACTGAGGGAAGAGAGTTCTCAAGATTAACCCATGCGGGGCATGGGGAAGCAACCTTTGGCAGGTCGGACGATATTTGTTACTTCATGGAACGAATATGAACCTCACTATACAGCAACCTTGGGAAACTGGTGCAGGCGAAGCACACGAGTCTCGATATCCTATTCATCTGAGTTTTGATAGGATGTATTAAAGCCTGAAGACCATGTACGGGTGACCGGGCCTGAAAGCCCACATAGCCATGCATGGTAACGAAGTTTGACATGTGTGAAAGTCAAGGTGGGATATTAGCAACCAGAAACACATGTATGGAAATGAGAATAGACTGCCATGGATTTGGTCACTAGTCTACTTACAACTCGAAACGGAAACATTATCACCTGGGTGATCATTGATGGACTCAAGTTACCAGCACACTTTATTGCAATCAAGAAAACTAACAAGTCTTCACAGTTGTGAATGTTCCTCTGAGAGAGGCGGCTTTTAGGCACGAGGTGCCAACTGCTGTTACCTCTGGTTTTGATCTATGATTGATTTATGACAAGCAATACACAACACCACTGGCTGAAATCCAGACATGAGCATTACTTATCACTATAGGGCAACCGAGCAGAGTAACGAACTATCCGGACACATGAAGACATGCTGCGAGCATGTGCGTGATTGATTTTAGTAAACTTTTGGAAAGGACACTTATCTTTGGGAAAGCTCTACTGCATCTGTCACCATATTAGTACGCATACAGCCCTGTTTGAGGCATCACATGGACAGTAACGTTAATCTCCTTGTTGGATTAAGATGGGTGACAACCTACTCACAGATCCAGGACTTGTACTCGAAACTCTTAAAGATTGCTTGGATCAGAAATTGTTTGATGGCAACGCGTGGTCGTCAGGAAAGTTGATAAGCTTACTAAACACTAGAAATTCGTTGTAGGCGGATGTGTCGTAATCAAAAGTCCCACCCTGGGAGGGCGTGGTACACTATAGAAAACGTGGCAAGCTTATTTTACGATGCGTTGGGACATTCGGATTTCTAGAGTGAATCAGTAACGTGACCTACAAACTCGAATAACCCGACGAATTGGGTAACATACATGATATCATTTATGCCTCAAAACTAAGGCAGTGTTCATTCGATGAAACGCTTGTGATACCTTTATTAGCATCTGAGGTTAAAGTTTAGTTGCAGATGTTGAGGAACCTGTCGAAAACATGGACCAGGAAGTCAAGGTTCGTCGTATGGCAATTGTGAGAGTTCGTTGGAACTCAAGATGTGGACCGGAGTTCACATAGGAACATAAGGATCTGATAAAACTCTAATATCCTAAATGGTTCAGGTGGTTGAACCAACTTTTGTCGTCATTAACGAATTTCGGGACGAAATTCCCTTTCAAGTTGGGGATGATGTGGTACCCGCGGAAAATCCACAGTCACCCTGAGTTACAATCTCGTTGTTTTGGATTATGAGTTAATATTTTGCCGTCTTGAACTAGCTACTTATCAAATTTCGGGACGAAATTTCTTTTAAGTTGGGGATGATGTGACAATCCGAATTTTCAAGGGTTGTGCTGTTTTAACCGGTGATTCTAACTTTTAGTAATTCGCTCATTTCACATCTTTGACTTATTAAACTCTCGTAAAACGTTTTGCTATGTTACGATGGCCGAGCGTTTTACGTGTTTGAGTGTTGGGTTGGGCCGTCCTTAGTGTCTAGATTGTGGTCTAGTTGGGCCAATCTTGTAACAGGCCGCATTTACGCACCGTACCCCTTTTGCATTGTATCTCGGCCCATGACGTTCATTCCTTGTACATGATGGCAAGACCCAAACGAAGCCCAATCAAAATGAAGTCGTTGTACTTGGGCCCGTTTTTATACATGTTGCATGCACACCACATTCCAAGCCACTCGGCCTACACTTTAGATTAGGCAGGGGCCCATCTAGTATGTATGCGTATAATATGAGGATTTGGGGTGTGATTACATGATTATTGGAAAGTTAGAAAACCCTAAGGCATTGTTCCCTTCTCCTTGAATTGTTCGACGACAGTAGTCATACCTTCCCCCCTTTTCGAAGCACTATCTGATTCGATCAAGGTTATTAGGTTAGTAAATTCTCATGTATGTAATATTTGTATTATTAGTGATCTTGTTTGTATGTGATATTGGTCAACAAAATTAATATATATATATGTGCATGTTCTAAGCAATCATGAGGTGAAGTATTGTCGGCCACTTTGATAAAAGATTGGATAAAGTATGTGATGGATAGATATAAGTTGAAAATCATATGGCTAATGATCACTTTAGGTTGTCGGCTCTTATGATTGTGGTTGTATGAGTGATCTATAATAGTAAATTGATGATGTGACTTGACCGAGATGTAAGTTAAGGATTTCAAGAATGAGTATGATACCTGAACCGATTGAATATTGGCTGCTAGTATTGAATTAGGGTTGCATATTCACTTAATAAGTTTGAGGTAATAATTTGCAATTTGATATGGACTGATGAATCTGAATAAATAGCATGCAAACTTAGTTGGGCTTCAAGGATTAAACATGGGGGGCGGATAACAACATTGAATAACCGGATCACTTGGGTTGTTTGGGATGATGGGCCACACTCATTAGCTAACCAACACACCCACTGATGATTTAACTTGAAATTTACTTATGATGAAAGCATAACTTGTGTGTGAAATACCAACCTGTTAAATGATGTTATGATACGTGCGCATAAGATGACATCTGATACGAAGTTCTAGTGATTGTCACATGTTATATGGTGATGGCCAATACACACAACTTACTAGAATACGTGGTATAAGTGGTTATGAAAGTGATTGTGTTGATGGAGACTATAATTAGTGTGATGTGTGATTCCTTGTTATGATTTGGATGACATTATGTGTACCACTGTACGATACTTGTGTGGTGAATGTGCATTGCATGAATTACGTGGGTATAAGCTAACTATCTTTGGTAACAACGGTAGGGCTTGGTTGATCATTGTGTTAAACGAGTAATTAATTCTACCGAGCAAACCAAGGTGAGTTCACTGCACTTTTCTAAGCATGCGTCCCGGTGGTTTGGGACATCTGGTAAACGTTTCTAAAGGGAATACTGGGTAAACTGTTTATTTGGGATGTTGGTTATTGAACACAGTATAAATCATGTAAGACCCCATACATCTACCGTGTTGCTAAAGAAGCAACGAGGTATTTAGTTGATAGCGCTATTAGGTTTGGCACCCTCACACCGGGCCGAAAGGACGGGCGTGAACTAATTACCTGGACTTCATGACCAATGCCTAGTTAGAGGCATTGGGGTTGGGCATTCACATCGTGTACATATAAGACCCCTTACATCTATTCAAGGTTGTTTGATACCTTGACATCATGACCAATGCCTAAATGGAGGCATTGGGGTTGGGCATTCACATCTAGTCGCCGCATACGGTAATCGAGTAATAACAACATCAAATCAAATTGTTAAACTGTTTTATACATGTATCTGGTAACTAAACTCGGTAACAAAACTTTGAACTCACCAGCGTCGTCTGACACACTTGTCTGCATGCTTGCAGGTTTTTTTGATGTCTTGGATTTGGAACTTGCTGTCTGGAGTAGCTGGAGTGGTCATGGGTCGACTGGAGGGATTCATGTGATTGAACTATTGATATCATACATTGGTTTTTGAAGCAGTTTAACATTGGTTTACTATTTGCTTCCGCTGAACATGTTGTTTTTCAATTAAACTCGTTGATGGTATTTTGCATTAATAATTAAGGATTTTATTATGAAATTTGTACGCGTTCAATGTAATTAGTGGCTCGTTATTGGTATGTCACACGCCTAACAGGGACATTCCCTAGGTGGTATTTTGGGGGTGTGACATTGGCTGTGTGAACCCACCTTGGTTTGCTCGGTATGTTATAGCTTCTAGTGTTACTAAATGATTATGTCCGTTACTCACGACCTAAGGTACATTGCACATAAACTCGATGTGAGTGTTTTACGTTCAATTAGGGTTTACAAGTCTTTGGTATACAAGTAACTGTGTTCTGTGTGTTAATTGTGTACAGAAAGATATGAGAAGATTGTTCACACATACAGGATCATCCAGTTACATACAGTAGCATAAACATACAGTAAGCTTTAACACTGATGTTTGCCATAAACTCAGAACACTTATTCACTTATTCATACGTATAGCATCGACAAACTCAGACAACACATCACACTTTATAAAATTCGGACCCATGTGCATCACCTACACAAATTCGGACCACTTTACATCCTTAAAAGGTCGGACAGGGGTTTCCCCCTCACAAAAGTCGGACAGGGGGCTTCCCCCCTTACAAATTCGGACAAGGGGCTTCCCCCCTTAAAAATTCGGACATCCCATGCATTACCCAAAAGTCGGACATGCTACCATCCACAAAAGTCGGACATCATCAACCCTAAAAACTCGGACTCCTTGATATATAAAAGAAGTTCGGACCTTGTAACCCACACAAAGTTCGGACATTGTAACTCACCTAAAGTTCGGACATTTAACATCTCATAAAATTCGGACTTCCTATCAAGCATACATAAAGTTCGGACATTGGTTAACATCTTAAAAAGTCGGACTAATGTAATATCAAACATCGGGCAAAACATCAATCATATGAACATTCAACTACAGTGCAACAGTTACGTTTTTGTTTGTACGATCAGGAAACCCTAATTCATTCATATGCATTGCAGTAATCCAATTATCAATCAATAATTCTAACATATCATGTATCTCGACATCAGGCAAACGATTACACAACTAATCAACATCATCTCACAATAATCAGAATTCAATCAGTAAATACAGAACTAGTATGTGAAGAACTAGGGTTTACATGAATCACATAATCAATAATTGATAACAACAAACAATCATTAAACAATTACCTTGGATTGATTCTAAATGGATTGAAAGATCAAGATTGATGTAGAAGACTTGTGCCACTGATGAAGAGGATGGTTGTAGAGAGAATTGGAGAGGAATCTTAGGTACGTATGATGATTGTGTGAATGATTAGTGAAGGGGATTAGGGTTATGAGTGATTAAGATTTCAATAACTGCTCTACTCATCCCCTAAGTATCATCTTTTACATAAAACACACCCATCTCAATACAATTTACAGTTTCATCACCAAGTTCATGTATTTGTCAAATCATTCGAAAGATAACACATAACATGCAATAATCACAATACATTTTATCAAGTCACAACATATACAGTTACAAAGCAAACCAATTATGCAAGTAAACACTAAACAAGCAGTGAATGTGCAATAAATGCGAAAGTGGAATCTCGGAAACTCGAGTTGTCACATTATCCCCAACTTGAAAGAAATTTCGTCCCGAAATTTAGCATGCGGTTACTGAGGAAGCTAGGTAAGTTGTATCGTTTACTGGTTTTCCTGGGGTGTCACATCATCCCCCCGTTGATTTGGAATTTCGTCCCGAAATTCTGCAGTAGTAGCTTCCGCCTCAGTAGTGGTTGCATTGGTTCCGAATAACTGGGGATACTTGAGTTTCATTTGATCTTCACGCTCCCAGGTGAACTCTGGGCCGCGACGGGAATTCCAATGAACTCGAACAAGAGGGATTCTCGTGTTCTTGAGGACCTTAACATCCTGGTCCGTGATTTCAACAGGTTCCTCGACGAACTGCAACCGCTCGTTGATAGTGAGCTCCTTCAAGGGAAATATGAGGGTCTCATCTGACAGGCACTTCTTCAGATTCGACACGTGAAAAACATTGTGAATTGCACCGGGTTCAGCTGGTAAGTTTAGTCTGTAGGCCACTGTGCCTATTCTTTCCGCGATTTCGAACAGTCCGACATACCGCGGATTGAGTTTTCCCCGTTTGCCAAAACGAACCACACCCTTCCAGGGTGAGACTTTGAGTAAAACCCGGTCCCCGACCTAAAATTCCAATGGCTTCCTACGCTTATCCGCGTAGCTTTTCTGACGGTCGCGTGCTGCCGCCATGCGTTGCCTTGTCTGTGCAATCTTTTCCGTGGTGTCCACTATAAGTTATGGACCCGTGATTTGACTATCCCCCACCTCTGCCCAACAGAGAGGTGACCGACATTTACGCCCGTACAATGCCTCAAATGGAGCGGCTTGTATGCTGGTGTGATAACTGTTATTGTATGAAAACTCCACTAAAGGGAGATGCTTTTCCCAGCTGTTGCCAAAATCGATAACACATGCCCGAAGCATGTCTTCTAAGGTTTGAATCGTGCGCTCAGACTGCCCATCCGCCTGAGGGTGATATGCTTTGCTCATATCTAACCGAGAGCCAAAAGCCTTGTGCATTGCTTGCCGTAGTTCTGATGTGAATCGTGCATCGCGATCCGAAATGATAGAGGTGGGCACCCCGTGCCTGGAGACCACTTCCTTCAAGTATTGGTCTGCTAGTGTGGAAAACTTGTCTGTTTCTTTGATTGCCAGGAAATGAGCAGACCTGGTGAGTCGATCCATGATCACCCAAATAGTATCGTTCTCACGCTGGGATCTAGGTAGGCTTGTAACAAAATCCATGGAAATTTCCTCCCATTTCCACTGTGGTATCTTTGGTTGTTGAAGTAAGCCTGCTGGTTTCTGATACTCTGCCTTGACTCTTGCACAGGTCAAGCATTTGCTGACATAGGTAGCGATGTGGGCCTTCATGCTAGGCCACCAATAAGTAGTTCTGATGTCGTGGTACATTTTATCCTACCCTGGATGTACCGAGTAGCGTGATTTGTGAGCTTCATCCATCACTAGCTCACGCAAGTTGCCATAAAGTGGGACCCAAATACGCCCCGTTACATAGTAAGCGCCGTCTTCCTTCTGTTCTAACCGCTACCTTGAGCCACGTAAGGCTTCAGCCCTGACGTTTTCTGGTTTTAATGCTTCTACCTGAGCATCTCGTATCTGTGCAGGAAGACTAGATTGGATAGTGAGCTGCAATGCTTGTACGCGCTTAGGTATAGTGTCTTTCCGACTGAAGGCGTCAGCCACAACATTGGCTTTGCCTGGATGATACTTGACAGCGCATTCGTAATCGTTAAGTAGCTCGACCCATCGACGTTGCCACATGTTCAATTCCTTCTGCTTGAAAATATGCTCGAGACTCCTGTGATCGGTGTAAATAGTGCACTTGGTACCGTATAGGTAGTGTCGCCATATCTTAAGCGCGAAAACAACAGCTCCCAGCTCTAAATCGTGCATCGTGTAATTCCGTTCGTGAACCTTGAGTTGACGAGAAGCGTAAGCAATAACTTTATCCCGTTGCATCAATACACAACCATGCCCCTGTATCGATGCGTCACAATAGACCACAAAATCATCCGTGCCCTCTGGCAATGAGAGAATAGGTGCGCTGCAAAGCCTATCCTTTAGATACTGGAAAGCGGTTTCCTGGGGATCTCCCCAACGGTAGGTGACACCCTTCTGTGTCAGTAGTGTAAGCGGCTGTGCCATCTTGGAGAAGTCTTTAATGAATCGCCTATAATAACCCGCCAAACCCAAGAATTGGCGTATTTCCGTTGGAGTGCGAGGCGCGGGCTAGTTTCTGATCGAATCTACCTTGGATGGATCGACATGTATCCCATCCTTATTTACCACGTGGCCTAGCAAGTGGACTTCACGAAGCTAGAAGTCACATTTCGAAAACTTGGCCTACAATTGCTCCGTTCGAAGGAGTTCTAAAATAAGGCGCAGATGTTGCTCGTGTTCCTCCTGAATCTTGGAGTAGATCAGAATGTCGTCGATGAAAACGATGACAAACTTGTCTAGGTACGGTTTGCACACTCTGTTCATCAAATCCATGAAGACTGCAGGCGCGTTCGTTAGCCCGAATGGCATGACTAGGAACTCGTAGTGGCCGTAACGAGTTCTGAATGCTGTCTTAGAGACGTCCTCATCCCGGACTCTCAGCTGATGGTAACCTAACCTCAAATCTATCTTGGAGTAGTAGCTCGACCCTTGCAACTGGTCGAATAAGTCGTCAATACGTGGAAGAGGATAGCGGTTCTTCACCGCCACCTTATTAAGTTCCCGGTAGTCTATGCACATCCTGAAGGTACCATCCTTCTTCTTCACAAATAATACTGGAGCTCCCCAAGGCGAAGAGCTAGGTCGAATAAAGCCCTTATCCAAGAGCTCTTGTAGTTGCTTTGACAGTTCCTCCAGTTCAGTTGGAGCTAAATGATACGGTGCGCGGGCTATTGGTGCTGCTCCAGGAGCTAGCTCGACTTGAAATTCGACCTGGCGATGAGGCGGTAGACCAGGTAAATCTTCAGGAAACACTTGAGGAAATTCGCGTACAACTGGGATATCCTCTATTCTTTTCTCTTTCGTTGATGCATCGGTAACAAGTGCCAAAATGGCAGTGTGCCCCTATCGTAAACATTTCTGAGCCTTCCGGAAAGAGATGATGCCAACCCCACAGCACCACTCTTGTCGCCTTGAACTTCGAGAGGTTCCTTACCAGAACGAGGAATGCGAACTATCTTTTCCTTGCATAAGATCTCTGCGTGATGTTGGGATAACCAATCCATACCAATGACGATGTCAAAACTACCCAGAACTATAGGAATGAGGTCGATGGAGAAAACTTGACCAGCGAGGATAAGATTACAACCCTAGACTATGTGTGTGGCCTCTAGGTTTTTACCGTTAGCTAACTCTACGACATGTTTGGTGTTTAGGGGTGTTGGTGTACGTTTTAACATTTGACTAACTTTTAAAGACACATAACTGGTATCCGCACCCGAATCAAACAAAACAGTAACGTAAAAGTTGTCGAGAAGAAACTTACCCATGACCACGTTAGGATCGTTCCTTGCGTCACCTCGACCCAGCACAAAAGCACGACCCCTAGCTTCATTGCTGTTATTGTTCCCACCGTTGTTGTTACCATTGCCTTGGTTGTTGTTGTTGTTGCGATTCTGGTTCTGGTTTAACTGGGGGCAATCACGCTTGAAATGACCTTCAGCCCCACACTGAAAACATCCCCTGTTGCCCCGCTGTTGCTCCTGCTGCGGGTTTTGTGGAGCTGGTGGAGGGAGTTGCTGATTCTGATTCGCAGGCCGTGGGCTCCTACAGTCTTTGGCCTCGTGACCCATCTTGAGGCACCTCTGACAACGACCCTTGTTGCACTGGCCGCTGTGGTGTCTGTTACAGTTGTGACACTTGGGGTGAAATCCTTGATATCTTTTCTGCCTATGACCACCAGAAGATTGCTGACTAGGACTCTGGTAGTGGTCAGTCTTTTGTTGCTGAGCCTGAGACTGAACTGTTGCTGAACCTTTGCTAGAATCCCCCTCCCACTTTCTCTTGTTGTCGGTGGGAGTAGCAGGAGTAGTCGCTGAAGTGATAGCAGTAGTAGCGCTGATACGTTTTGGCAGTCTGTCTTGTTCCACTGCCTGATCCGTGAGGCGATGAGCAAGGCGCTGGACGTCCTGGATGTTGTTATGATTAGTCGATGTCACGTGGCTTTGAATTTCCGGTGCTAACCCCTTGAGATATAACTCGATACGCCTGATAGGTGGGTCCACCATAGTTGGACACAGAACAGCCAGCTCATTTGACCGCTTGGTATATGCCTTGATCTCCGACCCCGTCATCTTTAGATTGAAAAACTCCACTTCTAGCTTGTGGATGTCGTCGCGTGAGCAGTATTCCCTTTTGATCAGTTCTTTGAATTCGTTCCAAGGGGTGGCGTTAGCAGCTGCCAACCCTAGGAGTTGAACTTGCGCGTTCCACCAAGTTAGCGCAATTCCTTCCAACGTGCCAGTGGCGTACTTGACCCTGCGAGCCTCAGGGCATTCACACATCTCGAATACTAACTCGAGCTTTTCAAACCAATGGAGTAGTCCCACTGCTCCTTCCGTGCCACTGAACGTGCCTGGCCGACAGTCCATGAAGTTCTTGAATGTGCAGACAGGTCGTGGGGCGTGTTGACCTATTGGGTACGAATAGGACAAAGTTCAACACAAGAGTTAATGTAGGATCTAAAGATCCTAGTGTGAATCACATCCGCAGGGTATACTACCTGCTTGTGCAGCTGCAAGTGCCGCAACTACTTGTTCGTTGATAAGAGTCGTCAACTGGGCTTGAGTCATATTCACACGTCCAGACATGATCTTCATAGTAAAAGTAGAATAAGTGAGAATGGTTCGCGAGTAGTGCGATGACAGAAGAGTGCAAGCACATAGGTGTTCTCATGTAATGACGCATAGTAGGCAATGTAATCTAAGCATACTGCGAGCAAAGTTCTATGTAATTCTAGCATGTAGGCAATAAACATAAACCTTATTACCTAGGATGTTGAGTCTTGCACGTGGAGAGAAGCGTCGTTGTGGATCGTTGAGAGCACTGTTCTGGTTATAGTCTGGTTTTAATAAAAACGTTTTTCCCATATTAAAACCAAGTTCTCTATAACCAATGGCTCTGATACCAATCTGTCACACCCCCAAAATCCACCCGCGAAGTACTACCGCTTGGAGGCGTGACATGACCAGGATCAAGCCACCAATCATATTGAACATAGCATATAATAATTAAAGTAGTTCATACAAATCCAACTCAATACAATTGATGTTCAAACCAAACGTAATTTTAGTAGCGGAAGCATAATATGAAAACCCAATGTATGTAATAAGTTCAAGTGTTGTAAAGTTTAACATGGCATCCACGATCCATGCTCCACAACGACCTGCTCCTCCCTGTGCAAGCTCCATATGTACCTAAGGTCCTGCAAGGCATGCAGCAGAGAGTCAACAACTAGTTGAGCGAGTTCACAGAAAGTAAGTTCGTAGCAGTAATTCGTATGTTCATTTAGTGGGGGCTTCCCATGTATGTATGTACTACTAGTGGGAGTTTCCCATGATTATATTTATTACTAGCGGGGGCTTCCCATGTTTATCCTTACTAGACTATTGTAACCATGTGTGTTCTTCTTGACCCGAGAACAGGAATACGTACAAGGTCACGTAGGTTTTACGTGAGTGCCCTTCCCCGAGGACAGTGGTACGCGTGGGGTTTACGTAGGTTTTACGTAAGTGTCCTTCCGACCCGGAAGACAGTAGTAGGTATGAGTTTACGTAGGTTTTACGTAAGTGTCCTCCCGACCCGGGAGACAGTGGTAGATACTAGTTTACGTAGGTTTTACGTAAGTGTCCTGACTACCCTGAGGACGATGGTATATAGTCTAGCAGTAGCGTAAGTACAAGTAATTATCCAATTCAAATCTTCCAACCCAATTCCCAACCCGGGAATCCCATGCCTTGGCTGTGTGAACTCACCTTGGTTTGCTCGGTATGTTATAGCTTCTAGTGTTACTAAATGATTAGGTCCGTTACTCACGACCTAAGGTACATTGCACATAAACTCGATGTGAGTGTTTTACGTTCAATTAGGGTTTACAAGTCTTTGGTATCCAAGTAACTGTGTTCTGTGTGTTAATTGTGTACAGAATGATATGAGAAGATTGTTCACACATACAGGATCATCCAGTTACATACAGTAGCATAAACATACAGTAAGCTTTAACACTGGTGTTTGCCATAAACTCAGAACACTTATTCACTTATTCATACGTATAGCATCGACAAACTCAGACAACACATCACACTTTATAAAATTCGGATCCATGTGCATCACCTACACAAATTCGGACCCCTTTACATCCTTAAAAGGTCGGACAGGGGTTTCCCCCTCACAAAAGTCGGACAGGGGGCTTCCCCCCCCCCTACAAATTCGAACAAGGGGCTTCCCCCCTTAAAAATTCGGACACCCCATGCATTACACAAAAGTCGGACATGCTACCATCCACAAAAGTCGGACATCATCAACCCTAAAAACTCGGACTCCTTGATATATAAAAGAAGTTCAGACCTTGTAACCCACACAAAGTTCGGACATTGTAACTCACCTAAAGTTCGGACATTTAACATCTCATAAAATTCGGACTTCCTATCAAGCATACATAAAGTTCGGACATTGGTTAACATCTTAAAAAGTCGGACTAATGTAATATCAAACATCGGGCAAAACATCAATCATATGAACATTCAACTACAGTGCAACAGTTGCGTTTTTGTTTGTACGATCAGGAAACCCTAATTCATTCATATGCATTGCAGTAATCCAATTATCAATCAATAATTCTAACATATCATGTATCTCGACATCAGGCAAACGATTACACAACTAATCAACATCATCTCACAATAATCAGAATTCAGTCAGTAAATACAGAACTAGTATGTGAAGAACTAGGGTTTACATGAATCACATAATCAATAATTGATAACAACAAACAATCATTAAACAATTACCTTGGATTGACTCTAAATGGATTGAAAGATCAAGATTGATGCAGAAGACTTGTGCCAATGATGAAGAGGATGGTTGTAGAGAGAATTGGAGAGGAATCTTAGGTACGTATGATGATTGTGTGAATGATTAGTGAAGGGGATTAGGGTTATGAGTGATTAAGATTTCACTAACTGCTCTACTCATCCCCTAAGTATCGTTTTTTACATAAAACACACCCATCTCAATACAATTTACAGTTTCATCACCAAGTTCATGTATTTGTCAAATCATCCGAAAGATAACACATAACATGCAATAATCACAATACATTTTATCAAGTCACAACGTATACAGTTACTGTGACAACTCGAACTTTTGACTTTCACTTTGTATTTAATGCACGTTGACCTTGACCATTGACTTTGACTGTTTAGTAGTTGGCTTGTTCGAATTGCAACCATACATGTTATGTTATAATGAAACGTGATACGATTTTGCACTTATGTGATTTATTGTTGTTGTGTATATAACATGGATCGATATAAAACACTTAGACTCATTTGCCATCAGACCAGCTCGACGAATCAGAGTTGTGATTCGCCAACAAGGACTCGACGAAACACAAGTGTGTTTCGCCAAACCTAATTTCGACGAAATAGACCTGATTCGCCGGCCCAGTCTCGCCGGAAGCCCAGTTAGGGCCCAATGCACTGTTTTGTATTATGTAACGTGAAGCGGTTTCAGTTTCACATTTTTATGCAATCTGAAAACCCTAGAGACCTACTCCAACCTTGTGTGCGACGGCAACTGTGTGTGTTCCCGAGACCCTTTAGCGATTAACTCATCATTCAAGAGTCCACTCGTTACGTTCGTATTGCTCGTTTAACTCTTGGTTAGTTGTTACTAGTACTTAATTACCTATGTTTTGCTAGTGAATACCATGATAGTCTGTGATTGCATAACTTGTATGATTAGGGTTTAGTGATTTATTATTAATGATAATGATGTTAACAACGTGCTTGGTGTTTAATCGGAATGGTTGATGTTGTCAAACCGATTAGAATGTTGTTAGTGAGATCAGAATGTCGACGGCATGCTAATAGGGTTCGATAATGTGATATACTATGTTAATCGGCTTTGTATACGCGTAAGCTAAGAATCATGATAGGTGTTAGTATTACGAATGCATAATGATTAGATGATGATCCGATGATTGCTGTACGATTTCTGTTTGATTCTGTGTCTAATGTTGAATGACGGCAACTAGGGTTTCTGTTGTAACTGACCCATGACTTACGTAACTGACATTTGACGTAACTGAGCTTTAACGAAATAGAACTCTTGGCGAAATAGAAAGTGTGTTTCGCCAAGGAGAGGTTGACGAAATAGGAAATGTGTTTCGCCAAGGGTCTTTAACGAAATAGGGTTATGATTCGTCCAAGGGTAGTTGGCGAAACAGAAGGTGTCTCGTCAATTATGTGTTTCGCCAAAAATATGTGTTTCGCCAATTTAAATACCTTGCACAGTAACAAGATTTAACTCTGTTAAATGTTAACTGGATTATTTAACTACTGTTAAGTGATGTGCATGACTTATGTGATAACGGATACATGCTAGTACTTCTGTGATTATGCTTATACGTGAACAACTTGGATATAAACTGATTATGCATACGTGCGTATTTAGGACGTGATTGATTAACTGTGAGCACTTACTTAGCATACCGAGCAAACCCAAGGTGAGTTCACACTTTTACTAAGGCTTGGGATTCCCGGGTTGTGGGAATGGGATAAAGGATTGATGACGACTAAAAATGTACTTATACTATGTTTTCCTAGACTATCTACCATGGTCCTCGGACGTCAGGACACTTCCGTATAACCTACGTGGACTTATGCCAATTATTGCCTCGGATGTCAAGCACGCACGTAAAACCTACGTGTACGCATTGCTTACTTCTATCCTCGGTTCGAAGGATACGTGCGCGAAACCCGCGTACACACCCGCGTCTCCTATCCTCGGTTCTGAAGGATACGTACGTAAAACCTACGTACACCCCATACGCGCTACTGTTCTCGGATGTGAAGAACAGGGATAGTACGGATAGTCTAGTGGTTCACTAACATGGGAAGCCCCCGCTAATAGAACTTGCTATCGGCCCAGTAGAATCACCTGATATATATACTGTTATACATTTACTTACTGTGAACTCGCTCAACCATTTTGTTGATTCTTCTGCTACATGCCTTGCAGGACCTTAGGTACATTTGGAGCTTGCACTGGAGGAGCGGGTCGTTGTGGGCAATGGATCGTGAATGCTTGTTAAACTTTTATGACATTACACACTTTATACTTATGTTTGGGTTTTTACATTTATGCTTCCGCTACACTTAATTATGTTGGTTTTGAAAATACCTTTCGTATTGTTGAATAACGATTACTACTTATTTACATGTTCGATATGATTGGTGGCTTGATCCTGGTCATGTCACGCCTCAAAGCGGTGGTACTCCGCGGGTGGAATTTGGGGGTGTGACAGATTGGTATCAGAGCTATTGGTTATAGAGAACTTGGTTTTAATATGGAAAAACGTTTTTATTAAAACCAGACTATAACCAGAACAGTGCTCTCAACGATCTACAACGACGCTTCGCTCCACGTGCAAGACTCGACATCTTAGGTAATAAGGTTTATGTTTATTACCTGCTTGCTAGAAACGTATAGAACTTTGCTCGTAGTACACTTAGATACACATGACACTATCACATGAGAACACCTACGTGCTTACACTTTTCTGTCATCGCCCTACTCGCGAACTATTCTTACTTACCCTACCTTTACTATGAAAATCATGTCCGGACGTGTGAACATGAATCAAGCCCAGTTGACGGCTCTCATTAACGAACAAGTTGCTGCGGCGCTTGCAGCCGCACAAGCAGGAGGTATAACCTGCTATTCCAAACCTATCCTAGGATGTTAGATCCTACTCTCGTGGCCCAACTCTCGCGCTTAACCTTGACCTATCTTTCTCGCGCAACGGGTCAGAACGCACAGCAACCTGTCTGCACATTCAAGAACTTCATGGACTGTCGTCCCAGCACATTTAGTGGCACGGAAGGAGCAGTTGGACTCCTCCACCGGTTTGAAAAGCTCGAGTCTGTATTCGAGATGTGTGAATGCCCTGAGGCTCGCAGGGTGAAATACGCCACTGGCACGCTAGAAGGAATAGCACTAACTTGGTGGAACGCCCAAGGTCAGATTTTAGGGTTGGCAGCTGCTAACGCCACCCCCTGGAACGAATTCAAAGAACGCATTAAAAGAGGATACGGCACGCGTGATGACATCCACAAGTTGGAAGTGGAGCTTTGCCATTTGAAAATGACGGGGTCAGAAATTGAAGCTTATACGAAACGGTCGAACGAACTGGCCATCTTGTGTCCAACCATGGTGGACCCTCCAATCAAGCGTATCGAATTGTACCTCAAGGGTCTAGCCTCAAAGATTCAGAGCCATGTGACATCGGCTAACCTTGACAATATCCAAGACATTCAGCGTCTTGCTCATCGCCTCACGGATCAGGCAGTGGAACAGAACAGGCTGCCTAGTTGTATCAGCGCTACTACTACCGCTACCACTTCTGCTACTCCCGCTAGTCCTAGTGACAACAAGCGGAAATGGGATGGGTATTCCAGCAAGGGTTCCGCTACCATTCAGTCTCAAGCACAGCAGCAGCGCAAGAGTAGTGATCACCAGAGCCCGAGACAGCCAACTTCTGGTGGTCAGGGGCAGGGTGGATATCGGGGAATCCACCCACTGTGTAACAAATGCAACAGACACCACAGTGGTTAGTGCAACGAGGGACGTTGCCAGAGGTGTCTCAAGATGGGCCATGAAGCTAAGGATTCAGGAGCCCACGGCCTGCAAATCAGAATCGCCAGCAGCAACAGCAAGCAGAAATCCTATGCAAAGAAAAGATTGTTCGCATTCCTCGTTCTGGATAAGAACCTCTCGAAGTTCAAGGCGACAAGAGTGGTGCCGTGGTTGGCATCATCTCTTTCTTGAAGGCTCAGAAATGCCTGCGGAAGGGTCACCCCGCAATCTTGACACTCGTTTCAGATGCATCAGCGAAGGAAAAGAAGTTGGAAGACCATCCAGTTGTACGCGACTACCCTCAAGTGTTTCCTGAAGACTTACCTGGATTACCGCCTCACCGTCAGGTCGAATTTCAAATCGAGCTCGCTCCAGGAGCAGCACCTATAGCCCGCGCACCGTATCGTTTAGCTCCAACCGAACTGGAAGAGTTGTCAAAGCAGCTACAAGAGCTCTTGGAAAAGGGCTTTATCCGTCCAAGCTCTTCGCCTTGGGGAGCACCTGTACTTTTCGTAAAGAAGAAGGATGGCACTTTCAGGATGTGCATCGACTACCGTGAACTGAACAAGGTGACAGTGAAGAACCGTTATCCTCTTCCGCATATAGACGACTTATTCGACCAGTTGCAGGGGTCGAGTTACTATTCCAAGATAGACTTGAGGTCAGGGTATCATCAGCTGAGAGTCCGAGAGGAGGACGTCTCCAAGACAGCATTTAGAACTCGCTACGGTCACTACGAGTTTCTTGTCATGCCGTTCGGATTAACGAACGCACCTGCCGTATTTATGGACCTTATGAACAGGGTGTGCAAACCCTATCTTGACAAGTTCGTCATTGTCTTCATCGACGACATTCTGATCTACTCCAAGAGTCAGGAGGAGCACGAGCAGCATCTACGCCTTATTCAAGAACTCCTACGTTTACCTATGTTTAACTCTTGGTTAGTTGTTACTAGTACTTAATTACCTATGTTTTGCTAGTGAATACCATGATAGTCTGTGATTGCATAACTTGTATGATTAGGGTTTAGTGATTTATGATTAATGATAATGATGTTAACAACGTGCTTGGTGTTTAATCGGAATGGTTGATGTTGTCAAACCGATTAGAATGTTGTTAGTGAGATCAGAATGTCGACGGCATGCTAATAGGGTTCGATAATGTGATATACTATGTTAATCGGCTTTGTATACGCGTAAGCTAAGAATCATGATAGGTGTTAGTATTACGAATGCATAATGATTAGATGATGATCCGATGATTGCTGTACGATTTCTGTTTGATTCTGTGTCTAATGTTGAATGACGGCAACTAGGGTTTCTGTTGTAACTGACCCATGACTTACGTAACTGACATTTGACGTAACTGAGCTTTAACGAAATAGAACTCTTGGCGAAATAGAAAGTGTGTTTCGCCAAGGAGAGGTTGACGAAATAGGAAATGTGTTTCGCCAAGGGTCTTTAACGAAATAGGGTTATGATTCGTCCAAGGGTAGTTGGCGAAACAGAAGGTGTCTCGTCAATTATGTGTTTCGCCAAAAATCTGTGTTTCGCCAATTTAAATACCTTGCACAGTAACAAGATTTAACTCTGTTAAATGTTAACTGGATTATTTAACTACTGTTAAGTGATGTGCATGACTTATGTGATAACGGATACATGCTAGTACTTCTGTGATTATGCTTATACGTGAACAACTTGGATATAAACTGATTATGCATACGTGCGTATTTAGGACGTGATTGATTAACTGTGAGCACTTACTTAGCATTATTGAGCAAACCCAAGGTGAGTTCACACTTTTACTAAGGCATGGGATTCCCGGGTTGTGGGAGTGGGATAAAGGATTGATGATGACTAAAAACGTACTTATACTATGTTTTCCTAGACTATCTACCATGGTCCTCGGACGTCAGGACACTTCCGTATAACCTACGTGGACTTATGCCAATTATTGCCTCGGATGTCAGGCACGCACGTAAAACCTACGTGTACGCATTGCTTACTTCTATCCTCGGTTCGAAGGATGCGTGCGCGAAACCCGCGTACACACCCGCGTCTCCTATCCTCGGTTCTGAAGGATACGTACGTAAAACCTACGTACACCCCATACGCGCTACTGTTCTCGGATGTGAAGAACAGGGATAGTACGGATAGTCTAGTGGTTCACTAACATGGGAAGCCCCCGCTAATAGAACTTGCTATCGGCCCAGTAGAATCACCTGATATATATACTGTTATACACTTACTTACTGTGAACTCGCTCAACCATTTTGTTGATTCTTCTGCTACATGCCTTGCAGGACCTTAGGTACAATTGGAGCTTGCACTGGAGGAGCGGGTCGTTGTGGGCAATGGATCGTGAATTCTTGTTAAACTTTTATGACATTACACACTTGATACTTATGTTTGGGTTTTTACATTTATGCTTCCGCTACACTTAATTATGTTGGTTTTGAAAATACCTTTCGTATTGTTGAATAACGATTACTACTTATTTACATGTTCGATATGATTGGTGGCTTGATCCTGGTCATGTCACGCCTCAAAGCGGTGGTACTCCGCGGGTGGAATTTGGGGGTGTGACAGTTACAAAGTAAACCAATTATGCAAGTAAACACTAAACAAGCAGTGAATGTGCAATAAATGCGAAAGTGGAATCTCGGAAACTCGAGTTGTCACATTGGAAGTTTTAGAACATATTCTCCTTGGGCTTCAACTTTGAACTTTCTCTCCATTGCCCATGAAGAGACTAGTGTCTCCCTTCTTGTAATGCTTATTTCTTTTGAACCCCTGCAATGAATTGCAAATATGAGTTCCACATTCGGTATCTAATACCCATGTGTTAGAAGAAATAACATTTAGATCAATATGTATCATAAAGATTGTACCTGAGGTTTGCCCCGCATCGCTCTTGTTTTTCAACTCATTGAGATAGGTTGGACATTTCCTTTTCCAATGCCCTATCTCCCCACACTCAAAGCATGGATCGCTCGTGGCAACCTTTGCCTTCTTCTCTTTTGTCTTTGGTGGTTCTGCTTTTGCCTTTCTTTTTCCCTTCCCTTTGACATGTCCCTTCCCTTGGCAACATTTGCTTTGGTGTCAGGGTGATGCCCTTTCTTGCCTCCCTCATTGATCGTTAGAACGGGTAAAGCCTTTTTACCCATTCCCGCTTCGGCCGTTTTGCATGAAGCTCACCATTGCTCTTGTCCCATCCATTCATGTTATAGTTCATAACAAAACTTTCAAATTTCTTTGTTAAAGAGTTGAGGATCAAATCCGTAGCAAATTCTTTAGAGACGGGACAATTTAGCCTTTCGAGGCGATCAATGTGACTTTTCATCTTAAGGACATAAGATGATACCGATTGGGTTTCCTCCATTCGACATGCATGAAGCGCTCAAACCGTTTCGAAGCGTTCTACCCTTGCTTGTTGTAGGAACATTTCCTTCAATTGGGTGATCATGTCGTATGCCCCATGATGTTCAAAATCCTTTTGAATCTCGGGAATCATAGTTCCCAACATGAGGCATGAGGCTTGCATGGAGTCCTCGGTATACTTAATGTGACAACTGCCACTTTTCGGTAACTTTCTTAAACTTAAAGTACTCATTTTAGCTACATTTTTATGCATTTTGAACACTCGAACTGCGTATTTCGTGACATACACTTAGAATACTCATGGAATACTTACTTAGGATGCATATGATTCATTTTTATTAAGTACATTTGAAACAATTTAAACAATGCATCGAAACTACTAGAAAAGCACCTAGTAAACTAGTATTCTGACGAAAACGCAGGATCCGCAGAAACCATCTAAATGACATCTTTATGACTCAGACGAAAGTCCAACATCTAATATATATTAAACCCTAACTAGGAATGCAAGGGTTTGATTTAAAACCTTTCCGAAGTCCAACAACACTAAAAATTGCCCGAAAAGCACTAAAAGCGACGATTTCAACACTTTTCCGCAGAAATTCTGCAGAAATCAGCTTTCTAATATTTTTACAACATGTAAAAATGCCATCTAACGTAGAATTCATGTGAGGATACTTTCGGGTGTCATCCGAACCAATAACTACATCAATTCACACAAGTTACACAACTTAGCGTTCAATTAACGACTAACGGAAACAAAGCGAAACGAAACGAATATCCGAATGATATCAAATCTTTTTTTTAGTGACCATCTAACATTATTTGGATCATTTTGGTCTAGTAATGGTCACTTAACACATTGATACACTTAAATTCCTAACACATCTAAGCTTCCTAAACCTTTGCTAAATAATTCTAACACTTTTAACTAGTTAAAACAAGAAGCAAATCAAGACCCCCCTTGTGGGACCCACACCCTTGCAACTTTTTTTTTTTTTTTGGGTAAAGGGTTACCCTGGTGATTCTATTAAAATGCAACCGCAATTAAGTACAAGTAGTGAGGATATGTTCCACACTAGTTCATATACAGGACATGCCCCATATATGTAAATCAAAACAAAAACCAAAGACCAATAACACCCCATAACCTAGTCTACTATACATCATGACACGACATCTAGTAGACAAACAATGCAAAAACACAAAACAAAATCCTCAACCACCATCATCAAAGATAAAGTAGCCACAAAACAGCAGCCCCTTCAGACGAAAAACAGCTAGCCTATCCATTCGAGAACTTGGTAGAAGAGGTGCTTGCCCCTGCTTTCGAAGAGAAAGGATGAGTACCCGATGTCATAAATGCACTAGTTTCATTGTAGACTTCTTCAACCTCCTCCTCATCCGATTCCTGCTGGTCATGCTGAGCTTCACCATTTTTACCCACATTCTTACCCGTATCCGATAGAACATCAAACGGATTGTGTGTTTTGACACTAGGTGGCGGACCTGAGGTAGTAGCCCCACCCGGCGGCTTGGATCCAATCGGCCGATATTCGAATTTCTGCTTCCGCTTATTAACAGGAAACCCTGATTTCCTAGCCGCTTTCTTGCGCTCCACATCCGTAAATCCCTCTTTGTCTACAGCCGGCTGCTTCACTTGCTTCCGGGTATTGCTTCTCTCTTGTTTGTTCTGACCAGTGATCGGCCCCTTAGGAGCCCTCCTAGGCTGTCTCGGGCAGGAATCATCAGAATGACCAAACACCTTACAATGAGCACACCTAAGAGGACTCCATTCATATTCAACCGACAAAACCACTTTACTAAAGCCTTCCCCCTCCAACTCTGGAACTGCAATAACTATCTCCTCCTTAAACCCATTTTCAGCTGAAATTTCTACTAACGCTCTCGCGTAGCTACTCCTCCCCCAATTATCTGTGCACATAGATGAAGTGTACGTGTCCAACATCTTAGGCTCACCAATAGCCGTAGCAATCATACTCAATCCATCCTCCGTATACGCAGCAATCGGAACATCATGGATTTTAACCCACACTTGCAACTTCTTTACCTCCTTCTTTTCTAACTTAGAAGTAGGAGACCAAATATGCAAAAACATAGGCTGTGATCGGATAATCCAAGGGCCTTCTTTAAGAACATTCAACATACCAGCTTCATCAGCAAACTTAAAGAAAAAGAACCCATTAGCATTCATCATTGATTTCTGTAATCCAAACCTCTTCCACTGGTTCTTCACAAAATAGTCCACAACCGGATATGCAACTCTGTCTCCTAGGAAGTAACCATACAGAGTGTTCGCTAATTTTTCTTGCACTGCTCTAACCGAATCACGAGGCAGAACCACATCACAACCCTCATACGTAACAGGGCTAGCAAGAGATCTGAAATTTACCTTAACAGGTTTGGCTGCTAAAACCGATTCTACATATGACATCGGTTTTGAGTTGTTACCACCATCACTAGACACCCCGGACGATCTTATGTTCCCTAATCCAGCCGATTCAGCAACATGATCAGAATTAGGAGGCACATAAGTACTGCTAGAGCTTGACCGTGAGTTTCCAGCCTTGGTGTGCCCCGAATCCTTAGCCAATTCCTCGGTTGTTGATGAATCCAGATTATGCAATTGCACGGGTCGAGAAACCTTTGTGAGTTCATCAATAATGTTTATTCCACGTTTTGGCTGCACCGAATTACCGTTAACATCCAGAAGACGATCAGCAATCTGTTGAAACGTCAAAGGTGACCTTCCACCAGATTTAAATCGATCATCCATAACAAAGCAAAACAACTCTCTATAACCCTACCGATCAAGACGAAGCAAAAGAACCCACACAAACCAGCCGACAACAAATAAAAAAGAAACAGCCGAAACCCTAAACTAGCAAATGCCCTAACCCATGATTCTTACCAATCGGACAGGTAACTGATTAATCAAAGCTGATTGACCAGCAAACACTCCAATCTGCTTGAATATGAATTGACGGCGGCGAGAAACTTAAAACCCTAGCCGACAAACAGGATCCGCAAACCAGTTGGGAGATAGATGTTAGGAACCTCTAATCTCTGAACTGAACTTGAAGAATCACGCTGGAAACCTAGGATTTCACGGAGGAGGAAGTCGCCATAGCTAGAGAGAGAATTAGCACACCCTTGCAACTTGGTAAAATATCTACATATTTACTAAGTCTTGCAAGTGGTAAGTATGGTGATTGATTAACAACTTATAAACTAAGCTAACTAGATCATTTCTCATATTTTACACCTTTATTTTCACACACTTAAGCTCTCATCTTCACCTCCATTTTTGGCCAAGAACACCCACACATCACTTTCATTTTCAAGCCTTTCTTTGATGATCAAGATGCATTTTCATGGAACTTGAGAAGATCTAAGGCATACACAAGTTGAAGCAAGCTTTCTCATCCATCTAAGAGCTCACAAGCATCAAGATCATCATTTTTCTTTTCTTAATCATCATCAAGATCATCCCTAGCCATTAGTGCTAGAAGTAAGCTTCAACAATCTCTTTTTCATACTTATTTATGTATTTATTGTTTAAAGAACATGTTATAACTAAAACAATCATACAAAATAATATGAAAATACAAAGAAGCAAAATAATAATCATGATATAAAAGTGTGTTTATGTTGTGATTTAAAGATGATTACTTGCATATTTGATCTAGTTTTGATGATTAGCATACAAATAACTTGTTAGATGATGTTTAAAAACATAATCTAACAAGTGTACATGAAAATGTTTAAGGGTTTTGTTAAACATAAATGTTTAGATGGATGATCATGATCTTTGATTTTGTTAAAGTATGTAAGGTTTTTAACTAAAAATAATACTTTTACAAAGTTATAAAAAGAAACATACAAGATGGGTTTTATAAAAAGCTTGTTAAAACTAGAAGTAAAGTATGATTTTTGAACTAGTAAACATATGTAAAGATCATACCAAAACCCTACATGATTATGAGTTCATCTTGTTAAGTTTATGTTATAAATCTCATATGTTTTTATTAAGAAAAATATGAGAAGATTAGTGGTGATTTTATAAGAAAAAGATATGTTTTATTAAACATGGCAAAGTTCATATTTCTAATAAAATATGGCAAATTTTTCTTAAATTCATAAGTTATAAAAACTATTAGTTTTGATGAAATCTTTATTAGATTAAAAGATTTTAAAGAATAGTTTTTATAAAAGCAAAGTTTGATATAAATATATATTTTTGAGAAAATATATATTTAGTTAACTTAACAACTTATGTGCTATGTGCTCTCTCTAGCCTAGGCGATTTTCTTCCTCATGCAACCCTAAGATTTTTTTCGTAATCTACTGGAAATCAGGTTTGTGTTTCAGCGATTGATTCTCCAATCTCTCATACGAATTCTGATACCAGTTAAAAACGATCTAAGATTAGGGTTTTTGTTTTCTTATCGCCGTCAATTCTAATGCATCGTCATATCTTTGACTGATGGGTTAGATCTACGCTAGATTAGGGTTTTATTTTTGCTGTTGGTTGCGTATTCTTGATGATTGGTATTTTGTTGCATGGTCGTTCTTTGAGTTGATTATTGGAGAGAGCTGTTTTTTGACCGTATGGGTGAGCAGGAAAAAGCTGGGGTTTTCCCGCATGATGATCGCCAAAAACCTGCACTCTCGTTTGATGTCTTTGCTAATCGGGTGATCGATGTTGAAGGTAACACGTGGTTACCGCGTCGGGGAACGGTTCAGGCGGTACAGTCGGAACCCAGGAAGGTTAACCTAATTGATGAACTGTCGAAGTATTCGGTCCCAATACCTGTGGAGAAGATGCCTCATGAAACTAGGGTTTCGGAGCACTTGAAACATTGTGATGGGGATCATTATACTGATTCAGGTTACTCGACATCAACAGGTTTGGATGGTGCAAATCAGTCAAGCAGGCAAGGGAAACCGAGAACAACTGGGTATTCGGAACCTCTATCATTCGCCAAAGCTATGCAGAACACTAAGCAAAATCCGAAGGTGAATTTTAGGGTGATGGAATCTAGTGAGGTGGTTGATGGAGCAGATGTGGTTATTCCACTGTCATCGGTCAAACAAGTTACAGACACGTATGCTAACACGTTGTATGGGTATTTTCTGGGTAAAAGGCTGGCATTTCCTGTGGTGGATTATTTTGCGAAGAATAATTGGGTCAAATATGGGCTGTCTAGTCTAATGATGAATGCAAAGGGGTTCTTCTTCTATAAGTTTAATACTAAGGAAGGGATGGTTCGAATGCTAGAGGATGGTCCTTGGATGATAAGAAATGTCCCGATAATTTTGAAGGAGTGGTCAGCTTCGATCAAGGTGGAAAAAGAGGATATAAAGGCTATTCCAGTTTGGGTTAAATTGCTAGATGTTCCGCTTGCGGCTTTTACTGAGGATGGTCTTAGTTTATTGGCATCTAAGATAGGGGTGCCTAAGATGTTGGATTCGTACACTGCCACGATGTGTGCAGAGTCTTGGGGAAGAAGCAGTTTTGCTAGAGCTCTCATTGAAGTTCATGCGGAGGCGGAGTTAAAGAAGAGTGTAACTGTTGCAATCCCATCCTTAGATGGTAATGGCCATTCAAAGGTGGAGGTTAAGGTTGAATATGATTGGGAACCTTCAAGGTGTTCATCTTGTTCTGTTTTTGGGCATGACCATAACTCGTGCCCAAAAAACCCGCAGGTAGGTTTGACTGGAGTTTCTGAAAAGAATAGTGATGACTTTCAGGATGTGGGTGCTAAGAAAACGAAGGCTAATAATCAAGGTCTGCATATGAAAAATCAGAAGGCTAAATTTGTTTATAGACCGGTTGTAAAACCTAAACCAAAACCGCCCCTAAAGGGTCCGATGACTAACCAGATTTCAACGGCCAACTCCTTTGATGCCCTTAAGGACGATGATGGTGGCAATGGAGGTAGTACTGAGGGTCGACTGAAGAAGAAGACCACGGAGAACAGCGACAAGCAGGATTCGAATGATGAGGAGGTGGAGGAAGTCTATAATGAAACAAGTGAATTTATGACTTCAGGCACCCATCCTTCGTCGTCTAGAGCAAGACCTAGCACCTCTTCCACAAAGTTCTCCAATGGATAGACTTTGCTTGATTCGTGTGAAGGGGCTGCCAATTTGTGGTAGTTTCATTTTTGATGATGGAGGATAAATGTTTTTGTTTTTGGTATGTTTTTGTCGTGTCTACAGGATTGATGTCGTAGACTAGATGATGTGTTGAGTTGTAATTGGTTTTTTGTTTTGTTTGGTTTACATATATAGGGCATGTCCTATATATGAACTAGTGTGGAACTTTCCCCACTACTTGTACTTAATTGCGGTTGTTTTAATAGAATCACCGGGGTAACCCTTTACCCAAAAAAAACTTATGTGCTATGTGTTATTTGTTTGTATTAGTTATATTTATGATAATTAGGAACTTGAATACAATGGTACAAATGAACACATGTATATTTCGACTAAAGTCTTACAAGACTATAGTTAAATACGCCTTAAAACACACTTACGGACATTCCGAGCTTTCGAACACAACTTATGGTCAAAACGGACGACGGGCGAATATCCGGATGTTTTGAAACTTAGGCGATCTTTCGACGAGAATACATACAAATCACCGACAACAATATCCGGATGTTTTGAAACTTATAAAAACTATTATGTATTCTTTTAACTAAAAAGCCTATACTCAGTAACTTTTATAAAAATGAAAGAATATATTTTTAACACATGGGCTTATTTTATAACAAATGGGCTTATTTTACATATGGGCCTATTTTATATAAATGGGCTTATTTATGATACAAATGGGCTATTTTACAAATGGGCTTATCATCCTAATTGGGCTTAAAATAAATACATGGGCTGGCTAAGCCCAAAACCCAACATATGGGCCAAGGCCCAATAACATTAAGCCCAATAACATTTAGGCCCAACACTATTTAGGCCCATCACTATTTAGGCCCAACACTATTGAGGCCCTACACTATTGAGGCCCAACACTATTTAGGCCCAACACTATTTAGGCCCAACACTATTTGGGCCCAATAACATGAATTCTTGGGCTAAGCCCAATGACATATAATTGATAAAAATTACAATTATACAATTTACTTATACAAAGACACGAAATCAAGAAGACAAGACCCGATGATACAACTCACAAGATACAAGATTACATATATATATATATATATATATATATATATATATATATATATATTTGGTGAAATATATATATAACAGTTTAACAATTCATTCATCTAATACACAGTTCTACGAACAATAAAGACATACAAGTCTTACATATATTAAGACACAAGACTTGTACTCAAGTCATTTACAAAGACCGAAGTGTCTAACAAATATAGAACGTTTGTAGGTCGTGACACTATTCAGGACGACTGTACGTCAGATCACAATTACTTACAATTCACGGACGCAATTCTGTTAGTTCATGTCCCCTATTCATTTTAAATGCTTTACAACTTTACAACTATTGGGGAAAATACATGTTCAATTGTATGTTAAGTCATGGAATGAAACACCTTAGATCATGTGCGATTAGGGTCATACATCTAAGCACCATTAATCCAGTTTGGACCTAGGTACAGAGGGTTAGATCTAATGGGTTTTGGCGAGCCCCACTCTTGGTCGTGGACCCATACAGAAGAGTGCGTTTGTGTCCCAGTAGATAGTAGTCGACACGAAATCGTCTAGGTTTGGATTGCTTCCTAATTCGTCACACATATTTTTTTTTGGTAAGGAGGGCGGCACCTCCGGTAAATTTTATTAATAACAAAAAAATATATACACCTACAGGGATTTAGGTTCCCGGGACATGCAACCCAAGGAACACACCACCCCTATCGACAAGGGACCTAACAAAATGGGCCAACAAACCCGGTCCCTTGCCCATTCTATACAACCATCAAACACAAAACCAGTTCACAAGAAAAGACCCTATACAAGCAACTATACCAAACGACAATAACACAAAACCATCAAAGCATTTTTGCTCAAATCAGCAGCCTAACCAACCTGAAGCTTGCCCACTTCATCCCACCCATCAGCAGCCATCCAGTCTTCAGCACCTCCATCCACCAACAGACTCCATGCCACAACATCCCCGCCTCCAAAATCAGCTAATGCTCCGAATAGCCAAGCCAAACACAGCATCTGAACCTTCAGCCCTTTAACGCATAACCTATAGCCACCCGGATCTATATAAAACCAGCCACTACACTCCCCAAAACAGCTAACCCATAATAAAAGCCAGCCCTGTGCATAACAAAAATCATCTCCTCTCATCTAAAACACCTTTACTGTACTTCAATGCTAACCCCATCAACCTCAACCTAACCTCCTTAACAATCAGCTCAAATAATTGTTGAGGCGCTCTACTAGTATCTCTAAATAACCTACCATTCCTCTCCTGCCAAACAAAATACACAGAGGCAGCAACCACCAATCTTTGAATAATCGCCCAAATAGATTTACCATTCTTTTCCTGCTCAATATACGCCACAATATCAGACCAACTAAATGGTATATCTGACATCCTAGTTTTCACTCTAACTTTCCTCCAAACAGCTTTCGTGTACTCACAATTAAAGAATAAATGTTCATGGCTGTCCGGGCACTTCCTACAAAATGCACATTTTAACTCACCAACCCATCCCCACTTCAGCATCCTATCCTGAGTAAGTAACCTGAATTTACAGGCCAACCAAACAATAAACGCATGCCTAGGAATACATTGACTAAACCAGACAAAATTACTCCACCTCACCACAGCCCCAACATTACAGAGACTGTTATACACATGCTTCACAGAAAAATCCACCAGCTTCCCATCTGAGTTCCTCCACTTAACATAATCAAAATTTGAACTATTAAAACTCCCAATCTTAGAAGATACTAACCAAGGATATTTACTGTGCCATTCTGCTGGTACCATCCACCCATTAGAATTATAAAGTTCAGCCAGCTTAGTGTAATGATCAAACCCAGCAGCTTTGATATCCCTTCTATCAATAAACTTCCCCAAACTGCCCTTCTCATGCCATAAATCATGCCATGCAAAGGTATTCAGCCCATTACCAACTATAACCACAAAATTCTCTCTAACCAACCCCCTATTCTGCAGCAAATGACCCCAACTCCACGAATCAGACC
This sequence comes from Helianthus annuus, assembly GCF_002127325.2. NCBI lineage: Eukaryota > Viridiplantae > Streptophyta > Magnoliopsida > Asterales > Asteraceae > Helianthus > Helianthus annuus. The sequence continues at coordinate 139,474,695 of NC_035444.2, read as the reverse complement.
TTGTTTCCCCAATTTCCCAAAAACTTCTACCAAACAGTTTATACCTCTTAACCCAATTAACCCATAGAGAATCCTTGTTTGACAATAAATTCCACATGTGCTTAGTCATAAGAGCAAGGTTCTGATTTTTAAGAGATAAAATATTCAATCCCCCACGCAATTTCGGCATACAAACTTCCTCCCACCTAACACCAGCCATCCCCCTATTACCATCATGATGGTTCCATAAAAAACCTCTTATCAGCCTCTCTATATCTTCAGCCACATTACAAGGAAGAATAAATAAAGAAGACCAATAAATCGTCAAGGAAGAAAGAACAGACTTAATAAGCTGAACTCTCCCAGCATAAGAAAGAAATTTAACCTTCCAGTCTGATATCCTGTTCCTCACTTTATCAACAAGGATCTTGCAGTCAGTTTGATACAATCTCTTAGAAGACAGAGGGATACCCAAATATTTCATAGGAAACTTTCCGACTTTAAAAGGAAGTTCACTCAAGATCGCATTCTTCAAATCAGTCTCTATATTGCCGAAAAATATCTCACTTTTATGCATGTTTGGAACAAGACCAGAAACTCCACTAAATTCACTAACAGCACCCTTTATAACCCTTATAGATTCTTTATCTGGCCCACAAAAGATGAACAGATCATCAGCAAAGCATAAGTGCGTTAAACCAACTTTCTCACACCTCCAATGATACTTAAAATTATTACAACCCCTGATCCTTCTTTGCAGCATCAGATTAAGGACTTCCATAACAATCGTAAATAGGTAGGGAGACATAGGGTCCCCTTGCCTTAAGCCCTTCTCGCCTTTAAAAAAACCATGTAAATTGCCATTAAGAGCAACTGAATAAGAAACAGAAGACAAGCAGCTCATTATCCATCCAACAAACTTTTGATGAAAACCAAAGTAAAGCAGGCAACACTCCATAAAACCATGATCAACAGAATCATACGCTTTTTTTTTTGGGTAAAGGGTTACCCCGGTGAATTTTATTAATAAAGAATAAAGAATCACGCAAGTGTACCAAAAGTAGCACACTAGAGCTAGACTTGGCATACCAAGACTAGCAAAGCCTACAACCACAAAACAAAACGACCCACCTACCAAATCCAAAACAAGACACAGCAACTAAAAATAAAACAGCCCGACGCCAAACATTGGCAACTATAGAAACGCTATCTCAAAAAGACTCTAGCCCGGATCAATAACTAGCGTCTTCACTTGGAACTTCCATCTCTCTAGCATCAGCGGGTGTTTCATACCTTTCCCAGCCTTGAACGTCATCAGCTTTAGGCGAACTGTATGTAGAACAATGTTAGCGATTACTGTTGCATTTCGTTGAGCTCTAGAAAACAACCTGTTGTTTCTTTCTTGCCATATGAAGTAAGATGAAGCCGCAACCACCAGCTTACTGACAATGCTTTCCGCTGACTTATTCCTAGCATGTTGAGAAAGCCAAGCAATAATAGAGTCCCAATTTTCATCAATCGATTCCTCCAATCATACGCTTTTTGAAGATCAATTTTTAATACCACCCTCGGATGTCCTCCAATCCAATCATACCCCTTAACCAGCTCCTGAGATAACAATATATTATCACTAATCAGCCTTCCAGGAATAAATGCACTCTGATTTTGACTGACCAGTTTATCCAAACACCCTTTTAACCTATTACAAATCACTTTACTAACACACTTGTAAAGTACATTGCAGCAAGCAATAGGTCTAAACTCAGTGACATATTTAGGGGCTTTAACTTTGGGAACCATAGACAATACTGTAGCATTCACCTCCTTTAGCAACTTCCCATTTCTGAAAAAATCCAGCACTGCATTAGTGACATCATTACCCACTATATCCCAAGCCTCTTTAAAAAATTTAGCACTATAACCATCAGGACCCGGCGCTTTTTCATCATTAATCTGAAACATAGCATCTTTCACTTCATCTTTAGAAACAACAGATACCATAGCCAATGCAACAGAAGGATCCAGCTTCCTTACAAATAAAGACTCAGGTTCCCCAATAGGTTTAACTTCAGCCTTCTTACCCATAATGCCCCTGAAGTACTTAACAAATGCATCCCCAACAGCCTGCCCTTCATACAAACTACCATCAGTATCCATAATTTGACTAACATGATTCCTGCTCTGTTTATGCTTCACTGATTGATGAAAAAATTTCGTATTCTGGTCGCCCACTTTCAACCAATGTACCCTAGATTTCTGTTTCAACAAATATTCTTGATCCAACAAAGCTTCTTTAAAAGCTTTAACATAAACAACCTCCTCCACCCTCAACTCTTCATTATCAGGCCATCTAGCAACTTCAACTTGAATTAACTCCACCTCCCTTCTCAACCTCTCAACCTTATCATTCAGGTTCCCCTGCTGCCAATTCAACTTTCTAAGAGGCTTTTTTAAATCTTTTAGCTTGGAAACAACCTTAAACATGTTATGCCCACTATAATTCCTTTCCCAAACATCTTTCACAATAGGCTTAAACTCAGCCTTTAATGCCAAATAATTCCAGAACTTAAAAGGTTTAGGCCCATACCTCTTACCACCAGGGAAGACTAAAATAGCAGGAGAATGGTCAGAAGTGTAAAACGGCAGGAATTTAGCACATCCAGCAGAAAAAGACTTCAGAAACAACGAATTACCCATAACTCTATCCAATTTTTCCATAATACCATCACAACTGCCAGGCTTTTGATTCCAAGTGTAGTGAAACCCAGTTTTATCAATATCCATAATGTCCATATTAGCCACACATTCTTTGAACTCCTCCATCCCATAGTTGACACCCTGCTGCACTATGTTCTTTTCACAAGGATGCAAGATAGCATTAAAGTCACCCATTGCAACCCAAGGACTATTACAAACTTTAGCACTATAATCAATAAGATTTTTCCATAAAGGTCTTCTAGCATTAACATAAGGATGCCCATATACAAAAGAGCATAGAAAACTTTCTCCACCCAGAATACTTTTAACATCACAGTGAACAACCTGATCAGTCATCTCCAACACAGAAACAATCACTTTTCTAGGGTCCCATCCCACCATAATTCTAGTCCAATTCACACAAACATCCGCATTGCTAATCCACTTCCAATTAAAATTAATTTTGGCAGCAACATCTAAAACCTTAGTCTGATCCACATGAGTTTCAACCAGACCACACACACTGATGTTATTATCCTTCAAAAGTTTCCTAACAAGACATTGTCTCCCCACACAACCAAGACCCCTAACATTCCAAACTAAAACCTGGCTACTCATATCGAAACCATCAGATCAACAGGACTACCCAAAACCTGAGAGCCCTCCATAACTGTAACATCAACACTATCCTCCTTCATATCACATGCCATCTCATCCTCTTCAGACTCAACTTCAACAGTGCTAACAAGCTTGTCAAACATTAGAATATCCCATTGTTCCTGAAAGAGCTTTTTCTGCCCAATACTCCATTTTCTCATTATATCACTAGGAGGGAGGGATTTTCTAGCAATATAATGAGCAACAGAATTAAATTGCTCAGAAGACAACTTGAAGTACCCACTATTCATATTAATATTGGAATTCAAATTAACTGGCAGAATTTCCTTAATAACAACCTCCTCCTGTAGAGGCTCATCCCCTGTCACACCCCGACCACGTAAAACAACAAAACGTGGCGGAAACGTCGGGGAGTGTTGTAACAGAATCATTGTTTCACAACCATGGATTAAACAAATTTCGTTTTATTGAATTAAATGTGTTACAATGTCTTAACAATAAAGAAACATAACAAAAATTAACTAGTCTTGCATCTTTTAATGTCACTAAGGTCTCGTCCAATCCTATGTGAGCATGCATCAATATCATCATCATATATCATCAACTATTGTACCTGAAACACATGTGAAAATACGTCAGCATAAAAATGCCGGCGAGTACATAGGTTTTTTGAAAAATAGGATCCATGACTTAGGTTTAAGAAAATGTTTAACCAAAAACTTGTCATGAATCTAGTTTAAGTGTTTGCTTTTATAAAACGTTTGAAAATCGATGATAGATATGTATAGTTAAAAGAATGATGTAAGGTTAAATGAATAACCAAGTAAAAATGAGTTTGTATAAAACAAACTGTTTTGTAAAACAATGTCTTGTGAAAAATATGTTATTTGTGTAAAAATGTATAAATCCAAATGAATGGTTTAAATAACGCTACGCCATGTAATATAATACAAGCACTTATATATAGAAAGTACCAGCGGCGTATTCACCATGCTTGTATCACATTACACACGTCTCGTTACTCAAATCACTTACCCACATAAACCACCAATGTAGATTGCCCATGTCTAAACCGTTGTCAAATGTCAATCAAGTATTGTGTAAACAAAATGTCATGTATGGCAAGTGAAATATGTAACAACCAAACCATAGGTAAGAATGCACAAACAATGTACTAAGTATGCGACGGATGGACATACATAGCATGATACCAAGTATAATATGTCTTGTAAAACGATGTACTAAATATGCACACGATGGGCATACATAGCAAAAACATAATAAAATCATGTACTAATAGTGTATTAGTGAACATAGCAAGTATATGATATAAAAGCAAGAAATCATGAAAGTAACAAGTAGGCACATGTGTTTCACCCCAAAATGTTTGAAAACAGTAAAAGAGGGGTCTATGTACTCACTTGAGATTGCTTAGAAGTCCTAGGATAACCACCAAGCAAAGCTAGAAGATCACGGAATCAAACGGCACCTATATAGGTATCTACATTAATAACCGGACCTATCGGATGATCGGGTAGTACGAGGGTTCGTAAACCAAATAAGTATGGGAACTTATGTAATATGGTTTAACAAAGCTTACGTACTAAAACGAAACCTATCCTAAGTGCTTACGACCCATTACGACCCGTTTAGGTAGCTTATGCTACTTTAACGCGTCGTTTGCGTAAAACGCGTTCGGAAAGCCTAACTAGTCCTATGACAAGTATTATATGCCTTAACATGTCTAATATTGTTGCTAAATCGGTTTAGATGTCAAAAATTACGTTACATAGGCTTAAAATGAATTTTGGCGCAAAAAGGGTATTTTGGTAATTTACCTAAGGCATAAGAACTACTTATCATACAACTACTTAAACGATGTGACCATAAGGTATAACCTCGGAAGGTTATTCCCTATACAACTATGGTCACCTAAAGTGTTTGGTAGGATCCTAAAGATCGACCAATTGGGTCGGGTTCGTAAGTATAAGCGATTGATTAGATCGCTTACCTTTACGACCCTAAACAAGCACAAATCTAAAAGCGACGAGCTAAACATGCTAGAACATGTTTAGTAGAGTTAGAAAACAGGTTTGGTATTAAAACAAACGGTTTTAATACCCTAGAGTAGTTTGGTTACAAAATACGCGAGAAAACGCATTTTGGCCGAAACTGCGACTCGTCACTGAGCCTAGATAACGTGGTAATCAGTAGGTATAGTCACTGGGGACTATGACCATCGTGATTACGCTCACGTTATGAAGTTCAAACGAACTTCGCATTGATCATAAACTGGTTAATGCAGAAAGTCAAACGCAGTTTGACTTTAACGCTAAAACGAACGAAAAACGCGAAAGAATACTTACAGAAGGTCCCCGCAAAATTCGAACCCGATTCACTCTCAGGTAGGAAGCATATACTTCCACTTAGAGAGTGTAGAATCAGATTCAAATGTGAGGAAGAATGAAATGGGTGAGGGGTATTTATAGATTTCCTTGAACCGTTAAGATCGTTCGTCGAAAAACGTGATTTGATCTAGACCTTACATGTGGGCACATGGTTTTCAAAAACCATGGGAGCCCCTAATGTGGAATATGTTCATTGAATACCATCCCATGGTTTTGCAAAACCATGGGTGAAAACCATTAACACTTCAAAATGGACTAGGTTCATTGAATCTGCCAGAAATTTCAAAAATGGTCTCTACACTTGTAAAACTTGATTTTTTTGGCACTTTTAAACCCCTTTAACCTCCTTTCAAGGCTCTAAAATGATATTAAAGTATAGGGAACTTAAAATATGCTCAAAGACATCACGGATGTCGGTTCGTTTGGTCGTACGGTTGCGTTATTCGCTTAATTACGACGGGAGTCGTAACGAACGCAAAAACGATCCAAATTAAGCGACGAATGGAATTTTATCATGCCAATCACTAAAATAAAATATTTTAATGATTACATAATTTTTTGGATGTCCGGATATATTCAGGACGTAAGATATGCGCAAAAATGCAAACTTATGCACTTTTGACGCTTTTAGTCTTTATTGATCAATAAAGTTTATTTTAGCATACCGAACCCTTCAAAACTTATTTCTAAGTTATGTAAGGGTTATTTAAGGTATGTTAAGCCTATTTCACTATTCCGGAGTGTTTGTTGCATTAAACTGGTTATATTTACGCATCAGATCGCGTATAACCTTCCAGAAAGCGATTTAAAGCCCGAAATCGAACAAGAATTGATATGTGTAAACGATACACATATTTTTACAAATCCCAAGTATGAAACGCAAAATTTCATTGGTTTGGAATTTGTTTGACGGTCACCGTGACACAGGTGTCACATCACCCCCACCAGAACCTTCTTCCTCTCATTCTTCTCACCCTGACTATTCCCATCCCCAGTAGACTCACCACCACCAGACATATCCTCCCCAGAATCTTCCCTCAAAACATCAAACCTATTAGCAGTCTTCACTTCCTTAGAAATATTAATTCCACCCTTCTTACCAGACTTCACATCTTGTTGTTTAACTCTATACTCAACTCTCCCAAGATTACTACCAGAATTCCCCCGACTAATACCACCACCCCCTTCTTTAATAACTTTTGCCACTAGAATCTTTTGAACCAGAAGGATTCGTCACACATATTTTTTTTGGGTAAAGGGTTACCCCGGTTCAATATCATATATCACAAACCAAAAACATACAAGTAGTAAGGAGAGTCCTCACTAATTCACTATCCTGACATGCCAGGAAGTGTTAACAAGCATAAACAGCAAACCACTCTAACAAAAACATAAACCTACTCTAGAAACTAGCTATAGACAACCAGTGAACTATAGGCGAGGCACATTCCATTTTTCTAGTAAACTCTTTCCCGTCATAGAGCTCTTGATCTTCACCGAGGCTAGCTTCAATCTAACCGTAGAAACAATAGCTTCAGTTATCACATGCACCGTCCTTTTCTTGGATTTAAAAAGCCTTTGATTACGTTCTTGCCATATAAAATATGCGGTCGCCGATAATAATAACCTGCCAATCACACTTCGCATGGACTTTTTCGAAGGAACATGAATCAACCACTCAACAATATCCTCCCACTTACTAGACATTAATTGAATTCCAGCAAAGGATTTAATAGACGACCAAACCTGCATTGAAAATGAACACTCGAAGAACAAATGATCATGCGAGTCCGGAACCAATGAACACAACGGACAAGACAGCAGGCTTAAGTTAGTACTAGTACCAACATCCCATTGCTTTAGCTTATCCTGAGTTTTGAGCTTCTTCTTACAAATGAGCCACGAAAGAAAAGCATGTCTAGGAATGCAATTCGCGAACCACACAATTTCCACCCACGGAACTGTATCACCCTGACTTCTTAACGAATCCCACACAATAGAAGCTGAATATTCCTGCTCGTTGCCCTTTACATCACGCCAGATTAATGAGTCCGACTTGTGAGGATTAAGGACTGGTGGTTGAATAGTTAATAAAACCGGAAAAAGATCCATCCACGCTCTCGGCCACCCCCAATCTCCATCATTCACAATATCACTAACTTTGGAATCAAGATTAAACCCCGCATTGTGTAGCCGACGTGCTGAAACAATGTGACAAAGCGGACCAATTTGAGCCCACCGATCAAACCAAGCGGATGTAGTATGACCATTCCCAATCTTAGAGACGATAAACGGACGAACCCGATCCCGAATTTTAAGAATATACCGCCAACTAGAAGCACTATTACCCGTGGACCTGAGCTGCCAAAATGACTTCCCTTTAATTTTGTGATCATGGATCCAATTGACCCATATAGAATGCCTTCGGATCAGGAGACTCCATATATGATTGGTCATAAGCGCCATATTCATGTCCCGAATTCTCCTGATACCCAACCCACCCTCATCCTTTGGAAGACAAACGTCATACCATTTCACTTTAGCACGACCTTTCTTCATAGGACCTTGACACCAAAGAAAGGCCCTCATCTTTCTTTCTAAATCAGCAATAATTCTAGCCGGAAGAGAAAAAACAGACGCCCAATAAATATGCATGGAAGATAAGACGGATCTTATTAGTTGAAGCCGACCAGCAAAGGATAACGTTTTGTTCTTCCAACTATCAATTCTCGCTTCCATCTTCTCAACCAGAATTTTGCAATCTTTGTAAACTAATCTAGATGAGATAAGAGGCACCCCCAAATAACGAACAGGTAACGAGCCTTCCTCAAACGGCATCAACTGTAGAATGCTTTGTTTTACCTCCCTAGCAACATTGCCAAAGAACACGGTACTCTTCGCCATACTAGGAACTAGACCGGACACCTTCTTGAACCTATCCAAACCATCCATAATAATCCCGGCCGAGTGAACATCACCTCTAGAAAACATGAACAAGTCATCCGCAAAACATAAGTTCACTATTCTTTGCTTCTTGCAACGGATATGGAATTTAAAATTAGAAGATCTCTCCACCAAATCTTTAAGAATAAGCGTCAAAGCTTCCATAACCAAAGTAAATAAATACGGAGACATCGGGTCACCTTGACGTAACCCCCTCTTGCCTTGAAAAAAACCATGAATACTACCATTCACTCCAACAGAGAAGGACACTGTAGTAACACAAATCATTATCCACTGCACCATTTTCGGGTGGAAACCAAAACCCACCAACAAAGACTTAAGAAACGACCAATCTACCGTATCATACGCCTTTTGAATATCCACTTTAAAAGCACATTTCGGCGGCCCAACATTGCGATGATAATTGTGCATCAACTCTTGAGTAATCAAAATATTATCCGAAATACGTCTTCCAGGAATAAACGCTGATTGATTAAAATCAACCACATCATCCAGACCAACCTTGATTCTGTTTGTAATGATCTGCTAATGCACTTATAGAGAACATTGCAACACGAGATGGGACGATAATCCAGAACCGAGTTAGGGGTATTCACCTTAGGAATTAAAGCCAAAATAGTATGATTTACCTCTTTAAGCAGTTTCCCATTCGAAAAGAATTCCTGAATTGCATAAGAGACATCATTACCCACCACATCCCACGAATGTTTAAAGAAAGCAGCAGAGAAACCATCTGGACCTGGCGCTTTATCGTTACCAATCGAAAACATAGCTTCCTTCACTTCCTCTAACGAAACATCCCGAACCATATTCTGAGCCTTCAACGGACACAACCTCCTATGAAATAATTCCTGATCCATAACCTCCGAAACATTACCCTCAACTCCTAAGAATTGAGTATAGTGCTCAACCAGCGCCTTAGGGACGTCCACCCCTTCAAAAACCGTACCATAGCGATCCTTTATACAATCAATACGGGTAATATGATTCCTGCACTTTAGAGAGTTATGAAAATAAGCCGAGTTAGAGTCACCCACTTGAAGCCATTCCACCTTGGATTTCTGTTTCAAGAATCGTTCCTCATCTAATTTAGCTTCATTAAAGCTACTCAACAACCTCGCCTCCTTATCACGTAAACTCAAGTTGAACGGGTCACCATCAATAGCCTTTTGAACCACATCTAACTCCGCCCTCATTTTAACAACGTTCTCATGCAAATTCCCTTGCTTATACAAGAGTTTTCGCATAGGAGATTTTAATTGCTTCAAACGTTTTACCACACAATACATACGATTACCTGTGCATGGCACCCTCCACACTTTCGAGACTTCCTCACTAAATTCAGCCTTGTGAACTAAAAAATTAGCAAATTTAAACGATTTCTGACCCATTTTGGCTAAACTTGGAAGCTTTAAAACGCATGGACTATGATCCGAAATACGATACGGTTGAAAAACAGCATGTGCCGAAGGAAACTCCACGAGAAATTGTGTATTTCCCATGATTCTATCAATTTTCTTCATAATGCCAATACCCTTTTTCGGCTTTTGATTCCACGTGTAATGTAGCCCCACCCGGTTAATATCTAAGATCTCAATCTGCTCAACACACTCCTTAAAATCCCTCATGGCCGTAGTAATCTTTGAAGACCCATAAAGGCTATCCTCCAAGTTCAACGATGCATTAAAATCACCCAACAAGGCCCATGGCTTATTATTAACGAAACTACCATGCACCTTTAAATTCTGCCACAAATCCTTCCTTTTGACATAATCATTATCCGCATAGATAAAGGAACAGAAAAACGATTTGTTATCAGCTTTATTAATCACTTGAGTATGCATAACCTGGTTAGTTTGAGATAGGACCATAAGATCAACCACATCCGCATTCCAACCCACAATAATCCTTGTACCCTTGTTACAAATCGCCCCATTGGACGTCCAGCTCCACCTTTTACAAATTCTCCGACACACATCATAAACTTTAGAGACATCCATATGCGATTCCAAGATTGCACAAACATTGAGATGGTTTTCATTAACAACTTCCTGAACCTCCTTCTGCTTAAGGGAGAGATTCAAACCCCTTATATTCCAAGCTGCGACACTACCCATTAAAACTACCTGAACCGGGAGTGCTTGCCCCCTCAGAAATTGGTTTAACGCCTGCTTCCATAAACATTGCGGTTTCATCATATACCGTTTCAACATCCTCATCGTCATCCACATTACCTTCGTTATGAATTTCATGGCTACTATTTGGTTCTTTGTTCCGTATATTACTATTAGTATTGTCACCCTCCTTATCCAAACTAGAAAACGAGTTGAACGTAGGAACTGAGCTACTAGTAGACGCTCCCCCTCCAACATTGGCAGATTTCTTTTCAACGGGACGGTAAACAAAGTTCTGTTTCCCTTTATTAACCATAATCCCTTTCTTCTTGTTATATTTACCCTTATTCACGGTAAAACCATCAGCATCCTTTACGTCCTCATTATTTTGCACAACCTTAACATTTCTAGGACAATTCGATCCCTGATGACCAAAAACTTTACATGCTTCACACCTCGGTGGCCGCCATTCATACTCCACCTTCATAGCTTCTTTCACATATCCTTCACCATCTATCATAGGAATAGCAATCTTGAGTTCCTCTTTTAGTTCCTCTTCAGCCGATAACTCAATTAACGCCCGAGCAAAGCTACTCCTTCCCCATGCCTCTGAACACATTTGAGTCGTATAAGAGTCCAGCATTTTAGGGGTGCCCAATTTAGTCGCCAACATGCTCAAACCATCATCCGAGTATGCTGCTAACGGAACATTATGGATTTTAACCCAAACCGCCACCTTCTTGATATCATCTTTCTTTAGAATTGTAGTTGGAGACCAAGCATTTAACAAGAACGGGGTATTTTTAATGAGCCATGGACCCCCTTCCAACACCGCTTTCATTCCTTTATCATCTGAGAATTTGAAAAAGAAAAAGCCGCTTGAATTCATCATTGATTTCTGTAGACCAAACTTGACCCAGTTTTTTCTAGCAAAGTACTCGACCACCGGAAACGCCAGTCTTTTACCCAAAAAATATCCATATAGCGTATGAGCATATTTATCCTGGCTAATTCTAACAGCCTCTTTAGGAAGAACAATGTCAACGTCCTCCATTACGACCTCCGATTTTAAGATTCTAAAGTTAACAGGATTGGTGACCTTACTAGATTTCAGCTTTGAAGCATAAGATACATCCGTTACGTTAACTTGATCTTGAACACTCTGGGCAGCATCATCTTGAACCTTGTTCACATCCTCAACGGCATCTAGGCCACATTTGTCAAACCCCAACTCCACCGGAACGGTGATTTTAGTCAGCTCATCAATTACATTAATAAGTTTCGGAACAGATTGAGATTGAGAAACCTGAGACTGAGATGATTGCACAACTCCCCGTCTCGGAGCAAACGTATTGCCCTCAATATTAACAACCCGGCTTGCTAACCCTTGAAAGGAAGCAGCAGATTTCCTATGCAGATCCGGCAGGAAACCCGGAGGTTTTTTACGATCATCCATATTGAAATACCCAACTCTCTCTATGAACAAATCAGCAATACACCATGCAAACCACAGACCGAAGACCAGAAGACCATGCACGAATACACCAGAAAACCAAGAAGACAAACAATGAAAAGCCAAAACAAACCCTAATCTAGCAAGAACCTATCCCATAACTCAATCAGAATCATATAGAATCTTGAAAAAAACTATACAAGTTGACCAAGTAAAAGACAGATTCGGCGGCGATAAGAACAAAAACAAGAAACCCTAGATTCCAAATCAATCCTTCTGCTAACGAGTTCGAATTAGATGTATTGTATAATCAATACCCTAATAAATCAGACTGTTATACAGAAATCATGAAGAAGAATCGAGGATTGAAGGAAGAACTAATATCGCCATGCTAGAGAGAGAGAATTATTCGTCACACATATTAATGTCCTCGCGAAACATTAATGATCAACGATTTCATTGACGCTTTACATACTACATCATTACATACAGATACATTTTATACAACTCACATTTTATTTTTTTGGGTAAAGGGTTACCCCAGGTGAATTTTATAAATCAACCAAATAAGTACAAGGGTATGTCAGAGTGAGCATACCAACTAGGCTTGACATACAACTCACATTTTATGGATACATTTTATACAACTCACATTTTATGGATACATCTTATACAACTTAAATTTTACAAATACGTTTTATACAACTCACATTTTACAAGATACATCTTATACAACTAAACTGCATGAACTCGCCAACTTTTGTTGATGTTTTCAAACTCACGTGTATTTCAGGGAATTAGTGGACCATGCAGACATTTCAGTTAAGGAAAGCAAGTATTAAGACTCCATGGCACCATTTGAAGGGTTTGCCCATTATATACCGCCTCTTTGCGGTGATATAGTGGTCAAAGCCTTGACATTTTAAAACTTACATTTTGATGTATAAAACAATGACAACTTATTTTCATTTGATGGTTTGTAACCAATACATTTAACTTATGTTGCGTTCTTTTGAAACGACTATGACAATGGCATTGGAGCTTGTTTTTATTCATTTAGTATGTTCACTTATATTTTTATGCAATGAGAACCGATCAGATCACACCTCGCGCTTTCTCTATGAGCGAGTGTGACAGGTTGGTATCAGAGCATCGATTGTAGTGAACCAGGATTCTCTCATGAAAACCTCTTGTTCATGTTGAACAGATTATAAATAAAATTGGACAGGTCAAAAGGTTTTCATTACATAAACATTTTTCAAGGTCCACTACAACAAAAATGCACTTCATATAAATCAAGCGAGGACATTTCCATCGGTGAAGTCTATGAGAAATAGACACATTACATTAACAGACTATGTGCCTACAATACAGTACATTATTAGTTTCCGCATTATAAACAATTTACAAGTTCAGCTTATACAAGATAGAAATCCTTGATTGATTGGATTTTACATATAAGTTATTCATATATGTGTTGTACGAAATATTTGGCAAGAACAAAATGCCTTCGACTTCGAATTTCATTGTCATCCTTGACACACATAACATGGTTCAGACACGACATCTTTTACACAAGACATAATACTCTATTTCAAAACATAACATACTTTATACAATACATCTTCTATGAGAATATCGACCTCACGTCTATTGCGGAGCTTATGGCGAACATGGTTCCTAAGTGAGACCATAAAGCATTGATCCCGTGGAAGATGGTTGCTTTCTCGCGGATACTGAGATGCCTGACTTCAGTAGTGACGATGAGGTGGAGGTGGTAGCCTTGGACAACAACTTCATTAGTGGGACGAGGTCCCTGTGCCTCATACAAATCATGATTGACGACACACTTGTCCAGACAAGGAAGATGAAGTACTCTTCTTAAAGGTGCCCCTCCAGTTGTTATTTTTAGAAATTTTCTCTATTTTTATTTCATCTAACGCCGTGCCATTCCGCGAGTAATGACAACGGACGTTGACACATGAACTATCATGAAGTTCCCTCCTGTGTTAAACATAGACAATAGTGCCCCCTCATTGACAGATCGTATGTCTTGAATGAGAGAATGCTAGGGTGACCATGAAAGGCAATTTATTATTACGGGGGCCCATGTAATAACAACTTGTAATGCATGGAAATCCTGGTGGACTCTGCGGGTCAAGCTAATGATCACTATTCATTCAAGCATTTTAAGCTGTTTTTTTTTTTGGGTAAAGGGTTACCCCGGTGAATTTTATAAACAAAATAAGCACAAAAAGTGCAACTGAAGTGTTACACCCCGAAACCTTGGCATACCAAGGTAAATACAGAACAGCCAAACAAACAAAACAACCCAAAGAAAGACAACCAACCAACTAAACAACCCAGCTCAACAGAGCAACAAAAACACAAAGAAAACTCTACACATCAGCCTGGATCGATGACCATGTTCCCACCAGGAATCTGCCATTTCTCTAACAATCTTCGAGTGCTCGGATGCCACTTGAACTTGAATGATAAGAGGCGCAGTCTGACCGTTCGAATGATTTCGCGAGCTAACACCATCTCCGTACGGTGACTTCTAGAGAAAAGCCTATTATTTCTTTCCTGCCAAACAAAATAAGAAGCAGCTGACAATACCAAGCGGCTGATAATATTCTCGGGAACCTGCATGTTCGAATTTTGATTCATCCAAGACAAAATTTCGGCCCAAGAACCTCTAACACTATTCATATTCGTCCATGTCTTAACATTATTCCAAACCTGTAAAGCAAACGAGCATTCAAAGAATAGGTGATCCCTTGAATCTCTATCATGGTAACACAACGGGCAGCACATGAGATTTAAATTCGTGGCACTACCAGCTTCCCAAACGGATAATCTATCCTGCGTCTTCAGTTTATTCCTAATAACAAGCCATAGATGGAACGAGTGCCTAGGGATACAATGTTTGAACCAAACCATATTAACCCAAGACACTAAGCTTTCACGCTGTCGAATATTGTTCCAAACCTCCCAAGAAGAAAAATGACAAGAATTGCCATCAAAATCCTTCCAAACCAGCCGATCCTGCCTATCAAGAAAAGTTGGAACCTGAATATTGATTAGGACAGGGAATAAATCATACCACGCTGTCGGCCATTTCCATTCACCATTGGCCGAAACCAAGTCAGCAACCGAGGACTGAAGATGAAAACCTGCATTAGAAATGCGTCTCGGGCTGATAAAACGGCTCAAAGGACACTGATTACACCACATGTCATTCCATATGTTTGTTTGCGACCCATTGCCAATAGACTTCCACAGGTGAGGGCGGATTAAGCTACGGATTGCAAGAAGCTTCCTCCATCCCCAAGTCATACAACCCCGGGCCGGGACCTCCCAGAAACTCCTACCTTTCAGCTTATACATGTGGATCCATTGAACCCAAAGTGAATTCCTGTTGGTAAGAATACTCCAAACATGCGTAGACAGAAGGGCCTTGTTAACATCAGAAATACTTCTAACACCCAATCCCCCCTCGTACTTGGGAAGACAAACAACCTTCCAAGCAACTTTAGCCTTAGCAGACTGATGGGTAGATCCAGACCAAAGAAAAGCACGCATATACCGCTCAAGATCAGTGACAATTTTAACTGGCAACATAAACACGGTTGCCCAATAAATGTGCATAGCTGAGAGAACTGAGTTCACCAACTGAAGTCTACCCGCAAAAGATAGAGATCTCGTCATCCAATTGTCAATCTTCTTCTCCATTTTATCAACTAAACTTTTGCAATCTTTATAAGCAAGCTTTGTTGAAATTAACGGCACACCCAAATAACGAACCGGAAGAGAACCCTCTTGGAAAGGCATAATCTGGAGAATTTCCTGTTTAATAGGCCGAGGAACATTGCCAAAATAAACGGTACTTTTCGGCAAACTAGGAACTAAACCCGAGACATTTGTAAACATCTGAAGAGTGTCCCTTAGAATTTTAACCGAAGCCGCATCCCCATTAGCGAATAAAAACAGATCATCAGCAAACAACACACTAATTATCTTCTGTTTTTTGCAAAAACGATGGAACCGAAACGCGTTACTAGAATAGGCTGCCTTCTTAAGTAACACCGTGAGAACCTCCATGACAAGAGTAAATAGATAAGGGGATATAGGATCACCCTGCCTGAGCCCTCGTTTACCCTTGAAGTACCCGTATAGATTCCCGTTAATGCTCAGCGAATAAGAGACACTCGTAACACAAGTCATGATCCATTTAACCATTCTTTGGTGAAAACCGAAAGCATGTAAGATATCCTCAAGAAAAGACCAGCTCACCGTATCATAGGCCTTTTGAATATCAATTTTAAAAGCACATCTGGGCGGGCCTACGTTTAAATGATAGTTGTGCATAAGCTCTTGGGTAAGGAGAATATTATCTGTGATTTTCCTACCCGGGACAAAGGCAGACTGATTAATGTCAACAAGATACTCCAAACTACCTTTAATTCTGTCCGTGAGAATTTTACTAATGCACTTATAAATAACGTTACAGCAAGAAATCGGCCTATAATCCGTCACTGCATTAGGAGACGGATTTTTCGGCACCAAGGCAATGATGGTGTGATTAATTTGCTGAAGAAGCTTACCATTATCAAAGAAGTCCAAGACAGCTTTTGTAACTTCGTCACCCACTATATCCCAAGAGTTTTTGAAAAACGCTGAAGTGTATCCATCTGGCCCTGGGGCTTTATTGATACCTATAGAAAACATAGCACTTTTGACCTCCTCCCGAGAAACCTGTCTAACCATTTGGCTAGCAACATTCGCATCAAGAACATTGGTAAAGCAATCATGATCCGTCAATTTGATAACTTGGTCCTGTGTACCCAAAAAACTTGAGTAATGAGAGACCATGACACCCATAACATCATTCCCAATAAAACGGTTCCCATGAACATCTTGAATACTATGGATCTTGTTATTAGCATTCCTCATTTTAACACAATTATGAAAGAATTTCGTATTCGAGTCACCTGCAGCAAGCCATTATGCCTTGGATTTTTGCTTTAGAAAACACTCCTCATCGTATGACACAGTATTGAATTCCTGAATACACCTAGCTTCAGATTCACGAAGATCCAGATCCAAAGGATTCGCGTCAATAGCCTTTTGGATATCGTCAAGCTTTACCCTAAGCTCCTTTACACGGCTATGCAGATTACCCTGAGCAAACAGAAGCCGTCTCAACGGAGACTTGAGAGCCGACAACTTCTTAACCACTGAAAACATAGTTTTCCCTGGAATCACCGTAGCCCATTCTTTTGCAACACAAGGGATAAAGTCCTCCTTACTTGCTAGAAAGTTAGCAAACTTAAAGGGTTTTGGCCGATTGTGGTTGAACGGAGCCAAATGGAGAATGCAAGGCGAGTGGTCCGATACTCGATACGGATGGAAATGAACATAAGCATCAGGAAACGAGTCAAGGAACTGAGTGTTGCTCATAACTCTGTCAATTTTCTTTAACACCCCTACCCCATTTTTCGGCTTTTGGTTCCATGTATATCGCAACCCATGACTCTTAATATCAGAGAGTTGAATATGTTGCACACAATCATAAAATTCCCTCATCCCAATCGGAATAGCAGAAGGACCGACTAGGTAGTCCTCCATTGAAAGAGCCGAATTGAAATCCCCAAGCACCACCCACGGTCTGTCATGAATAAAACACTTGTGCTTACATAAGTCATCCCAGAGAGCCCTTCTATCTTGGTACTTATTTTCAGCATAGACAAACGAACAAAAGAACACTTTATTATTAGCTTTAGAACGAATTTGCACATGTAATACTTGATCCGATTGAGCTATCACCATAAGGTCCAACAGATCCTTATTCCAGCCAACAATGATCCTAGTCCCTCTAGCACAGCAAAAGCCATTAGAAGTCCAATCCCACAATCTAAACACCCCTTTACAAACTCTATCAAGATTGGTGACATTAACATGAGACTCTAAAACAGCACATACTTGAAGCCGATTTTCAGATACAAGATGACGAACCTCTCTTTGTTTCAGGGGAAGGTTCAATCCCCTTATATTCCAAACACCAATACTATCCATGGACACCATCTAAACCGGGAGTGCTTGCCCCCTCAGATTTTTTATCACTAGTTCCAGCACACATAAATTCAGCCGTCTCATTTGTGTTTTGCCTCACAAATTCATCAACTAGAGGCCTATCTTCTTTACTATTGCTCGTACTCGGAACCCCATCAGCCATACTATCCAGGACCGAAAAAGAATTCCTCAAATTCAGATCACGCTTATTACCATCCTGACTAACCTTATCCACATGCCGTTCTCCATTAACGCTCTTTGTGCCAGATGGTTCCGGACCTGCATGGACATTCTTTGGTCTATAAACAACTCTAGCCTTCTGCTTCTTTTGAGGAAATCCGTGCCTTGCCACTTTCCTAGTATCGGTAACAAAACCCTCTTCATCAGTAGTAACTTGCTTCGGCTTAACATTAACAGATTTAGGACACTTCGCATCCGAATGACCAAATAAACAACAAGCTGCACACCTATGAGGTTTCCACTCATATTCAACGTCCACTCTTTCCATCAGATAACCTTCTTCATCTAGTTTAGGGATAGCAAGAACAATGTGATCTTTTAATTCATTATCAGCCGAAATCTCTACCATTGCTCGAGCAAAACTAGTTCTGCCCCAATTTTCAGCACACATATCAGCCGTGTATGCATCAAGCCGTTTTGGAATCCCTAGCTTCGACGCTAATAGACTAAGCCCCTCATCGGTGTACACAGCAAGAGGAACATTATGAAACTTAATCCAAACCGGCACTGTTTTAATCCCATCCTTTTTCAAGCTGACTGATGGAGTCCAAATATTTAAGAATAACGGAATTTTCCTAATGAGCCAAGGACCACCTTCCAACACACTTAACATACCTTCTTTGGTGTCAAATTTGAAAAAGAAAAAGCCGCCCGCATTCATCATGAGTTTTGAGAATCCAAACTTCGCCCACACATTCTTTGCGTAATATTCAACTACCGGAAACGGAAGCCTATTACCCAAGAAATATCCGTACAGAACATTCTCAAGTTTATCCTGAGCCTTCTTGATCACTTCTTTTGGTATCACCACATCCGCATCGTCTCTAGTTTCCAACGGCTTCATAAGCCTGAAGTTAATCTCTCTTTTGTTCCGGGAAGATGACTTTAACTTATCCGCATAGGAGATTGGAATTGCCGACTCATCATGCTGAAAATTACCCGTAGGTTGAACTGGAACAGTGATCTTTTCTAATTCATCAATAACATTTATGACATTTGAATCTTTCTGCACCACACCCCTACGTGGAAACAAAGGATTCCCATCGATCTTTAAAGGTTTACTAAATAATGACGGCTGATCATGCAGACCATGCATGTTACTAGAACCCTTAGAAGAAATAAAAACATCCTGATGCATCTTTTCCGAGAATGATTGAAACCCTAGACTCTCCAAATCGTTATCCCGATTACCATCCATATCCAAGGACGTAGACAATAATCAGTAGGTTGAATCATGCAAAAACAAACAAACAGGAAGAACAATACCCGGAGCGATTGAAGGACAAACCCTAGCCGAAAGCAAGAAACGAAAAAACCCTAATATCAACTTCAAAAGATTAGTGACCAAGGTAGAAGTCTAGAAACCTTACTCAGAAGGATCGACAACACCTCAATACCTAACCCAAATCGATCGAAACTAGGATTGGAAGATCAAGAAACTAGGGTTTTAGGAGTTTCGCCCCCATTTTAAGCTGTTACTTAAAATTCAGTCTTTTCTATCCAGTAGAACACTAACCGAGATGGTTACTATAACACCCTACAATACAATACAGGAAGAAGATATGTATTCATTCGCGTCTAACATTTGATCTACAACACGAGTTGTTCGAGACTAGTCACCTAAACAAACAAAACTTGTTAACCACTCATGGAGGATCTTTCCTCAACATTCTAGAATTCTTGTACATGAGTTGGTTCTTTGGTGTCTATGATACCTTATCTTATTTATTGGAAATGAATACAATAAATTCTGTCATTTTGACATTTGTCTTATCCAAAAGGGATAGTATGACATGAGCCATGCTACAACTTCCTCATTGCATTCAATTCGACATCTATGAAGATCTTAATGGTTATAGGGAATTAGGTTATTAGTAATGCTTTGACCTAGACTATAACTTTCTAGGACCCTAACACAAGTTATCTTGTGTTTAGATTTTAAAACATGCACATCACCTATCCTTAGGTGATAACCACAACGGGAACTTCGATTCCGAATCCGCTTTGAAAATTAATCGTCTGTTCAAGGATGATTGATTACTAGGTTTTGAACCCTCTGTTATAAGGTTTTGAACCCCTTTGGATTTTCAAAAATCTCGTCAAGGTTTTCGGGTTTTAATAGTGTGAACACGTGCGAACTGGAAGAGTGAATGCCTGTACCCCGGGTTTTCTGTCTAAGGCTAGAGTGTTCGTTCAAATCCACATAATCGGACCAGTCACTCTTACCTAGGAACTCTTGGGGTGAGTGTTCACTTATAGGCGAACATGTCTTCGCGATACATTATTTTTGACCCATTTACTTTGACTAGACATTGCGTATCGCTTGTTTGCTTTGCGATGCGTAACCACCATCTTTGCTTTTGTTGATTTTGCTTCATCTCATTCTCTTCATCCAATCATCTCACTCGTTTCTCTTTCATGTTTTTCCTCTTTTAGAATGCCTCCTCGACGCGAAAACCAGATAGCTACTGCCGAGCTGGCAGAAATTATTGCACAGCAGATGGCTGCTCAATTCCCAAATCTCTTTGCTCAATGGAACCAAGCCAACAACAACAACAATGCTCCATGCAATTTCAAGAATTTTAACTCGGCTAAACCACTCAAGTTTACTGGTTCTGAGGGAGCAACTGGGCTTCTTCAATGGTTCGAGTGCATTGAGAATACTTTTCGCCACGTGCAGTGTCCTGACAATCGCAAGGTCGAGTTTTCTTCGAGTGTGTTTCAGAAGAGGGCTCTTACATGGTGGAATGGGGTAATGAGAGACTGTGGTGCAGAAGTTGCTCTAGCACAGACATGGGCTGAACTTAGAGCTCTTATGATGAGGGAGTTTTGTCCTCGTCATGAACAACGAGCGTTGGTGAAGGAGTTTGATGATTTGAAACAAGATAGTGGCGAGCACAGGGCATATACTGATAGGTTTGAGGAGTTGAATTTGCTTTGCCCGACTATGGTTGCCCCACTCGACAAGGCTATCGAAAGGTACATCGACGGCCTGCCTGACTCGGTACAAGACATCCTTACTGGTAGTAACCCTACCACACTCCGTCAAGGGATCGAGTTATCAGCGACATTGACTGAGTCGCAGATTCGGAAGAATAAATTACACAGGAAGGGTGACAAGGGCAAGAAACAGTCGTCTGACAAGGAAGATAGCAAGAAAGGTCAAAACAAGAATGGAAAGGATTCTGGTTCATCAAAAAGGGCAAAGAAGCGTAAGGCTTCCCAAAACTATGCTGTCACTGCCCAAGCTAACCAGGCAGCTCCCAACCAACCCGCACAGCCTCCAGCAAAGAAGCCCTACTCAGGAAGTGCACCTTTGTGCAATCGATGCAACAGTCACCATCTGCCGCAACATCAGTGCCGTTTCTGTACTAACTGTGGGAAGTCAGGTCATCTTGCCGATGTTTGTCGGTTTGCTCAAAATCGCGCAGTTTGAACCCTGCTCAACAAGTTGCTCAGCCTCCTGCTTAGCAACAGGGTCAAGCTGCACGACCACAATACCCACCAGGTGCTCGTTATAACTGTGGGGATCTGACCCATTACAGAAACCGGTGCCCAAGACTAGCCAACCAGAACCAGAATGCAAACCAGAATCAGGCTCAGGCTCGAGGGCGAGTCTTCAACATGAATGCTCAAGAGGCACAAGCAGACAATGAAGTGGTGAACGGTACGTTCTTTATTAATAATCAGCCTGCATCTGTTCTTTTTGATTCGGGTGCTGACAAGAGTTTTGTGTTATTGTCTTTTGAGCCAATGCTTCGCGTGTCTAGAACGAAACTAGGTAAACCTTTGACAGTAGAGGTTGCCAGTGGTGAACCCATTGTTCTTAATTCTGTTCTACGCAACTGCCAGTTGAACCTTAACGACCATATTTTTCCTATTGACCTCACGCCAATGCAACTTGGAAGCTTAGACGTTATAGTGGGTATGGATTGGTTATCTAAGCATCACGCATAGATAGTTTGTTCTGAGAAGATTGTTCGTGTGCCGCTGTTGACAGGCGAGATCCTACAGGTTCGTGGTGAGAAGCCTGCCGGTGGTCTCAGACTCATGTCTTGTTTTAAAGCTCAGAAGTATCTGCGAAAGAACTATGTGGCATTTTTGGCACATGTGGTAGCAGATAAGGGCAAAGGTAAGTCTATTCAAGATATTCCTGTCGTTCGGGATTATTCAGAGGTTTTCCCGGAAGAGTTACCTGGTCTACCCCCAGCACGCCAAGTCGAGTTCCGTATTGATCTCGTACCTGGTGCAAATCCCATTGCCAGAGCTCCATATCATCTTGCACCGTCCGAGATGCAAGAGTTGTCTAAGCAACTTTAGGAACTTTCTGACAAAGGTTTCATCCGTCCTAGCTTTTCACCTTGGGGTGCTCCCCTTCTCTTTGTAAAGAAGAAGGATGGATCTTTCAGGATGTGTATCGATTATCGTGAGCTTAACAAGCTCACCATCAAGAATCGATATCCCCTACCTCGCATTGATGATCTCTTTGATCAATTACAAGGCGCTTCTTATTTTTCAAAGATTGATTTGCGATCTGGATATCATCAACTCCGTGTGCATGAAGAAGATATTCCCAAGACAGCGTTCCGCACTCGCTATGGACATTATGAGTTCACAGTCATGCCATTCGGTTTGACTAATGCTCCTGCTGTTTTCATGGACTTGATGAATAGGGTCTGCAAGCCTTATTTGGATAAGTTCATCATCGTTTTCATTGATGACATCTTGATATATTCTAAGACGCGAGCTGATCATGAGCAACATCTTCGTCTTACTTTGGAACTCCTAAAGAAAGAGCAACTTTTCGCCAAATTCTCCAAATGTGAATTCTGGCTTAAAGAAGTTCAATTCTTAGGACACATTGTCAACGAACAAGGTATTCATGTAGATCCCTCCAAGATCAATGCGATTAAGGATTGGGATACGCCTACTACTCCTACTGAAGTTCGTTCTTTTCTTGGTCTAGCGGGTTATTACCGCCGCTTCATTGAGAACTTCTCAAAGATTGCAGTTCCTCTAACTGCTCTAACTCAGAAGAACAAGCCATTTGATTGGGGAGTCAAACAAGAGGAAGCGTTTCTGACTTTGAAACAAAAGCTTTGCGACGCGCCTATCCTAACATTGCCTGAGGGCAATGATGATTTCGTCGTTTATTGCGACGCATCTAAATTAGGTATTGGTTGCGTCCTGATGCAAAGAAACAAAGTCATAGCATATGCATCAAGGCAGTTGAAGATACATGAGAAGAACTACACCACTCATGATCTTGAGTTGGGTGCAGTTGTCTTCGCTCTTAAGATCTGGAGACACTATTTGTACGGTACAAAATGTGTGGTTTTTACGGACCACAAAAGTCTTCAGCATATCTTCAATCAGAAAGAACTCAACATGAGGCAGCGACGCTGGGTGGAGCTTCTAAACGACTATGACTGCGAAATTCGCTACCATCCTGGTAAGGCGAATGTCGTAGTCGATGCATTGAGTCGTAAGGAACGTACTAAGCTTCATTGTGTTCGTGTCCAATCTGTTATTCAAGCTCAATCCGATATCCAAGCCCGTATTTCTCAGGCTCAACAATCTTGTGTTTCACAAGGTTTGATGGACCATATTAAATGAAGGACAATGGATCATATTACTTCATGGACCGTTTGTGGTATGAAGAAAGACATTGCCTTATACGTATCAAAATGCCTTACTTGTCTTAAAGTAAAGGCTGAACATCAGTGTCCTTCTGGTTTATTGGAACAACCAGAGATCCCAGTTTGGAAATGGGAAAACATTACTATGGATCTCATTACTAAACTCCCGCGCACAAAGAAAGGTCACGATGCCATCTGGGTAGTTGTTGATCGTCTTACTAAATCAGCGCATTTCTTGCCAATCCGTGAGGATTTTTCGGCTGACAAACTTGCTCAAATCGACGTGGATGAAATTGTAGCTCGACATGGTGTTCCTTTGAACATCATTTCTGACAGAGATGCTCGTTTCACTTCTCATTTTTGGAGAACCATGCAATCTGCTATGGGGTCCCAACTTAATCTGAGCACAGCTTATCATCCGCAAACGGATGGTCAATCTGAAAGAACAATCCAGACACTGGAGGATATGCTTAGAGCTTGTGTGATCGATTTTGGTGGTAGTTGGGATTCACATCTTCCATTGATTGAATTCTCCTACAACAACAGTTATCACTCCAGCATCAACATGGCTCCTTTCAAGGCTCTCTATGGTCGAAAATGTCGTTCACCAGTCTGCTGGAATGAGATCGGCGATGCCCAACTTACTGGACCTGCTCTCATTTTAGAGACAACAGATAAGGTTAAGAAAGTTCGTGATAACCTTCAGACAGCTAGAAGCCGTCAAAAGAGTTACGCGGACCTAAAACGCAAGCCCTTGGATTTTCAAGTCGGTGATCGTGTTTTACTTACAGTCTCACCTTGGAAAGGTGTGATCAGATTTGGAAAGAAAGGAAAACTTACACCTAGATACGTTGGACCATTCAAGATCATCGAAAGAATCGGTAAGATAGCCTACAGACTTGAGTTACCTCCTGAACTTGGAAATGTTCATCCAACCTTTCACGTGTCCAATCTCAAGAGGTGTTTAGCTGATGAAAACCTCCACATACCGCTTGACGAAATTCGTGTTGATAAAACACTGAAATTTGTTGAGAAACCGGTGGAAATCATGGAACGTGAAGTCAAGTGGCTGAAACGCAAGCGCATTCCTTTGGTCAAGGTTCGCTGGGAATCTAAACGTGGACCCGAGTTTACTTATGAACGCGAAGATCAAATGAAGGAAAAATATCCGCATCTTTTTCCACGAGTTTCCTCTAAATAAATTTCGGGACGAAATTTCCACAAGTAGGGGAGACTGTAACATTTGTGCTCAAAATCATTATGAACAGTTCAATTATCAATAAAACAATGTTATTTGATCCCAATGTTTGTTTGGTTGTGTTTTACATTTTTCATGTTTCGACTTTTGTTCAATTTCAAACTCTACATCGCTTTCTGAAGAATTATACGCAAACTGGTGCGTAAACGTACTCAGTTTAGTACAACAAATACTCCGGAACATCAACATATACTCAACATACCTTAAATAACCGTTACATAACTTAGAAATAAGTTTTGAAGGCTTTGGTATGGCAAAAACAAGTTAATTCGCTTACAGGGACTAAACTTGACAAACTGCGAAAGTATGCCAATTTGAACTGTAACAAACATTCCGGAACATGACCATAAGTTAAACACACCTTAAATATCCTTTACATAGCTTAGAAATAGGCTTTGAGAGGTTCGGTGTGCTAAAATAAACTTTTGGGTCATTCAGGGACTAAAAGTGTCAGAAAATGTACAAGTTTGCACTTTCGCGCATAACTTACGTTCTGAATACATCCGGACATCCAAAAATTTATGTAAACATCCTAATATTATGCCTCAATGTTTGGCATGAGAAAAATCCATTCGTCGAGTCATTTGGATCGTTTTTCGCACTTATGCGCATTCCGTCGTAATTAACCGAACATCGCGATCGTACGGCCAAACGAACCAACATCCGACATATTTTTGAGCATGTTTCATGTCCACAATGTTTAGGCATCATTTTAGGGCCTTAAAGTTGGCTTTACGGGCCTTAGAAGTGTCGGAAATGGCTTAAACACGCAACAGGGACCTAAACTGTAAATTCTGCAAGTTGTGCAGATCAGACAGGGCCAGGCGGCCCGCATTAGTTTGGCCTGCACCTTGACACGGGCCGCGTCAGACCTGCAGATGCAGAAACTTGTTTTCTTGGCTGAACTTGGCCTTTCAAACACCCCAAAAGGCAATGCCCTTTCACAATCTCAGGAGTTAAGGGTCATTTTGAGCCACCACAACATCTTGACAAGTGTACGCATAAGATCGTGGCATGATATTCAAGAAACGATCCTAACGGTTTTACTTTTCCTATAAATACCCCCCCCCCTTTTGGTTAAAACCCACAAAAATCTGATCTAAAGCTCTAAGTTGAGGCCATTGCTCTCATACCTGAGCTCCTGGATCGAGATTAGCTTTTGGGGACCCTTCGTAAGTGTTCTTTCGTTCTTTTATTCGCTTTTCGTGTACGAAAGTCAAAGTTTTGTTTGACTTTCTGCGTTGGCCAGCTTATGGTCAACAGAAGTTCATTGGAACTTCATAACGTGAGCGTGATCACGATGGTTATAGTCCATGGCGACTATACCTACTGATCACCACGTTATCTAGGCTCAGTGACGAGTCGTAGTTTCGGCCAAAATGCGCATTCTTGCGTATTTTGTAACCAAACTACTCGTGAGCATCAAAGCCGTTTGTTTTGATGCCAAACCTGTTTTCTAAACTTAGTTAAGCATGTTCTAACATGCTTAGCTCGTCACTTTTAGTATAGTGCTTATATAGGGTCGTAAGGTAAGCGATCTAAACCATCGCTTATACTTTCGAACCCGACCTATTTGGTCGATCATTACGATCCGACCAAACACATTAGGTGACCATAGCTGTAACCTTCCGAGGTTATACCTTATGGTCACGATGTTAGGCGTTCCAAACGCGTTCTATGCGAACGACGCGTTAAGGTAGCATAAACTACCTAAACGGGTCGTAATGGGTCGTAAGCACTTAGGTTAGGTTTCATTTTAGTATGTAGGCTTTGTTAAACCATATTACACGAGTCTCCATACTCGTTTGGTTTACGAACCCGCATACTATCCGATCCTTCCGATTTTGGTCCGGTATATTAATATAGCTACCTATTAGGTGTCGTTTGATATCCGTGATCTCTAGCATTATTTGGTTATTATACAAGAACTACAAAGCAATCTCAGGTGAGTACATTGAACCCCTCTTTTACTGTTTTCCAAACTGTTTTGGGGTGAAACACATGTGCCTACTTGTTACTTTCATGCTTTCCTGTTTTCACATCATATACTTGCTATGTTCTTTAGTACACTGATTAGTACATGATTTACATTACATTATTCTGCTACATATGTTTACTTAGCATATTAAGCACATTGTTTTACATTACCGTTTCTGCTATGTATGTTGAGTGAGCATGCTAGCACATTGATTTACATGACTTTTATGCTATGTATGCCCATTGTGTGCGTACTTAGTACATCATTTTACACTACATTTTATGCTATGTATGCCCATTGTGTGCGTACTTAGTACAATTATTCAATCACATGCCTACATTTTGGTATGACATTTGGTTTGTTTAAATTATACAATGTACATTCATTAACACCGATCATGCCGCTCGTTAGTAGGTAGTGGTACCATAGGAATTGACAACTCCCGTTCCGGACATCCTAGGTTGGTTTGGATGAAAGGAATGACCGAATTCGATACACATAAATTAGATAAACCTTTAATTTGCTTAAGGGTCTATCGCCACAGTCTCAAGGCTTTGATGTATGCATTTTCACAATACCGCATAAATGTTTGTATCAGTATAGCATGCATTTGTTCCACAAAACATAACTTTGATTTAAACCATGTTTTACTTCAATACCTTGTTTTTGTGCATTTTACATATGGTTTAGTTGATATATTTCACTTACCATACATGATATATTTTGGGTACACATTACATGATATACATTAAACATAAACATTTTGACATTGATATACACATTTGGTGGTTTACATTGAACATAGACATTTCGATATGGTTTACACAATAACACTTGACAATTGATTTATACATAAACAATTTACATGGTGGTTGGTTTGGGTAAATGGTTTGAGTAACGTGGCGTATGTAATATGATACAAACATGGTGGATACGCCGCTGATACTTCCTATATATAAATGTTTGTATAATATTACCTATCGTAGCATTATTTAAATCATTTCAGTATAGACATGTTACCTTTTTCACAAATAACATATTCTTCACAAGACATTGTTTTACAAACAAACTTATCTTATACAAACTCATTTTTACTCTCCTTTAACCTTACCTTTTATTTATACATATCATCTGATCTTATCGTTTCTCATATGATTTACAAGACTAAACAATTTACAAGGTTCATGACTGACTGTTATTAAACGTTTTCTTTAAACTCAAGTCATGAATCCCATTTTCACAAAACCTATGTATCTCACAGGCATTTTTATGCTGACGTACCTACTTTCACATGTGTTTTCAGGAGCTATCGCTTAGGATGACGATTGTAACACTAGGGCGGACCTATGCCTTAGAGACATAAAACGAAGATAGACGTAGTTTAATTATGTTATAAACTCTTTATTTCCTGTTTTTTTTGGGTAAAGGGTTACCCCGGTGAATCTATTATAAACCGCAAATAAGTACAAGTAGTGAGGATGAATTCCACACTAGTTCATATACAGGACATGCCCCATATATGTAAGCCAATAAACATAAAAGAACCTATGACAATACATCACACCTAGCCTACTACACATCATGCAAAGATATCTAGCAGACAAAACAATACATAACCAAAATCTTCAACCTCCATCATCGAAAATGAAGTTTCCTCGAAACGGCAGCCCCTTCAGACGAACCAAAGACAAACTAACCATTGGAAATCTTTGTGGAAGAGGTGCTTGCCCCTGTTCTAGAAGACGAAGGATATGTACCTGTGACACCTGTGTCACTTCATCCATCAAACAAACGCCAAACCAATGAAATACTGTATTTCATACTTTGGACATATATAAATATGTGTATCGTTTGCACATATCAACTCTTGTTCGATTTCAAGCTCTAAATCGCTTTCTAGAGAATTATACGCAAACTGGTGCATAAAACGTACTCAGTTTAATGCGACAAATACTCCGGAACATCAACATATACTCAACATACCTTAAATAACCCTTACATAACTTAGAAATAAGTTTTGAAGGCTTTGGTATGGCAAAAACAAGTTAATTCGCTTACAGGGACTAAACATGACAAACTGCGAAAGTATGCCAATTTGAACTGTAACAAATATTCCGGAACATGTCCATAAGTTAAACATACCATAAATATGTTGGACTCTGTATGCCCAAGACACATATTAAATCGATGTGGCTAGTACGTTATGATCCAAGTCGAGTCATACCCAATAACAAGCTAGACAAACACTTATATTATTTATTTGTGATATGATCAAACAAATAAATATTAACACTTACAATATTTAGAAATTGGTTTTCTAAATAATTACACTGAGAAACTACTAAATTATATGGATAATTTATTTTGAGAGAATATTTTATTTTGTTATTTAATGGGTTAAATAACATTATAAAAGATTACATAAAGTCTTGCAAACATATGGTGTATAATTTTATAAAAGTTATAAAATTAATCAAGACTTAAATTTATAAAAGAAAGATTTGATTTTTTTTATATAAAAATACAAGTGGGCCGCCCCCCCTCATGGGAATTCCCAAAAGATTTTTGCTCCAATAACATTTCATGCAAGATGTCATATTTAGATGGCTCTTGATTGGGTGAAAATTTGGTCCAATAAACATACATGCAATTGCATGGATTTTGATTGGGCATGAAGGGTGGCAATTTCTCTCACTTCCTTTAAATGTATTTTGTATGACAAAATGGACTAGAGAGAACTTGGAAGACTTGTGTTATTTTGCTCTCAAAATCGGCCATAGAAGGGTAGCTTTTCGGTTTTGATTCAAGTGTGAGAAATCCTAGCTAAACCCGTGGTGTTTGTTGGAAGCTTGGGGTATACAAGCTTGAGGTCTTCTACTCTTGAGGACAACCATTTCAAGAATCATCATCCCTTTCATCATCCTATTATTCCAAGAAGGTAGTTTTGCTAAACACCCTATGGTTATGTTTGATAGTATGCATCTTCATATATGGATCCGGGTTTTGGGATTTTGCATATAAATGGTTTTATATCTTACAAAAGTAACATGTTTTAAACATTATTTCCGCTGCGTTTTTATTTCATATGGATGAAATTGCTTTGATAAACATGTTAAAATCCCATCAATGGCATCTAGAGCCGCTTATGTGAGTGCATACTTCAATAGATTAAAAATTTCGGGTTTCGGGTTTGAATAAAACCCTATGGCCGAAAATTTTAACATGGTTAACCCTTTTGTTTTTCAAGATTATTTTCTTACATGCATAAGAGAATCTTGAAAAATTTATTTCATATGGATGATTTGTTTGTTTGGACAAAACTTACCTTTTCGGTTTTTTGAACATAGCCGAAAATGTTTATAAAAGGGAACCATTTTTTTTATGCTTCTTGAAATTAATATATATATATTTGGATATATATTTTGGTGCATATGACCTAGCCATGACCTTGTGTTGAATGATTGTGTTGTTATTTATTATTTCAATGGGTTGTAATAATTATTATTTTGTTCTTCCATTAGAAGATATGTAATTTATTTTTTTTTCATTTGGTATGTAAAATAAATAGATTAGGTGCATTTTTTTTTTGGGTAAAGGGTTACCCCGGTAAATTTTATAAATCACCAAACAAAAGAACAGGGTGTGCCAAAACACTGACACACACTACAAGTCACTACAAACAAGCCAGAAACAAAGCCCAAACACGACAACCACAAAACAAAGAACAACCCGAAAAACAAAAACACGGCCAAACGACAAAAACTAACAGACTAAACACCCCCCATCAAGAAACTTTAACCCGGGTCTTCAATCAGCACCCTTTCTGGGATCTGCCATCTCGTTACAACTCTTTTGTAATCCATTCGCTTTTGAAGCTTGAAATCCATCAACCGAAGTTGGACAGTATGTTTGATCTTGTCGGCAATCTGGTTCACCGAATCCTGACTTCTGTTGAAAAGCCTGTTATTGCGTTCCTGCCAAATATAATAAGCCGCAGCCGCTATCACCAGCTTACAAACCACTCGATCTAGAGTATTAGAATTCGAGTACCGTTCCATCCACTCCAAAATGGAAACCCAAGATCCAGAGACGGTATCCATATCAACCATAGCCCTTACTTCCCTCCAAACCTGCGAAGCAAAATCACAAGAGAAAAACAAATGATCTCTAGAGTCTCTGTCATGCTGGCAAAGTGGGCAGCACATGAGTCTTAAGTTTAATATTCGGTCCAAAGAACTTCATCGTTCTCAACGGAATTTTAACCCGATAACCAAAACTCATTTTTGGAGTCCAAAAGAGTTTGGAGCTGAATATAAAAGACTTTTGGAAGCCCAAAGAAGGTGGAGAAATCACAACACAAGAAGGAGACTTGAAGCATTTGGATGCGGAATCAAGTGGGAGTTCAACGACACATAACTTGTGTCATTTTTCACCCCTTAGGAAGGACCTTTTGGCACACTTGTTTCGGCTAACAAGTGTTGTCAAAATAGTTGGCTATGGTTATGCACCTATTATTATGAATAATGTGCTTGTTTGGTTGCTTATTTTGTTGTTTAGATGATATGTCGATATGCATGACTTAACAAACTAATAATCAACAACAAGCGTAAAATTGGTTCTTAACAAAATCATTAAAATGGTTAATAAAAGGTTTTATTAAAAATTAATGATTTTTATAATAAAATGGGTTTTATTAAAAAGAACCTTGAAAATTAGTTTTCACTAAAGTACCATTAATTTGAATGCATGCAAATGTATGGTACATAATATTTTCTAACTAGAATTTCGAAATATTGAAAACCCTTTTATAAAACAAGTCAAACACCATCCTTTTATACAACACTCGAAACACTTGGGAACTCTTATTGTGGGATAAAGGTCACCTAACCACATTTGAGGGAACTTGTATGTTCGAGGTGGGTTTACCATGTTTGTGGGATAAAGGTCACCTAACCACTTATGTGTATAAACTCACACGTGTGTGTAAGTTGGACGACTTGATTTGGAAACCATGAACTTAGGGTCACCAAAGCATGGGGAACAAAGGTGTTGATGGGATTAAACATGCCAACTAAACATAAAGATGTTTAACCGATCCCATATGGCTAGAAATTGCAAAAAGTTGCAATTGTCAAACGTTGACTACCTTGTTAATTTAAATAGAGGGATAAAGGTCACCTAACCAATATTTAAATGTAACGTTGGATTCTAGATTTTAATTATTAATTGTCTTTAAGACACAAAAGGGTATTAATGATTAAAATATAATAATATCGAAAATACTAAAATTGAACTTGTTAAATTTTGTAGATGGCCGCTAACAATGCAAACCCGATTACCCAAACCGTCCGAAACCTATCACTAAGAACCATCCTTGAAAAGGATCGTCTCAACCATAACAACTTCATGGATTGGTTTCGAAACTTGAGAATCGTTCTCAAGCAAGAGAAGATATCCTATGTGTTGGATGATCCTATTCCCGATGAACCTAACGTGGAAGATGTGGAAGCCTACAACGATTGAGTTAAGTATATCGAGGACTCCATGCAAGCCTCATGCCTCATGTTGGGAACTATGATTCCTGAAATTCAAAAGGATTTTGAACACCACGGGGCATATGACATGATTACCCAGTTAAAGGAAATGTTCCTACAACAAGCAAGGGTAGAACGCTTCGAAACTGTTCGGGCGCTTCATGCATGTCGAATGGAGGAAACCCAATCGGTATCATCTTATGTTCTCAAGATGAAAAGCCACATTGATCGCCTCGAACGGCTAAATTGTCCCGTCTCCAAAGAGTTGGCTACGGATTTGATCCTCAACTCTTTAACAAAGAAATTTGAGAGCTTTGTTATGAATTACAACATGAATGGATGGGACAAGAGCATTGGTGAGCTTCATGCAATGCTCAAAACGGCCGAAGCAAGTATGGGCAAAAAGGCTTTACCCGTCCTTGCGATCAATGAAGGAGGCAACAAGAAGAGGCCCCACCCCGATTCTAAAGCAACCTATGCTAAAAGAAAGGGACACGTCAAGGGAAAGGGAAAAGGAAAAGCTAAAGCAGAACCCGCCAAACCAAAAGAAAAGAAGCAAAAGGTTGCTACGAATGACCCATGTTTTGAATGTGGTGAGATAGGACATTGGAAAAGAAATTGTCCGACCTATCTCAAAGAGTTGAAAAACAAGAGGGATGCAGGGCAAACCTCAGGTACTATCTTTATGATACATGTTGAGCTTAATGTTATTTCTTCTAACACATGGGTACTAGATACCGGATGTGGAACTCATATTTGCAATTCGTTGCAGGGGTTCAAAAGAAATAAACATTACAAGAAAGGGGACGCTAGTCTCTTTATGGGCAACGGAGCAAAAGTTGAAGTCGAAGCTCAAGGAGACTACGTTTTAGAACTTCCAAGTGGTTTGGAAGTCATTTTGAAGAATGTTTTGTATGCTCCTAGTCTGACTAGGAACATAATTTCAGTTTCCCTTTTAAAACAATCTGGTTTTAATTTCGAATTTGTTAACCAAGACATTTATGTTTCTATGAATGATGTGTTTTATTTTAAAGCTATGTCTTTAAATGGTATTTATGAATTAGATCATGATAACGCATCATATGATAGCTCAATGTACCAAGTAACCAACAAGAAACTCAAAATAGATTTGAGTGATTCCTACCTTTGGCATTGTCGCCTTGGACATAAAAGCAAGAATCGCATGCATACACTTCAGAAAAATGGTCTTTTAAATACAAATGAAGATAATTCATTTGATGTATGCGAATCTTGTTTACAAGGCAAAATGACCAAGACGCCCTTTAGTGGAACATTTGAAAGGGCTAAGGACTTATTAGGTATCATACATTCAGATGTGTGTGGTCCTTTTAAGCCGATGACTAGGAATGGTGAAAGATACTTCATTACCTTTACCGACGACTATAGTCGTTATGGTTATGTGTATTTACTAAAACATAAGGATGAAGCATTTGAAATGTTCAAAGACTTCAAAAGTGAAGTCGAAAATCAACTCAAGAAAACAATCAAAGTCCTTCGCACCGATAGAGGAGGTGAATACCTTAGTGGTGTTTTTCAAGATCATCTTAGGAGTTGTGGGATTATCTCACAACTTACTCCACCTGGAACACCACAACACAATGGTGTATCTGAAAGGAGAAATCGAACTCTATTAGATATGGTTCGATCTATGATGGCTAGAAGCACATTGCCTCTATCATTTTGGGGTTACGCTTTGCTCTCCGCAGTCCGTATATTAAATATGGCCCCAACCAAGAAAGTGGAAAAGACACCTTTTGAAATATGGCACGGAAACCCTCCATCATTATCATTCTTAAGGGTTTGGGGTTGTGAAGCTTATGTTAAGCAATACACTCCAAATAAATTGGAAGTCCGATCTACTAAGTGTATCTTTGTAGGTTATCCTAAAGATGATATAGGATACTATTTCTACGACCCAACTGAGCAAAAGGTATTTGTTGCTCGAAAGGGTAAGTTTTTAGAAGCTAAGTTCCTTATGGAAGGAACCAGTGATAGAACAGTGGAACTTGAGGAGGATCAAGAACCACAAGACGATACACGTTTGGTTGATACTAGCACTCAACAAGAGGTTGTTGAAATCGATCAAGAGGTTGATCGAAATACACAAAATGTTCGCAGGTCTGGTAGAATTAGCAATCCACCTGAAAGATATGGATTTTTCATGGATGGATGCTACGTGGTAGATTCAGATGAACCAACCACATACCATGATGCAATGTCAAAATCCGATTGCGACAAATGGCTTGAAGCCATGAACATAGAGATGCAATCCATGTATGACAACCAAGTTTGGGAATTGGTTGTGCCACTACTTAACTCTAAAGTAGTTGGAAGTAAGTGGGTTTTCAAGAAGAAAACTGATATGCATGGTAACTTGGATACTTACAAAGCAAGACTTGTAACAAAAGGTTTCACTCAAACTCAAGGGATTGATTATGATGAGACCTTCTCGCCTGTGGCGATGCTAAAGTCAATCAGGATATTATTTGCCATAGCCGCATATTATGACTATGAGATCTGGCAATTGGATGTCAAAACGACATTTCTCAATGGATATCTTGATGAAGATGTCTATATGGTTCAGCCTGAAGGTTTTGTCGATCCAAAACATCCTGACAAAGTATGCAAGTTGAAGAAATCAATCTATGGATTGAAACAAGCATCTAGAAGTTGGAATCACCGTTTTGATGAAGAAATTAAGAATTTTGGATTCATCAAGAACGGCGATGAAGCTTGTGTGTATAAGAAGGCTAGTGGGAGCATCATCACTTTCTTAGTACTGTATGTCGATGACATTCTACTATTTGGGAATGACATTCCAACCATGGAAGGTGTAAAAGCTTGGCTTGGAAGTTGTTTTTCCATTAAGGATCTTGGTGAAGTAGCCTACATTCTGGGAATAAAGGTCTATAGGGATAGATCAAGGCGCTTGATAGGTTTAAACCAAAGTGCATACATTGACAAAGTCTTGAATAGGTTCCAAATGGAGAACTCTAAGAGAGGTTTTGTACCTATTCAAAAGGGGACAATTTTGAATACATCTCAATGTCCAAGCTCAAAGGATGAGCAAGAGAAAATGAAAAGAATCCCATATGCGTCAGCTATAGGATCCATCATGTATGCAATGATATGCACCAGACCGGACGTCTCATGCGCCTTGAGCATGACAAGTAGATACCAACAAAATCCAGGTAGCAGTCATTGGATGGCTGTTAAAAGCATATTGAAATATCTTAGGAGGACCAAGGATATGTTCTTAATATATGGATCTGGTGAGGAGGAACTCGTAAGGGTTACACGGACGCGAGTTTCCAAACCGATCGAAGTGATTCTCGATCGCAATCGGGGTATGTCTTCATTTTAAATGGAGGAGCAGTCTCCTGGAAGAGCTCAAAACAAGACGTGGTAGCATTGTCCACTACAGAATCAGAATACATCGCCGCTTCATTGGCAGCCCAGGAAGCTGCATGGCTGAAGAAATTTATAGCCGACCTAGGGGTGGTCCCTACCATTCAAGATCCCCTAGAGATCTTTTGTGATAACGAGGGCGCGATTGCTCAAATCAAGGAACCTCATGCGCACCAAAAGACTAGACATATCGAGCGGAGATTCAACTACATAAGGGATGAAGTTGAAAAAGGAAAGATATGTATCCGCCAAGTTCACACCGATCAAAACATTGCGGATCCACTCACGAAGCTCCTTGACAGAGAGTTGTAAACCCTAATTCTCTCTCTCTAGCATGGCGATATTAGTTCTTCCTTCAATCCTCGATTCTTCTTCATGATTTCTGTATAACAGTCTGATTTATTAGGGTATTGATTATACAATACATCTAATTCGAACTCGTTAGCAGAAGGATTGATTTGGAATCTAGGGTTTCTTGTTTTTGTTCTTATCGCCGCCGAATCTGTCTTTTACTTGGTCAACTTGTATAGTTTTTTTCAAGATTCTATATGATTCTGATTGAGTTATGGGATAGGTTCTTGCTAGATTAGGGTTTGTTTTGGCTTTTCATTGTTTGTCTTCTTGGTTTTCTGGTGTATTCGTGCATGGTCTTCTGGTCTTCGGTCTGTGGTTTGCATGGTGTATTGCTGATTTGTTCATAGAGAGAGTTGGGTATTTCAATATGGATGATCGTAAAAAGGAAAGATATGTATCCGCCAAGTTCACACCGATCAAAACATTGCGGATCCACTCACGAAGCTCCTTGACAGAGAGTTGTAAACCCTAATTCTCTCTCTCTAGCATGGCGATATTAGTTCTTCCTTCAATCCTCGATTCTTCTTCATGATTTCTGTATAACAGTCTGATTTATTAGGGTATTGATTATACAATACATCTAATTCGAACTCGTTAGCAGAAGGATTGATTTGGAATCTAGGGTTTCTTGTTTTTGTTCTTATCGCCGCCGAATCTGTCTTTTACTTGGTCAACTTGTATAGTTTTTTTCAAGATTCTATATGATTCTGATTGAGTTATGGGATAGGTTCTTGCTAGATTAGGGTTTGTTTTGGCTTTTCATTGTTTGTCTTCTTGGTTTTCTGGTGTATTCGTGCATGGTCTTCTGGTCTTCGGTCTGTGGTTTGCATGGTGTATTGCTGATTTGTTCATAGAGAGAGTTGGGTATTTCAATATGGATGATCGTAAAAAACCTCCGGGTTTCCTGCCGGATCTGCATAGGAAATCTGCTGCTTCCTTTCAAGGGTTAGCAAGCCGGGTTGTTAATATTGAGGGCAATACGTTTGCTCCGAGACGGGGAGTTGTGCAATCATCTCAGTCTCAGGTTTCTCAATCTCAATCTGTTCCGAAACTTATTAATGTAATTGATGAGCTGACTAAAATCACCGTTCCGGTGGAGTTGGGGTTTGACAAATGTGGCCTAGATGCCGTTGAGGATGTGAACAAGGTTCAAGATGATGCTGCCCAGAGTGTTCAAGATCAAGTTAACGTAACGGATGTATCTTATGCTTCAAAGCTGAAATCTAGTAAGGTCACCAATCCTGTTAACTTTAGAATCTTAAAATCGGAGGTCGTAATGGAGGACGTTGACATTGTTCTTCCTAAAGAGGCTGTTAGAATTAGCCAGGATAAATATGCTCATACGCTATATGGATATTTTTTGGGTAAAAGACTGGCGTTTCCGGTGGTCGAGTACTTTGCTAGAAAAAACTGGGTCAAGTTTGGTCTACAGAAATCAATGATGAATTCAAGCGGCTTTTTCTTTTTCAAATTCTCAGATGATAAAGGAATGAAAGCGGTGTTGGAAGGGGGTCCATGGCTCATTAAAAATACCCCGTTCTTGTTAAATGCTTGGTCTCCAACTACAATTCTAAAGAAAGATGATATCAAGAAGGTGGCGGTTTGGGTTAAAATCCATAATGTTCCGTTAGCAGCATACTCGGATGATGGTTTGAGCATGTTGGCGACTAAATTGGGCACCCCTAAAATGCTGGACTCTTATACGACTCAAATGTGTTCAGAGGCATGGGGAAGGAGTAGCTTTGCTCGGGCGTTAATTGAGTTATCGGCTGAAGAGGAACTAAAAGAGGAACTCAAGATTGCTATTCCTATGATAGATGGTGAAGGATATGTGAAAGAAGCTATGAAGGTGGAGTATGAATGGTGGCCACCGAGGTGTGAAGCATGTAAAGTTTTTGGTCATCAGGGATCGAATTGTCCTAGAAATGTTAAGGTTGTGCAAAATAATGAGGACGTAAAGGATGCTGATGGTTTTACCGTGAATAAGGGTAAATATAACAAGAAGAAAGGGATTATGGTTAATAAAGGGAAACAGAACTTTGTTTACCGTCCCGTTGAAAAGAAATCTGCCAATGTTGGAGGGGGAGCGTCTACTAGTAGCTCAGTTCCTACGTTCAACTCGTTTTCTAGTTTGGATAAGGAGGGTGACAATACTAATAGTAATATACGGAACAAAGAACCAAATAGTAGCCATGAAATTCATAACGAAGGTAATGTGGATGACGATGAGGATGTTGAAACGGTATATGATGAAACCGCAATGTTTATGGAAGCAGGCGTTAAACCAATTTCTGAGGGGGCAAGCACTCCCGGTTCAGGTAGTTTTAATGGGTAGTGTCGCAGCTTGGAATATAAGGGGTTTGAATCTCTCCCTTAAGCAGAAGGAGGTTCAGGAAGTTGTTAATGAAAACCATCTCAATGTTTGTGCAATCTTGGAATCGCATATGGATGTCTCTAAAGTTTATGATGTGTGTCGGAGAATTTGTAAAAGGTGGAGCTGGACGTCCAATGGGGCGATTTGTAACAAGGGTACAAGGATTATTGTGGGTTGGAATGCGGATGTGGTTGATCTTATGGTCCTATCTCAAACTAACCAGGTTATGCATACTCAAGTGATTAATAAAGCTGATAACAAATCGTTTTTCTGTTCCTTTATCTATGCGGATAATGATTATGTCAAAAGGAAGGATTTGTGGCAGAATTTAAAGGTGCATGGTAGTTTCGTTAATAATAAGCCATGGGCCTTGTTGGGTGATTTTAATGCATCGTTGAACTTGGAGGATAGCCTTTATGGGTCTTCAAAGATTACTACGGCCATGAGGGATTTTAAGGAGTGTGTTGAGCAGATTGAGATCTTAGATATTAACCGGGTGGGGCTACATTACACGTGGAATCAAAAGCCGAAAAAGGGTATTGGCATTATGAAGAAAATTGATAGAATCATGGGAAATACACAATTTCTCGTGGAGTTTCCTTCGGCACATGCTGTTTTTCAACCGTATCGTATTTCGGATCATAGTCCATGCGTTTTAAAGCTTCCAAGTTTAGCCAAAATGGGTCAGAAATCGTTTAAATTTGCTAATTTTTTAGTTCACAAGGCTGAATTTAGTGAGGAAGTCTTTTGATTTCTTGATTAGGGTTTCTTTTGTTTTTTTGATTAGGGTTTCTTGTGTAGTGTCGCCGTGGGATTTCTGTTTTTGGTTCTTGTTTAACGTGTGTTTGGCTTGCATGGTTTGTTGCTTTTTCTGCTATGGATTCAAGTCATAAGTCTACCCAGGATGATCGTAACATGTATGCAACTTTTCCAAAGGATGATCGGGGAAAGCCGAGTTCTTTTGGGGGTGTTTCGTCGGTCAACTCTGGAGGCGATAAGGGATTTGATGATTTAGGGTTTCGGTCGTTCTCGGATAGGATGTTTAATGATGTTTTCATTACTTCGAAGCCTGTGGAGGTTCCAGACTTACGTAACAAATCGTCTATGTTTGCTAAACCTATCAACATAGATGGTAACCCGATAATACCGAGGAGGGGTAGTCAACAACCAATTAATGTCATTGATGAATTGGAAAAGATCACTGTTCCGGTTCACGTGGGGAATGATAATCAGGTTTCTTATGCTCAAAAGGTTAAAACGAGTGCTAAGCCTATGCGTGAAGTTAACTTCAGGAAAATGCATGCCATGGAAACTCATCAAGAAGCTGATGTTGTCATACCGAGGGAAGTAATTAAAACGGTGCAGGAAAGGTTTGATAATGTTTTATTTGGCTATTTTTTGGGCAATAGACTGCCATTTCCGGTTGTCGAGTATTATGCCAGGAATGTTTGGTCCAAATTTGGATTTGCTAAGATCATGATGAATGCGGAGGGATTTTTCTTCTTCAAGTTTGATTCTAAGGAAGGAATGCATAAAGTCCTAGAGGGTGGGCCGTGGATAATACGAAAGATGCCTTTGTTTCTTAACATATGGTCTCCTTCGATAAGCTTGAAAAAGGAGGGAATAAAATCGGTGCCTATCTGGGTTAAACTTCACAATGTTCCTATATCCATATACACAGATGATGGGTTGAGCTTATTGGCATCAAAGATTGGTAGTCCGAAGAGATTGGATAGCTATACCGCTGACATGTGTGTGGAAAGCTGGGGTAGAAGCAGTTTTGCTAGAGCTTTGATCGAAGTCAATGCGGATGAAGCTCTTCGGGATCATATTGTGGTGGCTATTCCGAATCTTGATAATGATGGTTTTATCATGGAGAAGGTAACTCTAGAGTATGAATGGAAGCCGCATCGTTGTTCTACATGCTGTATTTTTGGTCATAATGATCAAAATTGTCCCAAGCAGGTAAAAGTTACTCCGAAACACGTTAGTGTGGATGAGGAGGGGTTTATTTCGGATAAGAGGAAGGTGGCTAAGTTTGGAGTGGGAAATAAGAAACAGAAGCAGAAATTCATATACAGGCCAAAGCTTAATAAGTCGGGTGCAAGCACATCGGGAACGAAGAAGGATAATCATTTGGGTCGGAACCCTATTAAAACAGCCAATGCGTTTGATGTTCTAGCTGATGAGGATAATAAAAATGAAGAACACATAAGCGAGAACAAGGATGAGCCGTTTGATAAATCTAAGCATATTTCAAGAGGAGATAGTGAGATGCAGGAGGTGACACCAACGGAAATGGCTGAATTCATGGCAAATGAGGCACACCAAAACAGTTCTGAGGGGGCAAGCACTCCCGGTATGCATGGTTTAAATGGGTAGTTTCATGTCTTGGAATATAAGGGGGTTGAACCGTCCCCTGAAACAAAGTGAGGTTCGTGAAATTGTGGCTGAAAATAAGTTAGATTTGTGTGCTATCCTTGAATCACATGTGGAGGTTAGTAAGTTGGCTAAAATTTGTAAGTTTGTTTTTCGGAACTGGAATTGGACTTCAAACGGTAGCGCGTGTAGTCGTGGTACGAGGATTATCTTGGGTTGGAATGCTGATAATATAGATGTTATGGTTATTGCCCAAACCGATCAGATTATGCACACTCAGGTGATGTTTAAAGTGACTAAAAAAGTTGTTTTTTGTTCATTTGTTTATGCTGAAAATAAATACCAAGATCGTAGACTATTGTGGGAGGATATCTGTAAACATAAGGCGTTGTGTCATGACAAGCCGTGGGTAGTCATGGGGGATTTTAACTCGGTGCTGAATTTTGATGACGCGTTATATGGTACATCGAAACAAACGGTTGGAATGCGGGAGTTCAATGAGTGCGTTCAACAGGCTGAATTGATGGACATTAATGCTCACGGTTTGCAATATACATGGAACCAAAAACCAAGGAGTGGAGTGGGGCTTTTGAAGAAGATAGATCGTATAATGGGTAACATAAAATTCCTGGATCATTTTCCCTCTGCATACGCGATGTTCCACCCTTTTAGAGTCTCGGATCACACTCCGTGTATTCTTAAAGGGCTGGGTTCCAATGTGTATCGGCCAAGACCATTCAAATTTCCGAATTTTATTGCGTCAAAACCAGAATTTAAGGAACTTGTTCAGATGGAATGGATGAATAGAATTGACGGGATCTCTATGCTATCGGTTGTCAAGAAGCTAAGAAATTTAAAGCCAAAGCTGAGGAAACTCTTATTTAACCAAGGTAACTTGCATGTTAAGGTTACTGAATTACGTAAAAAATTAGATGATTTGCAGATTCGGATAGACCGTGATCCGCTGGATGGTCAGCTGCGCCAAGAGGAAGCCCAATGTTTGAAAGATTTTCAACAAGCTGCTTATGACGAAGAATGCTTTCTAAAGCAGAAGTCTAAGGTAGATTGGTTATGTGCTGGGGATTCTAATACAAAATTCTTTCATAACATGGTGAAGTCCAAAAATGCTAGAGTAAAAATTCATAGCGTGGTGGATTCTATGGGGACGAGGCATGAGGGTGATGGTGTAGCCGAGGCCATGGTGTTACACTATACGAATTTTTTAGGGGTGAAAGCTCATGTGGATTCGGTGCACATGGATAATCTTTTCTCTAATGTTTTGAGTGATGAGGCTGCTGAGTTTATGGTTCGTCCGGTCACTCGAGAGGAGGTTAAGAGCGCTATGTTTAGTATTGGAGGAGATAAAGCGCCAGGTCCTGATGGGTATACGTCGGTCTTCTTTAAGCAAGCTTGGGAGATAGTGGGAAATGAAGTAACTGATGCGGTGCTTCAATTTTTCGAAAATGGTAAGCTCTTGAAACAAATAAATCACACTATTCTAGCTTTACTTCCGAAAAAAGATGTCCCGGATTCGGTTTTGGATTATCGGCCAATTTCTTGCTGCAACGTTCTATACAAATGCATAAGCAAAATTATAACCAACCGGATGAAAGGAAGTTTGGAAACACTTGTCAGCATAAATCAATCCGCGTTTGTGCCAGGCCGGAAAATTTCGGATAATGTTCTCCTTACTCAGGAATTGATGCACAATTATCACTTAAATAGGGGCCCGGCTAGGTGTGCATTCAAGATAGATATTCAAAAAGCGTATGACACAGTCAGCTGGGAATTCTTGGAGGATATTCTGGTTCGGTTTGGGTTTCATAGCCGAATGGTAAAATGGATCATGACTTGTGTGTCCACTGTCTCTTATTCGCTGTGTATTAATGGTGAGTTACATGGTTATTTCAGAGGCCAACGGGGGTTAAGACAAGGGGACCCAATGTCCCCCTATTTATTCACTTTGGTAATGGAGATTTTATCGTTACTTCTTCGACAAGCAGCCACCATGCCCTTTAACTATCATGCTAAATGTGTTAAGGAGAAGATTATTAACATTTCTTTTGCGGATGATCTATTCGTTTTTGTTCATGGGGATGTGGTGTCGGTCAAAAAGATAAAAGTGGCGTTGGAGATGTTTACCAACATCTCTGGCCTAGTTCCAAGTCCAGCGAAAAGTACGGTATTTTTCTGCAATGTTCCTCAGGAGATCAAGCAGGAGATTCTCAGCATCATGCCGTTTCAAGAGGGTGCTCTTCCGGTACGGTATCTGGGGGTTCCACTTATCTCATCAAGACTCCTTTATAAAGATTGCAGAATTCTGGTTGATCGGATGGAGAAAAGGATTGTTAATTGGGCTACCAGGTCTTTGTCGTTTGCAGGCCGATTACAACTTATTAATTCAGTGCTGTCTTCTATGCATATCTATTGGGCTTCGGTTTTCATTATTCCGGCTCGTGTTACTAACGATCTAGAAAAAAGAATTCGAAGGTTCTTATGGAATGCAGGTTCAGAAGGTAGGATTCGTGCTAAAGTTGCTTGGAAGCATGTTTGCTTGCCGAAAAAGGAAGGGGGTTTGGGTATTCGAAGCATTTCTGATGTAAACAAATCGCTAATGGCAAACCACATTTGGAGCATTATTACAAAACGTGATTCTATATGGGTGCGATGGATCCATGATTACAAACTGAAAGGTCGAAATTTCTGGGAGGTTCCGTGTAGAGGGAGTATGAGTTGGGGATGGCGGAAGATTCTGTCCATCAGACACATTATTCGGCCTCATGTTTGGTCTTCTATTCAAAGTGGTGCGCAAACTAATATATGGAGCGACATGTGGTGTTCGCAAAGTCCACTGAGCTCGTTCATCACGCCTAGGGCAATAGCTAATGCTGGATTCACATTAGGGTCTTCGGTTGCGGATATGGTGGATCACGACGGTAATTGGAGATGGCCTCAGGCTTGGCTAGATCTCTTCCCGGTGTTAATTACAATTTCGGTCCCCCTTCTGGTGCCTAATGCTATGGATAAATTGGTTTGGAGAAACTTGGAGGGAAAGACGTGTGATTTTCATTTGTCAGTGGTTTGGGACACAATTCGGAACCGTGGGAATCAAGTGGTTTGGGCTGATATGGTTTGGTATCCTCAATGCATTCCGCGTCATTCATTCCACTTATGGTTGACATTTAGAAACAAACTAAAAACGCAGGATAGATTGGCAGTGTGGGAAGCGGGTAGTCACACCAACTGGAACCTGATGTGTTGTCCGTTGTGCTATTTT
Organism: Helianthus annuus; assembly: GCF_002127325.2. NCBI lineage: Eukaryota > Viridiplantae > Streptophyta > Magnoliopsida > Asterales > Asteraceae > Helianthus > Helianthus annuus. Next base: position 139,429,925 of record NC_035444.2, on the reverse strand, counting down.
GATCGTGATAGTCGGGACCACTTATTTTTCAAGTGTGCTTTTGCGGTCCAAGTCTGGAATGAGATGAAAAAGCTGGCTAGTTTGGACAATGTTGACGATTCGTGGTCATCGGTTGTATCTTGGGTGGATCATCATGCTAATTCCAAGAATGTGGATCATATTGTGTGCAAATTATTGATAGCGGCGTCTTCATATTATATATGGCAAGAAAGAAACAATAGGCTTTTCAAGAGTATGAAGAGGACGGTAAATCAAGTGGCGGAGGTGATAAAGAGTACGGTTCGGTTGAGGCTAATGGGCTTCAAATTCAGGACACCGTCTACGAAGGAGAGAATTCGCAGAACATGGAAGATCGAAGATACAGATATGGATCCGGGCTAGAGATTTTTTTGTTGTTTTTTGCGTTTAGTTGGTTGTTGGTTATGGTTGAGTGTTTTTGTGCTGGGTTGTTAATTTCTTGGCTGTAATAGTTGTTTATCCTAGGCTTGGGTTGTCAAGTCTAGTAGGTGTGTTGCTTTGACACACCCTTGTTCTGATCTGATTATTAATAAAATTCATCGGGGTAACCCTTTACCCAAAAAAAGAATTTAGTGAGGAAGTCTCGAAAGTGTGGAGGGTGCCATGCACAGGTAATCGTATGTATTGTGTGGTAAAACGTTTGAAGCAATTAAAATCTCCTATGCGAAAACTCTTGTATAAGCAAGGGAATTTGCATGAGAACGTTGTTAAAATGAGGGCGGAGTTAGATGTGGTTCAAAAGGCTATTGATGGTGACCCGTTCAACTTGAGTTTACGTGATAAGGAGGCGAGGTTGTTGAGTAGCTTTAATGAAGCTAAATTAGATGAGGAACGATTCTTGAAACAGAAATCCAAGGTGGAATGGCTTCAAGTGGGTGACTCTAACTCGGCTTATTTTCATAACTCTCTAAAGTGCAGGAATCATATTACCCGTATTGATTGTATAAAGGATCGCTATGGTACGGTTTTTGAAGGGGTGGACGTCCCTAAGGCGCTGGTTGAGCACTATACTCAATTCTTAGGAGTTGAGGGTAATGTTTCGGAGGTTATGGATCAGGAATTATTTCATAGGAGGTTGTGTCCGTTGAAGGCTCAGAATATGGTTCGGGATGTTTCGTTAGAGGAAGTGAAGGAAGCTATGTTTTCGATTGGTAACGATAAAGCGCCAGGTCCAGATGGTTTCTCTGCTGCTTTCTTTAAACATTCGTGGGATGTGGTGGGTAATGATGTCTCTTATGCAATTCAGGAATTCTTTTCGAATGGGAAACTGCTTAAAGAGGTAAATCATACTATTTTGGCTTTAATTCCTAAGGTGAATACCCCTAACTCGGTTCTGGATTATCGTCCCATCTCGTGTTGCAATGTTCTCTATAAGTGCATTAGCAAGATCATTACAAACAGAATCAAGGTTGGTCTGGATGATGTGGTTGATTTTAATCAATCAGCGTTTATTCCTGGAAGACGTATTTCGGATAATATTTTGATTACTCAAGAGTTGATGCACAATTATCATCGCAATGTTGGGCCGCCGAAATGTGCTTTTAAAGTGGATATTCAAAAGGCGTATGATACGGTAGATTGGTCGTTTCTTAAGTCTTTGTTGGTGGGTTTTGGTTTCCACCCGAAAATGGTGCAGTGGATAATGATTTGTGTTACTACAGTGTCCTTCTCTGTTGGAGTGAATGGTAGTATTCATGGTTTTTTTCAAGGCAAGAGGGGGTTACGTCAAGGTGACCCGATGTCTCCGTATTTATTTACTTTGGTTATGGAAGCTTTGACGCTTATTCTTAAAGATTTGGTGGAGAGATCTTCTAATTTTAAATTCCATATCCGTTGCAAGAAGCAAAGAATAGTGAACTTATGTTTTGCGGATGACTTGTTCATGTTTTCTAGAGGTGATGTTCACTCGGCCGGGATTATTATGGATGGTTTGGATAGGTTCAAGAAGGTGTCCGGTCTAGTTCCTAGTATGGCGAAGAGTACCGTGTTCTTTGGCAATGTTGCTAGGGAGGTAAAACAAAGCATTCTACAGTTGATGCCGTTTGAGGAAGGCTCGTTACCTGTTCGTTATTTGGGGGTGCCTCTTATCTCATCTAGATTAGTTTACAAAGATTGCAAAATTCTGGTTGAGAAGATGGAAGCGAGAATTGATAGTTGGAAGAACAAAACGTTATCCTTTGCTGGTCGGCTTCAACTAATAAGATCCGTCTTATCTTCCATGCATATTTATTGGGCGTCTGTTTTTTCTCTTCCGGCTAGAATTATTGCTGATTTAGAAAGAAAGATGAGGGCCTTTCTTTGGTGTCAAGGTCCTATGAAGAAAGGTCGTGCTAAAGTGAAATGGTATGACGTTTGTCTTCCAAAGGATGAGGGTGGGTTGGGTATCAGGAGAATTCGGGACATGAATATGGCGCTTATGACCAATCATATATGGAGTCTCCTGATCCGAAGGCATTCTATATGGGTCAATTGGATCCATGATCACAAAATTAAAGGGAAGTCATTTTGGCAGCTCAGGTCCACGGGTAATAGTGCTTCTAGTTGGCGGTATATTCTTAAAATTCGGGATCGGGTTCGTCCGTTTATCGTCTCTAAGATTGGGAATGGTCATACTACATCCGCTTGGTTTGATCGGTGGGCTCAAATTGGTCCGCTTTGTCACATTGTTTCAGCACGTCGGCTACACAATGCGGGGTTTAATCTTGATTCCAAAGTTAGTGATATTGTGAATGATGGAGATTGGGGGTGGCCGAGAGCGTGGATGGATCTTTTTCCGGTTTTATTAACTATTCAACCACCAGTCCTTAATCCTCACAAGTCGGACTCATTAATCTGGCGTGATGTAAAGGGCAACGAGCAGGAATATTCAGCTTCTATTGTGTGGGATTCGTTAAGAAGTCAGGGTGATACAGTTCCGTGGGTGGAAATTGTGTGGTTCGCGAATTGCATTCCTAGACATGCTTTTCTTTCGTGGCTCATTTGTAAGAAGAAGCTCAAAACTCAGGATAAGCTAAAGCAATGGGATGTTGGTACTAGTACTAACTTAAGCCTGCTGTCTTGTCCGTTGTGTTCATTGGTTCCGGACTCGCATGATCATTTGTTCTTCGAGTGTTCATTTTCAATGCAGGTTTGGTCGTCTATTAAATCCTTTGCTGGAATTCAATTAATGTCTAGTAAGTGGGAGGATATTGTTGAGTGGTTGATTCATGTTCCTTCGAAAAAGTCCATGCGAAGTGTGATTGGCAGGTTATTATTATCGGCGACCGCATATTTTATATGGCAAGAACGTAATCAAAGGCTTTTTAAATCCAAGAAAAGAACGGTGCATGTGATAACTGAAGCTATTGTTTCTACGGTTAGATTGAAGCTAGCCTCGGTGAAGATCAAGAGCTCTATGACGGGAAAGAGTTTACTAGAAAAATGGAATGTGCCTCGCCTATAGTTCACTGGTTGTCTATAGCTAGTTTCTAGAGTAGGTTTATGTTTTTGTTAGAGTGGTTTGCTGTTTATGCTTGTTAACACTTCCTGGCATGTCAGGATAGTGAATTAGTGAGGACTCTCCTTACTACTTGTATGTTTTTGGTTTGTGATATATGATATTGAACCGGGGTAACCCTTTACCCAAAAAAAAAGCTCCTTGACAGAGGAAAACATGAGGGTCACACATGTTCCTTAGGACTTCGATATTCTAGTGATTGGATTTGATCAAATTTTGTATTTGGATATTGAAACAATTGTTATTTTAACTCATTTATGGCATTTTGAGTTACGTTTCATATTAGCATGTTTAAATCCGTGGATAACTTAATTATTCTAAATGTCCGTAGTCGATCATAATTGTGGGAACAAATATGAATGGAAGACTATTATGAACTTGGATTGGTGGATATTCATTTAGAATGAATATAGAGCAAAGTGTTGCTGCCAAAGTTCATAGATATTTGTGGGATACAAATATTGGACTGACTCGCTCTCAAATATTACTGCATGGAATCATTTGTGATTGATCATAAGTAAATTTGAGTTAAGGCGAATATCATAGTATCCTCTGACCTGAGATACATATAGGGTCTTGATATTCACCAAATATTATGCCTTGACTTATTTCTTCGCTGTCAGTAATATGACAGTACATAAGGCTGAGCTCAGGTGTGGTACAAGGTGGTTGTGAGAGACGTATGTAGTCAAGAAGGGATTTGTTCCTCTTATTCGTTGAGAGTAAGATGTCTAAGGCCTGATAAAGTTATATCAACAGAGAGTGATCACTCTATGTCTCTGGATTTAACATGACATCTGTAACGAAAGGATAAATGATAGATTCACCTAAATCATGTTCAAGTAACGGACTTGAAAGGGATGATGTTATTGAATGGCAAATATAGTCATACGTATTGGGGGTAGTAAACCGTAGTTAGGCGTCATTTACTGCTTGCATCAATCTTATATGTATCTTGTGCAAGTGGGAGATTGTTGGACTCTGTATGCCCAAGACACATATTAAATCGATGTGGCTAGTACGTTATGATCCAAGTCGAGTCATACCCAATAACAAGCTAGACAAACACTTATATTATTTATTTGTGATATGATCAAACAAATAAATATTAACACTTACAATATTTAGAAATTGGTTTTCTAAATAATTACACTTGAGAAACTACTAAATTATATGGATAATTTATTTTGAGAGAATATTTTATTTTGTTATTTAATGGGTTAAATAACATTATAAAAGATTACATAAAGTCTTGCAAACATATGGTGTATAATTTTATAAAAGTTATAAAATTAATCAAGACTTAAATTTATAAAAGAAAGATTTGATTTTTTTTATATAAAAATACAAGTGGGCCGCCCCCCCTCATGGGAATTCCCAAAAGATTTTTGCTCCAATAACATTTCATGCAAGATGTCATATTTAGATGGCTCTTGATTGGGTGAAAATTTGGTCCAATAAACATACATGCAATTGCATGGATTTTGATTGGGCATGAAGGGTGGCAATTTCTCTCACTTCCTTTAAATGTATTTTGTATGACAAAATGGACTAGAGAGAACTTGGAAGACTTGTGTTATTTTGCTCTCAAAATGGGCCATAGAAGGGTTCCAAGGAGCTTTTCGGTTTTGATTCAAGTGTGAGAAATCCTAGCTAAACCCGTGGTGTTTGTTGGAAGCTTGGGGTATACAAGCTTGAGGTCTTCTACTCTTGAGGACAACCATTTCAAGAATCATCATCCCTTTCATCATCCTATTATTCCAAGAAGGTAGTTTTGCTAAACACCCTATGGTTATGTTTGATAGTATGCATCTTCATATATGGATCCGGGTTTTGGGATTTTGCATATAAATGGTTTTATATCTTACAAAAGTAACATGTTTTAAACATTATTTCCGCTGCGTTTTTATTTCATATGGATGAAATTGCTTTGATAAACATGTTAAAATCCCATCAAAATATCCTTTACATAGCTTAGAAATAGGCTTTGAGGGGTTTGGTATGCTAAAACAAACTTTTGGATCATTCAGGGGCTAAAAGTGTCAAAAAGTGCACAAGTTTGCACTTTTGCGCATAACTTACGTTCTGAATACATCCGGACATCCAAAAATTTATGTAAGCATCCTTATATTATGCCTTAGTGTTTGGCATGAGAAAAATCCGTTCGTCGCGTCATTTGGATCGTCTTTCGCGCTTATGCGCATTCCGTCGTAATTAAGCGAACGTCGCGATCGTACGGCCAAACGAACCGACATCCGGAATTTTTTTGAGCATATTTCAAGTCTCCTACACTTTAACTTCATCTTAGAGCCTTGAAATGAGGTTAACGGGGCTTAAACGTGCCAAAAATGGGCCAAATTGCATGTTTCTGAAGTGCAGGGACTAAAACGGAAAATTCTGATCTGTGACCCTCAGGCGGGGCGCGTAAGGATTGCCCAAATCCTTACGCGGGGCGCGTAGACTCCCAGAACAGATAAGATCAGCTAGTCAGCAAATTTCAGCTGGTTTAACCACAACCACATGTTTTAAATTTGCCCTTTCAGCTCACTAAGGGGCATTTTCAGTAACCACAAGTTTTCGACAAGTGTACGATCGAGATTCGATCACGTTTTTCAAGAAACGATCCTAACGGTTCGGGAAATACTATAAATACCCCACCCCCATTCTTGCAAAAACCCACACAATCTGATCAAGAGCTCTAAGTTGGAACCTTTGTTTCATACATGAGCCATTTTGATCTAGATTAGCATTCGGGGACCCTCCGTAAGTATTCTTTCGCTCTTTTATTCGCTTTTCGTGTCTGAAAGTCAACGTTTTGTTGACTTTTTGCATTGACCAGCCTATGGTCAACCCGAAGTTCATGGAACTTCATAACGTGAGTGTGATCACGATGGTTATAGTCCGTAGTGACTATACCTACTGATTACCACGTTATCTAGGCTCAGTGACGAGTCGTAGTTTCGGCCGAAATGTGCATTCTTGCATATTTTGTAACCAAACTACTCGTGAGCATCAAAGCCGTTTGTTTTGATGCCAAACCTGTTTTGATGCCAAACCGTTTGTTTTGGGTCACAAAGGTGACATTTCGCTCAGTCCGGCTCCAGATTTATTTACAAACAAGCTGAATATTGATGTTTCGGGTCATATGGTGCGTCCGGTTACGCCTGATGAGGTTAAAAAGGCGATGTTCTCGATTGGGTCAGACAAAGCTCCGGGCCCTGATGGTTTTACTGCTGGTTTTTTTAAAGGTGCATGGCCTATTATTGGTAGTGAAGTTTCGAATGATGTGATTGATTTCTTTATGACAGGTAAGCTTCTTAGGGAATTGAACCACACGATTCTTGTTCTTCTTCCCAAGACGTCTTCCCCGTCAGTGGTTACGGACTATCGTCCGATTGCTTGTTGCAATGTATTGTACAAATGCATTAGCAAGATTGTAGCTGATAGAATAAAAGTGGGTTTGAATGATATTGTTAGTGTCAACCAATCAGCTTTTGTGCCAGGCAGGAGGATATCGGACAATGTTTTACTTACACAAGAGTTGATGCATAACTATCATCGTAATGTTGGCCCTCCGAAATGTGCTTTCAAAATGGATATTCAGAAGGCGTATGACACTGTCGATTGGAACTTTCTGAAGGGTATTTTGTTTGGTTTCGGTTTTCATCCTACAATGGTTCATTGGATTATGTTGTGTGTCTCCACTACAACGTATTCGGTGTGTGTTAATGGCGAGGTTCATGGTTTCTTTAAGGGTAGCAGGGGATTAAGGCAAGGTGATCCGGTCTCTCCTTATTTATTTACTTTCGTCATGGAAGTTCTTACGGCCATCTTACAGCATACGGTTAGGATTGACAATTCGTTTAAATTTCATAATAAATGCGAACGTCAACAGATTATCAACCTATGTTTCGCTGATGATTTGTTTATCTTCGCGAAGGGTGAGATTGCTTCAGCTAGATGTATTATGAAGGCTCTAGATTCGTTTACTAAAATGTCGGGTTTGTTGCCTAGTGTTCAGAAAAGTACTGTCTTTTTCTCGAATGTGCCATCTTATGTGAAATCTGCTATTCTGAATATTATGCCTTTTAAGGAGGGTTCGTTGCCTGTGAAATACTTGGGAGTGCCCCTTATTTCCTCCCGGTTGCTTCATAAAGATTGTTTTCCGTTAGTAGAGAAGCTAGAAAAACGTATTTTTTTTTTTGGGTAAAGGGTTACCCCGGTGATTCTATATATTCACAACCAAAAAAGAACAAGTGGAGTAGTGAGCCTACACCAGTTCAATCATGAGACATGCCCCATGAAAGTAAAACCAGGAAACAAAACAAAAAAAAAACCGAAAAAACAACCGGACATAAACTCCTAGACACTCATCTAGACAGAACCGAAACTACAAAGAACTAATTAGCCTCCGTCATCTTTCGTTTCGGTTGCAATATCCCAATCCCCAAGCAGCTTCCGCACCCTAGCATTGTTCTTTAGCTTAGCTCCCATCAACTTGTATCTCACAGTTTTCAGAATAGCATCCTTCACCATTTCTGGTGGACGCAATTGGTTTCTGAATAGTCTTGCATTCCGCTCTTGCCAAATAGTATACGCAGCAGCCGCAACTAGAAGCTTCGCGACATAAATCTCCACTTTTTTTGACCGAATACGAGCACATAACCACTCGGTGATATCCGCCCATCTCGAACACACGGCCTCCATTCCCACTTTACCCCTAATCATATTCCAAACTTCATCCGAAAATTTACATTCAAAGAATAGATGATGATGAGAATCATAGTTCTCATAGCACAATAGACAACAAAATTTACGTATTTTGCATTGGCGCAATAAGCTTCTGTCTTTTGCAGACAGATTGCAACTTATAATTTCTGTCTTATCTTCCATGCATATTTACTGGTCTTCTGTGTTTATTTTGCCGAACCGGGTGATTCAAAAGCTGGAGGCTTTGATGCAGAATTTTTTATGATCTCATGATAGTGCGTTTCAAAAAGGCCGGTCCAAAGTTTCGTGGAAAACGGTGTGTGTTCCTACGTTTGAGGGTGGTTAGGTATTCGTCGGATCAGTGATGTTAATTTAGCCCTGATGACAACACATATTTGGAGTATTCTTTCGAGGCGTCAGTCCGTGTGGGTTGAGTGGGTTCACTCTTACAGGTTGAGAGGTAAGAGTTTTTGGGTTTGTAAAATTCCGTCTAGCTGCTGCTGGTCTTGGAGAAAGCTTCTTCAGCTCCGGCCGATTGTTAGGAAGTTTTTTTGGTCTGATATTGGGAATGGTTCGGCTACTTCAGCTTGGCACGATAATTGGAGTGAGATAGGGCCGCTGGATCAGTATCTTTCTCCCCGAATGATTGCTAACGCGGGATTTAATATGGAGTTAAAGGTGTCTGATGTCTATTCCGATAATTCTTGGAGCTGGCCGGTTGCGTGGCGGGATTTGTACCCGGTTCTTATTCAGCTTGATAGTGTGTCTTTGCAGCCGAATAAGTCTGATAAAGTCTTGTGGCGTCAAGGAGATCACAAACATGTGTTTTCGTCGTCTAGAGATTGGGAGTCTGTTCGGTATCATGCTGAGGAGGTGGATTGGTGCCGTATTGTGTGGTTTGGTCAGTGTATTCCGCGACATGCTTTTCTTTTATGGCTTATCATGAGAAGGAAACTGCTTACTCAAGATAAGATTTTGAGCTGGGATTTCTCGCGCAGGAAAAATATGAATATGGTGTGCTGTTTGTTATGCTATGCTAATCATGACTCTCATAGTCACTTGTTTTTTGAATGCAAATTCTCGACGCAAGTGTGGCTGCTGGTTAGACAAAAAGCGGGTATGGATACGGTGCATGCTAAATGGGATGATATTGTTAACTGGTTACTTGATCGGTCCAATTCAAAATTGGCGTCTGTTTACGTCGCTAAGCTGATTGTGGCGGCTACGGCTTACTACATTTGGCAGGAGCGAAATGCTAGATTATTCAGGAACCAGGTGAGGCCTCCGGAATCTCTAAGTGATATTATTATTCAACAAGTGCGGTACAAGCTGATTGGAGCGAAGTTGAAAAAGTGTGAAAATGTTCGTAGGCTTTTAAGGGCTTGGGATATTGAAGGCTCAGTTTTGCACGATGATGGCGACTGATTTTCTTTTGTAATTTTGTTCCAAGGTTGAGTCTAGGTAGGTAGCCTAGTGGTCGTCCGTTTGCTGGTTGTCGTTTGTTTTGTTTGTTTCTGGTTTTCTCTTTCATAGGGCATGTCCTATGTTTGAACTAGTGTAGGCTCTCTACACTACTTGTGTTTTTTTGGTTGTGAATATATAGAATCACCGGGGTAACCCTTTACCCAAAAAAAAACATGCTTAGCTCGTCACTTTTAGTTTAGAGCTTATATAGGGTCGTAAGGTAAGCGATCTAAACCATCGCTTATACTTTCGAACCCGACCCATTTGGTCGATCACTAGGATCCGACCAAACACATTAGGTGACCATAGCTATAACCTTCCGAGGTTATACCTTGTGGTCACGATGTTAGGCGTTCCAGACGCGTTCTACGTGAACGACGCGTAAGGTAGCATAAGCTACCTAAACGGGTCGTGATGGGTCGCAAGCACTTAGGTTAGGTTTCATTTTAGTATGTAGGCTTTGTTAAACCATATTACACGAGTCTCCATACTCGTTTGGTTTACGAACCCGCATACTATCCGATCCTTCCGATTTGGTCCGGTATATTAACATAGCTACCTATTAGGTGCCGTTTGATATCCCGTGATCTTTAGCATTATCTGGTTATTATACAAGAACTTCAAAGCAATCTCAGGTGAGTACATTGAACCCCTCTTTTACTGTTTTCCAAACTGTTTTGGGGTGAAACACATGTGCCTATCTGTTACATTCATGCTTTCCATGTTTTCACATCATATGCCTGCTATGTTGTTAGTACATTATAGTACACGATTTCATTACATTTCATGCTATGTATGCCCATTGTGTGCATACTTAGTACATTGATTTACATTACATTTCTGTTGCATATGTTTACTCAGCATATGGACACATTGATTTACATGAACATTTCTGCTGCATATGTTTACTCAGCATATGGGCACATTGATTTACATGAACATTTCTGCTGCATATGTTTACTCAGCATATGGGCACATTGATTTACATGAACATTTCTGCTTCGTATGTTTACTTAGCATACTTAGTACAATTGATTACATCACATGCCTTCATTTTGTTATGACATTTGGTTTGTTTAACATGGGACAATACATTCATTAACATTAGCTACGCCGTTCGTTAGTAGGTAGTGGTACCATAGGAATTGACAACTCCCGTTCCTGAAGTCCTGGGTTTGATAGGATTGTAAGGAATGACCGAATTCGATATACATAACTTAGATAAACCACTAATTTGTTTAAGGGTTTATCGCCACAGTCTTAATGCTTGGATGTATGCATATTTCACAATACCGCATAAATGTTGATATCAATAGAGCATGCATTTTTCCACAGAACATAACGTTGATTTAAACCACGTTTTACTTCAACGACTTGTTTTGTGCATTTTACATATGGTTTAAGTTGATACATTTCGCTTACCGTACATGATACATTTTGGGATACACATTACATGATTTACATTGAACATAAACACGTTGACATTGACATACACATTTGGTGATTTACATTGAACATGGACATTTGACATGGTTTACACAATAAACAATTGAGTTATACAAGAACAATCTTACATGATGGATGGTTTGGGTAAATGGTTTGAGTAACGTGGAGTATGTAATATGATGCAAACATGGTGGATACGCCGCTGGTACTTCCTATATATAAATGTTTGTATAATATTACATATCTTAGCGTTATCTAAATCATTTCAATTTAGACAGATGACATTTTATACATATAACACACTTTTCACGAGACATTGTTTTACAAACGACTTATCTTATACAAACACATTTTACATGGTTATCCGTTTAACCATACAGTGTCTTCTTATTTATACATATCATCTGATTTTATCGTTTTTCAAATGATTTACAAGACAAAGCAAATTACAAGGTTCATGACTAAACATTTTCTCAAACATAAGTCATGAATTCCGTTTTCATAAAACCAATGTATCTCACAGGCATTTTTATGCTGACGTACCTATTTTCACATGTGTTTTCAGGAGATGATGCATAGGACTTATCAAGATATACATAGGCGGACCTGTGCCTTAGTGACTTAAAACGAGACAAGAACTAGTTAATTTATGATATGTACTATTTGGTTCTTGTTTGAACAATGTATACTTTCATATTTGATTAATAAAACGAAACTTCATTTGCCATGGATTTGAAACTATTGTTTCTGTTACAACACTCCCCGACGTTTCCGCCACGTTTTGTATGTCCTACGTGGTCGGGGTGTGACAGAAAAGTTGGTATCAGAGCCAATGGTTATAGGGAATTAGGTTATTAGTAATGTTTCGACCTGGTCTATAACCTTCCTAGGACCCTAACGCGAGTTCACTTGGGTTTAGTCATAAAACAATACCGTCACCTATCCTTAGGCGACGACCACAACAAGAGCATAAATTTCAAAACCGCTTTGAAAACCAATCATCTGTTCTAGGATGATTGATTACTAGGTTTTGAACCCTCTGTTATAAGGTTTTGAACCCCTTTGATTTTTCAAAACTCTCGTCAAAGTTTTGGGTCCTAAATAGTGTGAACACGTGCGAACTGGAAGAGTGAATGCCTGTACCCTGTGTTTTCTGTCTAAGGTTAGAGTGTTCGTACAAATCCACATAATCGGACCAGTCACTCTTACCTGGGAACTCTTGGGGTGAGTGTCCACTTATAGGCGAGCATGTCTTCGCGATACACTATGAGGATCTATTTACTTTGATTCAGCCTTGGTGTTGTTTGTTTGATTCATGATTCAAACAAATGACCATCAACCGTGATTACGGTCGGTGATTGTAACATCTTATTCTTACCCAATACCATTTTATTTGTTTCCTTTCATGTTTTCCTCTTTTAGAATGCCTCCTCGACGCGAACACCAGATAGCAACTGCCGAGCTGGCAGAAATTATTGCGCAGCAGATGGCTGCTCAATTCCCAAATCTCTTTGCTCAATGGAACCAAGCCAACAACAACAACAATGGTACATGCAATTTCAAGAACTTCAACTCGGCTAAACCACTCAAGTTTAGTGGTTCTGAGGGAGCAACTGGGCTTCTTCAATGGTTCGAGAGCATCGAGAATACCTTTCGCCATGTACAGTGTCCGGATAATCACAAGGTCGAGTTTTCTTCAAGTGTGTTTCAGAAGAGGGCTCTTACATGGTGGAACAGGGTAATGAGAGACCGTGGTGCAGATGTTGCTCTAGCACAAACATGGGCTGAACTGATAGCTCTTATGATAAGGGAGTTTTGTCCTCGTCATGAACAACGAGCGTTGGAGAAGGAGTTTGATGATTTGAAACAAGATAGTGGCGAACAAAGGGCATATACTGACAGGTTTGAGGAGTTGAGTCTACTTTGTCCGACTATGGTCGCCCCACTCGACAAGGCTATCGAAAGGTACATCGACGGCCTGCCTGACTCGGTACAAGACATTGTCACTGGTAGCAACCCTACCACACTCCGTCAGGCCATTGAGCTATCTGCAACCTTGACTGAATCGCAGATCAGAAAGCATAAACTTTTTCGAAAGGGTGACAAGAAGCCAATCGAGGAATCAAAGACCATGGATGAACGGACTGAATCCCCTGAGAAGTCTAAGAAGCGTAAGGCTTCGCAGAATTTTGCGATTGCTGCTCAACCCAACCAAAACACCCGCAACCAACCAACTCAACCTCCTGCAAAGAAACCTTATGCCGGTACTGCACCGATATGCGACAGATGTAATGCACACCACTTAGCTCACTTACAGTGTCGTTTATGTGCATCGTGTGGGCGACTCGGTCACCTGGCAAATGCTTGTCGATTTACCCCAAACCAAGGTGGTCCAAACCAACCTCAAGTAAATCCTGCTCAAGCTCGTCTTCCACTAGGTCCTTGCTTCAACTGTGACGAAATGGGCCATTTCCGGAGAAATTGCCCAAAGATTGCTAATGCGAATCCAGCGCAAGGATGAGCATCGGACCAACTAGAAGACAATGTTGTTTAGAGATAATCAAACCTTATGTATTATTTTCTTTTGTAGTCAAGGTCCATGAAACAGTTGTTGTTGTTTATAAATAAATCTTTTATTCTACATTGCAATGTACAAATGTGATGTCATGTATAAACAACGTATCCTCTACAATACCAACAATCAAGGAACCGTATTCCTTGAAGAACAGACTACCCCGTAATTTCTTCCATTTTATTATCTCTTGTGTTTCCCACGAATACCCAAAGTACCACTATAAATTCTTAATAGGGTACCTAAGGGTATTTTCGTATATTCAAAAATTATTGTACCTTAATTCGAAAATTGCGTTTTCTTGAAAACGAAATCGAATTTATAGGAGCTCTTTCTATCTTCATAGTTAGATTCTTGCTAATGTTTAAAGTACCGAATGAAATCCATGAAATGGATTCCTAGTGTGCTTTAAATTCATGTACGTAATCAACAAAACAAATTAACAAATTTGAGATCTAGATAAACAATTTTGTGGTTATGTGACTATGTGTTTATACATCTTGTCTTTCCATATATGCATTTTGTGTTTCTGTATACTCTGGATATTCGCTATCCAAATCCTCATAGAATCTTTCATACCTTCATATGAGGGATTCGTAGTAGGATTTCCAATAAAAAGGTACTATCTTAAATCCTTCATGGACTTCTACGTTGTAGTTATGTCCCTTGGATTATAAAGTACTATTCCAAAGTTTAAGGACAATATGTGTTGATATAGTTGAAGAGATTGGTTCGACAATCTAGTTAAAGACATCCTACATCGATGTAGTTAAATATTCCCCGTGGGTAGTTTAATTAAATATTCCCCGTGAGTAGTTTAGTTAAATAGATCATTCGTTGATCTAAGTTAAAGAGATTGGTTTGACAATCTAGTTGAATATATCATGCGTTGATATAGTTAAAAAGGCCCTCGGGTGGTCTAGTTAAAGAGATCCTACGTCGATCTAAGTTAAATAGATTGGTTCGACAATCTAGTTAAAGACATCCTACGTTGATGTAGTTAAATATTTCTCTTGGGTAGTTTAGCTGAAGAGATTATTCGTTTGATATTTTTCCCATACGCATTATAAAATGAACTGTGCGGACTGTGCAAGGAAGTACGTAATTATGGAGGCCTACATAATTATGGAATTCAGTAGAAACCACAGGAAGTTTTGTCATGTGTTAAAGGCCTACAGTGACAAGAGTAATGATACGGGAGAAGTCTTGTGACCCATGTCATTTATCCTTACACTCCCCAATTCTGATTTCAAGCACACACAAGTTTCCTATGATAACTCTTCACGGGAAACGTTCTCCTGCCCGTAGTTCGAAACTCCATGTTTTGTTACTACAAGGACTTCACTTTGTGGGTTGAAATTTTCGGTATGGATCCTAACATGGCCCAGAGTTTTTCCTAAGGGTTTAATGGATTTGTCTGAAAGCGAAACCGTCACGGCTGTCTTCACAAGTTTCCTCTAAAACTAAATTTCGGGACGAAATTTCCTAAAGTAGGGGAGACTGTGACAACTGTGTCACTTCATCCATCAAACAAACGCCAAACCAATGAAATACTGTATTTCATACTTTGGACATATATAAATATGTGTATCGTTTGCACATATCAACTCTTGTTCGATTTCAAGCTCTAAATCGCTTTCTGGAGAATTATACGCAAACTGGTGCATAAAACGTACTCAGTTTAATGCGACAAATACTCCGGAACATCAACATATACTCAACATACTTTAAATAACCCTTACATAACTTAGAAATAAGTTTTGAAGGCTTTGGTATGACAAAAACAAGTTAATTCGCTTACAGGGACTAAACTTGACAAACTGCGAAAGTATGCCAATTTGAACTGTAACAAACATTCCGAAACATGTCCATAAGTTAAACATACCATAAATATCCTTTACATAGCTTAGAAATAGGCATTGAGGGGTTTGGTATGCTAAAACAAACTTTTGGATCATTCAGGGGCTAAAAGTGTCAAAAAGTGCACAAGTTTGCACTTTTGCGCATAACTTACGTTCTGAATACATCCGGACATCCAAAAATTTATGTAAGCATCCTTATATTATGCCTTAGTGTTTGGCATGAGAAAAATCCGTTCGTCGCGTCATTTGGATCGTCTTTCGCGCTTATGCGCATTCCATCGTAATTAAGCGAACATCGCGATCGTACGGCCAAACGAACTGACATCCGGAATATTTTTGAGCATATTTCAAGTCCCCTACACTTTAACTTCATCATAGAGCCTTGAAATGAGGTTAACGGGGCTTAAACGTGCCAAAAATGGGCCAAATTGCATGTTTCTGAAGTGCAGAGACTAAAACTGAAAATTCTGATCTGTGACCCTCAGGCGGGGCGCGTAAGGATTGCCCAAATCCTTACGGGGGGCGCGTCTGAATCACAGAACAGATAAGATCAGCTAGTCAGCAAATTTCAGCTGGTTTAACCACAACCACATGTTTTAAACTTGCCCTTTCAGCTCACTAAGGAGCATTTTCAGTAACCACAAGTTTTCGACAAGTGTACGATCGAGATTCGATCACGTTTTTCAAGAAACGATCCTAACGGTTCGGGAAATACTATAAATACCCCACCCCCATTCTTGCAAAAACCCACACAATCTGATCAAGAGCTCTAAGTTGGAACCTTTGTTTCATACATGAGCCATTTTGATCTAGATTAGCATTCGGGGACCCTCCGTAAGTATTCTTTCGCTCTTTTATTCGCTTTTCGAGTCTGAAAGTCAACGTTTTGTTGACTTTCTGCATTGACCAGCCTATGGTCAACCCGAAGTTCATGGAACTTCATAACGTGAGTGTGATCACGATGGTTATAGTCTGTAGTGACTATACCTACTGATTACCACGTTATCTAGGCTCAGTGACGAGTCGTAGTTTCGGCCGAAATGTGCATTCTTGCATATTTTGTAACCAAACTACTCGTGAGCATCAAAGCCGTTTGTTTTGATGCCAAACCTGTTTTCTAATCTTAGTTAAGCATGTTCTAACATGCTTAGCTCGTCACTTTTAGTTTAGTGCTTATATAGGGTCGTAAGGTAAGCGATCTAAACCATCGCTTATACTTTCGAACCCGACCCATTTGGTTGATCATTAGGATCCGACCAAACACATTAGGTGACCATAGCTATAACCTTCCGAGGTTATACCTTGTGGTCACGATGTTAGGCGTTCCAGACGCGTTCTACGCGAACGACGCGTAAGGTAGCATAAGCTACCTAAACGGGTCGTAATGGGCCGCAAGCACTTAGGTTAGGTTTCATTTTAGTATGTAGGCTTTGTTAAACCATATTACACGAGTCTCCATACTCGTTTGGTTTACGAACCCGCATACTATCCGATCCTTCCGATTTGGTCCGGTATATTAACATAGCTACCTATTAGGTGCCGTTTGATATCCCGTTATCTTTAGCATTATCTGGTTATTATACAAGAACTTCAAAGCAATCTTAGGTGAGTACATTGAACCCCTCTTTTACTGTTTTCCAAACTGTTTTGGGGTGAAACACATGTGCCTATCTGTTACATTCATGCTTTCCATGTTTTCACATCATATGCCTGCTATGTTGTTAGTACATTATAGTACACGATTTCATTACATTTCATGCTATGTATGCCCGTTGTGTGCGAACTTAGTACATTGATTTACATTACATTTCTGTTGCATATGTTTACTCAGCATATGGACACATTGATTTTAGCTTGGTTGCCTCTATGATTGGGACACCTAAGATGTTGGATACGTATACTGCCTCGATGTGTGCTGAATCTTGGGGAAGGAGCAGCTATGCTAGAGCGCTTATTGAAGTGCAAGCGGGGGCTGAATTAAAAAAGAGTGTTACTGTTGCTATCCCATCTATGGATGGTAGTGGGTATTCAAAGGTGGAGGTCAAGATTGAATATGATTGGGAGCCTCTTAGGTGCTCCTCTTGTTGTGTATTTGGCCATGATGACAGCTCGTGCCCGAAGAACCCTCAGGTAACTCCAAGTGGGGATGTTGAAAAAAATAATGATGATTTTCAGGTTGTAGAGGGCAAGAAGAAGAAAGTGAACAACCAAGGCATCCATATGAAAAATTAGAAGCCTAAGTTAGTGTACAGCAGGCCAGTTGCCAACCCTAAACCAAAATCGTCCTCAAAGATTCCGATGCAGAATCAGGTTTCAACGTCTAACCCGTTTGACATTCTAAAGGATGATACTGGTAATCAGGGAGGTATCACGGTGGGTCGAGTTGAGAAGAAACCGTCGAATGACAGGCAGGAATCGGATGAGGAAGAGGTTGAAGAAGTCTACAATGAAACTAGTGCATTTATGACATCGGGTACTCATCCTTTTTCTTCGAAAGCAGGGGCAAGCACCTCTTCTACCAAGTTCTCTAATGGATAGGCTGTCTGCTTTTCGTCTGAAGGGGCTGCTGTTTTGTGGCCATTTTATTTTTGATGATGGTGGTTGAGACGATGTTTTGTGTTTTTGCATTGTTTTGTCTACTAGATGTCGTGACTTGATGTATAGTAGACTAGGTTATGGGGTGTTATAGGTCGTTGGTTTTTGTTATGTTTTACATATATGGGGCATGTCCTGTATATGAACTAGTGTGGAACACATCCTCACTACTTGTACTTAATTGCGGTTGCATTTTAATAGAATCACCGGGGTAACCCTTTACCCAAAAATATGGACACATTGATTTACATGAACATTTCTGCTGCATATGTTTACTCAGCATATGGGCACATTGATTTACATGAACATTTCTGCTTCGTATGTTTACTTAGCATACTTAGTACAAATGATTACATCACATGCCTTCATTTTGTTATGACATTTGGTTTGTTTAACATGGGACAATACATTCATTAACATTAGCTACGTCGTTCGTTAGTAGGTAGTGGTACCATAGGAATTGACAACTCCCGTTCCTGAAGTCCTGGGTTTGATAGGATTGTAAGGAATGACCGAATTCGATATACATAACTTATTTTTGGGTAAAGGGTTACCCCGGTAAATTTTATAAATCACCAAACCAAATAAAACAGGGTGTGCCATGAAATTGACACACACTACTAGTCAAGACAAACCAAGACTAGAAACAACCAAGAAACACAACCAACGACCAAAAACAAACAACCAGACCACAACAAACGGCCAACACAACACAAAGAACAACTAAACAAAAAATCAGCTAGCCCGGATCATTTGTCTCATCATTTGACCCAATCTTCCATGTCCGAAGGATACTCTCAATACTCGACTGTCTTCGGAACTTGAACCCCATTAACCGTAAACGCACAGCTTCCTTAATCTTCTGAATCACCACTTTCTGATCAGCAAAGGCATTGGAAAACAAGCAATTGTTTCTCTCTTGCCAGACGAAGTATGTCGAGGCCGCAATAACCAGCTTGCATATAATATGATCCGTCCTCTTTGAACTTGCATTACATTCCATCCACGTCATAATGGATTGCCAAGAGCTACCAACATTACCCATTTGAACCATAGTCTTAACTTCATTCCACACCTTAGAGCCAAACGAGCACTGGAAGAACAAATGATCTCTAGAGTCCCGATTAGTTCTACACAACGGGCAACACATGAGGTTTAGATTTGTTGCACTTCCCGCCTCCCATACAGCAAGCCTGTCTTGGGTTTTAAGTTTATTCTTTACGACTAACCATAAGTGAAAGGAGTGACGAGGGATACACTGAGAAAACCATATCCCATCAACCCAGAATACCTGATCATGTCTACTCCGAACAGCATGCCACACTTCAGATGAGGAAAACGAACACATGTTCCCATCCAAGTCTTTCCAAACCGTACGGTCCACCATACCTTGCATCAATTGAGGGGCATTCAACCCAATTAAAACCGGGTATATGTCATACCAGGCTTGCGGCCAGCTCCAATTTCCGTTTTCATCAACTAACTCCAAAACAGAAGGATGTTGAAACCCGCATTAGTTATTCTCCGGGGCGATATGAAAGCGCTTAGCGGACTAATATGACACCAATTATCCCACCATATATTAGTTTGAGCCCCACTTCTAACCACCTTCCATATAAACGGTCTGACAACACTACGAAGAGACAAGATTTTCCTCCATCCCCAGCTCATGTTACCTTTGCTATTAATATCCCAAAAACTCCTACCCTTCAATTTGTGTGTATGAATCCATTGAACCCAAAGCGACTTCCTATTAACCAGAATGCTCCAGATATGATTAGTCATAAGAGCCTTATTGACATCCGAAATACACTTTATGCCTAACCCACCCTCACTCTTCGGCAAGCAAACATCAGCCCAAGGAACTTTAGCCTTCACTCTACTCAGATTGTTACCATTCCATAAGAACCGACGCATACGCTTCTCGAGATCTTTGATAACCCTAGACGGAATAACAAAAACAGACGCCCAATAGATATGCATGGCTGATAAAACGGAGTTGATGAGTTGTAACCTGCCTGCGAACGAAAGAGACTTATTCAACCAGCTATCAATTCTCTTCTCCATCCGATCAAGAAGAGGTTTGCAATCTTTATAGGCTAACTTGGTTGAGATTAACGGGACCCCCAGATACCTGACCGGCAACGACCCTAACCTGAAAAGGCATGATCCGAAGAATATCTTGTTTAACCGTATTCGGCACATTACAGAAATAAGCCGTGCTTTTTGATGGACTCGGAATTAAACCAGAAAGATTCGTAAATTTCACAATGGTATCACGAACCCTTTTCACCGAAATAACATCCCCATGCACAAAAACGAATAAGTCATCAGCAAAAGAAACGTTAATAATCCTCTGCTTAACACATTTAGCATGAAATTTGAACATGGAGCTAGGATGAGCCGCTTGTTGTAGAAGCAATGAAAGAACCTCCATAATCAGCGTGAATAGATATGGCGACATAGGGTCACCTTGCCTCAAGCCCCTCCTACCCCCGAAAAAGCCATGCAGATTACCATTTATACTGAGGGAGTAAGTTGTCGTGGTTACACAAGCCATAATCCACGCTACCATCTTTTGGTGAAACCCAAATCCTCGCAAAACATTCTCCAAAAAGGCCCAACTAACAGTATCATAAGCCTTTTGGATATCTATTTTGAACGCACATCTAGCCGGACCCCTATTCAAATGGTAATTGTGCATCAACTCCTGAGTAAGCAAAATATTGTCAGATATCTTCCGACCCGGAACAAATGCCGACTGATTAATACTAACCAAAGCATCCAAACTCCCCTTCAGTCTATCAGTAATTATCTTGCTAATACACTTGTATAAGACATTACAGCACGAGATAGGACGATAATCAAGAACCGAATCCGGAGTCTCCACTTTTGGAATCAAAGCCAAAATAGTATGATTTAGCTGTTTAAGTATCTTACCGTTATCAAAAAAATCTAAAATGGCCACCGAGATTTCCTCGCTCACTATATCCCACGAGTGTTTAAAAAAAGCAGACGTATAGCCATCAGGCCCCGGAGCTTTGTTTTCGCCAATACTAAACATAGCCTTCTTGATTTCATCACGCGTCACCTATCGAACCATATTATCTGCAACAGCAGGACTAAGCACATTAACAAACAAACCCTCCTGATCGAACGTACTAACTTGATCCTCCTTGCCCAGAAAATTCACATAATGGTCAAGTAGAGCAATGTGCACATCTTCACCCTCAAAACGGTTACCAGCCACATCCTTAATAGAATGAATTTTTGATCTAGCATTCCGACATTTCACACTATTATGGAAGAAGGCAGTGTTTGAGTCCCCTGCACATAACCATTCCACTTTAGCCTTTTGTTTAAGAAAACATTCCTCATCATACGCCGCTGATTTAAATTCCTTTAAGTATTCAGCTTCCATATTTTTCAGCTCTCTATTAAGAGGATTCGCATCAATCAACTTTTGAACTTCATCCAATTTGCTTCTCAACTCAACCACTTTGTCATGCAGATTACCTTGTCGAAACAAAATTCTCCGCAATACCGGCTTCAGATTCTTGAGTTTGCTAGTAACCGAATACATAGCCACCCCCGTAATCGTTTTTCCCCATTCCTGTAAAACCGAGGATCTGAATTCCGGTTTAGACGTGATAAAATTTGCAAATTTAAAAGGTTTTGGTTTCGCTTTTGTAGACTTTCCCATCTTTAGAATACACGGAGTATGATCCGAAACACGGAAAGTATGATAGCTAGCAAAAGCATCCAGACATGTCTCTAGGAATTTCATATTACCCATCACCCGGTCAATCTTTTTCATCAACCCAATTCCTTCCTTCGGCTTCTGGTTCCATGTAAAATGCAACCCATGACCCGTTATATCCACCAACTCCGTAGTCTGCACACAATCAAAGAATTCTCGCATACTAATAGTTTGAGTTGACGAACCACAAATAGAATCCTCATGATGAAGCGCTGAGTTAAAATCTCCCATGACTACCCATGGCTTATCATGACATAAGCCCTTATGTTTGCAAAGATTATCCCAAAGCCCTCGTCTATCCTGGTAATTATTCTTCGCGTACACAAATGAACAAAAGAGAACTTTCATACAAACCTTGTATCGCAGTTGAACATGAATAACCTGGTCCGTTTGAGACAGAACCATGACATCAACATCATCCGCATTCCAACCCAAAATTATCCTAGTGCCACGATCACATAAACTACCATTAGACGTCCAACTCCAATTTCTAAAGACTCCTTTACAGACTTTATCAAGCTTCTTGACATCAACGTGAGATTCAAGAATTGCACAAACGGCCAACTTATTTTCCGACATAAGGATACGAACCTCATTTTGTTTCAGGGGTTGGTTCAAACCCCTAACATTCCACACCGCGATGCTATCCATTCAAACTGTCATGACCGGGAGTGCTTGCCCCCTCAGATTTATCTTTCCTATCATCGTTCCTCATGAACTTAGACATTTCAGTAGGATTTAAATCCACTACCTCATCATCAACGTGCCTTTGACTCCCACAAGCATTATTCATACTTGGTCTATTTTCAAACCCGTTATCATGGTTTAAATCCTCCACATTTCCATCAATCTTTGAAAGCGCCTCAAACGAGTTCTTTGTACTAACGTTACTAGTTTTATCATTATTCAGCAAATCATCTTTTGTACCTGAAGTACTCGGCCCTGTTGTACTCATCTTCGGCTTTTAAATAGGCCTCGGCTTTTGATTTTTCTGCACTGGTCTCAGTTTAATCGTTTTCCTCCTGTCCGAAATAAAACCCTCGTCATCGATAACCACCTGGTTCTTTTTGCTTTGAACATTCTTACTACAATTCTGATCATTATGTCCGAATACACAGCACAAAGAACACCTTAATGGTTTCCATTCATATTCCACATCCACTCTTTCCATTAAATATCCCTCCTCATCAAGTTTCGGAATAGCTATAGTGATATGATCTTTTATCTCACTCTCCGCATTGATTTCAATTAGCGCCCTGGCAAAACTACTCCTCCCCCAGTTCTCAACACACATGTCCGCAGTATAAGAATCTAATCTCTTTGGAACTCCTAACTTAGACGCTAGTAAGCTGAGCCCATCATCCGTGTAAACCGCTATCGGTACATTATGTAATTTAACCCACACCGGAACTGATTTAATACCTTCTTTTTTGAGACTTATAGATGGAGACCATACGTTCAGGAATAGAGGCACCTTCCTGATTAGCCACGGCCCCCCCTCAAGCACCTTATCCATACCCTCCTTTGACTCGAATTTAAAGAAAAAGAATCCCGAAGAGTTCATCATCGCTTTAACAAAACCAAATTTTGACCAGGCATTCTTTGCATAATAATCCACTACCGGAAACGGAAGCCTATTCCCCAAAAAATAGCCAAACAACACGTTGTCAAGTTTTTCCTGAGCTTTTCTAATTACCTCGCGAGGAATAACTACATCCGCATTCTGCACCTTTTCCGACCCTTCTAGCTTCCTGAAGTTTACTTCCCGCTTCATCGTTTCCTTTTGCTTAACCATATCAGCATATGACCCAGACTTGGTGCTACTTTCCGGACTATCATCAAGAATCTGATCAATACTACTCTGAATCTGGACTGGAACAGTAATCTTCTCAAGCTCGTCAATAACATTGATTTGTTTCGGCTCCTGCTCATTGTTCCTTATAACCCCGCGTCTCGGAGCTAACGGATTGCCATCAATGTTAATACTCCTGCCAGAAAAACTCTTCGTACCATACACCTTACCACCAATTTCCCCAGCTCTATCACCATTACTTTTAAGCGGAACAGTTGACGACTTACGTTGATCAGCATTCAGAGATGGTGGTATCCAATAAGCGTCATTAATATCCGGTGGTTCAGAACTCATCTTCGTATACTAATCACATGCACACGTAAAACAAGCTCAATAGGATAGAAGAACCCTAATCAGCCGCCAAAAAGAACCCTGCGTAAATTAAAACCCTAGCCGCAAACAGACAAGAAATCTTGGGTAGAAAATCCCTCACCAAACAGCAAAATCAGCGAACCAGAAAAAGAAACAAGATCAACCAGAACGATTTGGCAGTAAACCCTAGTTAGCAAAAAAGAAACGAAACAAACCTTAAACCTGATTTCAAAAGATTAGGAACCACGGTAGAAGTCTAGAAACCTTACTCAGAAGGATCGACAACACCACAATTACTAACCCAGATCAATCAAGAATAAGATCAGAATGAACGAACAAAAACTAGGGTTTCTTAGGAGAGCCAAAATCGCCCAGAGCCTAAGAAAATACTCACTTATTATGGAAAAATGTATTGTGACAATATACATAACTTAGACAAACCTTTAATTTGTTTAAGGGTTTATCGCCACAGTCTCAAGGCTTGGATGTATGCATATTTCACAATACCGCATAAATGTTGATATCAATAGAGCATGCATTTTTCCACAGAACATAACGTTGATTTAAACCACGTTTTACTTCAACGACTTGTTTTGTGCATTTTACATATGGTTTAAGTTGATACATTTCGCTTACCGTACATGATACATTTTGGGATACACATTACATGATTTACATTGAACATAAACACGTTGACATTGACATACACATTTGGTGATTTACATTGAACATGGACATTTGACATGGTTTACACAATAAACAATTGAGTTATACAAGAACAATCTTACATGATGGATGGTTTGGGTAAATGGTTTGAGTAACGTGGAGTATGTAATATGATGCAAACATGGTGGATACGCCGCTGGTACTTCCTATATATAAATGTTTGTATAATATTACATATCTTAGCGTTATCTAAATCATTTCAATTTAGACAGTTGACATTTTATACATATAACACACTTTTCACGAGACATTGTTTTACAAACGACTTATCTTATACAAACACATTTTACATGGTTATCCGTTTAACCATACAGTGTCTTCTTATTTATACATATCATCTGATTTTATCGTTTTTCAAATGATTTACAAGACAAAGCAAATTACAAGGTTCATGACTAAACATTTTCTCAAACATAAGTCATGAATTCCGTTTTCATAAAACCAATGTATCTCACAGGCATTTTTATGCTGACGTACCTATTTTCACATGTGTTTTCAGGAGATGATGCATGGGACTTATCAAGATATACATAGGCGGACCTGTGCCTTAGTGACTTAAAACGAGAAAGAACTAGTTAATTTATGATATGTACTATTTGGTTCTTGTTTGAACAATGTATACTTTCATATTTGATTAATAAAACGAAACTTCATTTGCCATGGATTTGAAACAATTGATTCTGTTACAACACTCCCCGACGTTTCCGCCACGTTTTGTATGTCCTACGTGGTGGGGTGTGACAATACCCGAATCTTTGGTTTCATCATAGACAACTTCAACCCCGTCCTGTTTTTCAACTTCGTGTGTGTGGTTAATGGCTTTCCTCTGGTCCTCTAGGCGATTTTGGCGACAACAATAGAAACCCTAGTTCTTGATCTCTTCCTTAATTTCAATTGATCTGGGTTAGGTATTGGGGTGTTGTAGATCCTTCTGAGTAAGGTTCTAGACTGCAATCCTGGTTTCTAATCTTTTGAAATTGTTATTAGGGTTTCGTTTCATTTCTTTACCGCTAGGGTTTCAGTCGTTCTTGATCGTAGGGGTTTTTTTTGCTGTTGTTTGTTTGTCCGTTTTGCATGCTAGGGTTTTTCTCAGAATGGAGAGGAATCGGGATACGGGGTTGGATGACTTAGGGTTCCAATCGTTTTCTGAAAGGATGCATGGTGATGTGTTTATTACTTCGAAGGGATCTAAGCCGTTGAACATGCAGGAATTACGTGAGAAACCTTCATTATTCAGCAAACCACTGAATATTGAGGGTTACCCATTGTTGGCTCGACGTGGAGTTGCTCAGCAAGATCAGAAAGTCATTAATGTAATCGATGAATTGGAGAAGGTCACAGTCCAGGTACCTCTTGTGATTCCTACTAACGGTAGTAACGATGGCCGGAATCAGGAGTGTACTCCTCCTGATCAAAACCCTAAGGAGGGAGAGAATGTTCAAGGCTCTTATGCGGATAGGGTGAAGATGAATAAGCAAGTTAAGCGTGAGGTAAACTTCAGATTGCTGGAATCGGTCGAGAGTGTGGAGGAGGCAGATGTTGTTATCCCTAAAGAAGCAATACGTCAGGTACAAAAAAAGTTTGAAAATGTTCTTTACGGTTACTTCTTAGGTGATCGATTGCCTTTTCCCGTTGTTGAATACTATGTTAAGAATGTATGGACAAAATATGGGTTTGTTAAGCTTATGATGAACTCGGATGGCTTTTTCTTTTTCAAGTTTGATTCAAAAGAGGGTATGCTTAAGGTTCTTGAGAATGGGCCATGGCTGGTTAGAAAAGTACCATTATTTTTGAATGTATGGAGTCCGACTACAAGTTTAAAGAAGGACGGTGTTAAGTCGGTTCCAGTTTGGATCAGGTTACACAATGTTCCTTTGGCTGTGTATTCAGATGATGGCTTGAGTTTGTTAGCCTCCAAGGTGGGTACCCCGATAAGGCTAGATAGCTATACAGCTGATATGTGCATTGAAAATTGGGGTAGAACTAGTTATGCACGTGCTATGGTTGAAATAAATGCTGACAAGGAGTTAAAATCTCATGTAGTGGTAGCAATTCCTAAAATGGATGAAGAAGGATTTGTCATGGAACGAGTTAGAGTCGAATATGAATGGAAACCTCACCGGTGTGAAACCTGCTGTTTATTTGGTCATACTATCTCCTCATGCCCGAGGGCTCCTAAGGAAAAAGAAAAAGCGAAGCAGATTATAATAGATGATGATGGCTATATAATGGATAAACGAAAGACTGCAAAGCATGGATTCCCTCAAAAGAAACCGAGGCCGAAATTCATTTACAAACCCAAGCAAAACTCGGCTGGAGCTAGTACATCGGGTACCAAAAATCAAGGGGACAAAAATATAGCTGATCCGGTAGTGAGCTTGCAAAACAAATATGAAGTGCTAGGTGATGATACTTCCAAGTCGGACGGCCTAAATACCCAAAACACTTCAGAACTGTCAGGTAGTTCAGCGGGTGGTATAAGGAAGGAGGATAAGAACTCAGCTAATGAGCGTTCAAACTTGGAAGAGGATGAAGTATTATTAGATCCATGCCAGCCGGAAATTTCTTCGTTTATGTCAGCGAATAAGAAGAAGAGCAATTCTGAGGGGGCAAGCACTCCCGGTGCTACGGGTTTTTATGGATAATATTGCTGCATGGAATATAAGGGGCTTGAACCGGCCCCTGAAACAAAGGGAGGTTCAGCAAGTTGTGAGAGACAATCGGTTGAGTGTGTGTGCAATTCTGGAGTCTCATGTGGAGGTGTCTAAACTTTCTAAGATTTGTACAAGTGTGTTCAAGCAATGGGAGTGGACTTCGAATGGCAGAAGTTGTAATCGAGGGACTAGAATTATTGTAGGTTGGAACAATGATGTTGTGGATCTTATGGTTCTTGCCCAGACGGATCAGGTTGTCCATGTTAATCTCAAGTCTAAAGCTCAGGATATTAGTGTGTTTGTGTCCTTTGTATATGCAAAGAATACTTATCAGGAACGGAGGGATCTTTGGCAAGATTTGATGATGCATAAGTTGATGGTTAATAACAAGCCATGGATTGTTCTAGGGGACTTTAACTCGGCCCTATACTTGGATGATGTCCTTCATGGCCCGTCTACCCCAACTATAGGAATGAGGGATTTCTTTGAATGTGTTCAACAGACGGAGCTGCTAGATATCCCAGGGCATAGGCTTCATTTTACGTGGAACCAAAAGCCTAGGGAAGGGATTGGTGTTCTTAAGAAGATAGACCGGGTGATGGGGAATGTTAGTTTCTTGGATGTGTTTCCTAATGCTCATGTGATCTATCATCCTTATAGGGTGTCGGATCATACGCCATGTATTCTACACATGAATCGAGCCTACCGTCCAAAGCCCAAGCCGTTTAAGTTTGCCAACTTTATAGCGAATAAAGAAGGGTTCAGAAAGTGTGTTGTTGCCGAGTGGAGTAGACGTATAGAAGGCATCCCGATGCTTTCTGTAGTCAAAAAGCTTCGAAATCTAAAGTCTCCGTTAAGGAAGCTCCTTCAAGATCAAGGTAATCTTCATGCTAAAGTTAAAGAGTTGAGATTGCAACTGGATGATATTCATACGCAAATAGATCTCAAGCCGTTTGATTCTATGCTTCGAGAGAAGGAAACTGAGCTTATCAAACAGTTCCATAGAGCCGCTTATGATGAGGAGTCTTTTTTAAAACAAAAAGCTAAGCTGGAGTGGCTAAGTGCGGGGGATGGTAATACTTCTTTTTTCCACAATGTTGTTAAAAGTAGGAATGCCAGAAATAAAATTCATTTGATTTGGGATGCTAATGGTATTCAGCATGAGGGAGTGGAAGTTGAGCAAGCGTTAGTTGAACACTATGCTAATTTTCTGGGGTTTGAAGCCGATGTAGAAGAGCTAAACATGGACGGTCTTTTTGTTAATACTGTTAACCCGGTTCTTGCTGAACACATGATTCGTCCAGTTACTCGTGAGGAAGTTAAAACGGCCATGTTCAGTATTGCGGATAACAAGGCTCCGGGTCCTGATGGATATACATCGGTGTTTTTTAAGAAAGCTTGGGATGTGGTGGGTGATGAAGTCTCCACCGCAATTCTTCAATTCTTTGAGAATGGTAAACTGCTTCAACAAATTAACCATACAATAATTGCCTTGGTCCCTAAAGTTTCTACTCCCTCATCGGTTTTGGAATATAGACCGATTTCCTGTTGCAACGTTATTCTTAAATGCATTAGCAAAATCTTGTCGGAGAGAATTAAAGGTAGTTTGGGTAGCTTGGTAGACATCAGCCAATCGGCTTTTATTCCGGGCAGGAAAATATCGGACAATATCCTTCTAACGCAGGAGCTTATGCACAACTACCATTTACAGAAGGGTAAGCCGAGATGTGCTTTTAAAATTGATATCCAGAAAGCTTACGATACTGTTAGCTGGAAGTTTCTCAAATCCATTCTTACTAATTTCGGATTTCCTCCTAAAATGGTTGGATGGATTATGACGTGTGTCTCCACTGTGTCGTTTTCTCTTAGCATCAATGGCAATTTATGTGGTTATTTCAAAGGTAGGAGGGGGCTCAGGCAGGGTGATCCCATATCTCCTTACCTGTTTACCTTAGTCATGGAAGTTCTTTCTCTATTATTACACAAAGCGGCCGATGACCACCCAGCTTTTCGATACCATGATAAGTGTAAACTCCAAAGGATTATAAATGTATCCTTCGCTGACGACTTGTTTATATTTGCTAACCCGGATATGGTGTCTATTCGGATTTTGAGGGATGCTTTGGGTCTGTTCACAAGAGCTTCGGGTCTTATCCCGAATTTAGCTAAAAGCACGGTCTTCTTCAGTAATGTTTCGTCTCAAACGAAACAAGATATTTGCTCTCTTCTCCCGTTTAACGAAGGTGAGCTCCCTGTGAAGTACTTGGGGGTGCCGCTAATTTCGACCAAGCTTTCATTGAAGGATTGTAAAATTTTAGTGGATCGGGTTGACAAGAAAATAGATCATTGGTTAAACAAATCCCTCTCCTTTGCAGGTAGGCTCCAATTAATTAACTCGGTCATTTCGGCAATGCATATATACTGGGCATCAGTTTTTATGCTTCCGGCCCGTATAGTTGGAGACATTGAAAAGCGGATGCGTAGTTTTCTTTGGAGTGGTGGGGTGGCAAAGCGCTATAACCCGAAAGTGGCTTGGAAGAATGTTTGTCTCCCGAAATCGGAAGGCGGGTTGGGTATTAGAAGGATTCAAGACTCGAATAAAGCGCTTCTTACTAACCATGTGTGGAGTATCCTTATGAAACGGGATTCTTTATGGGTTAAGTGGGTTCATTCATACAGGATCAAAGGGAGGAACTTTTGGGAGATCCCTTATCGTGGGAGTATGACATGGGGTTGGAGGAAACTTTTAGCTATCCGGTCATCTATTCGGCCGTTCATATGTTTCTTGATCCGTAATGGTAGGGAAGCTAATGCTTGGAATGATAATTGGTGTGATCAAAGTCCGTTGCGGAATTTCATTTCCCCTAGACGAGTTCATGGTGCGGGGTTCAGCATGTCTACTTCTGTGTCGGAGCTCGTTGATTCTCATAATGGTTGGAAATGGCCGGTCGCTTGGTTTGATCTTTACCCGGTTTTACGTACTATTACGCCGACTTGCATTGTCCAGGATGTTCCGGATAAGCTTGTGTGGAAGAATAGGCAGGGAAATGTGGTGGAGTTCAGTGCTAGCGAGGTTTGGGAGAGCATTCGGGTGCATGGAGAGGAGGTGGATTGGGTTAATTTGGTTTGGTTCGGTCAATGTATTCCGAGACATTCTTTCCACTTGTGGCTAGTAATTAAGAATAAGCTAAAAACGCAGGATCGAATGGGAATTTGGGATGCTGGAAGCGCAACTAATTTAAATCTGATGTGTTGCCCTCTATGCAATCAAGGTAAGGATTCCCGGGACCATTTATTTTTTCGGTGCCCTTATGCGTTGCAAGTGTGGAACCGGGTAAAGGATATGGCTTATATGGAGTTGGTTGATGATCAGTGGGACTCCATTATTGCTTGGCTTGCTCAAAACGCTATTAATAAATCAGCGGAAAGTATTGTCAGTAAGTTGGTGGTGGCTGCCTCGACGTATTTCATATGGCAAGAACGGAACAACAGGTTGTTTTCTTCAAATCAGCGAACCGCTAATATGATTGCAAACATAATTCTTCATACAGTTCGCCTCAAGCTGATGACTTTCAAGGCTGGAAAAGGTCTGAAACACCCGCTGATGCTGGAGAGATGGAAGTTCCAAGTCAAGGCGTTAAGTATAGACCCGGGCTAGAGCCTTGGTTTAGTTTTTTCATTTTTTTAGTTGCCATTGTGTTTTTGGCTTCGGGTTGTGTTGTCTTGGGTTCGTAGATTGGTTTTTTTGTTTTAGTGGGTTTCTTGGTTGTGCTAGTCTTGGTATGCCAAGTCTAGTTCTAGTGTGCTATGTCTGGTACACTTGCGTTATTCTTTATTCATTTTAATAAAATTCACCGGGGTAACCCTTTACCCAAAAAAAAAAAACTTCAACCCCGTCCTCATCTAAATCCACATGAATCTGGCTACCCCCTTTATTTCTCTCTTGAGTTGAAACACCACGTCCCCCAACACACTCGAGTGCAGAAAACGGATTATGAGTTTGGATTTTATGGGAAGTAGAAACCTGCTGAGAAGCAACAGCCTTTTTCTTCCTATCCACTGGTCTGTACTCAAATTTAGGCTTCTGATTATTAACTTGAAAGCCATTCTTCTTTGCACTCTTCTTAACCGGAACTTCAGTGAAACCATCCTCATCTACTATTAGCCTATTACTAGGAGGTTTGGATGTTGAGCCAATACGTGTAGGGCATTCCACAGAGTCATGCCCAAACACACAGCAGTGAGCACATCTCGGAGCTTCCCATTCATGCTCCACCCGAATAGTCTCCGTAGCATATTTGTTTCCATCCAAATCAGGAATAGCCATGGTTATAGTGCCTTTCAAATCCTGATCAGCTGATATTTCAATGAGAGCTCTAGCATAGCTGCTCCGTCCCCAAGCCTCATTACACATATCAATAGTATACGAATCCAGCCGCACAGGAGATCCAATTTTTGAAGCCAGCATGCTTAACCCATCATCAGAATAAGCCACTAGAGGGACGTCATGCAATTTCACCCAAACTGCAACCTTTTTAAACTCTTCTTATTTAAGGGTGTTTGTAGGGGACCAAATGTTGAGAAACAAGGGTTTGTTACGGATCATCCAAGGACCCCCTTCAAGAACAGCATCCATTCCCTTTCTATCTTCAAACTTGAAGAAAAAGAACCCATTTGAATTCATCATCGTTTTCTGAAGACCATGTTTCTTCCAATTTGTTCTCACAAAGTATTCAACAACCGGATATGCAATTCTATCCCCTAGGAAGTAACCATAAAGA
The DNA here is from genome assembly GCF_002127325.2 of Helianthus annuus. Classification (NCBI taxonomy): domain Eukaryota; kingdom Viridiplantae; phylum Streptophyta; class Magnoliopsida; order Asterales; family Asteraceae; genus Helianthus; species Helianthus annuus. The sequence continues at coordinate 139,397,677 of NC_035444.2, read as the reverse complement.
GTGTTGGCTAACCTGTTGTTAACTTGGCGAACAGAGTCAATCGGAAGCACTACATCCACACCATCCAATGAGGCATCTGAGATTAGCTTTCCAAAATTGACTTTCGGAACTTGCTTAGCCACATCATTGGCCTTCCTAGCACTTTCCTCCTCACTTTGATTCTGATTTGGATTACCAACCCGCGTAGGACCACTTTGCTCCACCTGTTTGTTTAGTACCACATCAGCATACAAATGTTGTTGGACTCGACCATTATCACCCTGTTCCTGCTTTCGGACACGAGCAGGACTGACATCATTTAGCGGGAGCACAAATGATACCTTTCGCTTATCAAAAACCATTGCATACTCCTCATCTGGTGAATCCGAACAGCCAAGAACGTAGTCAGTATCATTCAGCGGTAACATGAACTGAACCTTCTTATTACCCACTTCTGAAACCGTAGGAATTTGTGAATTCTGTCTTCGCTCAAACGGTTTCCCATCGATACTTCGGATCTTTCTCGCAAAAACGTTTGAATTATCCTCAGTTTGTTCATCCTTATCAACAGCTATATCAAATGATTATACAGGCAAGAAAATCAGCAATTAAAGCAATCAAAACCCTAGTGACGGCTGCCAATGAGTTCAGCCGGAAACCCTAGTCGGAATTGAGTACACTGCCGCAAAATCCTTGACTGAATTGTCGCTGAAAAATGACTGCCAAACCCTAATCTGAATCGTCGCAATCCAGAAAATGTAATGCCGAAACCTTAATTGATTAACCAGCACCGTGATCTGAAGATGTATTGCCGAATGAAACCTGTTTGCAATCCAGAAAAAAAAACAGCGCCAACACCAAACCCTAAACCGATTACTTAAATATAGCCGACTTCAAGTGATTAGAACCTAAAGAAATGATTAAAGATTGAAAATCGAAATCCTTAGATACTAGCCAAGATCAATCGCGATTAAGGATCGATTGGATCGTCTAGGGTTTCCCCAAATCGCCAAAATCGCCAAGATCACCCATCTCTTGTCCTTCTTTATGAATTCCTTTTATTTCCTGTTTGAAGACAATGTAATACGCTTGTTTGATAAATAAAATGTAACTTTAATTTCCATGGTTTTTTTTTTTTTGGGTAAAGGGTTACCCCGGTTAAATTTTATTTCACACAAACAAACAAAACAAGTGAGGGCCTAACGTGAACCCCCAATTCTCAAACATGACATGCCACATTGGAGTCCAACAAGCAACAAAGCAAAACAAAGAAACAAACTAGTCTCAAATGACAAACTAATGCCAAAAACACACCAAGCCCCTAGCCGCAATCATCATCGTCTATCAATAACCCTCGCGGTAAGCTCCATAATTGTAACACTCTCATCGCTTGGACTGATCTTTTGAACTTCATAGAGTGCATCTTCATCCGGACCGTGTTTAGAATGAGTTCAACTAGCTGGCTCGCACTTCTCTTCTTACTAGAAAACAGCCGCTGGTTCCTCTCTTGCCATACGAAGTAGACCGCCGCACCCACCACAAGCCGACCCACTATGTGAAAAACCTTCTTCGAATCCGCATGCTGAAGTAGATGATTATAAACCGCATCCCAAGTTGAATCAATAGTTCCCATTTCCACTAGATCTCGCACACCTTGCCATATGCAACAAGCATACGAGCACTCAAAGAAGAGATGCTCGTGAGAATCTGGACCAGACATACATAAGGAACAACACATTAGATTAAAGTTCATATTCCCCGAGGACGCCCAGCTCATCATAACATCCTGAGTCTTTAATTTCCTTTTTATAAGAAGCCACAAGACAAACGAATGCCTAGGAATAGCTTGTGGAAACCACACAATATTAGCCCAAGGAACCACAGTTTGTCTAGTCCGAATCTCCTCCCATACCATCGAAGTCCCATAGTCTACGATTGAACCCTCACTAGATCTCCATACAACCCTATCCTGTATACTGGGATTCAAGTTAATAGCCCGCATGGTTAGAAGGCCTGGAAATCGCTGAATCCAAGCATTCGGCCATCTCCATCCTCCGAATTCCCACAGCTCCGCAACCTTCGTTTGCATACGAAACCCAGCATTAGCAATCATCCTCGGGGTCAGAAAAGAACTCAACGGACAAGCATCGTCCCAAATATCAAACCACACAAATGTTTTAAGACCGTCCCCAATTTCCATCCATATATGTTTCCGAATAATTGGGCGCAACTGCAACATTTTCCTCCAGCTCCAAGCGACATTATTTTTGACCGGCACATCCCAGAAGCTCCTCTCACGTAAATGGTATAAATGAACCCATTTAACCCACAAGGATTGTCTACATGTTAGGAGACTCCATACATGCGAGACCATGAGAGCATTATTCATATCCGCCACCCTACGAATACCCAATCCCCCTTCCTGTTTCGGAAGACACAGACTACTCCACTTGACTTTAGCTTTACCTTTGATACTATTGCCTTGAGCCCACAAAAAACGTCTCATCTTTTCCTCTAGTTCGATAGTAACACGCTTAGGTAAGACGAACACCGAAGCCCAAAAAACATGCATAGATGATAAAACTGACCGAATAAGCTGGAGGCGTCCTGCAAAGGACAAACTCTTCACTTTCCAATCAGTAATCTTTGCCTCCATATTCTCCACTATCCGCTTACAGTCTCCGTAGCCGAGTCTACTTGTAATTAGCGGAACCCCTAAATAACGGACCGGGAGGGTGCCCTCCTCAAAAGGCATGAAACTGCGGATGAGGCCCTTCACACTAGTCGACACATTTGCAAAATAAGCGGTGCTCTTAGACATGCTTGGAACCAACCCCGACATGTTCTTAAACAGGTTTAAAGAATCCATAATGACCTTAGCCGAGTTCTTATCCCCTCTTGCGAACATGAAGAGATCGTCAGCAAAACACAAATTGATTATTCTTTGCTTCTCACACTTGTTATGGAATCTAAACTCCAAAGATAAATCAACTTGTTTCTGCAATATTAAGGTTAATACCTCCATAACCAACGTAAACAGGTATGGAGATATCGGGTCACCTTGCCTCAACCCCCTTTTTCCTTTAAAATAACCATATAAATTCCCATGTAAGCCCACCGAGAAGGAAGTAGTCGAGACACACACCATAATCCAACTAACCATTTTCGGATGAAAGCCAAATCCCATAAGAATCTGCTTCAAAAAATTCCAATCAACCGTATCATACGCCTTTTGAATATCCACCTTAAACGCACATCTCGGTGGCCCATGATTTCTATGATAGTTGTGCATTAATTCCTGAGTTAAGAGGATATTATCAGAAATCCTCCTTCCAGGAACAAACGCCGATTGGTTGATGTTCACAATGTCTGCCAATCCCTCTTTAATCCGATTCGTGACAATTTTACTAATACATTTATACAATGTATTACAACAAGAAATAGGTCTATAATCCGAAATCGAATCAGGAGTAGCCACCTTTGGGATCAGCGAAAGAATTGTATGATTCAGCTCCCTCAGCAGTTTACCATTAGTAAAGAAATCTTGAACCGCCCTACACACATCCGTGCCAGTGATATCCCAAGTTTTCTTAAAAAACATAGAGGTATAACCATCCGGGCCAGGCGCTTTATTACCAGCAATAGAGAACATAGCTTGCTTAATTTCATCATCCGTCACCTGACGCACCATACCACTAGCTTTGGCAGAAGATAACACGTTTCGAAATAAGTCCGGAGCCGGTTGCAGTGAGATATCCCCCACCGAACCAAAAAAATTAGTATAGTGGTCCACCATGACCTGTGGAACCGATCCCCCTTCATGCAACGCTCCATTCCTGTCTCTAATAGAAAAAATCCGGCTTCGATGGTTTTTCTTTTTAACAACGTTCTGAAAGTATCTAGTATTCGAATCCCCAACCTCAAGCCAGTCTACCTTGGATTTTTGTTTCAAAAACATTCCTTCATCACGCACCGCATCTTTGTAAAGCTGAAGTAATCGGCCATGCTCACTAATAAGATCTCCATTTAACGGGTCTCCATCCATGCTAACCTGGCACTCATCCAATTGCTTACGCATATTAATAACATTCTGGTGCAAATTGCCTTGTTGATAAAGAATTTTTCGAAGCGGAGCTTTAAGCAACTTCAACTTCCGAACAACCTGAAACATGTGGTGCCCATCAATACACGTACTCCAAATTCGCTTCACCTCCTCCAAGAACCCACGTTTATCAGCCACTAAGTTAACAAACTTAAAGGGTTTTGGCTTTTCTCTCGAAACTTTCGGTAACTTTAGGATACACGGAGCATGGTCCGAAACCCTATAAGGGTGGAAATACGCAGCAGCATTTGGGAAAACATCTAGACAGTGAATGTTGCACATGACCCGATCAAGTTTCCTAAATATAATGCCACTATCCTTATGCTTATTCGACCAAGTAAAATGCAGCCCCGAACTATTAACGTCGAACATCTCTATCTCATTAACACATTCCTTGAATTCTCTATTTCCTATATGGAACGTAGAAGATCCGACACTCGAATCCTCATAAGAAAGATGTGAGTTAAAATCACCCATCATCACCCAAGGTTTATTCCTCATAAACGACCGATGCATAACTAAATTCTGCCACAAATCCCTTCGTTTCTTATAATAATTGTCCGCATACACAAACGAAACAAATATAGATTTATGATCTAATTTAAACAACACCTGCGTATGAACAACTTGATCCGTTTGAGCGAGAATCATCACATCCACAACATTAGCATCCCATCCTACCAGAATTCTAGTACCCTTACTGCAAAGAGCCGTGTTAGAAGCCCAGCTCCAAGAACGACAAACCTTTTGACAAACCTCATACACTTTCGAAGAGTCCACATGCGTCTCCATAATTAATTATGTCCCAACACTCCCCGACGTTTCCGCCGCGGTTGCATGTTATACGCGGTCGGGGTGTGACATACCACACATGATTTGGAACTCGGCACAGTGGTATTTGCTTTAAAGATCTGGAGACACTACCTATATGGTACGAAATGTACAATTTTTACAGATCATAAGAGCCTACAACACATATTCGACCAGAAGGAGTTGAATATGAGACAGAGGCGATGGGTTGAGTTGTTGAACGACTACGACTGTGAGATAAATTACCATCCAGCGAAGGCGAATGTGGTCGCCGATGCCCTAAGTCGAAAAGAAAGGATCAAGCCCATAACGGTTATGTCACACCCCGACCACGTAAAACAACAAAACGTGGCGGAAACGTCGGGGAGTGTTGTAACAGAATCATTGTTTCACAACCATGGATTAAACAAATTTCGTTTTATTGAATTAAATGAGTTACAATGTCTTAACAATAAAGAAACATAACAAAAATTAACTAGTCTTGCATCTTTTAATGTCACTAAGGCCTCGTCCAATCCTTTGTGAGCATGCATCAATATCATCATCAAACATCATCAACTATAGCACCTGAAACACATGTGAAAATACATCAGCATAAAAATGCCGGCGAGTACATAGGTTTTATGAGAAATAGGATTCATGACCTAGGTTTGAGAAAATGTTTAACAAAAACTTGTCATGAATCCAGTTTAAGCGTTTGCTTTTATAAAATGTTTGAAAATCGATGATAGATATGTATAGTTAAAAAGAATGATGTAAGGTTAAATAAATAACCAAGTAAAAAAATGAGTTTGTATAAAACAAACTGTTTTGTAAAACAATGTCTTGTAAAAAATATGTTATTTGTGTAAAGATGTATAATTCCAAATGAATGATTTAAATAACGCTACGCCATGTAATATAATACAAGCACTTATATATAGGAAGTACCAGCGGCGTATCCACCATGCTTGTATCACATTACACACGCCTCGTTACTCAAATCACTTACCCACATAAACCACCAATGTAAATTGCCCATGTCTAAACCGTTGTCAAATGTCAATCAAGTAATGTGTAAACAAAATGCCATGTATGGCAAGTGAAATATGTAATAACCAAGAGTACCGAGCCCAACCAAGAGTACTGCCTATTTTTCGAATGTGCCGTCTTTGGTGAAGCAACAGATTCTTTCGTTGATGCCTTTCCAAGAAGGTAATCTTCCGGTTAGATATCTTGGGGTACCTCTTATATCCACAAAACTTATTTTTAAAGATTGTAAAATCTTGATTGATCGTATGGAGAGCAGAATCACGAGCTGGATTTCTAAGTCTTTGTCTTTTGCGGGCCTCCTTCAACTTATTAATTCAGTATTATCTTCTATGCACATCTATTGGGCTTCAGTTTTTATTCTCCCTGCTCGTGTAATTTCTGAATTGGAGAAGAGGATGCGTCGTTTTTTATGGAATGCTGGTTCTTCGGGCAGAATTCGTGCCAAAGTTGCTTGGTCTGATGTTTGTTTGCCTAAGAATGAGGGAGGCTTAGGTATTCGAAATGTTGGGGATGTTAATAAAGCTCTCATGACAAACCACATATGGAGTATTATTACTAACCGAGAGTCTCTTTGGGTTCGGTGGATCCACTCGTACAAGCTAAAGGGTAGAAGTTTTTGGGAGGTTCCGTGCAGGGGGAGTGTGAGTTGGGGATGGCGTAAAATCTTATCCATTCGGAATTTGGTTCGTCCTTACATGGGTATGTCTATCAGAAGTGGCGTTCAGACTAATGCATGGTGTGATAACTGGTGCCCCTTGAGTCCGCTCAGTACTTTTATCACACCGAGAACCATCACTAATGCGGGTTTCAATATGCACACTACAGTTGCCGATATAGTTGATGATTCGGGTCAATGGCGATGGCCGATGGCTTGGATTGACTTGTTTCCTGTGTTGATAAACTTACAACCACCATCTCTTGTTCACAATGTACCAGATAAACCTACGTGGAAAGACTTGGATGGTAAAGATAGTTATTTCAGCTCTAAGGAAGTTTGGAATAATATTACTACGGTCTCTTGGTTCAATATGATATGGTTTTCCCAATGTATTCCAAGACATTCGTTCCATATGTGGCTGGTTATAAGGAACAAACTCAAAACGCAAGATCTCCTTATGACTTGGGAAGCGGGGAGTGCAACGAACTTAAGGCTTATGTGTTGTCCGCTTTGTCGTTATGATCGTGACTCACGTGACCACCTATTCTTCCAATGCAGCTTTGCGTCGCAAGTGTGGAATAATGTTAAAACTATGGTTACTTTGGAGAATGTTTCTGACTCTTGGGCATCCATCTGTGCATGGATGGAACGCACGGCTTCTTCAAAGACGACGAATGTTATTGTGGGCAAGATTCTGATTGCGGCTACGACATATTTTATATGGCAAGAACGAAACGCTAGACTATTCTCTCATAATCACAAGTCGGCTGAAGTGGTGACAGAATTAGTCAAGCATACAGTCCGGTTAAAGCTTATGGGATTCAAATTCAGTGGCAGCGCAGATCGGAATAGAGTGCTAAAGGCTTGGAAGATTTATTCAAATGAAGATGAATTAGATCCGGGTTAGAAGCTGAAGTTGATAGTTGCTAGTGTGATCCGCTTGCTTCGTTTGGCTGTTTTTTTTGTTGGTGGTTGTTTTGTTTTGTATGCTTGGCTGTTTTCTTTGTGTTTTGTTTCCTAGTCTTGGTATGCCAAGTCTAGTAGGTGTGTTCGCTTTGACACACCCTTGTACTTAATTTCGTTGATTTATAAAATTTACCGGGGTATCCCTTTACCCAAAAAAAAAAATATGTAATAACCAAACCATAGGTAAGAATGCACAAACAATGTACTAAGTATGCGACGGATGGACATACATAGCATGATACCAAGTATAAGATGTCTTGTAAAACGATGTACTAAGTATGCACACAATGGGCATACATAGCATGTGATGCAAAATGTACTAAGTATGATAAACATACATAGCATGAAATGTCATGTAAAACGATGTACTAAGTATGCTAAGTAAATATACATAGTAAAAACACAATGAAATCATGTACTAATAGTGTACTAATGAACATAGCAAGTATATGATATAAAAGCATGAAAGTAACAAGTAGGCACATGTGTTTCACCCCAAAATGTTTGAAAAACAGTAAAAGAGGGGTCTATGTACTCACTTGAGATTGCTTAGAAGTCCTAGGATAACCACCAAGCAAAGCTAGAAGATCACGGAATCAAACGGCACCTATATCGGTATCTACATTAATGACCGGACCTATCGGAGGATCGGGTAGTACGAGGGTTCGTAAACAAAATAAGTATGGGAACTTATGTAATATGGTTTAACAAAGCTTACGTACTAAAACGAAACTTATCCTAAGTGCTTACGACCCATTACGACCCGTTTAGGTAGCTTATGCTACTTTAACGCGTCGTTTGCGTAAAACGCGTTCGGAAAGCCTAACTAGTCCTACGACAAGTATTATATGCCTTAACATGTCAAATATTGTTGCTAAATCAGTTTAGATGTCAAAAATTACGTTACATATGTTTAAAATGAATTTTGGCGCAAAAAGGGTATTTTGGTAATTTACCTAAGGCATAAGAACTACTTATCATACAACTACTTAAACGATGTGACCATAAGGTATAACCTCGGAAGGTTATTCCCTATACAACTATGGTCACCTAAAGTGTTTGGTCGGATCCTAAAGATCGACCAATTGGGTCGGGTTCGTAAGTATAAGCGATTGATTAGATCGCTTACCTTTACGACCCTAAACAAGCACAAATCTAAAAGCGACGAGCTAAACATGCTAGAACATGTTTAGTAGAGTTAGAAAACAAGTTTGGTATTAAAACAAACGGTTTTAATACCCTAGAGTAGTTTGGTTACAAAATACGCGAGAAAACGCATTTTGGCCGAAACTGCGACTCGTCACTGAGCCTGGATAACGTGGTAATCAGTAGGTATAGTCACTGGGGACTATGACCATCGTGATTACGCTCACGTTATGAAGTTCAAACGAACTTCGCATTGACCATAAACTGGTTAATGCAGAAAGTCAAACGCAGTTTGACTTTAACGCTAAAACGAACGAAAAACGCGAAAGAATACTTACGGAAGGTCCACGCAAGATTCGAACCCGATTCACTCTCAGGTAGGAAGCATATACTTCCACTTAGAGAGTGTAGAATCAGATTCAAATGTGAGGAAGAATGAAATGGGTGAGGGGTATTTATAGATTTCCTTGAACCGTTAAGATCGTTCGTCGAAAAACGTGATTTGATCTAGACCTTACATGTGGGCACATGGTTTTCAAAAACCATGGGAGCCCCTAATGTGGACTATGTTCATTGAATACCATTCCATGGTTTTGCAAAACCATGGGTGAAAACCATTAACACTTCAAAATGGACTAGGTTCATTGAATCTGCAAGAAATTTCAAAAATGGTCCCTACACTTGTAAAACTTGATTATTTTGGCACTTTTAAACCCCATTAACCTCATTTCAAGGCTCTAACATGATACTAAAGTATAGGGAACGTAAAATGTGCTCACAGACGTCACGGATGTCGGTTCGTTTGGCCGTAAGGTTGCGTTATTCGGTTAATTACGACGGAAGTCGTAACGAACGCAAAAACGATCCAAATTAAGCGACGAATGGAATTTTATCATGCCAATCACTAAAATAAAATATTTTAATGATTACATAAATTTTTGGATGTCCGGATATATTCAGGACGTGAGATATGCGCAAAAATGCAAACTTATGCACTTTTGACGCTTTTAGTCTTTATTGATCAATAAAGTTTATTTTAGCATACCGAACCCTTCAAAGCCTATTTCTAAGCTATGTAAAGGATATTTAAGGTATGTTAAGCCTATGTCACTATTCCGGAGTGTTTGTTGTATTAAACTGGTTATATTTACGAATCAGATCGTGTATAACCTTCCAGAAAGCGATTTAAAGCCCGAAAGCGAACAAGAATTAATATGTGCAAACGATACACATATTTACACAAAATCCCATGTATGAAATACAATATTTCATTGATTTGGTATTTGTTTGATGGTCGTGGTGACACACGTGTCACAGTCTCCCCTACTTTAGGAAATTTCGTCCCGAAATTTATTCGTAGGAGTCTGTCCGTGACTTTGTGTCAAATAACCACCAGAGATATGCAAGAGATAATCCTATCATTTCCTTAACGGACATTCTTCAGAAAATGAATGGACGGAGTCATTTTCAACAGATGCTTCCTCAGAAACAGAAATGAAAGGATAATCAAACGGATATTCATTTCCTTCAACAGATATTCTTCAGAAACGAAAATGAATGGACGGAGTCATTTTCAACAGATGCTTCCTCAGAAACAGAAATGAAAGGATAATCAAACGGATATTCATTTCCTTCAACGGATATTCTTCAGAAACGAAAATGAACAAACGGAGTCATTTCCAACGGTTGCTTCTTCAGAAACGGAAATGAAGGGATAATCAAACGGATATTCATTTCCTTCAACGGATATTCTTCAGAAGCGAAAATGAACGGAATGAGTCATTTTCCTCAACGGATTCTTCATCAGAACGGAAATGAAGGATTAAACAAACGGGTATTCATTTCCATCAACGGATATTCTTCAGAAGCGAAAATGAATGGATGATCCATTTTCCTCAATGGATTCTTCATCAGAACGGAAATGAAGGATTAAACAAACGGATATTCATTTCCATCAACGGATATTCTTCAGAAGCGAAAATGAATGGATGATCCATTTTCCTCAACGGATTCTTCATCAGAACGGAAATGAAGGATTAAACAAACGGATATTCATTTCCATCAACAGATATTCTTTCAGAAGTGAAAAATGAGTAGCTAGTTCATTTTTCTTCAACGGGTGCTTCATCAGAATTGGAAATGAACAGGGTTCACTCTAGACGCATAACAAAACTCGCTGTGGTTTCTGTGCACTAAATTCCATAATTATGTACGCGTCCATAATTACGTAATTCCTTGCACAGTCCGCACAGTACATTTCATAATGTGTAGGGGAAGAAAATCAAACCTGTAATGAGTGTGGCTAGACTACCATAGGGTCCTTTTAATTAGATCGACAAATGATCACTTTAATTTGACCACCAAGGAGTCTTTTCAGCTATATCATCACATGATATTCCTAACCAGATTTTTGGATCAATCTGTTAACTAGACCACTCAAGGGGTCTAATTTATGGAATAGTACTTCACAACCCCAGGTACTTAGCTACAACGTAGAAGTCCATTAAGGATTTAAGATAGTACCTTTGGATATCCTACTATGAATCCCTTATACGAAGATATGGAAGATTCTACGAGGATTTGGATAACAGAAATTTGGATCACACAAAAACATAAAAGGGAACACATAAGCACATAATCACATAATTGATTAACTTGGTTATTAATTTGTTATCTTTGGACGTGGATACTTAAAGCACACCAGGAATCCAATTCGTGGATTTCATTTGGCACATTAATCACTTCCAAGAATCTATCTATGAAGATAGAAAAATCTTAATAGGAATTCGGTTTTGTCCTTATTGAATTGTAATGTACATATTGAATCATATAGAGAATTCAATTAAGGGCTCCAATGAACGGTTCCCATCCATAAGGATCTAATTATGAGGATAGAAAGATCCTATATGGATTTTGGAATTTGTGTAACGAGAGGTGTTTCGACACCTTGCACTAGGCGTGCTTAAGTCGATACACAAGGTAGAAAGTTCATGAGGTTGAGGCGCTAGATATGTCAAGGCGACATATGAAGCAGAAATTGAAGGTTGAGCAGCAGCAGGATTTGGTAACAGCTTTGCTTTGGATTGCAAAGCGGCACATGTTAACCAAATGTCCCCATCGTCCACCGTGGGTACATTTGAAACAGGGTATTCGATCCGGATGATGACTACTACATTGATTGCACCAAGGAGCAGTTCCCTTATACGGCTTCATCCCTGAGGCGAGTCATCGTGATAGCTAAATCAACAGTCCTCTAGAGTACGACGCCTATTTGCTGGGTAGTTGCAGCACCTAGTTCGGACATTTGAGTGTTCTTGCGATGAAGGGGCATTTTGAAGACAATGGAAGGCATAGGAGGAAACAAGCGAAAGATGACCAAAAGAGAATGACAACGCATGAAGATTGTGACCATTTGTTTGTTACCAAAGGCAAACAAATGAGACGGTGACTAATCAAAGTAAGCGGGTCATTATAATGTATCGCGAAGACATGCTCGCCTATAAGTGGACACTCACCCCAAGAGTTCCCAGGTAAGAGTGACTGGTCCGATACCGCGGATTTGTACGAACACTCTAGCCTTAGACAGAAGACCCAGGGTACAGGCACCCACTCTTCCAGTTTGCACGTGTTCACATTATTTAGACCCAAACTCTGACGAGATTTTGAAAACTTTGAAGGTTCGAAACCTTATAATAAATTATCCTAGAACAGATGATTAGTTTTCAAGGCAGACCAAATTTATGTTCTTGTTGTGGTTGTCACCTAAGGATAAGTGACGGTATTGTTTTATGACTAAACGCAAGTAAACTCGCGTTAGGGTCCTAGGAAGGTTATAGTCTAGGTCAAAGCATTACTAATAACCTAATTCCCTATAACCATTGGCTCTGATACCAACTTTTCTGTCACACCCCGACCACGTAAAACAACAAAACGTGGCGGAAACGTCGGGGAGTGTTGTAACAAAATCATTGTTTCACAACCATGGATTAAACAAATTTCGTTTTATTGAATTAAATGAGTTACAATGTCTTAACAATAAAGAAACATAACAAAAATTAACTAGTTTTGCATCTTTTAATGTCACTAAGGCCTCGTCCAATCCTATGTGAGCATGCATCAATATCATCATCAAACATCATCAACTATAGCACCTGAAACACATGTGAAAATACATCAGCATAAAAATGCCGGCGAGTACATAGGTTTTATGAAAAATAGGATTCATGACCTAGGTTTGAGAAAATGTTTAACAAAAACTTGTCATGAATCCAGTTTAAGTGTTTGCTTTTATAAAATGTTTGAAAATCGATGATAGATATGTATAGTTAAAAAGAATGATGTAAGGTTAAATGAATAACCAAGTAAAAAAATGAGTTTGTATAAAACAAACTGTTTTGTAAAACAATGTCTTGTAAAAAATATGTTATTTGTGTAAAGATGTATAATTCCAAATGAATGATTTAAATAACGCTACGCCATGTAATATAATACAAGCACTTATATATAGGAAGTACCAGCGGCGTATCCACCATGCTTGTATCACATTACACACGCCTCGTTACTCAAATCACTTACCCACATAAACCACCAATGTAAATTGCCCATGTCTAAACCGTTGTCAAATGTCAATCAAGTAATGTGTAAACAAAATGTCATGTATGGCAAGTGAAATATGTAATAACCAAACCATAGGTAAGAATGCACTAACAATGTACTAAGTATGCGACGGATGGACATACATAGCATGATACCAAGTATAAGATGTCTTGTAAAACGATGTACTAAGTATGCACACAATGGGCATACATAGCATGTGATGCAAAATGTACTAAGTATGATAAACATACATAGCATGAAATGTCATGTATAACGATGTACTAAGTATGCTAAGTAAACATACATAGTAAAAACACAATGAAATCATGTACTAATAGTGTACTAATGACCATAGCAAGTGTCACACCCCCAAAATCCACCCGCGGAGTACTACCGCTTGGGAGCGTGACTGACCAGGATCAAGCCATCAATCATATCAAACATAGCATTTAATAATAGAAGTAATCAATGTAAATCATCGTGACATGATTGATGTTCCAATACCAAACATCGTTTAAATAGCGGAAGCATAGTATGTAATCTCAAAATAGTTATACGAGTAATAAGTTCATAAAGTTCATGATCCAAATCCCACAACGACCTGCTCCTCCCTGTGCAAGCTCCAAGTATACCTAAGGTCCTGCAAGGCATGCAGCAAATAGTCAACAAACTAGTTGAGCGAGTTCATAGGAAGTAAGTTCATAACGTAATGCCTAAGGATAGCTAGTGGGGGCTTCCCATACTAGTGTGTATTAAAGGTGGGGGCTTCCCATATTTATCCTGGCTAATGAGGGCTTCTCATTAACGGTACTTACTAGACTAACTTCCGACCATGTGTTCTTCTTTACCGAGAACAGGAAAACGTACAGGGTCACGTAGGCTTTACGTGACGTGCCCTTCCCCGAGGACAGTGGTACGCGTGGGGGCTACGTAGGCTTTACGCAGCGTGGCCTTCCGACCTGGAAGCCAGTAGATGGTATTGGGTTACGTAGGTTTTACGTAACGTGTCCTCCCGACCCGGGAGACATATGGAAAATATACTGGGTTACGTAGGCTTTACGTAACGTGTCCTGACTAACCTGAGGACGATGGTCTATAGTCTGGTATATGCGTAAGTACGAGTAATCATTCCGTATCCATCATATCCAACCCAATTCCCAACCCGGGAATCCCATGCCTTGGCTGTGTGAACTCACCTTGGTTTGCTCGGCAGATACACAGAGAGTACAAGTAGCAAGTAAATGGTCACTCACGTCCTACCATGGTTATTATACGAGTCAGGTTCGTATATAGCACGTATATAGTGATCACGTATAGTCATGGCAAACATGTACACACGTAAGCAGTTAAGACATAGCATGTAAGGACCCAATTGTCTAAGTCCAACAATACCCGGCCCAATAGCATAACAGCCTAGATTCTCACTCGGCCCAAATAGTAAACGTATACCGGTCCAATAGCAAACAGTCCACAATTCAAATCGTTGGGCTCAATAGATTGGGCCCGTGACAGTGAAGGCCCAACAGTGTGCGTGCAACGGTGGTCTCGACTCGCAACGGGGTTACGAGTCGCAACGAGGATCTCGAGTCGTAACGGCTGAATACGAGTCGCAATAGATGGTCTCGGTTCATCCCGGTCTGGTTACGAGTCGCAATCTGACTCGCAACCGTGGTTGCGGTTCGTGCGGTTTGGTCTCGAGTGGGGTTCCGACTCGCAACGAGCGATACCGAGTCGCAACCGTGTGTGTAACGACTTTCCTGATTTCATGCAATTCATTTAGGCAATTCAATCATCGTTGACAGTTTCAAAAAAATCAATTATCAACTAACAGTTTGCCATTCAAGAATTCATCGATCAAACAGGGAAATAAATCATCACTTCTTATGAACCCTAATAATCACACTTATGAACAATAACAATAATCATAACACTCAATCATATTATGATCCGATTTCATGAACATTAAACTCGAATTGCATAACTTCACAGCCAATCAACAAGACATTATCATTAGCATCATCAACAACAATTCCGATTATATAACCTGTCCGGCTGATCGAACAAAGCCCAATCAAACATGCCATTATCTAATCATATATAACTAATCAACAATCAATCAATTTTACTAACATACACCCTAGTTACATCGCATAACAGAATGGTAGCAATCATGGCATCACATATAATCGAACATGAATTCAAACAAACATACTAACCGGTTACAAGTAACGAGATGTGATCCGAACAAGAGGGTGATCGGATGGCCTTGTGCCGTCGGTTCCTAAACAAGCCGAGAGAGAGAGAGAGACGAGATAGAGGAGCTAGGGTTATGTGTGTGTATTCTTGTGTTGTAACAAATGAGAGGAAAACAAGACCCTTAGTTTTGGTATAGTGGTTGCGAGTGGGGAGTGGGCCGAGCCCACTCGGTTACCTAATGGACCGAATGTAAGGTGTAAAGCCCAAAGGCTTGTGTGACCGGTTATCGTGTGCAGTTTGGGTTCGGTTCAATTAACATACAACGTATATCACGCATAAAGCACATTCATAACTTAGCATTCATTTAAATCATGTAATTCAGTTTTCATAAGCACGTAATGTTACATCAAAGCAAGTCTAAAGTTCGAGTTGTCACATTATCCCCAACTAATTGGAAATTTCGTCCCGAAATTTGGTATGCACTCACTGAGGAAGCTAGGTAAACTGTACTGTTCACTGATTTTCCTGGGGTGTCACTGTTGGATATAATGTTCAATTGTCGATTATAATTCAATGTTGCCGTCAAGGTACGACCCAAAGAGTTACACTTTGGGCAACGAACATATAATGGTGTTTTAATGGTTAATCACCGGATCACGAAATAATAAGCGTAATAAAAGAAGCGGGTAATTATTTGGAATAATTACGTAGAGCCGGATTTAATAAGATATATTATAATTAATTTGTTAATTATAAGAAATTATATATAATATATATGTATTATATTATATATAATGTTAATGTTAGTTATGAGATAATTAATAGATGCATATTGTATTTGAATTCAAAGGATATTGTTTTTGAGTATTTGAATTCAATTGTCATGCAAATATATCAAATAAATCGGCTAATGGCTTAATCGACACATACTGACTTTGGGATAAAAAGAAAGGAGAGATAATAATTATTATAATTATAAGATAATTATAAAATTGTAATTAGATTACATTACTTTATCTTTTGTTTTCTATCTCCTAAAAACTCTCAACTTAATTTATGGTTCCATATAACTCTCAATAATAAAAGGGATTCGTGACTTTTCATTAGTGAAAAAGGATATACGGAACTTTTGGTTTTGTGGAAGGTGGTATGCTTTCAAAGGCTACAAAAGAAACAGAAAGTAATATTATTTATTTTTGCTGTTCACTTGGCCGGAAGAGAAGGAGCACTTGTGAAGTTTAATTGGCTAGTAAAACAAGCTCTTGTGTTTCTTTAATTACGCAAAAAGGTAAGTAAAGTTTATGAACTTTATTTTTCTTTAGTTTAAAGGTTTCGTTTGAAATCGTTTCAAACGAACAAATCAAATTTCGTGACCAACGATCATCTAGCGAGATCGTTCGTTGAACCAATGTGTCTTTCTTGGATGTCACGATTCTTTAATTTTATTATAACCTATTTTGATTGTAAAGAGATCACTCGTGGAAACGGTTTAGAACCGAACCTCGTGTACATGTTTTCCGCTGCGTTTAGTTTGTTTGACAAATTGATATAAAATTATTTTCTAAAAGTTACACGAAATTTCCAACAGTGGTATCAGAGCAACCTTACAAATCAAAGTAGGTTATTTTATAGATGTGTTTGTAGATCTATAAAATAGTTATAGGATTGCATGCTTAAAATCGAGTAGATTTGGCATAGGATCCTGTCAGGTATAATAGTTATAGGCAAGTTTTATTAAGGCCGAACATGAACACTTGTCAAAGTACTCTTTGACAAAATATTTGGCCTTAACCTATTTCGTTTAGCTTAATGATCGTAGTATGCAAATCCGGGTCTAGAATCGTTTTTCATAACACGTGTACTAAATTAGTTTTTGGAGCTACACGCGTTAAATTAGTTTAAAGAAAAACGAATATATTAAAATAATTATTTTTAATATATACCAAACTAAGATATTAAAAAAAAACGTAACTAAACACTTTATTTTAAAAATAAAGTTAAAATTTTGTTAAGTTTTTTCGTTACAATATCTAAAGGAAATTTAATTTTTCTTTATATTAAAGTTTTTTTTTGATTGGATCTAAGATTAAGTGGGAGCACAAAAGGGTTTGTGCTACACTTAATGGGCTCGGTTCACGTTCTTGGGCTCGAACGAACCGAACATATTATGAACCCGGAATTGCATATTTATTTATTTATTTTGTGTTTTGCCATGAGATGTTTATTACGCCATAAAATTAATAACTAATACATGATCATTAAAACGACAATTTTAATAAAATGTTTATTAAGTATTGGATAGGTAATTAAAATAAACAGTTTATTTTAAAATACAAAAATCAAAATTGGTTTTACAAAATTAAAAGTTAATTTGAAAACCATAATTAATAAAAGTTATTAATTAAAATAAATTTGCGAGACGACCAACTTAGATTAAATAGGGTATTTAAAATTAATCGGTCGAGTGATTGAAAGGTGTTTCAAGTCGTCACAAATTAAAACGTAAAATTGATTTTTACAAAGGAATTGTATAGCCTATGTTCATGCCATAGGCCGTACAAGTATTTTAAAACGACCCGAACTGGTAATTTTAAAATATAACCCAAACTAAAATCGATATTCTACGCCACCCTGAATTAAGAACACCCGAACTGATCTATCCGAACCCCTGGTGCTAGTGTTTACCCTGCATCCAGGCCTACGGTTTTGGTTAGGGGTAGTTCCGCGATTTCCATGCTTACATGGGCCGGGCTACGGTTCTTATTTGAGGAAAAATATCACTTTTGCGACACGAGAGCGAATGTTAGTGTTTACCCTGCATTCGTCTTCTACGGTTGTGAAAGTGGGCGTAGTTGGGGTTAACGTACCAATGCTTGACAACACTCGTCATGCGACCCCAAACCGAGAATTGTGTAGTTGACACAATTGGTGATCGTCACCTACCCTTCAATCTATGCCAGTGAAGAGTGCTAAGTCCATTCACTGAGTTATGGGGAGATGGGATCTCATCCTAATTCCTAAAATTTTGTATATCTTGGGTCAAAATTGAATTAGGTTAATGCATGAAAATTACTAATAAAATTTTCTTCTAAATTCTACAGATGTCTACAAACAATTCTGATAACACCAAATTCTCGCTTAAGTCCATCCTTGAAAATGCTAAACTTGATAATTCTAACTTCATGGATTGGTACCGCAACCTGAAAATTGTTCTCAGGGCGGAGAAAAAGGCTTATGTCCTTGAAGGACCAATTCCCGAAGCACCTGCTGCTAATACGGGTCCAGCCCGTAGGACATGGGAAAAACATGTTGATGATTCCCAAGGTGTGACATGTCTTATGCTTGCTATGATGATTCCAGAACTTCAGAAGAATCTGGAAAACTTGGGAGCATATGAGATGAGTGAGCAGCTGAAAAACATGTTTCAGCAGCAAGCTCGTCATGAGCGTTTTGAGGTGATGAGATCTCTCATTACATGTCGCATGCAGGAAGGTACTTCGGTCAGTGCTCATGTACTGAAAATGAAGTCTTTCGTTGATCAACTGGAGCGTCTGAACGCACCCCTTAGTAATGAGTTAGCTACGGATGTGATCCTTAACTCGCTACCCAATTCATATCATCAGTTCGTAATGAACTATAACATGAATGGGTGGGAAAGAACGATCCCAGAGTTGCATCAGATGCTAAAAACTGCTGAGACAAACATCCCAACTAAGGGCAATCCAGTGCTGGCGATCAGGGAAGGAAGAATTACCAAGAAGAAGCAATCCAAGGGAAAAGGCAAGGCGAGTAAGCAAGACAAGGGCAAAGGCAAAAAGGTTGCCACTCCGAAGGCAAAGCCTCATAAAGATGCCAAGTGTTTTCACTGTGATGAGATCGGGCATTGGAAGAGGAATTGTCCCAAGTACCTGGCTGAGTTGAAGCTTAAGAAGCTGCAGATTGGAGAATCCTCAGGTATACATGTTATTGATCTATTTTCCTTTTCGAGCAAATCTTGGGTGTTTGACACTGGATGTGGTTTTCACATTTGTAATGATTTGCAGGGACTAAAAAGGATTAGGAAGCTGAAGCAGGGTGACTTAGAGCTGCACGTTGGGAACGGGCAGAATGTTGCTGTGAAGGCAGTTGGAGAATTTATTCTTGAATTACCTTCTGGATTGTTTGTTACTTTAGACAATGTTTTTTATGTTCCTAGTTTGACTAAGAATATTATTT
Source organism: Helianthus annuus (assembly GCF_002127325.2). Lineage (NCBI taxonomy): Eukaryota > Viridiplantae > Streptophyta > Magnoliopsida > Asterales > Asteraceae > Helianthus > Helianthus annuus. The sequence goes on along the minus strand of NC_035444.2, from coordinate 139,377,977 downwards.
CTGTTTCTGCTTTAAGAGAACAAGGTTTTAATTATGCTTTTGATAATGTTAATGGTAGCATTTCTCCATTTTTAAATGGTGTGTTCTATTTTGAGGCTAAGCCTCACAATGGTTTCTATGAAATAGATACTTCTAACAGTAGATCAAATAATATAGTATGCTCTCTTTCCTCTAAACGTGTTAAAACTAGCTTTAATCAAACATATCGTTGGCATTGTCGTCTTGGCCATATTAACATCAATCGCATGAGGAAGCTCCAGACCGCAGGGATTCTAGAATCCACGGGTCAGGAGACTTATGATTTATGCGAATGTTGTCTAAGTGGCAAGATGACTAAGGCCCCTTTTACCGGAACTAGTGAAAGGGCCAAAGACCTGTTAGGACTCATACATACTGATGTATGTGGTCCATTCAGGACTATGTCAAGGAATGGGGAAAGATACTTCGTTACATTTACTGATGATTATAGTAGATATGGATATGTTTATCTTATGAAGTTTAAACATGAAACCTTTGAAAAGTTCAAAGAATTCCAAAATGAAGTACAGAATCAACTAGGGAAAACGATTAAGGCACTTCGATCCGATCGAGGTGGTGAATACATTAATCAAGAGTTTGATGAACATCTTAAGAAGTGTGGGATTATATCCCAACTAACTCCACCCGGAACACCATAACTCAATGGTGTGTCTGAGAGGAGAAATCGAACCTTATTAGATATGGTTCGATCAATGATGTGTCGTACAAACTTACCACACTCCTTTTGGAGTTATGCTCTTGAAATTGCTACACGTCTTGTGAATATTGCTCCTACTAAAAAGGTAGAAAAGACACCATATGAGATGTGGCATGGTAAACCACCTAAAGTCTCTTACCTTCGCATATGGGGATGTAACGCTTATGTTACCAGTGAGTCTTCGGACAAACTTGATCCTCGCGGTGAAAAAGTTGTTTTCATTGGATATGCATATCCGGTTGGTTATTATTTCTATAATCCTGCTGAAAATAGAGTTTTCACTAAGCGTCGAGGAACATTCCTAGAGGATGAGCTTATGGCGCGAGGAATTGGAGATAATCTTGTGGATCTTGAGGAAATTCGAGAACCACAAATTAATCAACCAATAGTCGAATCTGCCTCTCAACAAAATGTTGTTGGATCTGAACCTGATAGGATTCAGGAATCTGATGTAACACTAGGCGTCCGCAGAAGTACGAGGGATCGTCATGAACCTAATCGGTATTCACCTGATAGGTACGTCTTGATAATTGATCAAGAAGAGCCCTCAACCTACAAAGCTGCGATTTCAGGTAATGAATCTGAAGAATGGCTCGAAGCCATGGGCGTCGAGATGCAATCCATGTATGACAACCAAGTCTGGGATTTGGTTGAACTTCCTCCCGAATGTTGGACTGTAGGAAGTAAATGGGTTTTCAAGTTGAAAACAGACATGGATGGAAATGTGCAAACCTATAAGGCTCGGTTGGTTGCTAAAGAATTTACTCAGACTCAAGGAGTTGATTATGAGGAAACCTTCTCGCCAGTAGCCATGCTTAAGTCTATTAGGATTCTACTTGCCATAGCCGCGTATTATGACTACGAGATATGGCAAATGGATGTCAAAACCGCGTTCCTAAATGGACACCTTACAGAAGATGTCTATATGGAGCAGCCTGAAGGTTTTGTAGATCCTAAGAATCCAAAGAAAGTTTGCAAATTGAATAAATCCATTTATGGATTGAAACAAGCATCTCGAAGCTGGAATCTTCGTTTTGATCAGAAAATCAAACAATTTGGTTTTATCAAAAACGAAGATGAGCCATGTGTTTACAAGAAGGCAAGTGGGAGTTCTATTACTTTTCTGATCCTGTATGTAGATGACATACTTCTCATTGGAAACGATATCCCAATGCTGCAGGATGTTAAATCCTGGCTTGGTAAATGTTTCTCAATGAAGGATCTTGGAGAAGCTGCTTATATTCTAGGAATAAAGATTTATAGAGATAGATCTAAGCGGCTACTTGGACTTAGTCAAAGTACGTATATCGATAAGGTCATTCGGCGCTTTTCGATGCAAGATTCCAAGAAAGGTCTCTTGCCAATGGCAAGTGGAACCGTACTGAATAGTCATCAGTGTCCCAAATTGGACAAAGATAAAGAGGATATGAAAAAGGTTCCATATGCCTCTGCTATCGGTTCCATCATGTATGCCATGTTATGTACTAGACCGGACGTATCGTTTGCTCTGAGCTTGACTAGCAGATATCAACAGAATCCTGGTAAAAGTCACTGGATTGCTGTGAAAAATATCCTAAAGTACTTAAAAAGAACTAAGGATATGTTTCTGATATTTGGCGGTTTAGAAGAAGAGCTGAAAGTAAAATGTTACACTGACGCAAGCTTCCAAACGGATCGTGACGATTCACGATCTCAGACGGGCTATGTTTTTACTTTAAATGGTGGTGCTATAACTTGGAAGAGTTCTAAGCAAAGCGTGGTGGCCCAGTCGACCACTGAATCAGAATATATAGCGGCTTCAGAAGCTGCTAAGGAGGCTGTTTGGATGAAAAAGTTCATTGCTGATCTCGAAGTTATACCAAGCATACAGAAGCCTATCGAGATATTTTGCGACAATACAGGTGCAATTGCTCAGGCAAAGGAACCAAGGTCGCATCACAGCACGAAGCATATTCTCAGAAAATTCCACTACATACGGGAAGTTTTGGAAAGAGGAGACATCGTAGTAGAGAAAATTGATACTGATCAGAATCTAGCGGACCCGTTTACTAAGCCTATACCTCAAGTGAGACACGAGAAGCATGCTGATTGTATAGGTCTTAGATATGCTAGACAGTGGGTCTGATTTTGTAATTTAGTAATTTGGTGCATTTTGAACTGTAAACAGTATTTTATGTTTATTTGAATTTAATGGTTGAATGTCTTTTAAACTATTATATCTGTGTTCAAATATTAGTACGTTAAGTATCTATGAATATTGTATTCTAAAATGTCCGTAGTCTATCAGATTCGTGAGAACCAATCTGGTAAAAGACTATTTTGAATTAGATGGTTGATCCATATAATGGATACTCAAAGTGTTGAGAACCATATTCACTGATATGATTAGTTGAATCATATTGGGCGTAACTCGTTTCAAAATGATCTTCATGGATCTTAGTCATAAGACATTTTGAATAGGTACGATCATTGTATCCTTAGACCTGCGGTACATACTAGAACTAACTTAAATGAATGGTTGCTCTTTGATTCTATCTAACGCTGTACGTAACTGGCAGTAATAAGGATAGTTTTGGGAATGATCTGAAGTTTAGTGGGAGTTGTTTGTAGCCAAAGGGATTTGTGCTTCTATACTTAGAAGAAGAACACTCTGGCGCCTTTCGTTGGTTTGAACTGGTGTTAAACGCGTGGCCACGCTCGAACTAGTAGTAGTTTGATAAACCACTACAAATCAGGAACGAAATTAGAAATGGTTGAACAATATATGAGAATGAATTGGATCCATGTCTCATGTTCAACAAGTGTTCAATACAGAGGGATAAATGAGTCGATAACCAGGGCTATAGTATTTGCATAACCAAAGGATTGATTAGTGCAAAGAATTAGTTGACATAAATTTGTCATACCTTGCCGGGGGCAATATGATGCAGCTAGGCACCCACTATTGTCTACATTGAAAATTAATCGGCCAATCGACCAAGTGGGAGATTGTTGGATATAATGTTCAATTGTCGATTATAATTCAATGTTGCCGTCAAGGTACGACCCAAAGAGTTACACTTTGGGCAACGAACATATAATGGTGTTTTAATGGTTAATCACCGGATCACGAAATAATAAGCGTAATAAAAGAAGCGGGTAATTATTTGGAATAATTACGTAGAGCCGGATTTAATAAGATATATTATAATTAATTTGTTAATTATAAGAAATTATATATAATATATATGTATTATATTATATATAATGTTAATGTTAGTTATGAGATAATTAATAGATGCATATTGTATTTGAATTCAAAGGATATTGTTTTTGAGTATTTGAATTCAATTGTCATGCAAATATATCAAATAAATCGGCTAATGGCTTAATCGACACATACTGACTTTGGGATAAAAAGAAAGGAGAGATAATAATTATTATAATTATAAGATAATTATAAAATTGTAATTAGATTACATTACTTTATCTTTTGTTTTCTATCTCCTAAAAACTCTCAACTTAATTTATGGTTCCATATAACTCTCAATAATAAAAGGGATTCGTGACTTTTCATTAGTGAAAAAGGATATACGGAACTTTTGGTTTTGTGGAAGGTGGTATGCTTTCAAAGGCTACAAAAGAAACAGAAAGTAATATTATTTATTTTTGCTGTTCACTTGGCCGGAAGAGAAGGAGCACTTGTGAAGTTTAATTGGCTAGTAAAACAAGCTCTTGTGTTTCTTTAATTACGCAAAAAGGTAAGTAAAGTTTATGAACTTTATTTTTCTTTAGTTTAAAGGTTTCGTTTGAAATCGTTTCAAACGAACAAATCAAATTTCGTGACCAACGATCATCTAGCGAGATCGTTCGTTGAACCAATGTGTCTTTCTTGGATGTCACGATTCTTTAATTTTATTATAACCTATTTTGATTGTAAAGAGATCACTCGTGGAAACGGTTTAGAACCGAACCTCGTGTACATGTTTTCCGCTGCGTTTAGTTTGTTTGACAAATTGATATAAAATTATTTTCTAAAAGTTACACGAAATTTCCAACAGTCACATCCTCCCCCCATTGATCTGGAATTTCGTCCCGAAATTCCGAAGTAGTAGCTTCAGCCTCAGTAGTGGTTGCCTTGTTCCCGAATAACTGGGGGTACTTTTCTGTCATCCTGTCTTCGCGTTCCCAGGTGTACTCTGGGCCACGTTTGGAGTTCCAACGAACTCGAACAAGAGGGATTCTCTTGTGTTTGAGGACCTTCACATCCCGGTCCGTGATTTCTACTGGTTCCTCGACGAACTGCAACCGCTCGTCGATAGTGAGTTCCTTAAAAGGAATGATAAGATTTTCATCTGATAGGCACTTCTTTAGGTTCGATACATGAAAGACATTGTGAACTGCCCCGAGTTCAGCTGGTAAATTCAACTTGTAGGCTACCTTGCCAATCTTTTCTATAATTTCAAATGGTCCGACGTACCGTGGATTTAGTTTGCCCCGTTTGCCAAAACGAACCACACCCTTCCAGGGTGAAACTTTCAATAAAACCCGGTCCCCGACCTCAAATTCCAATGGCTTTCTACGCTTATCCGCGTAGGCTTTCTGACGGTCGCGTGCTGCCGCCATGCGTTGTCGTATCTGTGCTATCTTTTCTGTGGCGTCCACTACAATCTCTGGACCCGTAATCTGACTATCCCCCACCTCTGCCCAACAGAGAGGTGACCGGCATTTACGCCCGTACAATGCCTCGAATGGAGCGGCTTGAATGCTGGTATGGTAACTGTTATTGTATGAGAACTCCACTAAAGGGAGATGCTTTTCCCAGCCGTTGCCGAAATCGATAACGCATGCCCTAAGCATGTCTTCGAGTGTTTGAATCGTTCGCTCAGACTGCCCATCCGTCTGAGGATGATATGCTGTGCTCATGTCTAACCTTGAGCCGAAAGATTTGTGCATCGCTTGCCAAAGTTCTGACGTGAATCGTGCATCGCGATCCGAAATGATAGATGTGGGCACCCCGTGCCTCGAGACAACTTCTTTAAGATATACGTCTGCGAGAGTGGAGAACTTATCCGTTTCCTTAATCGGCAGGAAGTGTGCAGACTTGGTGAGTCGATCAACTATGACCCATATTGTATCGTTCCCACGCTGGGATCTAGGTAGGCCTGTAACGAAATCCATGGAAATTTCCTCCCATTTCCACTGAGGTATCTTAGGCTGCTGAAGTAGGCCAGCTGGTTTCTGATATTCGACCTTGACTCTCGCACAGGTCAAGCACTTTCCAACGTATGTAGCAATGTGGGCCTTCATACTAGGCCACCAATAAGTAGTGCTGATGTCGTGGTACATTTTATCCGACCCTGGATGTACCGAGTAGCGAGACTTGTGTGCTTCATCCATTACAAGTTCGCGTAAACCGCCATAAAGAGGAACCCAAATCCGGCCCGTTACATAGTAGGCGCCGTCTGCCTTCTGTTCCATTTGCTGTCGTGAGCCGCGTAAGGCTTCAGCCTTGACGTTTTCGGGCTTCAGTGCTTCTATCTGAGCAGCTCGTATCTGTGCAGGAAGGCTAGACTGAATCGTAAGCTGTAGCGCCCGCACGCGCTTCGGTAAAGTGTCCTTTCGACTAAGGGCATCAGCCACGACATTGGCTTTGCCTGGATGATACTTGATAGCGCATTCGTAGTCATTAAGTAACTCGACCCATCGTCGTTGACGCATATTCAAATCCTTCTGCTTAAGGATATGCTCGAGACTCCTGTGATCGGTGTAAATCGTGCACCTGGTACCGTACAGGTAGTGTCGCCATATCTTAAGCGCGAAAACAACAGCTCCCAGCTCTAAATCGTGCGTCGTGTAGTTCCGTTCATGAACCTTGAGTTGACGAGAGGCGTAAGCAATAACCTTGTCGCGCTGCATTAACACACATCCCAATCCCCGAATGGATGCATCACAATATACTACGAAATCATTTGTGCCCTCTGGCAAAGAGAGGATAGGTGCACTGCAAAGTCTATCCTTTAGGTGCTGAAAAGCAGTCTCCTGGGGCTCTCCCCAGCGATAGGTAACACCCTTCTGTGTCAGTAACGTAAGCGGCTGAGCAATCTTCGAAAAGTCTCTAATAAACCGTCTGTAGTAACCTGCCAGACCCAAGAATTGGCGTATTTCTGTTGGTGTACGCGGTGTAGGCCAGTTCCTGATCGAATCTACCTTGGATGGATCGACATGGATCCCATCCTTGTTCACCACGTGGCCTAAGAAGTGGACTTCACGAAGCCAGAAGTCGCATTTAGAAAGCTTGGCGTACAACTGCTCCTTCCGAAGGAGTTCCAAAATCAGGCGAAGATGTTGTTCGTGTTCCTCTTGACTCTTGGAGTAAATCAGAATGTCGTCGATGAAAACAATGACGAACTTGTCGAGATAGGGTTTGCACACCCTGTTCATAAGATCCATAAATACAGCAGGCGCGTTCGTTAACCCGAATGGCATGACGAGAAACTCGTAGTGACCGTAACGAGTTCTGAAGGCTGTCTTGGAGACGTCCTCATCCCGGACTCTCAGCTGATGGTAACCAGACCTCAAGTCTATCTTCGAATAGTAGCACGACCCTTGCAACTGGTCGAATAAGTCGTCTATGCGTGGAAGAGGATAACGGTTCTTCACCGTCACCTTGTTCAGTTCCCTGTAGTCTATACACATCCTGAACGTACCGTCTTTCTTCTTCACGAAAAGCACTGGAGCTCCCCAAGGCGAAGAGCTTGGACGAATGAAACCCTTTTCCAAGAGCTCTTGTAGCTGCTTTGATAGTTCCTCCAGTTCTGATGGAGCTAGACGATATGGTGCGCGAGCTATGGGTGCTGCTCCTGGGGCGAGCTCGATCTGAAATTCGACCTGACGATGAGGCGGTAAACCAGGTAAGTCTTCAGGAAACACCTGAGGGTAATCACGTACAACTGGTATATCTTCCAGTTTCCTTTCCTTTGCTGATGCGTCTGTAACGAGAGCCAGAATGGCTGTGTGACCTTTACGTAAGCACTTCTGAGCCTTCAAGAAAGAGATGATGCCAACCACAGCACCACTCTTGTCACCTTGAACTTCTAGAGGTTCCTGACCAGAACGTGGAATGCGAATAACCTTTTCGCTGCATAAAATTTCTGCCTGGTGTTGGGACAACCAATCCATCCCAATCACGACGTCGAAGCTACCCAAAACTATGGGAATGAGGTCGATAGAGAAGGCTTGACCAGCTAGGATAAGATTACAACCCTGAACTACGTGCGTGGCTTCTAGACTTTTACCGTTAGCTAACTCTACTACATGTTTGGTGGGTAAAAGTGTTGGTGCACGTTTTAGCAGTTGACACATTTTCACAGACATATAGCTTGTATCCGCACCCGAATCAAATAAAACAGTAACGTAAATATTGTCGAGGAGAAACTTACCCATAACAACGTTGGGATCGTTCACTGCGTCGCCTCGACCTAGCACAAAAGCGCGACCACGAGCTTCATTGCCGTTGTTGTTGTTGTTTCCACCGTTGTTGTTCCCGTTGCCCTGGTTATTGTTGTTGCGATTCTGGTTCAATTGAGGGCAATCGCGTTTGAAATGACCTTCAGCCCCACACTGGAAACACCCCCGGTTTCCACGCTGTGGCTGCTGCTGCTGCTGCTGGTTCTGTGGAGCTGGTTGCTGAGGCTGCTGATTCTGATTCGCAGGCCGTGGACTCCTACAGTCTTTGGCCTCGTGACCCATCTTAAGACACCTTTGACAACGACCCTTGTTACATGGGCCGTGGTGATGCCTGTTGCAGTTGTGGCACCTGGGTTGACTACCCTGATATCTCCTCTGTCTGTGACCACTAGAGGATTGCTGACTGGGACTCTGATAGTGGTCAATCTTCTGCTGCTGAGATTGTGGCTGAACAGATGCTGAACCTTTGCTGGAATCCCCATCCCACTTTCTTTTACTGTCACCAGATGTAGCAGGAGTAACTGAGGTGGTGACATTAGCAGTAGCATTAACACGCTTGGGCAGTTTATTCTGATCCACTGCGTGATCGGTGATGCGATGAGCGAGGCGCTGGATTTCCTGGATGTTTTCGAGATTAGCCGACGTCACGTGGCTCTGAATTTCTGGCGCCAATCCCTTGAGATACAACTCAATGCGCTTGTATGGAGGGTCCACCATAGTTGGACATAACACGGCCAGCTCATTTGACCGTTTGGTATACGCTTCGATTTCCGATCCAACCATCTTCAAATTATAGAGCTCATCCTCCAACTTATGAATATCCTCACGTGTACAGTACTCACGCTTGATGAGTTCCTTGAAATCGTTCCATGGGGTGGCGTTAGCAGCTGCCAACCCTAAGATTTGAACTTGAGCGTTCCACCAAGTCAATGCTATTCCTTCCAAAGTACCGGTGGCAAACTTGACCTTGCGAGCCTCAGGGCACTCGCACATTTCGAATACCGATTCTAACTTTTCAAACCAATGGAGGAGTCCCACTGCCCCCTCTGTGCCGCTGAAAGAGTTTGGACGACAGTCCATGAAGTTCTTGAAAGTGCAGACTGGCTGCTGCGCGTGTTGACCTATCGTGTACGAATAGGACGAAGTTAAATACGAGAGTTAATGTAGGATCTAAAGATCCTAGTGTGTGCCTATACTGCAGGATATACTACCTGCTTGAGCTGCTGCAACTGCCGCAGCAACTTGAGCTTGAACAAGAGCCTCTAGCTGGGCTTGTGTCATGTTGATTCGTCCAGACATGATCTTCATAGTAACAAGTAGCATACGTAAGAATGGTTCGCGAGTAGGGCGATGACAGAAAAGCGTAGGCATATAGGTGTTCTCATGAAATCAAAGCATGTGTATCTAAGCGTAATGCGAGCAAAGTTCTAAGCAGTTCTAGCAAACAGGCAATAAACATAAACCTTATTACCTAGGATGTCGAGTCTTGCACGTGGAGCGAAGCGTCGTTGTGGATCGTTGAGAGCACTGTTCTGGTTATAGTCCGGTTTTAATAAAAACGTTTTCCCATATTAAAACCAAGTTCTCTATAACCAATGGCTCTGATACCAATCTGTCACACCCCCAAAATCCACCCGCGGAGTACTACCGCTTGGGAGCGTGACTGACCAGGATCAAGCCATCAATCATATCAAACATAGCATTTAATAATAGAAGTAATCAATGTAAATCATCGTGACATGATTGATGTTCCAATACCAAACATCGTTTAAATAGCGGAAGCATAGTATGTAATCTCAAAATAGTTATACGAGTAATAAGTTCATAAAGTTCATGATCCAAATCCCACAACGACCTGCTCCTCCCTGTGCAAGCTCCAAGTATACCTAAGGTCCTGCAAGGCATGCAGCAAATAGTCAACAAACTAGTTGAGCGAGTTCACAGGAAGTAAGTTCATAACGTAATGCCTAAGGATAGCTAGTGGGGGCTTCCCATACTAGTGTGTATTAAAGGTGGGGGCTTCCCATATTTATCCTGGCTAATGAGGGCTTCTCATTAACGGTACTTACTAGACTAACTTCCGACCATGTGTTCTTCTTTACCGAGAACAGGAAAACGTACAGGGTCACGTAGGCTTTACGTGACGTGCCCTTCCCCGAGGACAGTGGTACGCGTGGGGGCTACGTAGGCTTTACGCAGCGTGGCCTTCCGACCTGGAAGCCAGTAGATGGTATTGGGTTACGTAGGTTTTACGTAACGTGTCCTCCCGACCCGGGAGACATATGGAAAATATACTGGGTTACGTAGGCTTTACGTAACGTGTCCTGACTAACCTGAGGACGATGGTCTATAGTCTGGTATATGCGTAAGTACGAGTAATCATTCCGTATCCATCATATCCAACCCAATTCCCAACCCGGGAATCCCATGCCTTGGCTGTGTGAACTCACCTTGGTTTGCTCGGCAGATACACAGAGAGTACAAGTAGCAAGTAAATGGTCACTCACGTCCTACCATGGTTATTATACGAGTCAGGTTCGTATATAGCACGTATATAGTGATCACGTATAGTCATGGCAAACATGTACACACGTAAGCAGTTAAGACATAGCATGTAAGGACCCAATTGTCTAAGTCCAACAATACCCGGCCCAATAGCATAACAGCCTAGATTCTCACTCGGCCCAAATAGTAAACGTATACCGGTCCAATAGCAAACAGTCCACAATTCAAATCGTTGGGCTCAATAGATTGGGCCCGTGACAGTGAAGGCCCAACAGTGTGCGTGCAACGGTGGTCTCGACTCGCAACGGGGTTACGAGTCGCAACGAGGATCTCGAGTCGTAACGGCTGAATACGAGTCGCAATAGATGGTCTCGGTTCATCCCGGTCTGGTTACGAGTCGCAATCTGACTCGCAACCGTGGTTGCGGTTCGTGCGGTTTGGTCTCGAGTGGGGTTCCGACTCGCAACGAGCGATACCGAGTCGCAACCGTGTGTGTAACGACTTTCCTGATTTCATGCAATTCATTTAGGCAATTCAATCATCGTTGACAGTTTCAAAAAAATCAATTATCAACTAACAGTTTGCCATTCAAGAATTCATCGATCAAACAGGGAAATAAATCATCACTTCTTATGAACCCTAATAATCACACTTATGAACAATAACAATAATCATAACACTCAATCATATTATGATCCGATTTCATGAACATTAAACTCGAATTGCATAACTTCACAGCCAATCAACAAGACATTATCATTAGCATCATCAACAACAATTCCGATTATATAACCTGTCCGGCTGATCGAACAAAGCCCAATCAAACATGCCATTATCTAATCATATATAACTAATCAACAATCAACCAATTTTACTAACATACACCCTAGTTACATCGCATAACAGAATGGTAGCAATCATGGCATCACATATAATCGAACATGAATTCAAACAAACATACTAACCGGTTACAAGTAACGAGATGTGATCCGAACAAGAGGGTGATCGGATGGCCTTGTGCCGTCGGTTCCTAAACAAGCCGAGAGAGAGAGAGACGAGATAGAGGAGCTAGGGTTATGTGTGTGTATTCTTGTGTTGTAACAAATGAGAGGAAAACAAGACCCTTAGTTTTGGTATAGTGGTTGCGAGTGGGAAGTGGGCCGAGCCCACTCGGTTACCTAATGGACCGAATGTAAGGTGTAAAGCCCAAAGGCTTGTGTGACCGGTTATCGTGTGCAGTTTGGGTTCGGTTCAATTAACATACAACGTATATCACGCATAAAGCACATTCATAACTTAGCATTCATTTAAATCATGTAATTCAGTTTTCATAAGCACGTAATGTTACATCAAAGCAAGTCTAAAGTTCGAGTTGTCACAGCAAGTATATGATATAAAAGCATGAAAGTAACAAGTAGACACATGTGTTTCACCCCAAAATGTTTGAAAAACAGTAAAAGAGGGGTCTATGTACTCACTTGAGATTGCTTAGAAGTCCTAGGATAACCACCAAGCAAAGCTAGAAGATCACGGAATCAAACGACACCTATATAGGTATCTACATTAATGAACGGACCTATCGGAGGATCGGGTAGTACGAGGGTTTGTAAACCAAATAAGTATGGGAACTTATGTAATATGGTTTAACAAAGCCTACATACTAAAACGAAACCTAACCTAAGTGCTTACGACCCATTACGACCCGTTTAGGTAGCTTACGCTAGTTTAACGCGTCGTTTGCGTAAAACGCGTTCGGAAAGTCTAACTAGTCCTATGACAAGTATTATATGCCTTAACATGTCTAATATTGTTGCTAAATCAGTTTAGATGTCAAAAATTACGTTACATAGGCTTAAAATGAATTTTGGCAACACAAGTAAGCATGTTGAGAATGATGATGAATGCGAAAGGATTTTTCTTCTTCAAGTTTAGAACGAAGAAGGGATTGGAGCAACTCATGGAGGATGGCCCTTGGACGATTCGAAATGTGCCGATTATCCTTAAAGAATGGACCCCGTCTGCTACGTTAATGAAGGAGGAAATTACTGATATCCCGGTGTGGGTTAAAATGCATGATGTGCCGCTTCCAGCGTTTACGGAGGATGGTTTGAGTTTGCTGGCGTCTAAGATTGGTGTGCCTAAAATGGTTGATTCATACACGGCGTCGATGTGCTCGGAATCTTGGGGTAGAAGTAGCTTTGCAAGAACTCTTATTGAAGTTAATGCAGGGAAGGAGTTAAAACGTAGTGTCTCGGTGGCAGTTCCGTCTATGGATGGTGAGGGATTTTCTAAGGCGGAGGTGAGAATAGAATATGATTGGGAACCACTTAGATGTTCTGAATGTTGTGTGTTTGGACATGATAGCTCTACGTGTCCAAAAAATCCTAAACATACGGCTATTAATGATGGAAATAAGCGAAATGATGATTTCCAAGATGTAAAAGGTAAAAATAAGAAGGGTGGTCAACCGGGTTTTCATGTGCAAAAACAGAAACAAAGATTGGTCTATAGACCGGTTGTTACAAAAAAGTCTGATATGGATGTAGCTTCTTCATCTTGGGGTGGGACTTCCAACCCGTTTGCTGTGCTTCAAGATGATGCTATGTTGAACGATCATGATGTGCGGAAGGATGATAATGTCACCAATATTGGAGGAAACACGGGTCAGCTAAACCATTCAATACATAATGTGAAAAGATCAACTAATCAGTCGGTTAAAGATAGCAAAAGTACTAGGGGCACAGAAGAGGTTATTGCTGATGATGTTGCAGTAGACGATTATTTAGCTGAAATTCCGAGCTTTATGGATAGAAAATTGGAGGGTAATAATTCTAAAGGTGCAAGCACACCTAATGATGGGGTTATTAATGGGTAGCATTATTACTTGGAATGTTAGGGGGCTGAACCGCTCGCTAAAACAAAAGGAGGTTCGTCAGGTGATTGTTGATAATCAGGCTCAGGTGTGTGCGTTACTAGAGACTCATTTGGATGCTTCAGTTGTTTCGAATGTGGGCAAAAATGTTTGTCAGGCTTGGAACTGGGTGTCAAATGCGACGTGTTGCAATAGAGGAACTCGTATTATGATTGGATGGGATGCAAATATGGTGGATGTCATGGTTCTTCATCAAACTGATCAGGTTGTTCATTTGCAAATTATGTTTAAGCTTGATAGGAAATCGTTTTTCTGTTCCTTTGTGTATGCTGAAAACCATTACAATACTAGAAGGGAGTTGTGGAATGATTTGTGTAAACATAAACTTTTTGTTGGTGACAAACCGTGGGTTATGTTGGGCGATTTTAACTCGATTCTGTTTCTTGATGATTCGTTGTCTGGATCCTCAACATCTAATATCGGATCTAGGGAGTTCAGGGAATGTGTTCACACTATAGAGATGATTGATGTGAATAAGTCAGGGTTACACTACACCTGGACTAACAAGCAGAAAAAAGGCAAAGCGATTTTCAGAAAGATAGACCGAGTGATGGGAAACTCGAATTTCATTGATGTTTTTCCAGATGCAGCTGCTTGTTTCCATCCGTACCGTATGTCTGACCATACCCCTTATACTCTTGTGTTACCGAATATTAAAAAAGATAAAGCTAAGCCTTTTAAATTTTTTAATTTATTGGCTGAGAAAAAAGATTTTTTGGATGAGGTGAAGAGAGTTTGGGAGACGGAAGTTAATGGTCACGCGATGTTTCAAGTTGTGAAAAAACTTAAGTGTTTGAAATCTCCAATGCGGAAACTTATGTATAAACAAGGGAATTTGCATGAAAAAGTTAAGATGGCTCGAAAGATGTTAGATGAATGTCAGCAATTGTTGGATTCGAATCCAGATAATGAGGAGCTAATGAATAACCAGGACCGATTGCTTCAAAGGTATAAAGATGCGGTTCGGGATGAAGCTCTTTTCTTGCAACAGAAGTCGAAGGTGGATTGGCTTGAGCTGGGAGACTCAAATACGAAATATTTTCACAATGTGGTCAAAACTAAGAATCATCGAAGTAAGATTTTTACGATTAAAGATGTTGATGGAAATCAGTATCAAGGGGAGGCGGTGCCTAATGCCTTAGTGGATCACTACATGAAGTTCTTTGGAACTAGAGGTAATATTAATCTTCAACCAAATACTGATTTGTTTCGAAACGTGCTTTCTTTGGAGAAGGCCAATTACATGGTTCGTCAGGTTACGGATGATGAGATTAAAAAGGTGATGTTTTCTATAGCGGGGAATAAAGCGCCTGGGCCAGATGGGTACACGTCGATATTTTTTAAGAGGGCTTGGGATGTTGTGGGTATGGATGTTTGTCGTGCGGTGAAGGACTTTTTTACTAATGGGTTGTTGCTGAATCAGCTAAATCACACGATTATTTCGCTAATTCCGAAGGTGACTACCCCGTCTCTGGTTACGGATTATCGTCCAATTTCTTGTTGTAACACGTTATACAAGTGCATCAGCAAGATTATTTCCAACCGAAACAAAGAGGGGCTTGGGGATATTGTTAGCGTTAACCAGTCTGCGTTTGTTCCGGGTCGAAGAATTTCTGATAACATTCTTTTGACTCAGGAGCTAATGCATAATTACCATCGGAATGTTGGTCCACCGAGATGTGCATTTAAGGTAGACATTCAGAAGGCATATGACACGGTAGAATGGGACTTTATTGAGCAGATTTTGAAGGGGTTTGGGTTTCATCCTAAGATGGTTAAATGGGTCATGGCGTGTGTTGCT
The DNA here is from genome assembly GCF_002127325.2 of Helianthus annuus. Classification (NCBI taxonomy): domain Eukaryota; kingdom Viridiplantae; phylum Streptophyta; class Magnoliopsida; order Asterales; family Asteraceae; genus Helianthus; species Helianthus annuus. Next base: position 139,362,554 of record NC_035444.2, on the reverse strand, counting down.
TCGACTTCGTTCTCTTTGGCTATAAATGGGAGTCTCCATGGGTATTTCAAAGGTAAAAGGGGTCTTCGACAGGGTGATCCAATGTCTCCGTATATTTTTACTCTGGTTATGGAAGTGCTAACGTTGATTCTTCAAAAGCAAGTGTCGAGCTCTGCGGACTTCAGGTTCCATAACAAATGTGATAAACAAAAAATTATTAACCTCTGTTTCGCGGATGATTTATTTCTCTTTGCGAGAGGTGACCATAAGTCGGCTAAAGTTATTATGGAATCCCTTAATATGTTTAGTAATATGTCGGGCCTGGTTCCGAGTATGGTGAAAAGCACAGTGTTTTTGGGTAATGTTGCGGAATCGGTCAAAAGTCGTATTCGGTCTATAACACATTTCGAGGAGGGGGTGTTACCGGTTCGTTACCTTGGTGTCCCTCTTATCTCGTCTCGGCTGCATTATAAGGATTGTAAAAACCTTGTGGAGCGTATGGATGCTAGAATTATGGACTGGAAAAACAAGTCGTTATCCTTCGCGGGTAGATGCAACTGATCAAATCAGTTTTATCTTCTATGCACTTGTACTGGGCATCGGTTTTTATTTTGCCAAAACGTATTATTAAAGAGCTAGAGGATTGTATGAGAGCTTTTTTGTGGACGCAGGGTAATCAGATTAGAGGCAAGGCTAAAGTGAAGTGGCGTTTGGTTTGTTTGCCAAGAAGCGAAGGGGGTCTTGGTATCCGGAGAGTGGGGGACATGAATAACGCTCTCATGGTTGTCCATATATGGAGCCTGATTACTGGTCGGGAATCATTATGGGTAAAGTGGATCCATTCTTACCGTATCAGGGATCGATGTTTTTGGGATGTGCCCATGCAGAATAATATTTCTTGGAGTTGGCGCAAAATGTTAAGTCTCCGGTCTCTTGTTCGTAGTCATATATGGACAATGGTGGGAAACGGGATGAATACTTCTGCTTGGTTTGATGTTTGGGATGAGGTTTGCCCTCTTAGCACCATTGTTAACCCCCGAAGCATTGCAAATGCGGGTTTTAATATGAGATCAAGGCTGGCCGATGTGAATGTGAATGGTGATTGGGGTTGGCCGATATCTTGGATTAGTCGTTTTCCAGGGTTGATGAATCTGAAAGATATCATGTTGGATCCGAGTAAACAAGATAAAGTAATGTGGCGAACAAGGAGAGGTATGCTCTCGGAGTTCTCTACTTACTCGGCTTGGGAGGATATGCGTCAAGCTCAAAACGAGGTAGGCTGGTCAAGAGTGGTGTGGTTTCCACAGGCTATCCCAAGACATTCGTTTCTTGTGTGGCTGATTATACATCAAAAATTAAAAACTCAAGATATCATGAGCAAGTGGAATTCGGATAGTACGAATTTTAATCTCCTGTGTTGCTCCTTATGTACTCGAGGTCCAGATTCTCACCAGCACTTATTTTTTGAATGTAAGTTTGCGGAAAGGGTTTGGTTTGGGGTTCGTGACAAAGCTGGTATGGAATCTGTTCAGAACAAATGGAATGTGATCTTTGATTTTCTGGTTGGTATAGCGAACTCGAAGATGGCTACCCATGTGATTGCAAAAATTGTTGTTGCTGCAACGGCTTACTTTGTGTGGGAAGAAAGGAATAGAAGGCTCTTTTCAACAAAAAGGAGGAATGAAGATCAATTGATTGAGGTCATCTTATCTACTGTTCGAATGAAGCTACACACAATGAAATTTAAGAGAACCAACCAAATGGCTCGTGTAATGCAGGACTGGAGTTTACCACGAGGACTTATTATGGCGGATGATGATTGCGGTTAACTAGGTCTTGAGTTAGATGATTGTTTTGTGTCGCGTTTAGTGCGGTGTTTCGTTGTTTAGCTTTTTTTGGCTTGTTTTTGTAGTTAACTCTTGTATGGCCTGTCATACTTGAGAACTGGGAGGTTTTTTGTCTCTCACTTGGTTTATTTGGTTGGTATAAAATTTCACCGGGGTAACCCTTTACCCAAAAAAAAAAAAAAAAAGTAAGCATGTTGAGAAAACCCTAATGCTCTCTCTCTAGCGCTGGCGATCTCCACCTCCTGGAACCCTAATTGTCATCGTTTTCTTCCGATTAACAGGTTGGTCATCAGCTTCTTTGCTGTAAAACGGATTCTGTTACATCGAAGGGTTTGTGTGGAATTAGGGTTTTGGCCGCCGCCTTCATCTTTCTGTGTTTCATTCGGATTTGATTCTTATCACTATCAGATTTGCAAACATCATGGGATAGGGCATTGCTAGATTAGGGTTTTTTCTTTCGGTTTTGTTAGTTTTGTATTGGTGTCCGGGTTTCTGATCGTCACGGCTGAGTTTGCGTTTATTAGAGAGAGTCGATTTTTTCTGTTTTCGTATGGAAGAGCATAAATCACATCAAGTCTTTCAACATAATGAGGGCAACAAATCTGCATTTTCGTTCGAAGGTCTGGATAACCGAATTATGGATGTTGAGGGTAACAAGTGGCTTCCTCGTCGGGGTACTATTCAGTCTACATCTATCAAAGGCTTCTGTTCCAATCATCGGGGAGAAGCTGTGTTCAGATTTGAATAGTGCAGGGTTTGTTCAGTCTACCGTGGGATATGCGCCAACATCAGAGTGCAAAGGATCATCTTGTGCGGCTGATAAAGGTAAACAAACAGGTTCGGGTTCTGTAAATCAGTTATCTTTTGCTAATGTAGTGAAGGATAATAAAGAACTGTTAAAGTGAACTTCAGGGTGATGGAATCGACTGAGGAAGTTGTCGGAGCTGACATTGTTATTCCATTATCTTCAGTTAAACAAGTTACTGACAGGTATGCGAACACTTTGTATGGGTATTTTTTGGGCAAACGATTGGCTTTTCCTGTGGTGGATTTTTATGCGAAGAACAATTGGGTAAAATATGGTTTGTCAAAAGTTATGATGAATGCTCACGGGTTCTTTTTTTTTTTTTTTGGGTAAAGGGTTACCCCGGTGAATTTTATTAAAATGAATAAAGAATAACGCAAGTGTACCAGACATAGCACACTAGAACTAGACTTGGCATACCAAGACTAGCACAACCAAGAAACCCACTAAAACAAAAAAACCAATCTACGAACCCAAGACAACACAACCCGAAGCCAAAAACACAATGGCAACTAAAAAAATGAAAAAACTAAACCAAGGCTCTAGCCCGGGTCTATACTTAACGCCTTGACTTGGAACTTCCATCTCTCCAGCATCAGCGGGTGTTTCAGACCTTTTCCAGCCTTGAAAGTCATCAGCTTGAGGCGAACTGTATGAAGAATTATGTTTGCAATTATATTAGCGGTTCGCTGATTTGAAGAAAACAACCTGTTGTTCCGTTCTTGCCATATGAAATACGTCGAGGCAGCCACCACCAACTTACTGACAATACTTTCCGCTGATTTATTAATAGCGTTTTGAGCAAGCCAAGCAATAATGGAGTCCCACTGATCATCAACCAACTCCATATAAGCCATATCCTTTACCCGGTTCCACACTTGCAACGCATAAGGGCACCGAAAAAATAAATGGTCCCAGGAATCCTTACCTTGATTGCATAGAGGGCAACACATCAGATTTAAATTAGTTGCGCTTCCAGCATCCCAAATTCCCATTCGATCCTGCGTTTTTAGCTTATTCTTAATTACTAGCCACAAGTGGAAAGAATGTCTCGGAATACATTGACCGAACCAAACCAAATTAACCCAATCCACCTCCTCTCCATGCACCCGAATGCTCTCCCAAACCTCGCTAGCACTGAACTCCACCACATTTCCCTGCCTATTCTTCCACACAAGCTTATCCGGAACATCCTGGACAATGCAAGGCGGCGTAATAGTACGTAAAACCGGGTAAAGATCAAACCAAGCGACCGGCCATTTCCAACCATTATGAGAATCAACGAGCTCCGACACAGAAGTAGACATGCTGAACCCCGCACCATGAACTCGTCTAGGGGAAATGAAATTCCGCAACGGACTTTGATCACACCAATTATCATTCCAAGCATTAGCTTCCCTACCATTACGGATCAAGAAACATATGAACGGCCGAATAGATGACCGGATAGCTAAAAGTTTCCTCCAACCCCATGTCATACTCCCACGATAAGGGATCTCCCAAAAGTTCCTCCCTTTGATCCTGTATGAATGAACCCACTTAACCCATAAAGAATCCCGTTTCATAAGGATACTCCACACATGGTTAGTAAGAAGCGCTTTATTCGAGTCTTGAATCCTTCTAATACCCAACCCGCCTTCCGATTTCGGGAGACAAACATTCTTCCAAGCCACTTTCGGGTTATAGCGCTTTGCCACCCCACCACTCCAAAGAAAACTACGCATCCGCTTTTCAATGTCTCCAACTATACGGGCCGGAAGCATAAAAACTGATGCCCAGTATATATGCATTGCCGAAATGACCGAGTTAATTAATTGGAGCCTACCTGCAAAGGAGAGGGATTTGTTTAACCAATGATCTATTTTCTTGTCAACCCGATCCACTAAAATTTTACAATCCTTCAATGAAAGCTTGGTCGAAATTAGCGGCACCCCCAAGTACTTCACAGGGAGCTCACCTTCGTTAAACGGGAGAAGAGAGCAAATATCTTGTTTCGTTTGAGACGAAACATTACTGAAGAAGACCGTGCTTTTAGCTAAATTCGGGATAAGACCCGAAGCTCTTGTGAACAGACCCAAAGCATCCCTCAAAATCCGAATAGACACCATATCCGGGTTAGCAAATATAAACAAGTCGTCAGCGAAGGATACATTTATAATCCTTTGGAGTTTACACTTATCATGGTATCGAAAAGCTGGGTGGTCATCGGCCGCTTTGTGTAATAATAGAGAAAGAACTTCCATGACTAAGGTAAACAGGTAAGGAGATATGGGATCACCCTGCCTGAGCCCCCTCCTACCTTTGAATTTGAAGAAAAAGAACCCGTGAGCCCCCTCCTACCTCACGGGTTCTTTTTCTTCAAATTCAAAACTAAAGAAGGGATGGACCAAATGTTAGAGGATGGACCGTGGATGATAAGAAATGTTCCAATAATTTTGAAACAGTGGTCTGCCTCTATCAAGTTGGAAAAAGAGGATCTAAAATCTATTCCAGTTTGGGTCAAGATGCATGATGTGCCTTTAGCGGCATTTACTGACGATGGGCTTAGTTTGCTTGCATCTAAGATTGGGGTGCCTAAGATGTTGGACTCGTATACAGCCACAATGTGCGCGGAATCTTGGGGAAGAAGCAGCTATGCGAGAGCTCTTATTGAGGTTCAGGCAGGGGTTGATTTGAAAAAGAGTGTAACTGTTGCAATTCCTTCTTTGGATGGTAATGGCCATTCAATGGTGGAGGTTAAGATTGAGTATGATTGGGAGCCTTTAAGGTGTTCCTCTTGCTGTGTTTTCGGTCACGATGACAGCTCGTGTCCTAAGAACCCTCAAGTTAGTTCGACTGGGGAAACTGTGAAGAGAAATAATGATGAATTTCAGGACGTGGGTGGCAAAAAGAAGAAACCTAATAATCAAGGTCTTCATATGAAAAATCAAAAGCCAAAGGTAGTCTATCTTCCAGTTGTCAAACCCAAGCCGAAATCGTCTTTGAGAAATCCGACTATTAATCAGGTCTCAACGTCAAACCCTTTTGATATTCTTAAAGACGATGACGGTAATCAAGGAGGTCCCACTATGGGTTGAGTGGAGAAGAAAGAGAAACTGTCGAGAACCAGGCAGGAATCGGATGACGAGGAGGTCGAAGAAATCTACAATGAAACTAGTGAATTTATGACATCGGGTACTCATCCTTTTTCTTCGAAAGCAGGGGCAAGCACCTCTTCTACCAAATTCTCTAATGGATAGGCTGTCTACTTTTCGTCTGAAGGGGTTGCTGTTTTGTGGCTACTTTATATTTGATGATGGTGGTTGAGGATTATGTTTTTGTGTTTTTGTGTTTTGCATTGTTTTGTCTGCTAGATGTCTTGTCATGATGTGTAGTAGACTAGGTTTTTTGGTTTTTTGTTTGTTTTACATATATGGGGCATGTCCTATATATGAACTAGTGTGGAACACATCCTCACTACTTGTACTTAATTGCGGTTGCATTTCAATAGAATCACCGGGGTAACCCTTTACCCAAAAAAATGAATTTTGGCGCAAAAAGGGTATTTTGGTAATTTACCTAAGGCATAAGAACTACTTATCATACAATTACTTAAACGATGTGACAATAAGGTATAACCTCGGAAGGTTATTCCCTATACAACTATGGTCACCTAAAGTGTTTGGTCGGATCCTAAAGATCGACCAATTGGGTCGGGTTCGTAAGTATAAGCGATTGATTAGATCGCTTACCTTTACGACCCTAAACAAGCACAAATCTAAAAGCGACGAGCTAAACATGCTAGAACATGTTTAGTAGAGTTAGAAAATAAGTTTGGTATTAAAACAAATGGTTTTAATACCCTAGAGTAGTTTGGTTACAAAATACGCGAGAAAACGCATTTTGGCCGAAACTGCGACTCGTCACTGAGCCTAGATAACGTGGTAATCAGTAGGTATAGTCATTGGGGACTATGACCATCGTGATTACACTCACGTTATGAAGTTCAAACGAACTTCGCATTGACCATAAACTGGTTAATGCAGAAAGTCAAACGCAGTTTGACTTTAACGCTAAAACGAACGAAAAACGCGAAAGAATACTTACAGAAGGTCCCCGCAAGATTCGAACCCGATTCACTCTCAGGTAGGAAGCATATGCTTCCACTTAGAGAGTGTAGAATCAGATTCAAATGTGAGGAAGAATGAAATGGGTGAGGGGTATTTATAGATTTCCTTGAACCGTTAAGATCGTTCGTCGAAAAACGTGATTTGATCTAGACCTTACATGTGGGCACATGGTTTTCAAAAACCATGGGAGCCCCTAATGTGGACTATGTTCATTGAATACCATCCCATGGTTTTGCAAAACCATGGGTGAAAACCATTAACACTTCAAAATGGACTAGGTTCATTGAATCTGCCAGAAATTTCAAAAATGGTCCCTACACTTGTAAAACTTGATTTTTTGGCACTTTTAAACCCCATTAACCTCATTTCAAGGCTCTAAGATGATACTAAAGTATAGGGAACTTAAAATGTGCTCACAGACGTCACGGATGTCGGTTCGTTTGGCCGTACGGTTGCGTTATTCGGTTAATTACGACGGAAGTCGTAACGAACGCAAAAACGATCCAAATTAAGCGACGAATGGAATTTTATCATGCCAATCACTAAAATAAAATATTTTAATGATTACATAAATTTTTGGATGTCCGGATATATTCAGGACGTAAGATATGCGCAAAAATGCAAACTTATGCACTTTTGACGCTTTTAGTCTTTATTGATCAATAAAGTTTATTTTAGCATACCGAACCCTTCAAAGCCTATTTCTAAGCTATGTAAAGGATATTTAAGGTATGTTAAGCCTATGTCACTATTCCGGAGTGTTTGTTGCATTAAACTGGTTATATTTACGAATCAGATCGTGTATAACCTTCCAGAAAGCGATTTAAAGCCCGAAATCGAACAAGAATTAATATGTGCAAACGATACACATATTTACACAAAATCCCAAGTATGAAATACAATATTTCATTGATTTGGTATTTGTTTGATGGTCGTGGTGACACAGGTGTCACAGGTTAGGGCTTTAGAAATGATTATCCAAACAGATCTTTCTCTGCGCATTCGTGCCGCGCAGAAAGAAGCGCTTAAGGAAAGAAACCTTGAAGAAGAATATCTCCGTGGGATGGAGAAGCAATTAGTGCCAAACGAGGAAGGAACATTATGTTTTATGAAAAAGATTTGGGTTCCTTTGTTTGGAGGTTTGAGAAAAGTTATTTTTGATGAAGCTCACAAATCGCGGTACTCTATCCATCCAGGAGCGGATAAGATGTACCAAGATCTTAAAGATTATTATTGGTGGCCTAGGATGAAGGGCGACGTTGCTGTTTATGTGAGCAAATGTTTAACGTGTGCTAAGGTGAAAGCAGAATACCAGAAGCCTTCAGGACTTCTGCAACAACCTGAGATTCCCAAGTGGAAATGGGAACAAATCTCAATGGATTTTATTACAAAGTTGCCTAGAACGCCAAGAGGTCATGACACTATTTGGGTAATAGTGGACCGATTAACGAAGTCTGCGCACTTCTTACCTATCAGAGAGAAGGATAACACGAGTAAGTTGGCTGAAATTTACATGAGAGAAATTGTTACACGCCATGGAGTGCCTCTCCATCTCTGATAGAGACGGAAGGTTCGTATCAAGGATTTGGTAATCCTTCCAAGAAGCTTTTGGCTCGCAATTGAATCTAAGCACTGCATTTCACCCACAGACCGATGGATAAAGCGAACGAACGATACGGACGTTGGAAGATATGCTGAGAGCATGTGTTATGGATTTGGGCGGTAGCTGGGATAAACATTTACCATTGGTCGAATTTTCATACAACAACAGCTACCACACCAGTATTGGTGCCGCGCCATTTGAAGCACTATATGGCCGCAAGTGCAGATCACCGCTCTGTTGGTCTGATGCAGGTGATAAACAATTGGTTGGTCCTGATGTGGTCCAGGAAACCACAGAAAAGATTGCACAGATCCGAGATCGCATCAAGGCGGCTCGCGATCGCCAAAAATGCTATGCGGACCGAAGAAGGAAACCTCTAGAGTTTGAGGTAGGCGATATAGTATTGTTGAAAGTATCACCCTGGAAGGGTGTGGCACGCTTCAGGAAGCGTGGAAAGTTGAATCTGCGGTATATTGGTCCATTTAAGATTCTAAAAAGAATTGGGTTAGTAGCGTACAAGTTGGATCTACCTGCCGAATTGAATGGTGTTCACGATACATTTCATGTATCAAATCTGAAGAAAAGTCCAACACAAGATACTGTTGTTATTCCTGCAGACGAGATTCATATCGACGACACGCTCCATTTTGTTGAAGAACCCGTTGAGGTTACGGATTGGAAAGTGAACAAAACCGGCCGGAGCAGTGTCAAACTCGTCAAGGTTCGTTGGAACGCAAGGCACGGTCCTGAATACACCTGGGAGCGTGAGGACAGAATGAAAGAAAAGTACCCCCACTTATTTCCCAAGAACCCTGCAACTAGAAGCAGAACTTAAAATTTCGGGACGAAATTTTTCTAACGGGGGGAGAATGTGATAACCCTCACCAAACTAGGTATCCGTATGAATTAATTTAATAATTACTGTGCTTGCTTGAAAATTTTGGATAAACTGCTACTTGAATACTGATACATACACATACTTGCATCATACTTTATTAACTGTCACTCCATTATTTACATACAGAACTTTAGTGACAAACATGATGCACAAAAGCACAGTAGCACAATAAACGGATAACCCAGTAAACGTGCTGACATAGCCAGCACCAGGCAGGTACTGCCTCTAAGGCCTGTATGAGCCGGGAATAGTTTACTACACTAGTAGAGAGTGTAGGGAAATGAGGGTTGTAGAACTGTGTCACTAGGTGATAGTTATAGTGACCGGATGTGCCAAAAATATGATTTAAACACAAATTCTGCACTTTAATATAAAAATTCAGCATTTTAGCTAACTAGTAAAGTGCAAAAACGTGGAAAAATAATACTAGACACTTTCCAAAGTGTCGGGAACTCTTTGTGTCACTAAAAATAATAATAACGACACTTTAAATGCTTATTAAGCACTTTAACGGATTAATATCCAACAGAACAACCGGACTTCACCCGGAACATAAAAATATTGTCATTGACACTATTTTTCTTTTTCTGAGCTAGTTAGGGTCCCCGAATACCCTAACACCCGTTGTAAATTACAACACACTAGTAACTAATTGTAAATATCTAACTAACTAACTAACTAATACTTAACTAATTAGTTAGGATTCAATCCCTTAACACCCCCCCCCCCCCAACGAGATCGTTCCCCTAAGGGGGACACACCCTTACAAAAGAATGATTAATTTATTAGTATGCCCAATATCTTTCATGCACAATACACTTTGGATAATTGGAAAAGATGGTCTATATATATGCATGAAAGATCACCTTATCACTTGTAACCTTCACAACACTTAACACAAAATCACTTTTCTTGCTCCCTCCTTTCTCTTGAACTCACGGCCGCAACCACAAGCATCCCACCATCACTTTTTGATTTTCATTCAAGGCTTTCTACTTATATACAAGGAAGCTTGGTGCTTACGGATCGTCAAGGACCTCACCTCAACGCTATTAACCACTCGTTTTTCGACTAGTTTCTTCCCTAGCCTCGAGCTAGTAGTAAGTGACTCTAAACGCCTTCTTGAACTATTCTAAAGTGGTTAATAAGAATTTTGTCGGTTGAAAACCATGAACATATAAGATCACAAACTAAAAGTCTACTAAAATAATAAACATGGTGGTTAATGAATGAAAGTTAGTGTAAAACTTTTGAAACTAGTTTTATTATGTTATTGTTGTTGATTGCTAGTATGGGAATGGATCGTCATCAAACCGCGCTAGATCATGTTCATGAAACATGAACTAGCCATATGTTAAGTCGTAAAGTTATTAGATGACGAACCCTTTCAAACATAAACATGAACTTGTGTAAAAACAAATTTTCTTATGAAATGGAGTTCTAAACTAGTAGATCTAAAGATCTACAAGTGGTATTTTCGAAGAACCAAGCGTAAGATGAAATCATATTTTTAAAGCCGGATCTTTCCTAAACAAAGGTGATTTTTGTGAACACACAAGTGTGTAGACACTTGTGTAACAAAAAGTGTTAACGAAGAATTATTTTTGTAAATTTTGACAAGAAGTTGTAAAGATGTATCTTCTTTAAAAACAAGATCCCCAAGAAACCGAGTTTATTTGTAAAAAGGTCTACTAAAAATATGGGGAAAGTTACTACATGTCTTACACAAACCACAAGTTCATGTGGTTTGCGATTTATATCTATTTTGACTAGTTTGATGATGGAATATTATTTGTTAATGTTGGGAACATTGTTGATTTGAATTTTAAAAGAAAATGATACCCTTTAAAAGCGTGGCCACCTCCAGTTACAGGGGAAACTCTGGCAAAATTTTCCAAAAATCTAACACTTGTAAATATTTTTATCACAAGTGTTATGAATATAATTTTTAACTTGTTTTCAAAATATAAATTTCGCCACGATTTTATTACAAAACTTCCAAGTGTCGGAGGTGGGATTTTCACAAAATAAAACTTGCTAAAATATATATTTAATATATATTTTACATCACAACACTTGTGAGATTTTTATGATTATTTTGTGAACTATCTAAATATTATTTTTAGGGTAAAAATAATATTACTAAATATTCACGGCTACAAAATAATACGAACGCCTTCAATAAATATTTAAGTTACACCGGTATTAATAGTACCACCCGAACCTTACAACTTAACTTATGTATTTTCATAAAATACTCATAAGTGTGTATTTTGACAAGTGTTATTTTGGGTAAAATTATATGGAATAAAATATAATATTTTGGGAAAAATATTTATATTTTGGAGATAGAATTAAAATATATTTTAAGTGAGACTTAATAATATATTTCGAAATTTTACGAACGCGCATGTATTAAAACCCCCATCCTTGGGAAGGAATGTATTTACCAAATAACTACGAAGTGTAAACACGAAATAGTTGCCTAACTATTTCCCAAAGACATTAAACCTTAAACTAAGGCACGGCCGTCCGTCTAATAGAAGTTAGTACGTGTAGGTCATCGCACAGCAGATTTTCTGGGAGATACTTTTTAGAGATGCACTTCGGTGAGTTCATGTCCCCCTTTTCTCTTAACTGTTTTCAGTTTTCTAAACTGCAGGGGTGAAATACATGTTACTATGTTTACGAGTACTTTACACATGGTATGATTAGCGTAAGGAGGGTTACTACTTAGATCATGTGAGTGGGTAGGCGTGAACTGAAGGCCATTAATCCTCAGAGTAGGACCGAGGGACAGTAGCGGTAGATCTATCTGGGTGTAGCGAGCCCAGCCCCAGGCCCATCAGAACGGACCTCGGGGTGACTTTGTACCCAATGCAAAATATGCTAGGTTTGAGTCTTCCTACTGCACATGACACATATCAATGGCCTTGCAAACCATTGGTGATCTCTTTATTTCCTTATTTGGTACATACCAGGGTTTTTATACATACAAAGGTCTTACTTACTCACTACACATGAACTCGCTCAACATTTTTGTTGATTTTTCCAACTTACATGTATTTTAGGGAACTAAGGATTCTGGCACGGTATGCTATGCTACGTTAGAGTATGGGATCATCCACGTTTAGGGATTGCGACTTTTACCTGGACGAGTCGCAAGTCTTAAACGGCGTTTATTTTAAGTTTGTGGTTGTGTCTTTCAAACAATGTTTTATGTTGTTAGGTTGTAATTTCCGTTGCATGTGTCAACGCCTTAAGACAATGTTATGTTACTTTTGTTTTAAAACTTAAATCAATGGATGATCTGCATGGTTTTACATTCATATAGCTTGGTTATGATTAAGCTATGGTATTAAGAAGTCATACCAAATTAACCCACGCTTCCGCAAAGCCAGGGTGTGACATCCTAAAACTATACAGTGAAGTCCTCGCCACATAGAATTCAAAATGTACTTGGCCTAGAGTCAAGTAAACTAGACGTCCCCTCATTCTATAGAATCGACATACGGTAACTAGTCGAGTCAGGGAAAGTTGTTAGAGGATTTTCCTTGGAACTTGGCGAGCGAAGATTCAGTATCGATCTCTTACTCGTTGAGTTGGGTAATTTCGATGTAGTGGTTGGCATAGATTGGTTATCCGATAACCAAGCCGAAGTCTTTTGTCATGAGAAGGTCATTCGCCTACCACTACTAAACAAAGAGACACTTGTTATTCATGGAGAGAAACACGACACGCCATTGCGGATCATCAATTGCATGAAGGCACAGAAGTTCTTACGGAAAGGTTGGGTTGTCGTTCTGGCACATATTGTTGTCAAGAAGGCCGTTAGGCCGAAGCTGACAGATATTTCAGTAATAAAAGATTTTCTTGAAGTCTTTCCTGAAGAGTTTCCGGGACTATAACCATATCGACAAGTCGAGTTTCATATCGACTTGGTATCGTGAACCGCACCCATAACCAAATCTCCATATCAATTAGCACCTTTTGAAATGCAAGAGTTATTCACACAACTTCAAGAGTTGTTGGACAAAGGATTCATTAGACCAAGCTTCTCGCCTTGGGGAGCACCAGCTTTGTTTGTAAAGAAGAAGGATCAAACACCCAGAATGTGCATCGACTACATAGAGTTGAATAAATTCACCATCAAGAATCGGTATCCACTATCGAGGATTGGTGATTTATTCGATCAATTGCAAAGTTCAAAGCTTCTACTCCAAGATAGACTTACAATCGGGGTATCACAAGTTACGAATACAAGAGGAAAGCATAGCAAGGACGGCTTTTCAAACTCGTTATGGTCATTACGAGTTTGTCGTTATGCCTTTTGGTTTAACGAATGCACCAGCGGTCTTCATGGGTTTAATGAACCGCATGTGCAATCCATACTTCGACAAATTCGTCATAGTGTTCATTGACGACATTTTGATATACTCACGATCGGCAGACGAGCACGAACAACATTTGAGAACCATTTTAGAACTACTCAAGAAGGAGACACTAATGCGAGTTTTGGATTCGTGAAGTACAATTTCTCGGGAAGATAGTGAATGAGAAAGGCATTCAAGTAGACACCTCGAAGATCAAAGCAATAAAGAACTGGGAAGCGCCTAAGACTCCAACTGAAGTTCGACAATTCTTGGGATTAGCAGGGTACTATCGGAGATTTATAGAGAATTTTTCTAAAATTTTCTCAATCGCTAACCTCCCTCACCCAATCGGGAAACAAGAAGAATCATTTCAACTTCTCAAGGATAAGTTGTGCGATGCACCAATCTTATCACTACCCGATGGTACCGATGACTTCGTAGTTTACTGTGATGCTTCGCATCAAGGATTGGGTTGCGTACTTATGCAACGGGAGAAAGTTATCGCGTACGCATCACGTCAACTGAAAGTTCATGAAAAGAACTATACCACTCACGAACTCGAGTTAGGTATGGTGGTATTCGCTTTGAAAATATGGCGACATTACTTATATGGTACTCAGTGTACGATTTTCACGGATCATAAAACTCTTCAGCATATATTCAATCAAAAAGAACTAAATATGCGTCAGTGACGTTGGATTTAATTGTTGAACGACTATGATTGTGAAATAAAGTACCATCCGAGCAAGGCGAACGTTGTAGCAGATGCCTGGAGCCGCAAGGAACGAGTTAGAACTTTGAGAGTTCGAGCATTAGAGATGATGATTTACATGGATCTTACCACACGTATTCATGATGCACAACAAGAAGCGCTCAAGGAAGAACATATTCGAGCAGAAACACTTTGAGTCACAGAAAAACAATTAGTACCGAAAGAAGATGGAACTTTATACCATGTGGGTAGAATTTGAGTTCCACACTTTGGCGGCCTTCGAGATGTTATTTTGAGGAAGCACATAGGCCCAAGACTTGAAAGAGCACTATTGGTGGCCTAACCTCAAAAGGGATATCGCAACTTATGTCGGGAAATGCTTGACCTGCGCAATGGTCAAGGCAGAATATCAGAAACCCTCGGGGTTGGTACAACAACCAGAGATTCCCGTCTGGGAATGGGAACAAATATCGATGGACTTCGTTACGAAGTTACCCAGGACCTCAAGAGGCCACGACATGATATGGGTAAACATCGATAGATTGACAAAGTCTGCACACTTCTTGGCGATTCGGGAGAAGGATAGCACAGAGAAACTAGTAGAACTCTATCTCAAAGAAATAGTGGCTCGTCATGGAGTGCCTATTTCAATCATCTCAGACCGAGATGGTCGCTTTATTTCAAGAATTTGGAAGTCACTTCAAGAGGCCTTTGGAGCTCATTTAAATCTAAGCATGGCCTTTCATCCACAAATTGACGGCCATGGCGAATGGACAATCCAAACACTCGAAGATATGCTTCGTGCGTGTGTTATGGATTTGGGCGGAAACTGGGATACTCATTTTCCTTTAGTTGAGTTTTCCTACAACAACAACTACCATACAAGTATACAAGCTGCACCGTTTGAAACTCTCTATGATCCAAAGTGTCGCTCTCCGCTACATTGGGCGGAAGCAGGCGATAAACAACTAATTGGTCCAGAGTTAGTCCAAGAGACTACGGATAAAATCTTTCAGATCAGAGATCGTATCAAGGTGGCTCGCGATCGACAAAAGAGCTACGCAGACAAGAGACGAATGCCATTATCTTTCGAGGTTGGAGACAAAGTCTTGTTGAAAGTCTCGCCTTGGAAGGGCGTAGCTAGATTCGGTAAGCATGGAAAGCTTAACCCTCGATATGTAGGACCATTTGAAATCTTAGAGAAGATTGGCACTGTTGCCTACAAGCTGAAGTTACCAGAAGAACTTAGTAGTGTGCACGACATATTTCATTTGTCGAATCTCAAGAAGAGTCCAACGCAAGAAACAGTTTTCATCCCGGAGGATGAGGTTCATATTGATAACAAACTCCAATTCACCAAATCACCTGTTGAGGTCATGGACCGGAAGGTCCAGGAAACATGAAGGAGTCGTAACATATTAGCAAAAATTCATTGGAACTCTCGACACGGACCCGAATATACTTGGGAACGTGAAAATCAAATCAAAATCAAAATACCCCCACCTGTTCGAGAATACTCCTGCAAAGGATGACTCAGCTTGAATTTCGGGACGAAATTCTCATTAGCAGGGGGATAATGTGACAACTGCCACTTTTCGGTAACTTTCTTACACTTAAAGTACTTATTTTAGCTACATTTTTATGCATTTTGAACACTCGAACTGCGTATTTCGTGACATACACTTAGAATACTCATGGAATACTTACTTAGGATGCATATGATTCATTTTTATTAAGTACATTTGAAACAGTTTAAACAATGCATCGAAACTACTAGAAAAGCACCTAGTAAACTAGTATTCTGACGAAAACGCAGGATCCACAGAAACCATCTAAATGACATCTTTAGGACTCAGACGAAAGTCCAACATCTAATATATATTAAACCCTAACTAGGAATGCAAGGGTTTGATTTAAAACCTTTCCGAAGTACGACAACACTAAAAATTGCCCGAAAAGCACTAAAAGCGACGATTTCAACACTTTTCCGCAGAAATTTTGCAGAAATCAGCTTTCTAATATTTTTACAACATGTAAAAATGCCATCTTACATAAAATTCATGTGAGGATACTGTAGGATCGTATTCTGTCCCGAACGAGTCTATCAGAGGAGTCTCGATCAGTTACAGATGCGGAAAACAAGTAACCAACTAAGAAATAGCTAGATCTTCACTTAAATCATGCTTTTGATTGATATAACAGCGTTTACATCCAATTCTCACACCGGCAGCACCTCGGTATGAAAAACAAGAACATCCCTACTGATTTCGCTCATGTAACATATATATAGTGCAGGGATTTCGCTCATATGGACATGATGTCCATAAAAGCGAAACCCTATGGTTCATATAAGCGAAACCTCCTGCTAAAGACCCTATGAGCGAAATCTCCTCACTAAACACAATACACTTCCTATTTTCTCGTCAAACGTGCCCTAATCTAACATTCTAAGACTAAGACTCGATACAAGACGAAGTCGACAGATGTAGTGCACCAACAGACTCCCCCTCAGATGTTGACGAGTCTTAAGTGTCGAGTCTTCGCATCTTCAGTCTTGATCTGTCTCTGGGCTTCACTCTCTCAATCTGTTCTTGCAGGTCTTCAGACTCCCCCTTGCGATATGCTGGCATTTCTTCAATTCATCAGCATCATCAGCTTTAGGATCGTTGTCTGGCTTTCCATCTCACAGTTTCTCAGGATCAATCAGCCTGGCTCTTCATGTTCCAAGATCGTTGTCTGGCTATCTCCAATCAGAGTCCTCAGGTATCGGAACCTGGCTCTCATCTAGCTTAGATCTCAGGAACGAATACCCTGGCTCATCTTATCCTGCAAAAACTCTACCCCAAAGTAAATTTTCTCTCACATACTTATTTCTTACACTTACTCAAACTCTCCTTCAAAACCCAAACACAATGTTTTTTTATATCAATCTGATGAACCACTTGAAGGTTTGATCAAATATAATCAGTTTTAAAGACAAAACTCCCCCTCAAATTATACTCATCATGTTTAGCACTCAGAATTTTGAAAATCAGCTTTTCAATATCAGTTGTCAAAAATCTTTTTGGATTTTTTAAACTTTATGCTAAAACACACTGAAAATCTTTTTGGATTTTGTAATAAAGAAAATGTAATGCAGTAAAGAAATATTTACAAACAATATTTTTGTGAGTTCGTGTAAGAGGATCATATCAGTTTTTGAGACAAGTCATCAACACCGTTAAGCTTCATTTCATTTTAAGTTCTAAACAATTCACCTAGATTGTCAGTATACTGATCCACTTAAATTTTCACACAAATTTCAACTGTTCCGAGATACGATGTTAATGTTTTAAGCTCTTGAACTTATCCGTGTGTCCCACTACTTGAATATACTCTCGTATCCAGATCCTAATATTCAGTCTTACAGGTGAGTATACCACAGATGATATCTGTAAAGGGGTTAGATGCGAGGGCCGTGAGAGCTCAGGTCGATACTTCCGTATACGCAGAGAGATGACGGCTTCGACTTTTCGGTGTGTCCCCTTTAGAGGATCTTTTGATTACAACAGCAGCGACTATCAATTTTATTGTTTCATCAGCTTGCTGAGGGCGATGCTATGTTTTAAGCATTTATGGAAAGCATTATCCAGGGACTAGGTCAGTATTTCCATACAGCAGAAGTCCCGGGATAATACCCCAGATATCACTGAGCATAAAGACCTAGTATCTCAGAATAAGGGACCTTTCAAACAAGATTTCAGGGGTCACCTATATATCCAAGATGTTGTTACCCACAGAATAAGCAAGTTTGAAGTTTTAGGTTTATATCTCGTCACAATCTACTAAATGTGCAAAACCCTACTGGCATATCCACAGTGAGATTGTTTATCACATTTTAACTATCCAATTCTTTAGCATGTTGTGACAGTCCACTGATGTACTATCATTTCCTCTTTTATACAACAAAACTCATTTTTGATTTTTATCATGTTTTTGGCTTTTTTAAATTTTCTAATGTTTTTGGATTTTCTGAAAATTTCTACTCCCCCTAAAATGCAAACACATTAAAGAAATTTGAAAACAAACTAAACTCTTGACCCACTTGAAGAAAAATTTCAAAACAAACTGTACAGAAACATGACAACCGATATCAAATCGCCTCAATTCGCCATTTACTAGGCATAAACAATCTGAACTCCCCTTTTCACAAACCATTTTCTCATTTAGATTTCAAAACACTTAAGTTTGTTTTAATCAAAATGATTTTTCCAGAAAATGAGTTTGTTTTTACCACTTGTTTAAGTACGGGGATATGGTTCATCATCTTGTCAGTTTCATCAAATGTAGTAAATCAAGTACAACTTAATGTCCTTGATTCACTGTTTGCAATCAAGCAACCTCTAAACTACTTGTAAGAATAACCACTTGTAGGTATAACCAATTAATACCAATTGTAGGAATGAGTCATCTACATTTTACCCATCAAAGTGCCGATTCCTGCTTCGCACTTACCAACCAGGAAGCTCCGGCGTAGTCATTCAACCTGTAAAATTTTAACAATTTCAAGCATTTTCAAACAACCTTATTAAACATGAAAGATGTCGATTCCTGATCCATGATTACAAACTTGGGATCTCCGACAAGTCAGGATTTTACTCAAAGAAAATGTCCACCCAAGCCTGACCAGCCTTGTGTGATTTCAATTCAGATTTTGTTGGGGCATAAGTTGCTTTCTTTGTAGCGTAGAAGTCTTTTACCCCTTTCACCTTCCCATCGACCATATTTCCGAAAATATTCTTTACTTTCCCATTAAATGCTTTCTCAACATCAAAATTATCCTTTTCAGAATAACCCTGATTTGAGATTTCAGTCTTTCCAACTTTTCTTTTAAAATTCTCAGTCCTCAATGGTGGAAAGTTCTCGTCATCCATTGAAGGAACTGAGTTTTCATCACTCTCATCAAACTGTGGCTCCTCTGATTTTGTGGAATCAGATTCATCACCAGATTTTACTTCTGATTTCTTAACAACCCATTTTTGGTTGTTGAGTTTCACACTACGCCTGTAAAATCTCTTCGAACACTCATCAACTTCAAATGTTGAATTTTTGAAAACTTTAAATTTTTCAGTTGGTGGTTCAGTTTTGTCAACAAAAACTTCTTTCAGTTTTCCAGAAACTCCCTGTTTTGTCTTGGTTGATTTAGGACAATTCCATGCAATGTGTCCAACTTCATTGCATCTAAAACAGGTTCTAGTTTCTTTTCTCTGAACTTCATTTTTCTTTTTCTCAGCAAGGAATTCTTGATTTGATTGTCTCCAGAATGAGCTCTTCTTCTCTTCCTCAGCAGACGGACCTGAAACAAATTTTGTATTTGTTTTAGAAGATTTTTCATTTTTATAGTTTTCAGGTGGAATAAAACCTAAGCCTTTCTTTTTGTAGCTACGATTTTGGTTAGGTTTCTTTTGAAAACCAGAACCAGAATTGTAACCCTTTTTCTTGTTTAAACGTTGTTGTACTCTTGAGGTGTAAGGTCTTGGTTTTCTTGTAAGATTTTCATCTTTTATTTCAGAAATATTAATTTCAGTTAATTTGAAAACCTTTTTGATCATTTCTGGTTTAACACCTCTTATTGGAAACTCTTTATCAAAATATAATTTGTCAGAATCATTCAAAGTATACACAACTTCAAATGTTTCATCATTCAAATTAGATTTTGACAACAAAAATTCTTTACTATTGTTGGGGTTTTTTTGGGTAAAGGGTTACCCCGGTGATTCTATTAAAATGCAACCGCAATTAAGTACAAGTAGTGAGGATATGTTCCACACTAGTTCATATACAGGACATGCCCCATATATGTAAAACAAACCAAACCAAAGACCAATAACACCCCATATCCTAGTCTACTTTACATCATGACTCGACATTTAGTAGACAAACAATGCAAAAACACAAAACAAAATCCTCAACCACCATCATCAAATATAAAGTAGCCACAAAACAGCAGCCCCTTCATACGAAAAACAGCAAGCCTATCCATTCGAGGGCTTGGTAGAAGAGGTGCTTGCCCCTGCTTTCGAGGAGAAAGGATGAGTGCCCGATGTCATAAATGCACTAGTTTCATTGTAGACTTCTTCAACCTCCTCCTCATCCGATTCCTGCTGATCATGCTGAGCTTCTCCATTTTTACAACCCCGAACCGGATCGTCATCCTGTAACACACCGAACCTATTTTGAATTTGAACCTTTGATGGAGGAACCGAAGATGAAGCCCCCCCACTCGGTTTCGGACCAACCGGCCTGTATTCAAATTTCTGCTTCTGCTTATTAACAGGAAATCCCGTCTTCCTCGCCACTTTCTTGCGATCCACATCCATGAAACCATCCTTGTCTACAACAGGCGATTTCTCTTGTTTACGAGTATTGTTCACAACCTGCTGTTTCTGAATCACCGTAGGCTCTTTAGGAGCCCTCCTAGTCTGCCTCGGACAAGTATCATCAGAATGGCCAAAGACTTTACAGTGAGAGCATCTATGAGGACTCCATTCATACTCCACATAAAGTTTCTGTTTACAAAAACCTTCACCCTCCAGGTTTGGAATCGCTACAACTATCTCATCCTTAAAATCATTATCAGCTGAGATTTCTAACAGAGCTCGAGCATAACTACTCCTTCCCCACGAATCCATACACATTGATGAAGTGTAAGTGTCCAACAATTTCGGCTCGCCAATAGCCGTAGCAATCATACTCAATCCATCCTCCGTGTAAGCAACAATCGGAACATCATGTATTTTGACCCACACTTGCAATTTCTTTACCTCTTTCTTTTCAAGTTTTGAAGTTGGAGACCAGATATTTAGAAAAATAGGCTGAGCTCGGATAATCCAAGGACCCTCCTTAAGCACATTCATCATTCCAGCTTCATCAGCAAACTTGAAAAAGAAAAACCCATTGGCATTCATCATGGATTTTTGCAATCCAAACTTTTTCCAATTATTCCGCACATAATAATCCACTACTGGGTAAGCAACTCGATCCCCCAAGAAATAACCGTACAGTGTATATGCTAACTTGTCCTGAACAGCCCGAATAGAGTCTCGAGAAAGCACCACATCACAGCCTTCATGCACATCAGGACTAGCAAGAGTTCTGAAATTAACCTTGACAGGATTGGCTGCCACAACCGAATCTGCATAAGACTTCGGAATTGAGCTTTCATCAGCACTTCGGTTAACCTGAACCTCCTGACCAAAATTCACATTATCCGTAACCCTAGATGCCGTCCGCATCTTCACCCCCTGATCCGAAACATAGCTATTTGAAACGGGCGTATGATCTGTACTACCGGACGATTTTACCACACCCTGATCGGCCATCGACTTCAGTTTCTCCAAACTAGACCATGGCGTGTATCCCATACCCGGGGAATCCCAGAAATTCTCATCCAGATTTCCTATTCTGATAGGATCCGAATTCTTCTGTTCACTTTGTGTTGTACTAGTTACGCCACTCTTTGGCTTCCCATCAGCATCAAGAAATCTTGCGGCAATTGCTTCAAAGGATAATGACGGCTTCCCACAACTAGCGTGTTGATTTCCTTTTGACGCATCCATACCCAAATCTTCACAACCCTAGCAGCCGCCAAAAGGAAACCCTAGTAGCCGTGATGATTATTTACTGAATGAAACCGATTTGTAAAGCTTAAACAACCGCACCAAACGCCGGACCTTGTTAACCCTAATCTGATGTGAAACGATCAGATTAAGTTTAAACCCTAATCACAAAATCGGCAGCCGTCACCCGAAATCAGACGATGAAAGACACCAGAATCGTAAAAGGAAGGACGGCAGCCAAAACAAACCTATTCTCAAAGAAACGTAACCCTTGAATTCGAACCCTAATCTGACTTCACGTAAAGAATCAAAGAACCGAATAGAAATCGATCCTTAGATTAAGATCAGTCGAGATCAGAGATTAGTAGGATCGTGTAGGGTTTCACCAAGTCACCAAAATCGCCCAGAGCTCCATTCGTGCCTAGTTTTGTATTATTAGGATCTTTAGATCCCAAAAAACATTCCTATTGTTGGGGTTTTCACATGTTTATCAAAGTATTTTATACATATAAAATAAAAACGCAGCGGAAATAATTATTTAAAACATGTTAGTTACAAGATATAAAACTCATTTTATATGTAAAACCCAATCCCCGGATCCATATACGAATATGCATGCTATCAAAAATTAGAACACAACCATAGAGTGTTTAGAATACTACCTTCCAAGGAGTAAAAGACATGAAGAAGATGATGCTTCTTGAATGGTAGTCTTCAAGTGAAGAAGACCTCAAGCTTGTATACCCCAAGCCTTCCAACAAACACTTTATGTTTAGCTAGGATTTCTACACTTATGAACTCACTTGAAAAATCCCTCATGAACAACCATGCTTGGCCGAAAATATGAGAGGATGTAGTAGAGTTCTTGCACTTGATTTATGAACTTGAAAAAGCCTAATAGATCAACCATACATGACCCGATTTTAGAGAGTAAATTCAAGTCTTACACTTGAATTTCATCTTCTAAAACTTGCACAATGTTGGCCGATTTTTGAGAGCTTTTCTCCAAGTATTCTCAAGTTCTCATCATATTATTTTGTCATACAAAATAAGTTATAACCATTGAGAGAATCTTTGCCACCAAACATGCCCAATCAAGACCCATGCAAATGCATGTATGCTTATTGGACCATATTCTCACCCAATCAAGTTTCATCTAATTATGACAACTTGCATGTCTTCTTATTGGACAAAAAGGGTTGGGAAGAACACCCAATCAAAAGGCTTCTAACTTATGACAATTGCATAGATTGTCATTGGACCAAAATTGGTCTTGGGAAGAGCATGGTGGGGGCCGCCCACTTGTAGTTTTTATAAAAAAAATTCAAAATTCTTTTATAAACATTTCAAGTCTTATATATATATTTTATAACTTTTATAAAATATATCATCATATGTTATAAGACTTACACTACTTTTATTATGTTATTTAACCCATTAAATAACAAAATAAAATATTCTCTCAAAATAAATTATCCATATAATTTATTAGTTTGTCAAGTGCAATTATTTAAAAAACCAATTTCTAAATATTGTAAGTGTTAATATTTATTTGTTTGATCATATCATAAATAAATATTCTAAGTGTTTGTCTAGCTTGTTATTGGGTATGACTCGACTTGGATCATAACGTACTAGCCACATCAATTTAATATGTGTCTTGGGCATACAAAGTCCAACAATCTCCCACTTGCACAAGATACATAGAAGATTGATGTAAGCAGTAAATAACGCCTAACTATGGTTTACTACCCCTAATACGTATGACTATATGTGCCATTCAATAACATCATCCCCTTTAAGTCCCTTACTTGAAATGATTTAGGTGAATCTATCATTTATCCTTTCGTTACAGATGTCATGTTAAATCCAGAGACACAGAGTGATCACTCTCTGTTGATTTAACTTTATCAGGCCTTAGACATCTTACTCTCAACGAATAAGAGGAACAAATCCCTTCTTGACTACATACGTCTCTCACAATCACCTTGTACCACACCTGAGCTTAGCCTTATGTACTGTCATATTACTAACAACGAAGAAATAAGTCAAGGTATAATATTTGATGAATATCAAGACCCAATATGTATCTCAGGTCAGAGGATACTATGATATTCTCCTTTACTCAAATTTACTTATGATCAATCACAGATGATTCCATGCAGTAATATTTGAGAGCGAGTCAGTCCAGTATTTGTATCCCACAAATATCTATGAACTTTGGCAGCAATATTTGCTCTATATTCATTCTAAATGAATATCCACCAATCCTGTCACACCCCCAAAATCCACACGCGGAGTACCACCGCTTGGGAGCGTGACTGACCAGGATCAAGCCACCAATCATATTGAACATGTAATTAATATCAAGTATCATAAATATAAACCAATCATTCGATACGATAGGTGATCAAAACATAATCATAGTTTTTAAGTAGCGGAAGCATAATCATGAAACCCAAAGTATGTAATAAGTTTAAGTGTTATAAAGTTTAGCAAAACATCCACGATCCATGCTCCACAACGACCTGCTCCTCCCTGTGCAAGCCCCGTGTATCTAACGACCTGCAAGGCATGTAACAGAGGATCAACAACTAGTTGAGCGAGTTCACAGTTAACAGTTCAGTAATAGTTTAGTGTGAGTAGTAGTATGTTCGTTCGTTATGTCATGTATCGTATTAGTTTCCATCGCGGCCTCCCAGGCAGGTATGCGAAGATATTAGGGGATGTTCATCCCGAGTATTCTAGACTAGGTTTATCTGTATCGCGGCCTACCAGGCAGGTGTGCGAAGATTAGTAAATTTCAGTTCGCGGCCTTCCAAAGGCAGGTGTGCGAAGTCAGTCATAATATCGCGGCCAACCCTTGGCAGGTGTGCGAAGATCAGTTCAATAAGTGTTACTAGTCTAGTCGTGTTCTTATCGTTAAGTTCCATCAACTAAGTATACACAAAAAGTAATCCAATCCCATTCCCACCCTGGGAACCCCATGCCTTGGCTGTGTGAACTCACCTTGGTTTGCTCGGTATGTTATTGCTTCTAGGGTTTGTTAATCGTCTAAGTCCGTTACACACGACCTAGGATATATTGCACATGATTCATCCAATTAGGGTTTACACATCTTTGATATCCAAGCGATTGTGTTGTGTGTGTTTATTGTGTACATGATGATAGCACATAGAATGTTCACGAACGTAGAATCATATAGTTGCATTCAGTATCATACGATTATACACATAGAATCATACATCATGTAATCAGTTCATCGTATTCACATATTTCATGCGTCACATCTTTACTTTCACCTTTCAGTCTAACATGGAGGTTAACGTAGGTGTCACTGTTAACATACTTCGTATATTCAACACATATCCAGTTCACGTATTCAACAAGTCACTTGCAATAATCATTGTCGCGAAATACCTAACAAGCAAATCTGATCTCATGCGTGCTTATAACACAAGTTCATGCATTCTCTCTTAATAGTTAATAATAACGAAATGTTCTATTCATGCAACCAAACTAAAGTTCTGGCTGTAGGGTTACCTCTTGGCAACATGGGCCGCTAACAGTTTCATGTGACTACTGGTCATTCGTTAAATACGTTTTAATATATTGAGCCACACTTTACATCTTAATATATTTAGCCACACTAAGTGGACTTTTAATACTCAGCACATGTACCGAAATGTTGATCAGACCATATATCAAATACCTTGAATTAACCCACTTAGATGGATTGCTATTGGACCAAAGCTTTAATTGATTAAGATGGGCTGACAATACTTGCACATGGGTTGTCGCTAATGAAACATGTGATGACATAATATATATATGAAACTCAGATCCTTGTTACTTATTAATTTAAACTGAAACTCAGATCCTTGTTACTTATCACAAGAAATTCGGACTTACTAATATATATAAGAAACTCGGACCGGTGGGGCTTCCTTATGCTTTCAAAAAGTCGGACTCACCCATTCATTAAAACTCGGACCACCTTATATTTAGAAAACCTCGGATCAAGTTATACGTATAAAGGTCGGACCCTACACCAGCACATAAAACTCGGACATGGGGGTTTAGGGATAAAGGTCGGACATAGTTATTCTTCATAAAGGTCGGGCCATAGGAAACCTCACAAAACTCGGACCATGAGGGGAGGGAGTTAAACCTCGGACAGGGTATGGGGGGTTGAAACTCGGACCTATGGCCACCCCACAAACTCGGACCATCATGCTCTCATTAAACTCGGACCCCCTTGCACTCTACATAAAATTCGGACCTCAATAACAACTACAAGGTCGGACATCACAATGCCATGAAACTCGGACATCAATATAAGCATGAAGGTCGGACCTATGCACTATGAAAAACTCAGACATCTTGTATCATATAAAACTCGGATCCCTTTTGCATTATACAAAACTCAGACTACAAGCACATCATATACAAAACTCAGACACTGAATACAAACTTCGGACCTTACATAACATACTAAACTCAGACTAACATAACACATTAGCTATTCGATTCCAATGTAACGATTATAGCAGTTACGTATCAAGAAACCCTAACTCTTGCTGTGCGTAGAAGAAATCAAATCAACGATTACCATTTTCATCATATTAGGCATATCTCGATAACAAGCAAACAATTACACAACTAGTCATCTTTATATCACAATAATCATCGTCAATTGAAAACACAGAACTATCATATGATGGACTAGGGTTTTCAAGAATACCAAAGCAAGAATCGATGATGATCAAGCAATCGATTAGGGTTTACAAGTATTACAACAATCAATAGCACTTACCTTGAATAATTCTAGAGGAAATGTAGAATCAAAGTGTTGAATGTCTTGTGCTAATGATGATGATGATGATGATTGCCAAGGGATTAGAGAATAATAGTACGTGCTTTGGTTTTTGGTGTGAGGTTTAGTGAAGGATTAGGGTTAATATGATTAGAGTTTCACTAATTACTCAATACACCCTGAATAATTATATGTTACACAAGCATACCATCTTACAAGCATTTCACAGTTTCACCACCAAGTTCACATAATTGACAAGTCTATCACTATTAATCACACAACCATGCACAATCACACAATACGATTTATTGTAACAAAACGTATACCCTTTCATAGCAATCAATTGCAAAATAATTAACTACACGAACAATGAACGTGCAATAAATGCGAAATAGAAATCGTGGAAATTCAAGTTGTCACATTATCCCCAACTTAAAAGAAATTTCGTCCCGAAATTTGGTACGCACTCACTGAGAAAGCTAGGTAAGTTATATCGTTCACTGGTTTTCCTGGGGTGTCACATCATCCCCCCGTTGATTTGGAATTTCGTCCCGAAATTCAGTAGTAGTAGCTTCAGTCTCAGTAGTGGATGCATTGGTTCTGAATAACTGGGGGTACTTTTCTGTCATCTGGTCTTCGCGTTCCCAGGTGTACTCTGGGCCCCGTCGGGAGTTCCAACGAACTCGAACAAGAGGGATTCTCTTGTGTTTGAGGACCTTAACATCCTGGTCCGTGATTTCAACTGGTTCCTCGACGAACTGCAACCGCTCGTCGATAGTGAGTTCCTTAAAAGGAATTATGAGGGTCTCATCTGACAGGCATTTCTTCAGATTCGACACGTGAAATACATTGTGAACTGCACCGAGTTCAGCTGGTAGGTTCAGTCTGTAGGCTACTTTGCCTATTCTTACAGTGATTTCGAACGGTCCAACATACCGTGGATTGAGTTTGCCTCGTTTACCAAATCAAACCACACCCTTCCAGGGTGAGACTTTAAGTAAAACCCGGTCCCCGACCTGAAATTCCAATGGCTTTTTACGCTTATCCGCGTAGGCTTTCTGACGGTCGCGTGCTGCCGCCATGCGTTGTCGTATCTGTGCAATCTTTTCTGTGGCGTCCACTAGAATCTCTGGACCCGTGATCTGACTATCCCCCACCTCTGCCCAACAGAGAGGTGACCGGCATTTACGCCCGTACAATGCCTCGAATGGAGCGGCTTGTATGCTGGTGTGATAACTATTATTGTAAGAAAACTCCACCAAAAGGAGGTGCTTTTCCCAGCCGCTGCCGAAATCGATAACACACGCCCGAAGCATGTCTTCTAGAGTTTGAATCGTGCGCTCAGACTGCCCATCCGTCTGAGGATGATACGCTGTGCTCATGTCTAATCGTGAGCCGAAAGATTTGTGCATCGCTTGCCATAGTTCTGACGTGAATCGTGCATCCCGATCTGAAATGATGGAGGTGGGCACCCCGTGCCTTGAAACAACTTCTTTAAGATAGATGTCCGAGAGCTTCTACAATCCTTTGCCTCATGACCCATCTTGAGGCATCTTTGACAACGTTCCCTGCGACATCTTCCGCTGTGGTGTCTGTTGCACTTATTACACAGTGGGTGAATTCCCCGATATCCACCCTGCCCCTGACTGCCAGATGATTGCTGACTCGAATTCTGGTAGTCATTTGTCTTGCGCTGCTGAGACTGAGCAGAAACTGATCCCTTGTTGGAATCCCCCTCCCATTTTCTCTTGTTGTCACTGGGAGTAGCAGAAGTGGTGACAGCAGCAGTGGCAGCCTTGATACGTTTTGGCAGCCTGTTCTGATCCACTGCCTGATCTGTAATTCGATGCGCAAGGCACTGAATGGCCTGGATATTATCAAGATTAGCCGATGTCACATGGCTCTGGATCTCTGGCGCTAACCCCTTGAGATACAACTCAATGCGCTTGTATGGAGGGTCCACCATAGTTGGACACAACACAGCCAACCTGGCTCTGATACCAATCTGTCACACCCCCAAAATCCACACGCGGAGTACCACCGCTTGGGAGCGTGACTGACCAGGATCAAGCCACCAATCATATTGAACATGTAATTAATATCAAGTATCATAAATATAAACCAATCATTCGATACGATAGGTGATCAAAACATAATCATAGTTTTTAAGTAGCGGAAGCATAATCATGAAACCCAAAGTATGTAATAAGTTTAAGTGTTATAAAGTTTAGCAAAACATCCACGATCCATGCTCCACAACGACCTGCTCCTCCCTGTGCAAGCCCCGTGTATCTAACGACCTGCAAGGCATGTAACAGAGGATCAACAACTAGTTGAGCGAGTTCACAGTAAACAGTTCAGTAATAGTTTAGTGTGAGTAGTAGTATGTTCGTTCGTTATGTCATGTATCGTATTAGTTTCCATCGCGGCCTCCCAGGCAGGTATGCGAAGATATTAGGGGATGTTCATCCCGAGTATTCTAGACTAGGTTTATCTGTATCGCGGCCTACCAGGCAGGTGTGCGAAGATTAGTAAATTTCAGTTCATCTTCCAGCTTGTGAATGTCTTCACGAGTGCAGTATTCCCTTTTGATCAATTCTTTGAAATCATTCCAAGGGGTGGCGTTAGCAGCTGCCAACCCTAGGATCTGTACTTGTGCGTTCCACCAAGTCAACGCGATTCCTTCCAAAGTGCCAGTGGCGTACTTGACCCTGCGAGCCTCAGGGCATTCACACATTTCGAACACGGATTCTAGCTTCTCGAACCAATGGAGGAGTCCCACTGCCCCCTCGGTGCCACTGAATGAGCTTGGACGACAGTCCATGAAGTTCTTGAAAGTGCAGACAGGTTGCTGTGCGTGCTGACCTGCTTGAGCAGCTGCAAGTGCCACAGCAACTTGAGCTTGAACGAGAGCCTCTAGCTGGGCTTGAGTTATGTTAATTCGTCCGGCCATTGATCTTTACATCGAAGGCAACATATGTGAGAAAGGTTCGCGAATAGTGCGATGACAGAAAAGTGTAAGCACGTAAGTGTTCTCAAGCAATAACAAGTACTGAGCAAAGTAATGTAAGCATACTACGAGCAAAGTTCTATGCAGTTCTAGCAAGCAGGTAATAAACATAAACCTTATTACCTAGGATGTCAAGTCTTGCACGTGGAGCGAAGCGTTGTTGTGGATCGTTGAGAGCACTGTTCTGGTTATAGTCTGGTTTTAATAAAAACGTTTTCCCATATTAAAACCAAGTTCTCTATAACCAATGGCTCTGATACCAATCTGTCACACCCCCAAAATCCACACGCGGAGTACCACCGCTTGGGAGCGTGACTGACCAGGATCAAGCCACCAATCATATTGAACATGTAATTAATATCAAGTATCATAAATATAAACCAATCATTCGATACGATAGGTGATCAAAACATAATCATAGTTTTTAAGTAGCGGAAGCATAATCATGAAACCCAAAGTATGTAATAAGTTTAAGTGTTATAAAGTTTAGCAAAACATCCACGATCCATGCTCCACAACGACCTGCTCCTCCCTGTGCAAGCCCCGTGTATCTAACGACCTGCAAGGCATGTAACAGAGGATCAACAACTAGTTGAGCGAGTTCACAGTAAACAGTTCAGTAATAGTTTAGTGTGAGTAGTAGTATGTTCGTTCGTTATGTCATGTATCGTATTAGTTTCCATCGCGGCCTCCCAGGCAGGTATGCGAAGATATTAGGGGATGTTCATCCCGAGTATTCTAGACTAGGTTTATCTGTATCGCGGCCTACCAGGCAGGTGTGCGAAGATTAGTAAATTTCAGTTCATCTTCCAGCTTGTGAATGTCTTCACGAGTGCAGTATTCCCTTTTGATCAATTCTTTGAAATCATTCCAAGGTCGGACCCTACACCAGCACATAAAACTCGGACATGGGGGTTTAGGGATAAAGGTCGGACATAGTTATTCTTCATAAAGGTCGGACCATAGGAAACCTCACAAAACTCGGACCATGAGGGGAGGGAGTTAAACCTCGGACAGGGTATGGGGGGTTGAAACTCGGACCTATGGCCACCCCACAAACTCGGACCATCATGCTCTCATTAAACTCGGACCCCCTTGCACTCTACATAAAATTCGGACCTCAATAACAACTACAAGGTCGGACATCACAATGCCATGAAACTCGGACATCAATATAAGCATGAAGGTCGGACCTATGCACTATGAAAAACTCAGACATCTTGTATCATATAAAACTCGGATCCCTTTTGCATTATACAAAACTCAGACTACAAGCACATCATATACAAAACTCAGACACTGAATACAAACTTCGGACCTTACATAACATACTAAACTCAGACTAACATAACACATTAGCTATTCGATTCCAATGTAACGATTATAGCAGTTACGTATCAAGAAACCCTAACTCTTGCTGTGCGTAGAAGAAATCAAATCAACGATTACCATTTTCATCATATTAGGCATATCTCGATAACAAGCAAACAATTACACAACTAGTCATCTTTATATCACAATAATTAACGTCAATTGAAAACACAGAACTATCATATGATGGACTAGGGTTTTCAAGAATACCAAAGCAAGAATCGATGATGATCAAGCAATCGATTAGGGTTTACAAGTATTACAACAATCAATAGCAATTACCTTGAATAATTCTAGAGGAAATGTAGAATCAAAGTGTTGAATGTCTTGTGCTAATGCTGATGATGATGATGATTGCCAAGGGATTAGAGAATAATAGTACGTGCTTTGGTTTTTGGTGTGAGGTTTAGTGAAGGATTAGGGTTAATATGATTAGAGTTTCACTAATTACTCAATACACCCTGAATAATTATATTTTACACAAGCATACCATCTTACAAGCATTTCACAGTTTCACCACCAAGTTCACATAATTGACAAGTCTATCACAATTAATCACACAACCATGCACAATCACACAATACGATTTATTGTAACAAAACGTATACCCTTCCATAGCAATCAATTGCAAAATAATTAACTACACGAACAATGAACGTGCAATAAATGCGAAATAGAAATCGTGGAAATTCAAGTTGTCACATTATCCCCAACTTAAAAGAAATTTCGTCCCGAAATTTGGTACGCACTCACTGAGAAAGCTAGGTAAGTTATATCGTTCACTGGTTTTCCTGGGGTGTCACAAATCCAAATTCATAATAGTCTTACATTCATATTTGTTCCCACAAGTATGATCGACTACGGACATTTAGAATAAGTAACTTATTCACGGATTTAAACATGCTAAAATGGAACATAACTCAACATACCATAAAGAGTTATAATAACAATTGTTCCAATATCCAAATACAAAATAGATCAAATCCAATCACTAGAATATCGAAGTCCTAAGGCACAAGTATGACCCTTTTATGCTTTGCTCGTTCAAGGAGCTTCGTGAGTGGATCCGCAATATTTTGATCAGTGTGAACTTGGCGAATACATATCTTTCCCTTTTTCAACTTCATTCCTTATGTAGTTGAAACTCCGCTCAATGTGCCTAGTCTTTTGATATACATGAGGTTCCTTGATTTGAGCAATCGCACCATCGTTATCACAAAGATCTCTAGGGGTCCTGAATGGTAGGGACTACCCCTAAATCGGCAATAATTCAAGTGGCAGATCCATATGAATTATCTCAATCAATGAAGCGGCGCTGTATTCTGATTCTGTAGTGGACAATGCTACCCTGATTGTGATCGAGAACCATCTCGATCAGTTTGGAAACTCGTTTCCATGTAACCCTTTACAACGAATTCCGAAACTCACATCCTTGTAACCCTTTACAACGAGTTCTTCTTCACCAAATCCATATATTAGAAATATATCCTTAGTCCTTCTAAGGTATTTCAATATATATTTTAACAGTCACCCAATGACCGTTCCTCTCGCTGGTATCTTCTCGTCATGCTTAATGCGCATAACATGTCCCGTCTAGTGCATATCATTACATACATAATGAATCCTATAACTGACGCATATGGGCCCTTTCATTCTTTCTTGCTCATCCTTTGAGCTTGGACATTGAAACGCTTTCAATATTGTCCCCTTTTAAACAGGTACCAAACCTTTTCATAAAGTTCTATATCTTGAACCTTTTCAAGATTTTGTCAATGTATGCACTTTAGTTTAAACCTATCAAGCGCCTCGATCTATCCCTATAGATCTTTATTCCCAAAATATAGGCGACTTCACCAAGATCCTTAATGAAAGAACAACTTCCAAGCTAGGTTTTTACACCTTCCATGGTTGGAATGTCATTTCCAAATAGTAGAATGTCATCGACATGCAATACTAAGAAAGTAAAATGCTCACACTAGCCTTCTTATACACAAGCTTTATCGACGTTCTTGATGAATCCATATTCCCTAATCTCTTCATCAAAACGGTGATTCCAGCTTCTAGATGCTTGTTTCAATCCATAGATTGATTTCTTTAACTTACATACTTTGTTAGGATGTTTTGGATCGACAAAACCTTCAGGCTGAACCATAAAGACATCTTCCTCAAGATATCTATTAAGGAAAGCCATTTTGACATCCATTTGCCAAATCTCATAATCATATTATGCAAATATGGCAAATAATATCCTAATCGACTTTAGCATCGCCACGGGCGAGAAGGTCTCATCATAATCAACCCCTTGAGTTTGAGTGAAACCTTTTGCTACAAGTCTTGCTTTATAAGTATCCAAGTTACCATGCATATCAGTTTTCTTCTTGAAAACCCACTTACTTCCAACTACTTTGGAGGTAAGAGGTGGCGCAACCAATTCCCATACTTGGTTGTCATACATGGATTGCATCTCTACGTTCATGGCTTCAAGCCATTTATCACAATTGGATTTTGACATTGCATCATGGTACGTGGTAGGTTCACCCGAATCTACCACATAGCATCCATCCATGAAAAATCCATATCTTTCAGGTGGATTACTAATTCTACCAGATCTACGAACGTTTTGTGTATGTTGATCAACCATTTGATCATTGTCAACAACCTCATGTTGAGTGCTAGTATCAACCACACGTGTATCGGCTTGTGGTTCTTGATCCTCATCAAGTTTCAATGTTCTACTACTTCCTTCCAAAAGGAACCTATCTTCCAAGAACTTAGCCTTTCGAGCAACAAATACTTTTTGCTCTGTTGGATCATAGAAATAATATCCTATATCATCTTTAGGATATCCTACGAAGATACACTTAGTGGATCGTACTTCTAACTTGTTTGGGGTGTATTGCTTCACAAAGCATCACAACCCCATACCTTCAAATATGATAATGATGGAACCGTTCCATGCCATATTTCAAAAGGGGTCTTATCCACTTTCTTGGTTGGGGCCATATTTAATATACGAGCCGCGGAGAGCAAAGCGTAACCCCAAAATGATAGAGATAATGCGCTCTTAGCCATCATAGATCGAACCATATCCAAATAGAGTTCGATTCCTCCTCTATCGGAACGAAGAACTTTGATTGAGTTGATTTTATACTTCCCTTTTGAAGGCTTTGAACATTTCAAAAACTTCAACTTTGTATCTTAGCAAGTATACAAAACCATAACTATTATAGTTGTCGGTTAAAGGTAATGAAGTATCTCTCACCATTCCTAGTCATTGGCTTAAAAGGATCACATACATCTGAATGTATGATACCTAATAAATCTTTTACCCTTTCCCACTAAAGGGTTTCTTAGTCATTTTACCTTGTAAACTAGATTCAAATGTATCAAATGAACTAACTTCATTTGTCTCCAAAAGACGTGACATCTGTTTATATGACCAAGGTGATAATGCCAAAGATAGGTCTCACTTAAATCCATTTTGAGTTTCTTGGTGATTGCTTGGTACATTGAACTATCAAATGATGTACTATCATTCATAAATACCATTTGAAAGCATAGCTTTAAAGTAAAACATGTCATTCATCGAAATATAAATGTCATTGTTTACAAACTTTAAATTGAAACCATATTCTCTTATAAGGGAAAGTTGAATAATGTTCCTAGTCAAACTAGGAGCATTCAAAACATTTTAAAACAATTTCCAAACCATTTGGAAGTTTCAAAACATAGTCTCCTTTCTTGTAATGCTTATTTCTTTTGAATCTTTTTTTTGGGTAAAGGGTTACCCCGGTGAATTTTATAAATCAAAACCAATAAGTACAAGAGTGAGGCAAACTTACCACACTATTTCTAGCCCTGGTATACCAGAACTAGATACAAACGGCCAAACCAACACAACTAGGCAACATAAGCCACAAACAAACGAAACCAATTCGGCCAAAAAAACACAAACAAAACCAAGAAAGACTACAACACTAATCCGGTTCTATCTCCATATTGCTGCTAGGAATCTTCCACTTCTCCATCAAGCTTCTTTTTTCGAATCTCCTCTTAAACTTGAAGTTCAAAATTCTCATACGGACAGTCGTGATAATTTCCTGAGCAACCACCAAAGCCGTACGTTGCCTTCGAGTAAAAAGCCTGTTGTTTCGTTCTTGCCACACAAAGTATGAGGCAGCCGCAACCACCAAACGGCTGATGACATTGTCGGGCTTTTTTAAGCTCACATTTTGCTCCATCCAAGTCATAATATCGGACCACTCACCATTCACATGCTCCATGTTGGTCATCGTTCTAACATTATTCCAAACTTGAGCCGCAAAAGAACATTCAAAAAACAGATGATCTCTCGAGTCCCTGTCAAAGCAACATAAAGGGCAACACATAAGTTTAAGATTTGTTTCACTTCCCGCTTCCCACACCGATAGCCGATCTTGCGTCTTCAATTTATTCCGAATAACAAGCCAAATGTGGAACGAGTGTTTGGGGATGCATTGTTTAAACCACACCATATTCACCCAGTTTACTTTGTTATCGTGGATACGAATACTATTCCACACCTCCCAAGATGTAAAATGGCATGTGTTTCCTTCTAAATCCTTCCACACCAACCGATCGCGAACATTCTCCCGAATACTAGGAGGAATTAAATTAATTAACACCGGGAAGAGATTGTACCAGGCAATCGGCCACCTCCATTGACCATTCGGAGAAACTATGTCCGCTAACGAAGATTGTAAGTGAAATCCTGCATTGGCAATAATTCTTGGGGTAATGAACTTACGAAGAGGGCCTAGGTCGCACCAAATATCACTCCACGCGTTAGTTTCAGACCCGCTACCAATAGACTTCCATATGAACGGCCGAACCATGTTTCGAATGGCAAGAAGCTTTCGCCAACCCCATGTCATGTTACCTCGACAAGGCACCTCCCAAAAGTTTCTACCTTTGAGTTTGTAACTATGTATCCATTGGACCCATAACGATTTCCTACTCGTAAGTATGCTCCAAACATGAGACGTCAAAAGGGCTTTATTAACATCCGATAAGCTCCGAACTCCTAACCCCCCCTCCTCCTTTGGAAGGCAGACTGTCTTCCACGCCACCTTTGGTTTAGCAGACCGATGGTAATTGCCAGACCATAAGAAATCCCGCATACGCTTTTCCAAATCATTTATAATACGAGCTGGTAACATGAATACCGTTGCCCAATATACATGCATAGCCGATAGAACAGATTTCACTAACTGAAGCCTACCCGCAAAGGAGAGAGTTTTGGTTATCCAGTTGTCGATCTTCTTTTCTACCTTGTCAACCAAGATCTTACAATCTTTATACGAGAGCTTAGAGGAGATTAGGGGGACACCCAAATAGCGAACAGGAAGAACACCAACATTAAACGGGAGAATGCTTTGAATTTCCTGCTTGATGGAGCACGGAACATTACCAAAGAAGACAGTGCTCTTAGACATATTAGGGACCAAACCCGAGGCCATAGTAAACTGATGGAGAGCGTCCCTAACAACCTTGACCGATATAGCATCACCATTGACGAATATAAATAAGTCATCAGCAAAAGAAATATTTATAATCTTCTGTTTTTTACAGTGGAGATGGTACCGAAACGCATTACTTGAAGCAGCCGCATTCCTAAGTAATAACGAGAGGGTCTCCATGACCAAAGTAAAAAGGTAAGGTGACATCGGGTCGCCTTGTCTCAACCCACGCTTGCCCTTGAAGTAACCATGTAAATTACCATTAATGTTCAAAGAATATGACACCGTGCTTACACAGGTCATGATCCAACTAACCATTTTAGGATGGAAACCGTACGCCCTCAGGATGTCTTCAAGGAAATCCCAGCTCACCGTGTCATAAGCCTTCTGCAAATCAATCTTAAACGCACATCTAGAAGGCCCCGTATTACGGTGATAATTATGCATGAGCTCTTGAGTCAGGAGGATGTTATCCGATATCTTTCTACCAGGCACAAACGCTGATTGACTAATATTAACCAAAACATCCAGACTACCTTTAATCCTGTCAGTTATAATTTTGCTGATACACTTATACAGCACATTACAGCATGAAATCGGCCGATAATCTCCTACCGTGTTGGGCGTTTTAACCTTTGGAACCAAAGCAATGATGGTATGATTTACTTGTTGCAGGAGCTTCCCGTTAACAAAGAAATCCTGTATAGCTTTAGTAACCTCCTTCCCGACGATCTCCCAAGAACTTTTAAAAAACGCCGAGGTGAACCCATCCGGCCCTGGAGCCTTGTTCTCACCTATGGCAAACATAGCACTCTTAATCTCGTCACTTGTAACCGGCCGAATCATAGCCGTAGCAATGTTAGGATTAAGGACGTTAGTGCATAATTCAGTTAGATCCAGCTTATCTACACTCCGCCCTTTACCCAAAAAATCATAATAATGATTGACGAACGCGGCATAAACATCCTCTCCATTAAACTGATTACCATTAGCATCTTGGATGTTGTGGATCTTATTGTACGCATTCCTATTCTTCACACAGTTATGAAAGTACTTCGTATTAGCATCCCCAGCCGCCAACCAATCGGCTTTAGCTTTTTGCTTTAAAAAGCATTCCTCATCATAAGAAGCCGATTGGAACTCCTTGAGACACCTAGCCTCAGCCTCTCTAATGTTAAGGTCCAGCGGATTAGTATCAATGGCCTTTTGAAGATCATCCAGCTTTACCCTCAAAGACGTGACCCGTTCATGGAGATTGCCTTGCTTGAATAATAGACGTCTCAAAGGAGACTTCAAAGCCGTGAGCTTCTTAACCACCGAGAACATAGTAACCCCACGAACAGTCTTAGCCCATTCATTAGAAACACATTGCATGAACCCCTCCTTTGCAACCAGGAAATTCGCGAACTTAAAAGGTTTTGGCCTCTCACTTGTCAACCTATACAACTTGAGAATGCACGGTGTGTGGTCCGAAACACGGTAAGGGTGGTATAAGGCATAAGCATCAGGATACGAGTCCAGAAATTGCTCGTTACCCATGATCCTATCTATCTTTTTTAACACACCCACACCTTGTTTAGGTTTCTGGTTCCAAGTGAAGTGCATCCCATGGCTCTTGACATCGATTAACTCATTGTGTTGGACGCATTCATAAAACTCTCTCATACCAATGGATACCGTCGACGCACCAACAAGACAATCATCCAAAGATAAGGCCGAGTTGAAATCACCCATCACCACCCACGGCCTACCACGAACAAAACTTTTATGTTTGCACAGATTTTCCCACAGAATTCTTCTATCTTGGTATTTATTTTCAGCATATATAAAAGAATAAAATAACATCTTGTTGTCCGATTTCCTCCTAGTTTGAACATGAATTACCTGATCCGTATAGTGAATAACCATAAGGTCCACCTTGTCCTTGTTCCATCCAAGGATAATCCTAGTGCCCCTCATGCAGCTACTACCATTTGAACTCCAATCCCAACTCCGAAATACCCCTTTGCACACTTTATCTAGATTCGAGATGTTGACATGCGACTCCAACACAGCACAAATGTTAACTTGGTTTTCAATTATTAATTGTCGAACCTCCTTTTGTTTCAGGGGCCGGTTCAAGCCCCTCACATTCCAAACCATTGTGCTATCCATTAATACCCATTGAACCGGGAGTGCTTGCCCCCTCAGAAGGTTTTGTATTCGTACCAGCTGCCATAAATTCTGAAATTTCCGTAGGCAGACTCTCCAAGACTCCATCGTCATTATCCTCAATAGTTATCGGGTCTCCTACAAAGCTTGCACCAGTAACCGGGTCTCCATCCATATTACCCGACAATGCCGAGAACGAGTTCCGTAAGTTCAGACCTGTTTCCTTGCTGCCATTCCCATTAACACTCTTGCCTTCCTTATGGACAGGTTTCTCATCACTCCTCCTATTAACCGCGTTTGGTATCACCTCGTTTAAAGCATTCCCCTTCGTACCGGACGTGCTAGCCTGACTTTTGTTAACCTTAGGTCTATACACCACCTTTTGTTTTTGCTTTCTTTGAGGAAATGAATGTCTTGCCAACCTCCGATTATCAGTAACAAAACCCTCGTCGTCCACCGTTTTCCCTTTAGCCTTTTCATTCGGTTTATTTGGACAAGAATGATCATCATGGCCGAATAAACAACATGAACTACATCTTAGCGGTCTCCACTCATATTCAACTTTGACCCGTTCCAAAATAAAACCCTCCTCATCCATTTTCGGGATAGCGACAGTGATATGATCCTTCAGGTCATTATCTGCATTTATCTCTATCATAGCCCGAGCAAAACTGCTCCTACCCCAATTATCAACACACATGTCAGCTGTGTAAGAATCTAACCTTTTGGGGGTTCCTAACTTCGACGCCAGCAGGCTCAATCCATCATCCGTATAAGCTGCAATTGGTACATTGTGCAGCTTGACCCATATAGGAACCGTTTTAATGCAATCCTTTTTTAGAGTAATCTTGGGCGACCAAACATTTAAAAATAACGGAACCTTCCGTATAAGCCATGGTCCTCCTTCCAACACCTTCATCAAGCCATCTTTTGAATCAAACTTAAAGAAAAAAAACCCTGATTCGTTCATCATAACTTTTAAAAAACCAAACTTAGTCCAAACATTCTTTGCATAATACTCTACCACCGGGAAAGGCAACCGATTCCCTAAAAAATACCCATATAGCACATTATCAAGTGTTAGAAGAAATAACATTAAAGTCAATATGTATCATAAAGATTGTACCTGAGGTTTGCCCAGCATCCCTCTTGTTTTTCAACTCTTTGAGATAGGTTGGACAATTCCTTTTTCCAATGACCTATCTCACCACACTCAAAGCATGGATTGTTTGTGGCAACATTTGCCTTTTTCTCTTTTGGTCTCGGTGGTTCCGCTTTAGCCTTTCTTTTCTTTCTTTCCCTTTGATGTACCCGTTTCCATTTGCAACATTTGCTTTGGTGTCGGGGTGATGCCCCTTTTTGTTGCCATCCTCATTGATCGTTAGAATGGGTAAAGCCCCTTTTACCCATGTTGAGCCTTTCGAGGTGATCAATGTGGCTTTTCATCTTAAAGACATAAGATGAAACCGATTGGGT
Organism: Helianthus annuus; assembly: GCF_002127325.2. Lineage (NCBI taxonomy): Eukaryota > Viridiplantae > Streptophyta > Magnoliopsida > Asterales > Asteraceae > Helianthus > Helianthus annuus. Next base: position 139,322,308 of record NC_035444.2, on the reverse strand, counting down.
TTCCTCCATTCGACATGTATGAAGCGCTCGAACCGTTTAGAAGCATTCTACCCTTAAGAACATTTCCTAAAATTGGTTAATCATGTCGTATGCTCATGATGTTCAAAATCCTTTTGAATCTCGGGAATCATAATTCCTAACATGAGGCAAGAGGCTTGCATAGTATCCTCGATATACTTAATCCAATCGTTATTGGCATCCTTATCTTCCATAAGATGTTCATCGGGATTAGGATCTTTCAACACATATGATATCTTCTCTTACTTAAGAACGATTCTTAAGTTTCGATTTTAATCCACGATGTGTTATGATTGAGACGATCCTTTTCAAGGATTATAATTAGTGATAGGTTACGGACGGTTTGGGTAATATTGTTAGTGGCCATCTACAAAATTTAACAAGGTTCAATTTTAGTATTTTTGATATTGTTATATTTTAATTATTAATACCCTTTTATGTCTCAAAGACAATTAATAATTAAAATCTAGAATCCAACGTTACATTTAAATATTGGTTAGGTGACCTTTATCCCTCTATTTAAATTAACAAGGTAGTCAACGTTTGACAATTGCAACTCTTTGCAATTTCTAGCCATATGGGATCGGTTAAACATCTATATGTTTAGTTGGCATGTTTAATACCATCAACACCTTTTGTTCGCCATGCTTTGGTGACCCTAAGTTCATGGTTTCCAAATCAAGTCGTCCAACTTACACACACGTGTGGGTTTATACACATAAGTGGTTAGGTGACCTTTATCCCACAAACATGTTAAACCTACCTCAAACATACAAGTTCCCTCAAATGTGGTTAGGTGACCTTTATCCCACAAAAGAGTTCCCAAGTAATTCAAGTGTTGTATAAAAGGATGGTGTTTGACTTGTTTTATAAAAGGGATTTTGAGTTTTCAAAATTCTAGTTTAGAAAACTTTATGTACCATACATTTGCATGCATTCAAATCCTTGGTACTTTTGTGAAAACAAATTTTTCATGGTTCTTTTTAATAAAACCCATTTTATTATAAAATCATTAATTTTTAATAACCTTTTATTAACCATTTTTAATGATCTTTTAAAGAACCAATTTTAAGCTTGTTGTTGATTATTAGTTTGTTAAGCATGCATATCCAAATATCATCTAAACAATCATAAATAAAACAACCACACAAGCACAACACATATATCAATAGGTGCATAACCATAGCCAACTATTTTGACCACAATTGTTAGCCGAAACAAGTGTTGTCAAAAGGTCCTTCCTAAGGGTGAATATAGACACAAATAATGTGTCGTTGAACTCCCACTTGATCCTGCATCCAAATGCTTCAAGTCTTCTTCTTGTGTTGTGATTTCTCCACATTCTTTGGTCTTCTAAATGTCTTTTATATTCATCTCCAAACTACTTTGGACTTAAAAAAATGTGTTTTGGTTTTCGGGCTAAAATCCCGTTAAGAACTATGAAGTCCTTTAGGCCCGAAATTAGCCAAAACAAAAACCGCATTTTTGTGTGCATCTTCTTTTACAAAAAAAAAAATCCTAATACATTTTTTCTAGTGAAATAAAATGCACCTAATCTATTTATTTTACATACCAAATGAAAATAAATAAATTACATAACTTTACAAATGGAAGAACAAAATAATAATTATTACAACCTTTGAAAAAATTAAATACAAATCACAAACACGAATATTCAACATATTCACACAAGGTCATGGCTAGGTTATGAACACCAAAATATATATATCCAAATATATATAATTCAAGAAGCAAAATGGTTCCCTTTTACAACCTACAATTTTTCGGTCAAGAATGAAAAACCGAAAAATGTGGGTTTTCGTCCAAACAAAATAATCATCCAAATGAAGTAATTTTTCAAGATTCATTTATGAATGTAAGATTATAATCTTGAAAAACAAAGGGATAACCAAGGTGAAAATTTCGGCCATAGGGTTTTACCCAAACCCGAAACCTGAAAATTTCATATCCTATGAAGCATGCACTCATATAAGCGGCTCTAGATGCCATTGTTGGGGTTTTCACATGTTTATCAAAGTATTTTATACATATAAAATAAAAATGCAGCGGAAATAATTATTTAAAACATGTTAGTTACAAGATATAAAACTCATTTTATATGTAAAACCCAATCCCCGGATCCATATACGAATATGCATGCTATCAAAAATTAGAACACAACCAGAGTGTTTAGAATACTACCTTCCAAGGAGTAAAAGACATGAAGAAGATGATGCTTCTTGAATGGTAGTCTTCAAGTGTAGAAGACCTCAAGCTTGTATACCCCAAGCCTTCCAACAAACACTTTATGTTTTTTTTTTTGGGTAAAGGGTTACCCCGGTAAATTTTATATCAAACAATAAAGCACACAAGTGCAACTGAAGTGTTACACACCCGGTAGACTTGGCATACCAAGACTAGGAAAACAAAAACAACCAAAAAATAGAAAACAACCATCAAACGACCAACCAAACAAACACAACCCAAACACAAATCTGGCCCAACCAGAAAACCACAAAAGGAGCCTATCTAGCCAGGATCAACGATCAAGTTCCTAGTCGGAATCTTCCACTTCTCGAGAAAACTTCTGCTCACAAAACCCAACTTGAACTTTAGAGTCATGAGACGCATACGAACTATATTAATGATCTCCTGAGCCAAGATCATCGCTGAACGCTGGTGCCGAGAGAAAAGCCTAGCATTCCTTTCTTGCCATACAAAATAGGAGGCTGCCGAGACCACAAGTCTACTAGTAACGTTGGCCGGTTGTTGCATATTCGAATTTACAAACACTTTATGTTTAGCTAGGATTTCTACACTTATGAACTCACTTGAAAAATCCCTCATAAACAACCATGCTTGGCCGAAAATATGAGAGGATGTAGTAGAGTTCTTGCACTTGATTTATGAACTTGAAAAATTCATAAATCAAGTTACTTTCGTTACCATCTACAAAATGGGAGACTATATTTTATTGAATGGAGGCTCTGGGCGATTTTGAAGATCTCTTGAAACCCTAGACGATTCTTTCATTCCTTGGTATCGATTGATCTTGGTTAGAGTCTAAGAATTCGTTAATCGTTTCTATAGGTTTTAATCATTTGAAATCAGATTACTTTCGGGATCTAGGGTTTTGTTTTTCTTTCAGTTTACGTTTTTGATTGATCTTGGGGATAGCGACTAGGGTTTCTTTTGACGGCGTCCTATTCTCTAGGGTTCGGCTCTTGTTCCATTAGTTGCCGAATAGGATTTGGCAGAATCACTCTAATCGGTCATCTGATTTATCCGATTGTGATTGTGTTTCAATTGTTGTTCGATTCTCATCTTGACGGCTGCTAGGGTTTGTCACGGATTTTGATTTCATCCGTCATATATCGGCTGCTAGGGTTGTCTGTATGGGTATGGATGATTCTAACGCTTCGGGTGGATACCAACAGGCTATTCATGGGAAGCCGTCATTGTCGTTTGATGAAATTGCTGCACGATTTATTGATGTAGATGGGAACACTTTCCGGCCAAAGCGTGGTGTAACGAGTACAACACAAAGTGACCCTAAGGCTACAAACATCATCGATGAGCTCACCAAGGTAACAGTTCCGGTTCGGTTAGAAAAACGGGATGGTGGAAAGGCTGATAATTTTTGGGATTACCCTAGCAAGTTTACGCCAAATTCAGACCTCTTTGGAGCATATTCCTCGGCTGATAAAAGAAAACAAACAGGTTCTGGTTCTGCGGTACAACTTTCATTTGCGAATATTGTGAAGGATACTAAAGAGAAAGCGAAGGTGAACTTTAGGGTGATGGAATCGAATGAGGCTGTTGATGGAGCTGATGTTGTCATTCCTCTATCTTCAGTTAAACAAGTCTCTGACAGGTATGCGAATACTTTGTATGGTTATTTTCTGGGTAAACGGCTGGCTTTTCCTGTTGTTGATTTCTATGCAAAGAACAATTGGGCAAAGTATGGATTGTCAAGAATTATGATGAATGCTCATGGGTTCTTTTTCTTTAAGTTCACAACGAAAGAAGGGATGGATCAAATGTTAGAGGATGGACCGTGGATGATTAGAAATGTTCCAATCATTTTGAAAGAGTGGTCGGCCTCTATCAAGTTGGAAAAAGAGGATTTAAAAGCGATTCCAGTTTAGGTCAAGATGCATGATGTGCCGTTAGCGGCATTTACTGAGGATGGGCTCAGTTTACTTGCATCTAAGATTGGGGTGCCTATAATGTTAGATTCGTATACGGCTACAATGTGTGCGGAATCTTGGGGAAGAAGCAGCTATGCTAGAGCTCTTATTGAAGTTCAGGCAGGAGTTGAGTTAAAGAAGAGTGTTACGGTTGCAATCCCTTCTTTGGAGGGTCTTAGTCATTCAAAGGTGGAGGTTAAAATTGAGTATGATTGGGAGCCGTTAAGATGTTCATCTTGTTGTGTCTTCGGTCATGAGGATAGCTCGTGTCCTAAGAACCCGCAGGTAAATTTGAATGGGGATACTGAGAAGAAGGAAAATGATGACTTTCAGGTTGTAGGAGCCAAAAAGAAGAAACCTAATAATCAAGGGCTTCATATGAAAAACCAGAAGCCAAAGGTAGTTTACAGGCCAGTTGTCAACCCTAAACCGAAATCGTCCTCAAAGAGTCCGGTACAAATCAGGTTTCAACGTCTAACCCGTTTGACATTCTAAAGGATGATAATGGTAATCAGGGAGGTACCACTGTGGGTCGAGTGGAGAAGAAACTGTCAAGTGACAGGGAGGAATCGGATGAGGAGGTGGTTGAAGAAGTCTACAATGAAACTAGTAAATTTATGACATCGGGTATTCATCCTTCCTCTTCGAAAGCAGGGGCAAGCACCTCTTCTTCCAAGTTCTCTAATGGATAGGCTGTCTGCTTTTCGTCTGAAGGGGCTGCTGTTTTGCGGCTACTTTATATTTGATGATGGTGGTTGAGGATTATGTTTGTGTTTTTGCATTGTTTTGTCTACTAGATGTCTTGTCATGATGTATAGTAGACTAGGTTAGGGGGTGTTATAGGTCTTTGGTTTTTATTTTGTTCTACATATATGGGGCATGTCCTGTATATGAATCAGTGTGGAACACATCCTCACTACTTGTACTTATTTGCGGTTGCATTTTAATAGATTCACCGGGGTAACCCTTTACCCAAAAAACTTGAAAAATTCTACTAGATCAACCATACATGACCCGATTTTAGAGAGTAAATTCAAGTCTTACACTTGAATTTCATCTTCTAAAATTTGCACAATGTTGGCCGATTTTTTAGAGCTTTTCTCCAAGTATTCTCAAGTTCTCATCATATTATTTTGTCATACAAAATAAGTTATAACCATTGAGAGAATCTTTGCCACCAAACATGCCCAATCAAGACCCATGCAAATGCATGTATGCTTATTGGACCATATTCTCACCCAATCAAGTTTCATCTAATTATGACAACTTGCATGTCTTCTTATTGGACAAAAAGGGTTGGGAAGAACACCCAATCAAAAGGCTTCTAACTTATGACAATTGCATGGATTGTCATTGGACCAAAATTGGTCTTGGGAAGAGCATGGTGGGGGCGGCCCACTTGTAGTTTTTATAAAAAAAAATCAAAATTCTTTTATAAACATTTCAAGTCTTATATATATATTTTATAACTTTTATAAAATATAACATCATATGTTATAAGACTTACACTACTTTTATTATGTTATTTAACCCATTAAATAACAAAATAAAATATTCTCTCAAAATAAATTATCCATATAATTTATTAGTTTGTCAAGTGCAATTATTTAGAAAACCAATTTCTAAATATTGTAAGTGTTAATATTTATTTGTTTGATCATATCATAAATAAATATTCTAAGTGTTTGTCTAGCTTGTTATTGGGTATGACTCGACTTGGATCATAACGTACTAGCCACATCAATTTAATATGTGTCTTGGGCATACAAAGTCCAACAACTATAGACCCGTTTTCCCGATGATTTTGCACTCTTTTCGGACGAATTTGAACTCCCGACTGACTGACACGAACTTTCGGACTCGAACTTTGACTCTGACTCCTCATCCTTATCCAACACCTGATCAACCACTCGTTTTATCAGTTCGGACTCATGATCTGTGTCGGACGCTGTGAACGTGACGTCAATATTGTCCGGTAAAACATCGGTTATCTCGGATTCTAACTTAATATTGACTGCCTGTTTTAGTTCTTCCTCGTTAGGTTTTCTAGGCGAGTACCCTTCCCAAATCAGAGGCGGACACTTATTATAACAGACACCCTGTTTCTTACCAGTATCCTTCTTCTTCTTTGGCTGTTCATCTTTAAATGCCTCAAAACCTTCAACTGTTGGATAAATTCTGTCGATTATGTAGTCACAACTTGTGTAACTTCGCAGCAATCGTTTGATTCTTTCATTCTCAGCTGCTTCGTTGTCCAACTCTTTCTTCCATTTTGCATATTTTTCTATGTACAAGTTAATCTCTTTCTGCTTTGACATCATGGTAGCATTCATCATCTTCAAAGCTTTCTCTCTTTCAGAGTTAGTATTTTCCAGGCTATTGACATGTCTATTCAATACATCATACGACTTTTTCAAATTCTTTACATCAAACAACAACTGTTCTTTCAGCTTTTCTAACTCACTAAACCTCTCATCTTTTTCTATACATTGTTTATAGGACTCTAAACATGTAAGACAAGGTTTTGTGATTTCAATGATCTTCTCGACTTCAACTATCTTTTCAACTTCCACAATCTTCTCAACCAGTTTGACTTCTTTCAATTCTTTTGCATCTTTCTTCTCTTTCAGTTTCTTCAATTTTTCTGCAAAATAAAATTCAAAAGTGTCAGAAGATAAATGTGTTTTTCCAAGATTTATCTGTTCCATCTCTTCATCACTATCACTTGTTTCTGATGAACTGTTTTCAGATGAAACAGATCCTTCATCTTCACTTTTCTCTTTGTCAGATAACACTTTCATCCATTCCTTCAGCATTTCTGGCTTTCGAATAATATGTGCAATAAACGCTTGAACATTTGAATCAACTGGAATAAACTTGTCCCAGCTAAAACCTTCAGCCATTTTCTCATCATCTTGATCAGCGATGCCATAATAAGCTTTCCTGTTTGCATCCTCTATCATTCTTCCATGTGCCGTTTGAGCTTCTTTTTGTTGATGCGGTTGATGAGTGATTTGCTGATAAATGGATTTCCTATAATAATCATCTTTCCTAGACGACTCCTTTGCTCCTCTCGGCTCCTGATTCTTGCATTCTCTTTTAAAGTGACCTTTCTCCCTGCAACGAAAACAGACAACTTTAGATTTATCAAATCCTAGATTAGAAAGGTTTGCATCCAAGAAGTCATTTCTTCCTGTAATCAATCTAAACTTTTCTGCTCTCCTCAAAACACTCGCCAATGCCCATTTAATATCCATTAGTTCCAGCTCCTCTGCATCGATTTGGTCATAATCTTCCTTTGTAAGCATCGGATTACCAATTCTTCCAGCAATCAACCCTTCATAAGACTCTAATGCAGTAACCAATAATCCCATATGATTCTTTACAACCTCTTCAGAATAATTTTGTCCATTTTGAAGATGTAGAGCTACATTGCACTGAATCAAATGCCCATTTCCAGCAGATGCACTTTGAACACTTGGAGGATTTACCGTTGAGAACCCACTAGTGTTGACTGATCCTTGACTGCTTGGTGTAGACTGATTTCCAGCACTAAATGCAGTTTGTATCTTAGGACTCGCTTCAACTGTTTGAACATTTCCTTTATAGTACAGTTTGATATCTTGTTGATGACTTGAACTGTTCATTCTTGCAATTTTCTGTTGTTCAAGATCCTGAGCCTCCAGATTCTCAATAAATTGTGCAATCGATAACCTGCTAAACTGTCCGGAATTCTTTAGTATCATCAGATATGTACCCCATTCCTTTTGCGGTAACGCATCAGCAAGCTTTTCAACCCATTCAGCTGGAGTTTTTGTAATCTTTAACTGTGACATGGTGCGAACAAGATGACAATATCTTTCAATAAGAGTCTTTGTTGTTTCACCAGGCATGCACGCAAATAGTTCAAACTCCTTTTTCAATAAAGCTGCTTTGCTTTGTAACATTTCAGCACTTCCTTCAAATTTCTTTTTAAGAGCTTCCCAGATAGAATAAGCACTTTCATCATGTTGAAATAACACAAAGATATCCTCTTTAACAGGTTGTTGTAACAGATTGATCATCATCTTTTCAGCTTTATAACTTTCTCTCTCTTTCTCCGTGAACTCTGAAATGATTTTACCGACTCCCACTGAATTCTGTGGCCTCTCATACTGTGACAACTCGTATTTCCGAACTTATACATGTGCTTAATGTAACGTATGTGAACTTGGTGTAATTATTTGATATGCTAATTTAATGAATGTTATGTTTGATATGTGCTATGTGTAATATATATATATATATATATATGTATGCAAACGAGCCCAAACGCACAACACTCACCCGATCGCACAAGCCCATTTTGGGCTACAATCTTGTATTCGGATCAATGGGCAGCCCAAATGAGGGTTCGGCCCACTCCCTTATGTCGCATATCACTTAGGGGATAGAGAATACCACTCATAATTTGCAAAACACTTTACACACAAACCCTAGCTCTCTTCCTCTCTCTCTCAAACTCGACGGCAACACCTCCATCTCTCTCTAAGCTTTCTATTCGGAATCAATCTTTGTTCATCCTCTAATCGGTTAGTATGTTAACTACTTGCTTCCATGATTGTATGATGTGATGCTATATATGCTCGACATGATGATGTAGGAATAATGTATGATTGATGATGCTTATATGATGATGTATTGTTATGATTGGTTCGAATAATATGTGATTAAGCATGAATGAATGTAATCGGCCATATATGTATTTTATTCGAATCCGAATGGTTTGATTATAGTGTTCATGAAATCGGCTTGCATATGTGTACTAGAAATTGTTCATGTTAATCGGATTTCATACTATAGAACTAGATTCGAATGCTTGAATTAATCGGCTGTGATGTGGTTGAACTCGCATGACATGTATAAATTATGGGGTTTAATCCGATTGAATGTTGAGGGGTAAATTATTGTTCATGCTTTGTTCGATTAGGGTTATGAGAAATTGTATGGAAAACTCTCATTTGATCGATTATTGGTTAAAGTTGAAACTGGTTAGTTGTTGATTGTTAACCACAAAAATAGGAAACTGCTTGATTGCTTTGACCGATTTAATGTATGATTGGTAACTGTTGATTTTCTATAAATGCTATGCATAATATTCGGATAATGAAACTAATCGCACAAGAAGTCCATTCGCACAAGATGATCCAATCGCACCAGGTGCCCGCAGTCGCACAAGGCTTATTGGATCGCACAAGTTGTAACGATTGGGCCGGGTATACAATTTGGGCCGGGCTAGTCCGATCGCACAACCCAAACGGATCGCACAAGTCGACCGGATCGTACAAGCTATCCGGATCGCACAAGACATGTTATTTGGGCCGTGTTCATGCTTATAGTTTTGTTGGGTTCTTGATATTGGGCCGGGTATTAGTGGGCTCCAACGGATGACTCGCACAAGGCCACTAAGCTTGTGCGAGCCCAATCTCTTAATCGCACAACTTGAATACATTATGACTGTTAATGTGTTAACATGAATTAGTTGCTCGTAACCTGTTAGCTTATAGGTATCATACGTGCATTACTTGAACCTAGACCTGACTTGTATGGTAACCCTGTTAGGACGTGGTTGACCACTCTTAGTTCAAGTAACTTTTCGTGTAATCTGCCGAGCAAACCAAGGTGAGTTCACACTCTTACCAAGGCATGGGATTCCTGGGGTTGGGAATGGGATTGATCAAATACTTGTACTTACACTGTTACTAGACTGACTATCTACCATCATCCTCGGATGCGAAGGATATATACGTAAAACCTAGGTATACTTGTACTCATCACTGTCCTAAGGATGCGAAGGACACTTACGTAAAACCTACGTAAACTTATATTCACTACTGCCTCTGTCACACCCCAGCTGCGTATAACATGCAACCGCGGAGGAAACGCCGGGGAGTGTTGGGACAGAATTAATTGTTTCATAACCATGGAAATTTAAGTTACATTTTATTTATTAAACACGAGTGTTACATTGTTTCAAAACAGGAAATAAGTGTTCAGAACATAATTAAACTAGTCTATCTTCATTTTTAGTCTCCAAGGCACAGGTCCGCCCTAGTATCACAATCATCATCCTAAGCAACAGCTCCCGAAAACACATGTGAAAGTAGGTACGTCAGCATAAAAATGCCTGTGAGATACATAGGTTTTGTGAAAATGGGATTCATGACTTGAGTTTAAAGAGAACGTTTAATAACAGTCAGTCATGAACCTTGTAAATTGTTTTGTCTTGTAAATCATTTGAAAAACGATAAAACCAGATGATATGTATAGATAAATGTAAGGTTAAACGAATAACCAAGTAAAATGAGTTGAATAAGATAAGTTGTTGGTAAAAATAATGTCTTGTGAAGAATATGTTATTTGTGTAAAACGTAATATGTCTAAACTGAAATGATTTAGATAACGCTACGATATGTAATACCATACAAGCATTTATATATAGGAAGTACCAGCGGCGTATCCACCATGTTTGTATCATATTACATACGCCACGTTACTCAAACCATTTACCCAAACCAACCACCATGTAAAATGTTCATGTATAAATCAATTGTCAAGTGTTATTGTGTAAACCATATCGAAATGTTTATGTTCAATGAAAACCACCAAATGTGTATATCAATGTCAAAATGTTTATGTTTAATGTGGATCATGTAATGTGTACCCAAAATATATCATGTATGGTAAGTGAAATGTATCAACTAAACCATATGTAAAATGCACAAAAACAAGGTATTGAAGTAAAACATGGTTTAAATCAAAGTTATGTTTTGTGGAACAAATGCATGCTATACTGGTACAAACATTTATGCGGTATTGTGAAAATGCATACATCCAAGCCTTGAGACTGTGGCGATAAACCCTTAAACAAATTAAAGGTTTATCTAAGTTATGTATATCGAATTCGGTCATTCCTTTCATCCAAACCAACCTAGGATGTCCGGAACGGGAGTTGTCAATTCCTATGGTACCACTACCTACTAACGAACGGCGTAGCTAATGTTAATGAATGTATTGTTCCATGTTAAACAAACCAAATGTCATACCAAAATGAAGCATGTGATGTAAACAATTGTACTAAGTAGGCGCACAATGGGCATAAATAGCATGAAATGTAATGTGAAACAATTTACTAAGTACGCACACAATGGGCATACATAGCATGAAATGTAATGTAAAGCAATGTACTAAGTACGCACACAATGGGCATACATAGCATGAAATGTAATGTAAACCAATGTACTAAGTACGCACACAATGGGCATACATAGCATGAAATGTAATGAAATCATGTACTATAATGTACTAACGAACATAGCAGGTATATGATGTGAAAAACATGGAAAGCATGAAAGTAACAAGTAGGCACATGTGTTTCACCCCAAAATAGTTTGGAAAACAGTAAATGTGGGGTTTAATGTACTCACCTGAGATTGCTTTGTAGTTCTTGTATAACAACCAAATAATGCTTAGAGATCACGGATATCAAACGGCACCTAATAGGTAGCTATATTAATATACCGGACCAAAATCGGGAGGATCGGATAGTATGCGGGTTCGTAAACCAAACGAGTATGGAGACTCGTGTAATATGGTTTAACAAAGCCTACATACTAAAATGAAACCTAACCTAAGTGCTTACGACCCATTACGACCCGTTTAGGTAGCTTATGCTACCTTAACGCGTCGTTCGCGTAGAACGCGTTTGGAACGCCTAACATTGTGACCATAAGGTATAACCTCGGAAGGTTACAGCTAGGGTCACCTAATGTGTTTGGTCGGATCCTAATGATCGACCAAATGGGTCGGGTTCGAAAGTGTAAGCGATTGTTTAGATCGCTTACCTTACGACCCTATATAAGCACTAAACTAAAAGTGACGAGCTAAACATGCTTAACTAAGTTTAGAAAACAGGTTTGGTATCAAAACAAACGGTTTTGATACTCACGAGTAGTTTGGTTACAAAATACGCAAGAATGCGCATTTTGGCCGAAACTACGACTCGTCACTGAGCCTAGATAACGTGGTAATCAGTAGGTATAGTCACTACGGACTATTACTGTGACACCTGTGTCACTTCAACCATCAAACAAATACCAAGCCAATGAAATATTGTATTTCATACTTGGGATCTGTATAAATATGTGTATCTTTTGCACGTATCAATTCTTGTTCGATTTCGGGCTTTAAATCGCTTTCTGGAAGGTTATACGGGATCTGATGCGTAAATATAACCAGTTTAATGCAACAAACACTCCGGAACAGTGAAATAGGCTTAACATACTTTAAATAACCATTACATAACTTAGAAATAAGTTTTGGATGGTTTGGTATGCCGAAATCAAGTTTATTCGCTTACAGGGACTAAATTCGACAAACTGCGAAAGTATGTCAATTGTACTGTAACAGACCTTCCGGAACTTGATCATAAGTTAAGTATGCGCTAAATATTCTTTACATAGCTTAGAAATAGGCTTTGAGGTGTTTGGTGCGCAAAAATAAACTTTATGCTCATTCAGGGACTAAAAGCGTCAAAAAGTGCATAAGTTTGCATTTTCACGCATATTTTACGTTCTGAATACTTCCGGACTTCCAAAAATTTATGTAAGCATTAAAATATTTTATTTTAGTGTTTGGTACGATAAATTCCATTCATCGCTTAATTTGGGTCGTTTTTGCGTTCGTTACGACTCCCGTCGTAATTAAGCGAATAACGCAACCGTACGACCAAACGAACCGACATCCGTGATGTCTTTGAGCATATTTTAAGTTCCCTATACTTTAATATCATTTTAGAGCCTTGAAATGAGGTTAAAGGGGTTTAAAAGTGCCAAAAAAAATCAAGTTTTACAAGTGTAGGGACCATTTTTGAAATTTCTGGCAGATTCAATGAACCTAGTCCATTTTGAAGTGTTAATGGTTTTCACCCATGGTTTTGCAAAACCATGGGATGGTATTCTATGAACATAGTCCACATTAGGGGCTCCCATGGTTTTTGAAAACCATGTGCCCACATGTAAGGTCTAGATCAAATCACGTTTTTCGACGAACGATCTTAACGGTTCAAGGAAATCTATAAATACCCCTCACCCATTTCATTCTTCCTCACATTTGAATCTGATTCTACACTCTCTAAGTGGAAGTATATGCTTCCTACCTGAGAGTGAATCGGGTTCGAATCTTGCGGGGACCTTCTGTAAGTATTCTTTCGCGTTTTTCATTCGTTTTAGCGTTAAAGTCAAACTGCGTTTGACTTTCTGCATTAACCAGTTTATGGTCAATGCGAAGTTCGTTTGAACTTCATAACGTGAGCGTAATCACGATGGTTATAGTCCCTAGTAACTATACCTACTGATTACCACGTTATCTAGGCTCAGTGACGAGTCGTAGTTTCGGCCAAAATGCGTTTTCTCGCGTATTTTGTAACCAAACTACTCTAGGGTATTAAAACCGTTTGTTTTAATACCAAACCTGTTTTCTAACTTTACTAAACATGTTCTAGCATGTTTAGCTCGTCGCTTTTAGATTTGTGCTTGTTTAGGGTCGTAAAGGTAAGCGATCTAATCAATCGCTTATGCTTACGAACCCGACCCATTGGTCGATCTTTAGGATCCGACCAAACACATTAGGTGACCATAGTTGTATAGGGAATAACCTTCCGAGGTTATACCTTATAGTCACGACGTTTAGTTAGTTATATGATAGGTAGTTTATATGCCTTAGGTAAATTACCAAAATGCCCTTTTTACGAATAAATTCATTTTAAGTCTATGTAACGAAATTTTTGACATCTAAACTGATTTAACAACAATATTAAACATGTTAAGGCATATCTTGCTTGTCATAGGACTAGTTAGGCATTCCAAACGCGTTTTACGCAAACGACGCGTTAAAGTGGCGTAAGCTACCTAAACGGGTCGTAATGGGTCAAAAGCACTTAGGATAGGTTTCGTTTTAGTACGTAGGCTTTGTTAAACCATATTACATAAGTTCCCATACTTATTTGGTTTACGAACCCTTGTACTACCCGATCCTCCGATAGGTCCGTTTATTAATGTAGATACCTATATAGGTGCCGTTTGATTCCGTGATCTTCTAGCTTTGCTTGGTGGTTATCCTAAGACTTCTAAGCACCCTCAAGTGAGTACATAGACCCCTCTTTTACTGTTTTCAAACATTTTGGGGTGAAACACATGTGACTACTTGTTACTTTCATGATTTCATGCTTTTATATCATATACTTGCTATGTTCATTAGTACACTATTAGTACATGATTTCATTATGTTTTGCTATGTGTGCCCATTGTGTGCATACTTAGTGCATCGTTTTACATAACATTTCATGCTATGTATGTTCATCATACTTAGTACATTTTACATCACATGCTATGTATGCCCATTGTGTGCATACTTAGTACATCGTTTTACATAACATTTCATGCTATGTATGTTCATCATACTTAGTACATTTTACATCACATGCTATGTATGCCCATTGTGTGCATACCTAGTACATCGTTTTACATAACATTTCATGCTATGTATGTTCATCATACTTAGTACATCGTTTTACAAGACATCTTATACTTGGTATCATGCTATGTATGTCCATCCGTCGCATACTTAGTACATTGTTTGTGCATTCTTACCTATGGTTTGGTTGTTACATATTTCACTTGCCATACATGACATTTTGTTTACACAATACTTGATTGACATTTGACAACGGTTTAGACATGGGCAATTTACATTGGTGGTTTATGTGGGTAAGTGATTTGAGTAACGAGACGTGTGTAATGTGATACAAGCATGGTGGATACGCCGCTGGTACTTCCTATATATAAGTGCTTGTATTATATTACATGGCGTAGCGTTATTTAAATCATTCATTTGGATTTATACATTTTTACACAAATAACATATTTTTCACAAGACATTGTTTTACAAAACAGTTTGTTTTATACAAACTCATTTTTACTTGGTTATTCATTTAACCTTACATCATTCTTTTAACTATACATATCTATCATCGATTTTCAAACGTTTTATAAAAGCAAACACTTAAACTGGATTCATGACAAGTTTTTGGTTAAACATTTTCTTAAACCTAAGTCATGGATCCTATTTTTCATAAAACCTATGTACTCGCCGGCATTTTTATGCTGACGTATTTTCACATGTGTTTCAGGTACAATAGTTGATGATATTTGATGATGATATTGATGCATGCTCACATAGGATTGGACGAGACCTTAGTGACATTAAAAGATGCAAGACTAGTTAATTTTTGTTATGTTTCTTTATTGTTAAGACATTGTAACTCATTTAATTCAATAAAACGAAATTTGTTTAATCCATGGTTGTGAAACAATGATTCTGTTACAACACTCCCCGACGTTTCCGCCACGTTTTGTTGTTTTTACGTGGTCGGGGTGTGACAGAAAAGTTGGTATCAGAGCCAATGGTTATAGGGAATTAGGTTATTAGTAATGCTTTGACCTAGACTATAACCTTCCTAGGACCCTAACACAAGATTCTTGTGTTTAGATTTTAAAACAATACCGTCACCCATCCTTAGGTGACAACCACAACCGGAACATAAATTTGAATCTGCCTTGAAAACTAATCATCTGTTCTAGGATGATTGAATACTAGGCTTTGAACCCTTTGTTATAAGGTTTTGAACCCTTCCAGTTTGACTCATATTTGGCTTAGTGCCTTTTGAGTTTTCAAACTCGTCAAAGTTTGGGTCTAAATAATGTGAACACGTGCAAACTGGAAGAGTGGGTACCTGTACCCTGAGTTTTCTGTCTAAGGCTAGAGTGTTCGTACAAATCCGCAATATCGGACCAGTCACTCTTACCTGGGAACTCTTGGGGTGAGTGTCCACTTATAGGCGAGCATGTCTTCGCGATACATCATGAGGACCTATTTACTTTGATTCAGCCTTTGTGTGTCATTTGTTTGCTTCGTGGTTCAAACAAATGACCACCACCCATGTTTTTGGTCGGAATTTGTAACATCCTATTCTTACCCAATGCCACTTCACTTGTTTCCTCTCTTGTTTCCCTTTTTTTTAGAATGCCTCCACGACGCGACAATTAGATACCTATTGAAGATCTGGCAGCTGTCATTACGCAGCAAATGACTGCTGCAATCCCGAACATCGTTGCTCAATGTAACCAGGCTCTCAACAACAATAATGCCCCTTGCAACTTCAAGACGTTCAACTCAGCTAAGCCATCAAAGTTTTTTGGGACTCAAGGAGCGACTGCACTTCTGCAATGGTTCGAGAGTCTAGAGAGCACCTTCAGACATGTTCAATGCCCAAACGAGCGAAAGGTAGATTTCGCATCTAGTGTCTTCGAAAAGCGGGCTTTGACATGGTGGAACGGTGTAATGAGAGATAGGGGTGCCGATGTGGCGCTAGCTCAAACCTGGGAAGAGCTTCGAGCTTTGATGATGAAGGAATTCTGTCCTCATCACGAGATCAGGGCCTTAGAAAGGGAATTCGATGATCTTAAGCAAGACAGTGGTGAACATCGAGCCTACACTGATCGATATGAGGAGCTGAGCCTGTTGTGTCCTTCCATGGTTACGCCTTTGGATAAGGCGATTGAGAAATACATTGATGGCCTCCCTGACTCAGTTCAGGACATTGTTACTGGTAGTAACCCCACTACGGTTAGGCAGGCCATTGAGCTATCTGCAACTTTGACTGAATCTCAGATCAGGAAACGTAAGCTTTTTCGAAAGGGTGACAAGAAACCGGTCGAGGAATCGAAACCAATCGAGGAATCAAAAACCATGGATGAACAGACTGGATCCCCTAAGAAGACAAGGAAGCAAAAGGCTTCTCAGAACTTCGCCATGGTTACTCACAATGATCAAACCGTCCTCAACCAACCAGCTCAACCCCCTGCTAGGAAGCCCTACAATGGAACTGCACCCTTGTGCAACCAATGTAGCCTACATCATCATGCTGGTGTGAAGTGCCGCACATGCCAAGTTTGTGGACTCATAGGCCATACAGCAAGGGTTTGCCCAGCTGCAGGTGCACCAAATCAAGCTGGCAACAATCCTTCTCAAGGTCGTTTTCCACCAGGTTCTTGCTTCAACTGTGGCGAGATAGGCCATTTCCGGAGAAATTGCCCAAAGCTTGCTAATGTGAATCCAGCGCAAGGATGAGCATCTGACCGATTGGAAGACAACACGGTTTAGAAATAATCAAGCTTTATGTATTATTTTCTTTTGTTGTCAAAGATCTATGAAACAGTTGTTAACATTGTTTTTAAATAAATCTTTTTATTTTACATTGCAATGTGCAAATGTGATGGCATGTGTAAACAATGTGTCCCCTTCAATACCGACAATCAAGGAGCCGTATTCCTTGAAGAACAGGCTACCCCCAAAATCCTTCCATTTTATGATCTATTGCGTTTTCTTGAAAACGAAATCGAATATTTGGTAGATCATTCTATCTTTATAGATAGATTCTTGAAAGTGATTAAAGTGCCAAATGAAATCCACGGATTGGATTCCTGGTGTGCTCTAAGTATCCGCGTCCAAAGATAACAAATTAATAACCAAGTTAAACAATTATGTGATTATGTGCTTATGTGTTCCCTTTTATGTTTTTGTGATCCAATTTTTGTTATCCAAATCCTCGTAGAATCTTCCGTATCTTCGTATAAGGGATTCATAGTAGGATATCCAAAGGTACTATATCCTCAATGGGCTTTTACGTGATAGTAAGGACCCTTGAATTATATTGTACTATTCCATAATTAGACCCCCCTGAGTGGTCTAGTTAAACATATTGATCCAAAAATCCAATTTGGAATATCATGTGATGATATAGCTGAAAGGACTCCATAGGTGGTCTAATTGAAGAGATCATTTATTGATCTAGTTAAAAGGACCCTATGGTAGTCTAGTCACCCTCATCACAAGTTTGATATTCTTCCCCAAAACATTACAAAACAAACTGTGCGGACTGTGCAAGGAATTACGTAATTATGGACGCGTACATAATTATGGAGTTTAGTGCACAGAAACCACAGCGAGTTTTGTCATTAGTCTAGAGTGAACCCCGTTCATTTCCAATTCTGATGAAGCACCCGTTGAAGAAAAATGAACTAGCTATTCATTTTTTTCACTTCTGAAAGAATATCCGTTGATGGAAATGAATATCCGTTTGATTATCTTTCATTTCCATTTCTGAAGAAGCAACCGTTGGAAATGACTCCGTTTGTTCATTTTCGTTTCTGAAGATTATCCGTTAAGGAAATGAATATCCGTTTGATTATCCCTTCATTTCCGTTTCTGGGGAAGCAACCGTTGGAAATGACTCCGTTTGTTCATTTTTGTTTCTGAAGAATATCCGTTAAGGAAATGAATATCCGTTTGATTATCTTTCATTTCCATTTCTGAAGAAGCAACCGTTGGAAATGACTCCGTTTGTTCATTTTCGTTTCTGAAGATTATCCGTTAAGGAAATGAATATCCGTTTGATTATCCTTTCATTTCCGTTTCTGAGGAAGCATCTGTTGAAAATGACTCCGTCCATTCATTTTCGTTTCTGAAGAATGTCCGTTAAGGAAATGATAGGATTATCCCTTGCATATCTCTGGTGGTTATTTGATACAAAGTCACGGACAGACTCCTACGAATAAATTTCGGGACGAAATTTCCTAAAGTAGGGGAGACTGTGACACCTGTGTCACTTCAACCATCAAACAAATACCAAGCCAATGAAATATTGTATTTCATACTTGGGATCTATATAAATATGTGTATCTTTTGCACGTATCAATTCTTGTTCGATTTCGGGCTTTAAATCGCTTTCTGGAAGGTTATACGCGATCTGATGCGTAAATATAACCAGTTTAATGCAACAAACACTCCGGAACAGTGAAATAGGCTTAACATACTTTAAATAACCATTACATAACTTAGAAATAAGTTTTGGATGGTTTGGTATGCCGAAATCAAGTTTATTCGCTTACAGGGACTAAATTCGACAAACTGCGAAAGTATGTCAATTTGTACTGTAATAGACCTTCCGGAACTTGATCATAAGTTAAGTATGCCCTAAATATTCTTTACATAGCTTAGAAATAGGCTTTGAGGTGTTTGGTGCGCAAAAATAAACTTTATGCTCATTCAGGGACTAAAAGCGTCAAAAAGTGCATAAGTTTGCATTTTCACGCATATTTTACGTTCTGAATACTTCCGGACTTCCAAAAATTTATGTAAGCATTAAAATATTTTATTTTAGTGTTTGGTACGATAAATTCCATTCGTCGCTTAATTTGGATCGTTTTTGCGTTCGTTACGACTCCCGTCGTAATTAAGCGAATAACGCAACCGTACGACCAAACGAACCGACATCCGTGATGTCTTTGAGCAAATTTTAAGTTCCCTATACATTAATATCATTTTAGAGCCTTGAAATGAGGTTAAAGGGGTTTAAAAGTGCCAAAAAAAATCAAGTTTTACAAGTGTAGGGACCATTTTTGAAATTTCTGGCAGATTCAATGAACCTAGTCCATTTTGAAGTGTTAATGGTTTTCACCCATGGTTTTGCAAAACCATGGGATGGTATTCTATGAACATAGTCCACATTAGGGGCTCCCATGGTTTTTGAAAACCATGTGCCCACATGTAAGGTCTAGATCAAATCACGTTTTTCGACGAACGATCTTAACGGTTCAAGGAAATCTATAAATACCCCTCACCCATTTCATTCTTCCTCACATTTGAATCTGATTCTACACTCTCTAAGTGGAAGTATATGCTTCCTACCTGAGAGTGAATCGGGTTCGAATCTTGCGGGGACCTTCTGTAAGTATTCTTTCGCGTTTTTCATTCGTTTTAGCGTTAAAGTCAAACTGCGTTTGACTTTCTGCATTAACCAGTTTATGGTCAATGCGAAGTTCGTTTGAACTTCATAACGTGAGCGTAATCACGATGGTTATAGTCCCTAGTAACTATACCTACTGATTACCACGTTATCTAGGCTCAGTGACGAGTCGTACTTTCGGCCAAAATGCGTTTTCTCGCGTATTTTGTAACCAAACTACTCTAGGGTATTAAAACCGTTTGTTTTAATACCAAACCTGTTTTCTAACTTTACTAAACATGTTCTAGCATGTTTAGCTCGTCGCTTTTAGATTTGTGCTTGTTTAGGGTCGTAAAGGTAAGCGATCTAATCAATCGCTTATGCTTACGAACCCGACCCATTGGTGGATCTTTAGGATCCGACCAAACACATTAGGTGACCATAGTTGTATAGGTAATAACCTTCCGAGGTTATACCTTATGGTCACGATGTTTAGTTAGTTATATGATAGGTAGTTTATATGCCTTAGGTAAATTACCAAAATGCCCTTTTTACGCATAAATTCATTTTAAGTCTATGTAACGAAATTTTTGACATCTAAACTGATTTAACAACAATATTAAACATGTTAAGGCATATCTTGCTTGTCATAGGACTAGTTAGGCATTCCAAACGCGGTTTACGCAAACGACGCGTTAAAGTGGTGTAAGCTACCTAAACGGGTCGTAATGGGTCAAAAGCACTTAGGATAGGTTTCGTTTTAGTACGTAGGCTTTGTTAAACCATATTACATAAGTTCCCATACTTATTTGGTTTACGAACCCTTGTACTACCCGATCCTCCGATAGGTCCGTTTATTAATGTAGATACCTATATAGGTGCCGTTTGATTCCGTGATCTTCTAGCTTTGCTTGGTGGTTATCCTAAGACTTCTAAGCACCCTCAAGTGAGTACATAGACCCCTCTTTTACTGTTTTCAAACATTTTGGGGTGAAACACATGTGCCTACTTGTTACTTTCATGATTTCATGCTTTTATATCATATACTTGCTATGTTCATTAGTACACTATTAGTACATGATTTCATTATGTTTTTGCTATGTATGCCCATTGTGTGCATACTTAGTGCATCGTTTTAGATAACATTTCATGCTATGTATGTTCATCATACTTAGTACATTTTACATCACATGCTATGTATGCCCATTGTGTGCATACTTAGTACATCGTTTTACATAACATTTCATGCTATGTATGTTCATCATACTTAGTACATTTTACATCACATGCTATGTATGCCCATTGTGTGCATACTTAGTACATCGTTTTACATAACATTTCATGCTATGTATGTTCATCATACTTAGTACATCGTTTTACAAGACATCTTATACTTGGTATCATGCTATGTATGTCCATCCGTCGCATACTTAGTACATTGTTTGTGCATTCTTACCTATGGTTTGGTTGTTACATATTTCACTTGCCATACATGACATTTTGTTTACACAATACTTGATTGACAACGGTTTAGACATGGGCAATTTACATTGGTGGTTTATGTGGGTAAGTGATTTGAGTAACGAGACGTGTGTAATGTGATACAAGCATGGTGGATACGCCGCTGGTACTTCCTATATATAAGTGCTTGTATTATATTACATGGCGTAGCGTTATTTAAATCATTCATTTGGATTTATACATTTTTACACAAATAACATATTTTTCACAAGACATTGTTTTACAAAACAGTTTGTTTTATACAAACTCATTTTTACTTGGTTATTCATTTAACCTTACATCATTCTTTTAACTATACATATCTATCGTCGATTTTCAAACGTTTTATAAAAGCAAACACTTAAACTGGATTCATGACAAGTTTTTGGTTAAACATTTTCTTAAACCTAAGTCATGGATCCTATTTTTCATAAAACCTATGTACTCGCCGGCATTTTTATGCTGACGTATTTTCACATGTGTTTCAGGTACAATAGTTGATGATATTTGATGATGATATTGATGCATGCTCATATAGGATTGGACGAGACCTTAGTGACATTAAAAGATGCAAGACTAGTTAATTTTTGTTATGTTTCTTTATTGTTAAGACATTGTAACTCATTTAATTCAATAAAACGAAGTTTGTTTAATCCATGGTTGTGAAACAATGATTCTGTTACAACACTCCCCGACGTTTCCGCCACGTTTTGTTGTTTTTACGTGGTCGGGGTGTGACAATTACCATCGTGATCACGCTCAAGTTATGAAGTTCCAACGAACTTCGTGTTGACCATAGGCTGGTCGACGCAGAAAGTCAAAGAAAACTTTGACTTTCGGACTTGAAAAGCGAATAAAAGAACGAAAGAACACTTACGAAGGGTCCCCGAAAGCTA
Source organism: Helianthus annuus (assembly GCF_002127325.2). Taxonomy (NCBI): domain Eukaryota; kingdom Viridiplantae; phylum Streptophyta; class Magnoliopsida; order Asterales; family Asteraceae; genus Helianthus; species Helianthus annuus. The sequence continues at coordinate 139,299,821 of NC_035444.2, read as the reverse complement.
ATCTCGATCCAGGAGCTCAGGTATGAAGCAAAGGCCTCAACTTAGAGCTTTAGATCAGATTTTGTGGGTTTTTAACCAAAAGGGGGGGGGGTATTTATAGGAAAAGCAAGACCGTTAGGATCGTTTCTTGAATATCGTGCCACGATCCTATCCGTAAACTTGTCGCAAAGTTGTGGTGGCTTATTTTGCCCCCACCATAGGAATTTGACACGTGTCGTTGCCCTTTGGGTGATCGAAAGGCCAATGCAAGTAGATCAAAACATTGAACCTGGTCTGCATGTCTGACGCGGCCCGCGTCAGGATACACACAAAACCCAGGCGGGCCGCCTGTCCTTGTCTGATCCGTACAAACTTTCAGCAATTACAGTTTTAGTCCCTGTTGCGTATTTAAGCCATTTCCGACACTTCTAAGGCCCGTAAAGCCAACTTTAAGGCCCTAAAATGATGCCTAAACATTGTGGACATGAAACATGCTCAAAAATATGCCGGATGTTGGTTTGTTTGGCCGTACGATCGCGATGTTCGGTTAATTACGACGGAATGCGCATAAGCGTGAAAAATGATCCAAATGACGCGACGAATGGATTTTTCTCATGCCAAACACTAAGGCATAATATAGGGATGCTTACATAAATTTTTGGATGTCCGGATGTATTCAGAACATAAGTTATGCGTGAAAGTGCAAACTTGTGCACTTTTTGACACTTTTAGCCCCTGAATGATCCAAAAGTTTGTTTTAGCATACCAAACCCCTCAAAGCCTATTTCTAAGCTATGTAAAGGATATTTATGGTATGTTTAACTTATGGACATTTTCCGGAATGTTTGTCACAGTTCAAATTGGCATACTTTCACAGTTTGTCAGGTTTAGTCCCTGTAAGCGAATTAACTTGTTTTTTGCCATACCAAAGCCTTCAAAACTTATTTCTAAGTTATGTAAAGGTTATTTAAGGTATGTTGAGTATATGTTGATGTTCCGGAGTATTTGTCGCATTAAACTGAGTACGTTTATGCACCAGTTTGCGTATAATTCTCCAGAAAGCGATGTAGAGTTTAAAATCGAACAAAAGTCAAAACATGAAAAATGTAAAACACAACCAAACAAACATTGGGATCAAATAACATTGTTTTATTGATAATTGAACTGTTCATAATGATTTCTAGCACGAATGTTACAGTCTCCCCTACTTGTGGAAATTTCGTCCCGAAATTTATTTAGAGGAAACTCGTGGAAAAAGATGCGGATATTTCGCCTTCATTTGATCTTTGCGTTCCCAAGTAAACTCGGGTCCACGTTTAGATTCCCAGCAAACCTTGACCAAAGGAATGCGCTTGCGTTTAAGCCACTTAACTTCACGTTCCATGATTCCCACCGGTTTCTCGACAAATTTCAGTGTTTTATCAACACGAATTTCGTCAAGCGGTATGTGGAGGTTCTCATCAGCTAAACACCTCTTGAGATTGGACACGTGAAAGGTTGGATGAACATTTCCAAGTTCAGGAGGTAACTCAAGTCTGTAGGCTACCTTACCGATTCTTTCGACGATCTTGAATGGTCCAACATATCTAGGTGCAAGTTTTCCTTTCTTTCCAAATCTGATCACACCTTTCCAAGGTGAGACCTTAAGTAATACACGATCACCGACTTGAAAATCCAAGGGCTTGCGTTTTATGTCCGCGTAACTCTTTTGACGGCTTCTAGCTGTCTGAAGGTTATCACGAACTTTCTTAACCTTATCTGTTGTCTCTAAAATGAGGGCAGGTCCAGTAAGCTGAGCCTCACCGATCTCATTCCAGCAGACTGGTGAACGACATTTTCGACCAAAGAGAGCCTCGAAAGGAGCCATGTTGATGCTGGAGTGATAACTGTTGTTGTAGGAGAATTCAATCAACGGAAGATGTGAATCCCAACTACCACCAAAATCGATCACACAAGCTCTAAGCATATCCTCCAGTGTCTGGATTGTTCTTTCAGATTGACCATCCGTTTGTGGATGATAAGCTGTGCTCAGATTAAGTTGGGACCCCATAGCAGATTGCATGGTTCTCCAAAAATGAGAAGTGAAACGAGCATCTCTGTCAGAAATGATGTTCAAAGGAACACCATGTCGAGCTATAATTTCATCCACGTAGATTTGAGTAAGTTTGTCAGCCGAAAAATCCTCGCGGATTGGCAAGAAATGCGCTGATTTAGTAAGACGATCAACAACTACCCAGATGGCATCGTGACCTTTCTTTGTGCGCGGGAGTTTAGTAATGAGATCCATAGTAATGTTTTCCCATTTCCAAACTGGGATCTCTGGTTGCTCTAATAATCCAGAAGGACGCTGGTGTTCAGCCTTGACCTTAAGACAAGTAAGGCATTTTGACACGTATAAGGCAATGTCTTTCTTCATACCTGGCCACCAATACTGAATACGAAGATCCTTATACATCTTATCTGAGCCAGGATGAATAGAATAACGAGACTTATGGGCTTCATCCATAAGCAGAGTACGAAGATTATCTTGGCTTGGGACCCACAAACGGTCCATGAAGTAATACGATCCATTGTCCTTCAGTTCAAGAGCGGGTGTTATGTGATAAGGAAATTCCTTATCCATCAAACCTTGCGAAACACAAGATTGTTGAGCCTGAGAAATACGGGCTTGGATGTCGGATTGAGCTTGAATAACAGATTGGACACGAACACAATGAAGCTTAGTACGTTCCTTACGACTCAATGCATCGGCCACGACATTCGCCTTACCAGGATGGTAGCTAATTTCGCAGTCATAGTCGTTTAGAAGCTCCACCCAGCGTCGTTGCCTCATGTTGAGTTCTTTCTGATTGAAGATATGTTGAAGACTTTTGTGGTCTGTGAAAACCACACATTTTGTACCGTACAAGTAGTGTCTCCAAATCTTAAGAGCGAAGACAACTGCACCCAACTCAAGATCATGAGTGGTGTAGTTCTTCTCATGTATCTTCAACTGCCTCGATGCGTATGCTATGACTTTGTTTCTTTGCATCAGGACGCAGACAAGGCCTAGTTTAGATGCATCGCAATAAACCACGAAATCATCATTGCCCTAGGGCAATGTTAGGACAGGCGCGTCGCAAAGTTTTTGTTTCAAGTTTTGAAAAGCTTCCTTTTTCTTGAATCCCCAATCAAAGGGTTTGTTCTTCTGAGTTAGAGCAGTTAGAGGAACTGCAATCTTCGAGAAGTTCTCAATGAAGCGGCGGTAATAACCCGCTAGACCAAGAAAAGAACGAACTTCGGTAGGAGTAGTAGGCGTATCCCAATCTTTAATCGCACTGATCTTGGAGGGATCTACATGAATACCTTGTTCGTTGACAGTATGTCCTAAAAATTGAACTTCTTTAAGCCAGAATTCACACTTGGAGAATTTGGCGAAAAGTTGCTCTTTCTTTAGGAGTTCCAACGTAAGACGAAGATGTTGCTCATGATCGGCTCGCGTCTTAGAATATATCAAAATGTCATCAATGAAAACGATGATGAACTTATCCAAATAAGGCTTGCAGACCCTATTCATCAAGTCCATGAAAACAGCAGGAGCATTAGTCAAACCGAATGGCATGACTGTGAACTCATAATGCCCATAGCGAGTACGGAACGCTGTCTTGGGAATATCTTCTTCATGCACGCGAAGTTGATGGTATCTAGATCGCAGATCAATCTTTGAAAAATAAGAAGCGCCTTGCAATTGATCAAAGAGATCATCGATGCGAGGTAGGGGATATAGATTTTTGATGGTAAGCTTGTTAAGCTCACGATAATCGATACACATCCTAAAAGATCCATCCTTCTTCTTGACAAAAAGAACGGGAGCACCCTAAGGTGAAAAGCTAGGACGGATAAAACCTTTGTCAGAGAGTTCCTGAAGCTGCTTAGACAACTCTTGCATCTCGGACGGTGCAAGACGATATGGAGCTCTGGCAATGGGATTTGCACCAGGTACGAGGTCAATACGGAACTCGACTTGGCGTGCTGGGGGTAGACCAGGTAACTCTTCAGGAAATACTTCAGGATAATCCCGAATAACAGGAATATCTTGAATAGACTTACCTTTGCCCTTATCTGCTACCACATGTGCCAAAAATGCCACATAGTTCTTTCGCAGATACTTCCGAGCTTTAAAACAAGACATGAGTTTGAGACCACTAGCAGGTTTCTCACCACGAACCTGTAGGATCTCACCTGACGAAAGCGGCATGCGAATGATCTTCTCAAAACAAACTATCTCTGCGCGATACTTGGCTAACCAATCCATACCCACAATAACGTCGAAGCTTCCAAGTTGCATAGGCGTGAGGTCAATAGGAAAAAGATGGTTGTTAAGGTTCAACTGGCAGTTGCGGAGAACAGAATCAAGAACAATGGGTTCACCGCTCGCCACTTCTACTGTCAATGGTTTACCTAGTTTCGTTCTAGACACTCGAAGCAATGGTTCAAAAGATAACGACACAAAACTCTTATCGGCACCCGAATAAAAAAGAACAGATGCTGGCTGATTATTAATAAAGAACGTAACGTTCACCACATTATCATCTGCTTGTGCCTCTTGTGCATTCATGTTGAAGACTCGACCTCGAGCCTGAGCCTGATTCTGATTGGCATTCTGATTCTGGTTGGCTAGCCTTGGGCACCGATTTCTGTAGTGGGTCAGATCCCCACAGTTATAACAAGCACCTGGTAGGTAGTTTGGTCGTGCAGCTTGACCCTGTTGCTGAGCAGGAGGCTGAGCAACTTGTTGAGCCGGGTTCTGAACTGCGCGATTTTGAGCAAACCGACAAACATTGGCAAGATGACCTGACTTCCCACAGTTAGTACAGAAACGGCACTGATGTTGCGGCTGATGGTGGCTGTTGCATCTATTGCACAAAGGTGCATTCCCTGAATAGGGCTTCTTCGCTGGAGGCTGTGCGGTTTGGTTGGGAGCTGCCTGGTTAACCTGAGCAGTGACCGCAAAATTTTGGGAAGCCTTACGCTTCCTTGACCCCCTTGAGGAACCAGAATCCTTTCCCTTCTTGTTTTGACCTTTCTTGCTATCTTCCTTGTCAGACGACTGTTTCTTGCCCTTGTCACCCTTCCTGTGTAATTTATTCTTCCGAATCTGCGACTCAGTCAACGTCGCTGATAACTCGATCGCCTGACGGAGTGTGGTAGGATTACTACCAGTAATGATGTCTTGTACCGAGTCAGGAAGGCCGTCGATGTACCTTTCGATGGCCTTGTCGAGTGGGGCAACCATAGTCGGGCAAAGCAGACTCAACTCCTCAAACCTATCAGTATATGCCCTGTGCTCGCCACTATCTTGCTTCAAATCATCAAACTCTTTCTCCAACGCTCGTTGCTCATGACGAGGAAAAAACTCCCTCATAATAAGAGTTCTAAATTCAGCCCATGTCTGTGCTAGAGCCACTTCTGCACCACGGTCTCTCATTACCCCATGCCACCATGTAAGAGCCCTCTTTTGAAACACGCTCGAAGAAAACTCGACCTTGCGATTATCCGGACACTGAACGTGGCGAAAAGTATTCTCAATGCTCTCGAACCATTGAAGAAGCCCAGTTGCTCCCTCAGAACCACTAAACTTGAGTGGTTTAGCCGAGTTAAAAATCTTGAAATTGCATGTACCATTGTTGTTGTTGTTGGCTTGGTTCCATTGAGCAAAGAGATTTGGGAATTGAGCAGCCATCTGCTGCGCAATAATTTCTGCCAGCTCGGCAGTTGCTATCTGGTGTTCGCGTCGAGGAGGCATTCTAAAAGAGGAAAACATGAAAGGAGACGAGTGAGATGATTGGATGAAGAGGATGAAATGAAACAGAATCAACAAAATCAAAGATGGTGGTTACGCATCGCAAAGCAAACAAGCGATACGAAATGTCTAGTCAAAGTAAGTGGGTCAAAAATAATGTATCGCGAAGACAAGTTCGCCTATAAGTGAACACTCACCCCAAGAGTTCCCAGGTAAGAGTGACTGGTCCGATTATGTGGATTTGTACGAACACTCTAGCCTTAGACAGAAAACTCAGGGTACAGGCATTCACTCTTCCAGTTCGCACGTGTTCACACTATTAAAACCCAAAACTTTGACGAGATTTTGAAAATTCCAAAAGGGTTCAAAACCATATAACAGAGGGTTCAAAACCTAGTAATCAATCATCCTAGAACAGATGATTAATTTTCAAGGCGGATTCGGAACCGAAGTTCCCGTTGTGGTTATCACCTAAGGATAGGTGAAGTGCATGTTTTAAAATCTAAACACAAGATAACTTGCGTTAGGGTCCTAGAAAGTTATAGTCTAGGTCAAAGCATTACTAATAACCTAATTCCCTATAACCATTGGCTCTGATACCAACTCTTCTGTCACACCCCAGCCGCGTATAACATGCAACCGCGGCGGAAACGCCGGGGAGTGTTGGGACAGAATTAATTGTTTCATAACCATGGAAATTTAAGTTACATTTTATTTATTAAACACGAGTGTTACATTGTTTCAAAACAGGAAATAAATGTTCAGAACATAATTAAACTAGTCTATCTTCATTTTTAGTCTCTAAGGCACAGGTCCGCCCTAGTATCACAATCATCATCCTAAGCAACAGCTCCTGAAAACACATGTGAAAGTAGGTACGTCAGCATAAAAATGCCTGTGAGATACATAGGTTTTGTGAAAATGGGATTCATGACTTGAGTTTAAAGAGAACGTTTAATAACAGTCAGTCATGAACCTTGTAAATTGTTTTGTCTTGTAAATCATTTGAAAAACGATAAAACCAGATGATATGTATAGATAAATGTAAGGTTAAACGAATAACCAAGTAAAATGAGTTGAATAAGATAAGTTGTTGGTAAAAATAATGTCTTGTGAAGAATATGTTATTTGTGTAAAATGTAATATGTCTAAACTGAAATGATTTAGATAACGCTACGATATGTAATACCATACAAGCATTTATATATAGGAAGTACCAGCGGCGTATCCACCATGTTTGTATCATATTACATACGACACGTTACACAAACCATTTACCCAAACCAACCACCATGTAAAATGTTCATGTATAAATCAATTGTCAAGTGTTATTGTGTAAACCATATCAAAATGTTTATGTTCAATGAAAACCACCAAATGTGTATATCAATGTCAAAATGTTTATGTTTAATGTGGATCATGTAATGTGTACCCAAAATATATCATGTATGGTAAGTGAAATGTATCAACTAAACCATATGTAAAATGCACAAAAACAAGGTATTGAAGTAAAACATGGTTTAAATCAAAGTTATGTTTTGTGGAACAAATGCATGCTATACCGGTACAAACATTTATGCGGTATTATGAAAATGCATACATCCAAGCCTTGAGACTGTGGCGATAAACCCTTAAACAAATTAAAGGTTTATCTAAGTTATGTATATCGAATTCGGTCATTCCTTTCATCCAAACCAACCTAGGATGTCCGGAACGGGAGTTGTCAATTCCTATGGTACCACTACTGTCACACCCCCAAAATCCCACACGCGGAGTACCACCGCTTGGGAGCGTGACATGACCAGGATCAAGCCACCAATCATATTGAACATGTAAGTATATAGTGAAAAGTATCCATCAATACGAAAGGTGTTTATCAAAACCCACATAGTCAAGTATAGCGGAAGCATTTAAGTAAACCCAAACATAAGTATTAAATATCATAAGTGTTCTGTCACACCCCCAAAATCCACACGCGGAGTATCACCGCTTGGAGGCGTGACTGACCAGGATCAAGCCACCAATCATATTGAACATGTATTAATATCAAATATAACAATGTAAACCAATCATTCAACACGATAGGTGATCAAAACATAATCATAGTTTTTAAGTAGCGGAAGCATAATCATGAAACCCAAAGTATGTAATAAGTTTAAGTGTTATAAGATTAGCAAAACATCCACGATCCATGCTCCACAACGACCTGCTCCTCCCTGTGCAAGCTCCTTATGTACCTAATGTCCTGCAAGGCATGCAGCAGAGGGTCAACAACTAGTTGAGCGAGTTCACAGTTAATAGTTCAGAAATAGTACAGTGTGAGTAGTAGTATGTTCGTTCGTTATGCCACGTATCGTATTAGTTTCCATCGCGGCCTCCCAGGCAGGTATGCGAAGATATTAGGGGAATGTTCATCCCGTGTATTCTAGACTAGGTTTATCCGTATCGCGGCCTACCAGGCAGGTGTGCGAAGATTAGTAAATTACAGTTCGCGGCCTTCCAAAGGCAGGTGTGCGAAGTCAGTCATAATATCGCGGCCAACCCTTGGCAGGTGTGCGAAGATCAGTTCAATAAGTGTTACTAGTCTAGTCGTAGTTCAATCAGCGGAGTATGTACCATAGTTCATCAAATCACATCACTACGTTCCAGTATAGATAAGTACCCGTAAATAATCAAATCCCATTCCCACCCTGGGAACCCCATGCCTTGGCTGTGTGAACTCACCTTGGTTTGCTCGGTATGTTATTGCTTCTAGGGTTTATAAATCTCTAAGTCCGTTACTCAAGACCTAGGATATATTGCACACGATTCATTCAATTAGGGCTTACAATCCTCGATATTCAAGCATCGGTGCTTTGTGTGTTTATTGTGTACACGATAATATTACATAAAATGTTCACACATGCAGGATCATACTGTTGCATTCAATATCATACAATCATTCACATATAATCATACATCATGTAAACAGTCAATCCTATTCACGTAATTCATGCGTAGCGTCCCTGATTTCACGGTTTAATCTTACTTGTATATTATTCTAGTGGCCACTGTTAACACTCTTTATACCTTTAACAGTGTAAATACTTCACATGTTTAACGGAAACAAGGAATCAAAGTGTCATACAGGCTTAACAGGACTAACATAATATATCATGCAGCTACTTGTTTCAATTTGACAATTACACAGCATCATACATTTACACAATATCAGACAAGTGTGGGGGGGGGGGGGGGGGTTTCCCCTGTTTGAAACTCGGATAACACATGACATATCATACAACCTCGGACATATAATCAACATACAAATTCGGACATGTATGATCATATTAAACTCGGACATGGATGATCATGTTAAACTCGGTCCACAAGGTAACCCACTAAACTCGGTCCAATAGATAATCCATTAAACTCGGTCCAATAGATAATCCATTAAACTCGGACAATAATCAATTACATACTCGGACCAGTCTTTATCCAATAAACTCGGATAACATGTTGATCATCAAACTCGGACCCCTTTTTGTTTGGTTTAAGCTCGGACACACTCAAAACATCATGAAGGTCGGACCTTTTCATGTGTTTCATCAAATACTTCGGACGTTTATCATTTCAAAGGAAACTCGGGCATTACACATCAAACAAAAGTCGGGCCTTTTATGTTTTAAAAACTCGGAACCTATGTATCTTGCATTAAACTCGGGCCATACATTAACATAAAAACTCAGACATGCATGATTTATAAATAAACTCGGGCACTTGATGTTTTCATTATAAACTCAGACGTATGTTAATCATTAAACTCAAACATTCACTATGCACAGAAACTCAGACAACAACTTCCATCCTACGATCTTTGTGATTCAAGCCGTTACGTTTCTATTGTTCAAACTATCTCAAAACCCTAATTCATATGTGTTGACGGCAGAAGCATAACAAATCATCAAATGCTAATCAACAACAACCATTGTCACCAGAATAATCTACCGAGTATGCACTAATCATCATCATAATCACAATTATCAACATTAATTAAAAACACAGAACCCTCATATCATAAACTAGGGTTTTTCAAGAATTACAAGAACCATACATTGATAACAATCCATCAATCAATAAACAATCATTTACATAATTCTCTCTCTCTAGCAGGCGATTTTTTCTTCCATGAATTCCTTGATTCTTCGAACATCAGGTGTATAACAGTCTGTGATCAAGGTTTGATTCATCAAACTCTTGTAACGAACTTGTTAACATCTCCTGGTTCGTTTTCTCTTGGGGTTTTTTCTTCTTCTTTCATCGCCGGCTTTAACCTCTTGATCTGATCTGACTGGATAGTGTATTGGGTCTTTCGGTCATACTGGTAAGGCAGTAACCTTGATTGATCGGGTGCCCTATTCGGTTTCGTGAGGATTAACGGGTTAGGGTTTTGCTAGTATTAGGGTTTAGCCGTTTTGATTAGTTTGGTTCTGGTTTCTTGGTATTCTTGCATGCTGCAGTCTTGCTTTGTTATTTGAGAGAGTTGCTTTTTCTAGGATGGATGATCGTAAAAAATCAGAAGGTAATGTTCATGACAGCCGATTTAAGCCGCAGATTGCTTTTCAGGGTTTTGTAAGCCGTGGGGGTGATATGGATGGCAACAAGTTTATGCCGCGTAGAGGAATAACTCAGCCGACCCTAATTCGATCAGAGACTTGTCCGATTAACGCAATTGATGAGTTAACTAAAATCACAGTTCCAGTTGAACCGGAGTTTGATTCTGATCAGTCTGGTATGCCGGAGATGATGAATGCTCAATTTGAAAAACAACCAGCTCATAGGGAGGGAATGTCTTATGCTGAAAAGGTATCAACGGTAAAGCCGACCCAGAAGGTGAACTTTAGATTCATGGAATGCACGAAGGATATGGAGGATGCTGATGTTACGATTCCAATTGCGTCGGTGAAACAGGTGCAAGATCGATTTGAAAACGTACTGTTTGGTTATTTTTTAGGCAAAAGATTAGCGTTCCCGGTGGTGGAATACTATGTTAGAAATAGATGGGAAAAGTATGGACTTATGAAGAGTATGATGAACGGGAAGGGTTTCTTCTTTTTTAAGTTTAAAACCAAGGATGGGATGGAACAGGTTTTACAAGATGGGCCTTGGCTAATTAGGAATATGCCGTTGTTTTTGAAAAATTGGTCTCCAAACACAGAGCTTAAGAAGGAGGAGCTAAAGAAAATCCCTGTTTGGGTTAAAATGCACGATGTTCCACTGGCAGCATATACGGAAGACGGGCTCAGTATTATTGCGTCCAAAATAGGTACTCCAAAAGTTCTTGATTCAGAAACAACTAGAATGTGTATTGACTCGTGGGGAAGGAGTGGTTTTGCGAGAGCCATTATTGAATTGGATGCTGAAAAAGAACTACTAGATAATGTGCGGGTAGCTATCCCAAACATTGAAGATGGTGGTTATCTAAAGAGTAATGTAAAGGTGGAGTACGAATGGAAGCCACCAAGATGTAGTACGTGTAATGTTTTCGGGCATGGAACAAATGAATGTCCTATAACGATGAAGGATAAGAATAACAACAAGGATACTATGAATGAAACTGTTGATGACCAAGGTTTTAAAAATGGGGATAATAGGAGAAGGGCTGTTAAACATCAGTTCCCGATGAAAGAGAAGCAGAAATTTACTTACCGGCCAAAGAAAACTCAGGAGAAGTCGGATGCTAGTAAGCCAAGTTCGTCTAAAGGTCCTAACATTACAACGGAAAACAAGTTTGGTGCTTTAAATGATCTTGATTCTGATGTGGACTTTGACGTGGAGGATGTCCGTTTAAAAACGGATGATGGGGTATCGAAATTCATGGGAGCCAGTCTCTTTTCGACGAAAACAGGTGCAAGCACACCTGCTGAAGAGGTTGTCCATGGATAGTATTGCTGCATGGAACGTGAGGGGTTTGAACCACCCCCTGAAGCAAAAGGAGGTTCAAAAGCTAATTAAAGAAAATGGGTTGCAGGTATTGGCAGTTTTAGAATCGCATGTTCAGGTTGAAAACCTCAGTAAAGTTTGTAGTAAAGTCTTTAGGAATTGGGAATGGACATCGAATGGGAATGTTTGTCATAAAGGCACAAGGATTATAGTGGGATGGAATTTGGATTGTATTGAGGTTATGGTATTGCATGCCACTGATCAAGTAGTTCACACGCAAATTGTTTTCAAGAAAGATAGAAAGATGGTTTTTGTCTCGTTTGTTTATGCCAGTAACGATGTTAAAGAGCGTAAGGACTTGTGGGAATCGCTTAGAATTCATAAAGGGATCGCGAACAATGGCCCTTGGGCTATTATGGGGGATTTCAATGTGGTTCTTAACATAGAGGATAAGTGTGCGGGATCGTCTACGGTTAGTGCTGCTATGAAGGATTTCCGTGATTGTGCTAGTTGCATTGAAGTCTTTGATATAAAGGCTCATGGTATGCATTATACATGGAACCAACGTCCAAGAAAGGGTGTGGGGATTCGGAAAAAGCTGGATAGAATTTTGGTTAATGTCAAGTTGGTGGATACGTTTGTGGATGCGTTTGCAACTTTTCTTCCGAATGGTGTCTCAGATCATAGTCCATGTCTTCTAAAGCTTCAGCATGCGAGCCGAAGTAAGCCTAGGCCGTTCAAGTTTACAAATTTGTTGGTGTTCAAGAAGGAGTTCATGGATGTGGTTAAAAATGGGTGGGATTTAGAGGTTGATGGTGTTCCAATGTTTAAAGTGGTTAAGAAGCTTCGAGGGTTAAAACACCCGTTCCGGTCCCTCATGTTTAAGCTGGGCAATGTCCATAAGAAAGTGGTGGAGTTGAAAAATGAGCTGGATAAACTGCAAGTTGAGCTAGATGGTGACCCGTTCAATATGACCATTAAAGAAGCTGAAGCTATATGTGTTCAAAAGTACCAAGAAGCAGCTCTTGATGAAGAGAGGTTCCTTAAACAAAAAGCAAAGCAAAAGTGGTTGGATGTGGGTGACTCGAACACGGCGTATTTTCACAATGTGGTTAAATGCAGGAACCATATTAACAAAATCCATGTTATCAAAGACATACAAGGCAATATATATGAAGGGGAAGGGGTAGCGACTGCCCTGGTGGATCATTTCAAGGGTTTTCTAGGATCTAATGGAGGCATGGTAACGAGGGTGAGTCAAGATGTGTTCTCGGCTAAGCTTGGTTCTCAGATTGCCGAAGGTATGTGTAGACCGGTCACTCATGAAGAGGTAAAACTTGCTATTTTTTCTATAAATGAGAACAAGGCACCGGGGCCGGATGGCTATACATCTGAGTTCTTTAAAAGGGCTTGGTCAGTTGTGGGTAGTGATGTTACTAGTGCTGTGATAGATTTCTTTAACACGGGTAAGATGCTCCAGGAAATAAATCATACTTTCATAGCGCTTATCCCTAAGGTGTCAACCCCGGGGGTAGTAACCGATTATAGACCTATCTCCTGTTGTAATGTCATTTACAAGGGGATTAGCAAGATCATTACAAACAGAATCCTTGAAGGGTTAAAAGATATCATCAGTGATAATCAATCGGCCTTTGTGCCGGGTCGAAGGATCTCGGATAACATAATGTTAACCCAAGAGCTTATGCATAATTACCATCGTCAGGTGGGTCCGCCTAGATGTGCAATGAAAGTGGACATTCAAAAGGCATACGACACTGTTGATTGGAGGTTTTTATGTGATATTCTTCATGGTTTTGGGTTTAAACAGCAGTTTATCTCGTGGATTATGGAGTGTGTTACGACTACCTCGTTCTCACTGAGTATCAATGGTAATATCCATGGGTTTTTTAAAGGAAAGCGAGGGTTACGGCAAGGAGATCCAATGTCTCCATACTTGTTTACTATGGTTATGGAAGTCCTAACCTTGCTTCTCAGTAAAATGGTTAGACTTGATACAACTTTCAGGTTTCATAACAAGTGTGACAAACAGATGATACTTAATCTTTGCTTCGCTGATGATCTTTTCATGTTTGCGAGAGGGGATGTAAACTCGGTCAAAAGTATTATGAGGGCTTTGAAGGAGTTTGGAGATGTCTCGGGATTGATTCCTAGTAACTCAAAAAGCACTATATTCTTTTGTAATGTTTCGAGTAGAATTAAAGCGAAGATTATGGAGTTGACCCCGTTTGAGGAAGGTAAACTTCCAATAAAGTACCTAGGTGTTCCGCTGCTGGCATCTAGACTTTTAATCAAAGATTGTAACATTCTTGTGGAGCGTATGAATAAAAGGATTGCGGATTGGAAGAATAGATTCTTATCGTTTGCCGGTAGACTCCAGCTAATTATATCGGTTCTTTCTTCTATTCATGTGTACTGGGCATCTGTGTTTATTCTTCCTAAGAGTATTATCAGTGAGCTTGAATGCAAAATGAAGGGGTTTCTGTGGGGTTCGGGTACTGGTTCAAAGCGGAGAGCTAAGGTGGCATGGAAGGAGGTCTGCCTGCCAAAGTCGGAGGGTGGTCTGGGGATTAGAAGGATTGAGGATGTAAACAGGTCGCTTATGGCATTTCATTTGTATAGCCTGTTAACGGACCGGAAGTCGCTGTGGACCAGTTGGGTCGGATTACATAGGCTGAAAGGCAGAAGTATATGGGATATCCCGGTGCATAATAATAGCCCTTGGGGATGGAAAAAACTCTTAAAGTGCAGGTCTCTTTTTCGAGCTTCGTTTTGGAATAAGGTGTGTAATGGCCGAAGCACTTTTTTATGGTTCGATCAATGGTGTAATGCTTGCCCTCTTCAAAGTGTTATTACTCCTAGACAAATGGCAAGGTATGGATATAATGTGTCATCTAAAGTTGCGGATGTGATTGTGAATGGTAATTGGAATTGGCCGGAGGAATGGAGGAATAATTATCCGGTCCTTTTCCAGCTTCCATCTATGACCTTATCCAACTCCCCGGATCAGATTTTATGGCGGAATTCAGAAGGTAAAATGGTTCCGTTTGCTTCTAAGGAGGTTTGGAACTCAATCAGGGCTCGTGATCAACAAAAGGAGTGGTCCAAATTCGTCTGGTCTTCGTTTAACATCCCTAAGCATGCGTTCTTATGCTGGCTTATTCTTAAGAGGAAACTATGGACGCAGGATCGTATCTTGCAGTGGAATCGGAAGGTTCATGGTTCAATGAACCAGATGTGCTGTTTGTTATGTTATGCTAATCTTGAAACGCATGAACACCTATTCTTTCAATGTTCTTACTCGGATAAAGTGTGGAATCTTGTTCGAAGCAAAGTGGGTATGAACATGGTTGATGAGAGATGGGATGATATTGTTGAATGGTTGATCCCGAGAGCAAAATCCAGGGCTATCCGCATGGTGGCGAGCAGACTTGTGGTTGCAGCTTCGGCGTATGGTATATGGAGGGAAAGAAACGCTAGATTTTTTAGTAACCGGGTGAGGCCGCCAGAGCAGATTTCGGAAATCATTCTAGATACGGTGCGAACAAAATTAATCTCTTTCAAGTTTAAAGCTAATAATGACGTTAGAAGCTTCTTGGAAGAGTGGAAGATCGATGGGGTCGAGTTTTTTAATGAAGACTAGAGACTTGTAGCTAGTTTTCGTTTTGTCTTTGGTTGTTTTGGTTGTGGTTCTTGTTTCCTCTTTTGTGGTATGTCACGAAGAGAACTAGGGGGTGTGTTTTAGCCTTCCTACTTGTATTGTTTTGTTTATGTTATAAAATCACCGGGGTAACCCTTTACCCAAAAAAAATCCTAGAGAAGAAGAGAAATAAATCTTGTGATGTCTTGCCAATGATTTGGTGATGATGATTGCTAGAGAAAATGAATGTACGTGCTTTGGTTTTTGTGAAAGTGATTAGTGAAGTTGAGATTAGGGTTAAGTATCTAGGATTTCACTAATTACCGTTTACATCCCTAAGTATTATATTTTACACATGCACACCATCTCATAACCATTTCCTAATTTCACCACCAAGTTCATATATTTACCAATTTCACAAATAACAAACAACTATGCACAATCCAATAATCAAAACATATATAATCCCATGGCAATCAATTGTGCAAATACGCGACTAATCAATACATGAACGTGCAATAAATACGAAATAGAATCTTGGAAATTCGAGTTGTCACATTATCCCCAACTTAAAAGAAATTTCGTCCCGAAATTTGGTACGCACTTACTGAGGAAGCTAGGTAAGCTGTATCGTTTACTGGTTTTCCTGGGGTGTCACATCATCCCCCCGTTGATTTGGAATTTCGTCCCGAAATTCAGTAGTAGTAGCTTCAGCCTCAGTAGTGGTTGCATTGGTTTCGAATAACTGGGGGGTACTTTTCTTTCATCTGGTCTTCGCGTTCCCAGGTGTACTCTGGGCCACGTTTGGAGTTCCAACGAACTCGGACAAGAGGGATTCTCTTGTGCTTGAGGACCTTAACATCCCGGTCCGTGATTTCAACTGGTTCCTCGACGAACTGCAACCGCTCGTCGATAGTGAGTTCCTTAAAAGGAATTATGAGGGTCTCATCTGACAGACACTTCTTCAGATTCGACACGTGGAATACGTTGTGAACTGCACCGAGTTCAGCTGGTAGGTTTAGTCTGTAGGCTACTTGGCCTATTCTTTCAGTGATTTCGAACGGTCCAACATACCGTGGATTGAGTTTGCCTCTTTTACCAAAACGAACCACACCCTTCCAGGGTGAGACTTTTAATAAAACCCGGTCCCCGACCTGAAATTCCAATGGCTTCTTACACTTATCCGCGTATGCTTTCTGACGGTCGCGTGCTGCCGCCATGCGTTGTCGTATCTGTGCAATCTTTTCTGTGGCGTCCACTACAATCTCTGGACCCGTAATTTGACTATCCCCCACCTCTGCCCAACAGAGAGGTGACCGGCATTTACGTCCGTACAATGCCTCGAACGGAGCGGCTTGTATGCTGGTATGATAACTGTTATTGTATGAAAACTCCACTAAAGGGAGGTGCTTTTCCCAGCCGTTGCCGAAATCGATAACACACGCTCGAAGCATGTCTTCTAAAGTTTGAATCGTGCGCTCAGACTGCCCATCCGTCTGAGGGTGATATGCTGTGCTCATGTCTAAACGAGAGCCAAACGCTTTGTGCATCGCTTGCCATAGTTCTGACGTGAATCGTGCATCCCGATCCGAAATAATGGAGGTTGGCACTCCGTGCCTCGAAACCACCTCTTTCAAATAGACGTCTGCTAAGGTAGAAAACTTATCCGTTTCTTTGATAGCCAAGAAGTGAGCAGACTTTGTGAGTCGATCAACGATTACCCAAATAGTATCATTCCCACGCTGGGATCTAGGTAAGCCTGTAACGAAATCCATGGAAATTTCTTCCCATTTCCACTGTGGTATCCTGGGTTGTTGAAGTAGACCAGCTGGTTTCTGATATTCAACCTTGACTCTTGCACAGGTCAAGCATTTTCCAACGTACGTAGCGATGTGGGCCTTCCTGCTAGGCCACCAATAAATAGTTCTGATGTCGTGGTACATGTTGTCCGATCCTGGATGTACCGAGTAACGAGACTTGTGAGCTTCGTCCATCACAAGCTCGCGTAGACCGCCATAAAGTGGGACCCAAATACGCCCCGTTACATAGTAGGCGCCGTCTTCCTTTCGTTCCATTCATTGCCTTGAACCGCGTAAGGCTTCAGCCATGACGTTTTCGGATTTCAATGCTTCTATCTGAGCAGCTCGTATCTGTGCAGGAAGACTGGACTGAATAGTAAGCTGTAGCGCTAGTACGCGCTTAGGTAGGGTGTCCTTTCGACCGAGGGCATCGGCCACAACATTGGCCTTGCCTGGATGATACTTGATGGCGCATTCGTAATCGTTCAGTAGTTCAACCCATCTCCGTTGACGCAGGTTCAAATCCTTTTGCTTAAGGATATGCTCGAGACTCCTGTGATCGGTGTAAATCGTGCACCTGGTACCGTACAGGTAGTGTCGCCATATCTTAAGCGCGAAAACAACAGCTCCCAGCTCTAAATCGTGCGTCGTATAATTCCGTTCATGAATCTTGAGTTGCCGCGAAGCGTAAGCAATAACCTTATCCCGTTGCATCAATCCGCAACCAAGACCCTTTATCGATGCGTCACAATAAACCACGAAGTCGTCTGTGCCCTCTGGCAATGAGAGAATAGGTGCGCTGCAAAGCCCATCCTTCAAGTACTGAAAAGCGGTTTCCTGGGAATCTCCCCAACGGTAGGTGACACCCTTCTGTGTCAGCATAGTAAGCGGCTGCGCGATTTTGGAGAAGTCTTTGATAAACCGTCTGCAATACCCCGCCAAACCCAAGAATTGGCGTATTTCCGTCGGTGTACGCGGTGCAGGCCAGTTCCTGATCGAATCTACCTTGGATGGATCAACATGAATCCCATCCCTGTTCACCACATGGCCTAAGAAGTGGACTTCACGAAGCCAGAAGTTGCATTTAGAAAACTTTGCGTACAGCTGCTCCTTTCGAAGAAGTTCCAGGATAAGACGTAAGTGATGCTCGTGCTCCTCCTGACTCTTTGAGTAGATCAGAATGTCGTAGATGAAGGCAATGACGAACTTGTCAAGATAGGGTTTGCACACCCTGTTCGTAAGGTCCATAAATACGGCAGGTGCGCTCAATAATATCAAACCATCCATCATATCAAACATAAAGTATAGTAGTTAAAATAATTCATAAAACCCAATACAATTGATGTTCAAACCAAACTTTGTTTGAGTAGCGGAAACATAATAATGAAAAACCCAAAATAAGTTATAAGTTCAAATATCGTTCATTGCGTCTCCTCGTCCTAACACGAAAACTCGACCTCTTGCCTCGTTGCCATTGTTGTTGTTGTTTCCCCCGTTGTTGTTGTTGTTCCCGTTGCCCTGGTTATTGTCGTGGTTCTGATTCTGGTTCAACTGAGGACAATCGCGTTTGTAATGACCTTCTGCCCCACACTGGAAACATCCCCGGTTTCCACGCTGTGGTTGCTGCTGCTGGTTCTGTGGAGCTGGCGGTGGGAGTTGCTGGTTCTGATTTGCTGGCCGAGAGCTTCTACAATCCTTAGCCTCATGACCCATCTTGAGGCATCTTTGACAGCGTTCCCTGCGACATCTTCCGCTGTGGTGTCTGTTGCACTTATTACACAGTGGGTGAATTCCCCGATATCCACCCTGCCCCTGACTGCCAGATGATTGCTGAGTCGAATTCTGGTAGTCATTTGTCTTGCGCTGCTGAGACTGAACAGTAACCGATCCCTTGCTGGAATCCCCCTCCCATTTCCTCTTGTTGTCACTGGGAGTAGTAGAAGTAGTGACAGCAGTAGCAGTAGCCTTGACACGCTTTGGCAGTCTGTTCTGATCCACTGCCTGATCTGTAATACGGTGAGCGAGGCGCTGAATAGCCTGAATGTTGTCAAGATTGGCCGATGTTACATGGCTCTGGATTTCTGGTGCCAACCCCTTGAGATACATCTCGATGCGCTTGTTGGAGGGTCCACCATAGTTGGACACAGCACGGCCAGCTCATTCGACCGTTTAGTATACGCTTCGATCTCTGACCCAACCATTTTCAAATTATACAGCTCATCTTCCAACTTGTGAATATCTTCACGCGTGCAATATTCCCTTTTGATAAGTTCCTTAAAATCGTTCCAGGGTGTGGCGTTAGCAGCTGCCAACCCTAAGATCTGTACTTGCGCGTTCCACCAAGTCAACGCGATTCCTTCCAAGGTGCCAGTGGCGTACTTGACCCTGCGAGCCTCAGGGCATTCACACATCTCGAACACGGATTCTAGCTTCTCAAACCAATGGAGGAGTCCCACTGCCCCCTCGGTGCCACTGAATGAGCTTGGACGACAGTCCATGAAGTTCTTGAAAGTGCAGACAGGCTGCTGCGCGTGTTGACCTATTGTGTACGAATAGGACAAAGTTAAATACGAGGGTTAATGTAGGATCTAAGGATCCTAGTGTGTGTCTATACTGCAGGGTATACTACCTGCTTGAGCAGCTGCAAGTGCCGCAGCAACTTGAGCTTGAACGAGAGCCTCTAGCTGGGCTTGAGTCATGTTGATACGTCCGGCCATTGATCTTCACATCAAAGGCATCATAAGTGAGAAAGGTTCGCGAATAGTGTGATGACAGAAGAGTGTAAGCACGTATGTGTTCTCAAGCAATAACAAGTTGTGAGCAAAGTAATGTAAGCATACTACGAGCAAAGTTCTATGCAATTCTAGCAAGCGGGTAATAAACATAAACCTTATTACCTAGGATGTCGAGTCTTGCACGTGGAGCGAAGCGTCGTTGTGGATCGTTGAGAGCACTGTTCTGGTTATAGTCTGGTTTTAATAAAAACGTTTTCCCATATTAAAACCGAGTTCTCTATAACCAATGGCTCTGATACCAATCTGTCACACCCCCAAAATCCACACGCGGAGTATCACCGCTTGGAGGCGTGACTGACCAGGATCAAGCCACCAATCATATTGAACATGTATTAATATCAAATATAACAATGTAAACCAATCATTCAATACGATAGGTGATCAAAACATAATCATAGTTTTTAAGTAGCGGAAGCATAATCATGAAACCCAAAGTATGTAATAAGTTTAAGTGTTATAAGATTAGCAAAACATCCACGATCCATGCTCCACAACGACCTGCTCCTCCCTGTGCAACCTCCTTATGTACCTAATGTCCTGCAAGGCATGCAGCAGAGGGTCAACAACTAGTTGAGCGAGTTCACAGTTAGTAGTTCAGTAATAGTACAGTGTGAGTAGTAGTATGTTCGTTCGTTATGTCACGTATCGTATTAGTTTCCATCGCGGCCTCCCAGGTAGGTATGCGAAGATATTAGGGGAATGTTCATCCCGTGTATTCTAGACTAGGTTTATCCGTATCGCGGCCTACCAGGCAGGTGTGCGAAGATTAGTAAATTACAGTTCGCGGCCTTCCAAAGGCAGGTGTGCGAAGTCAGGCATAATATCGCGGCCAACCCTTGGCAGGTGTGCGAAGATCAGTTCAATAAGTGTTACTAGTCTAGTCGTAGTTCAATCAGCGGAGTATGTACCATAGTTCATCAAATCACATCACTACGTTCCAGTATAGATAAGTACCCGTAAATAATCAAATCCCATTCCCACCCTGGGAACCCCATGCCTTGGCTGTGTGAACTCACCTTGGTTTGCTCGGTATGTTATTGCTTCTAGGGTTTATAAATCTCTAAGTCCGTTACTCAAGACCTAGGATATATTGCACACGATTCATTCAATTAGGGCTTACAATCCTCGATATTCAAGCATCGGTGCTTTGTGTGTTTATTGTGTACACGATAATATTACATAAAATGTTCACACATGCAGGATCATACTGTTGCATTCAATATCATACAATCATTCACATATAATCATACATCATGTAAACAGTCAATCCTATTCACGTAATTCATGCGTAGCGTCCCTGATTTCACGGTTTAATCTTACTTGTATATTATTCTAGTGGCCACTGTTAACACTCTTTATACCTTTAACAGTGTAAATACTTCACATGTTTAACGGAAACAAGGAATCAAAGTGTCATACAGGCTTAACAGGACTAACATAATATATCATGCAGCTACTTGTTTCAATTTGACAATTACACAGCATCATACATTTACACAATATCAGACAAGTGTGGGGGGGGGGTTCCCCTGTTTGAAACTCGGATAACACATGACATATCATACAACCTCGGACATATAATCAACATACAAATTCGGACATGTATGATCATATTAAACTCGGACATGGATGATCATGTTAAACTCGGTCCACAAGATAACCCACTAAACTCGGTCCAATAGATATTCCATTAAACTCGGTCCAATAGATAATCCATTAAACTCGGACAATAATCAATTACATACTCGGACCAGTCTTTATCCAATAAACTCGGATAACATGTTGATCATCAAACTCGGACCCCTTTTTGTTTGGTTTAAGCTCGGACACACTCAAAACATCATGAAGGTCGGACCTTTTCATGTGTTTCATCAAATACTTCGGACGTTTATCATTTCAAAGGAAACTCGGGCATTACACATCAAACAAAAGTCGGGCCTTTTATGTTTTAAAAACTCGGAACCTATGTATCTTGCATTAAACTCGGGCCATACATTAACATAAAAACTCAGACATGCATGATTTATAAATAAACTCGGGCACTTGATGTTTTCATTATAAACTCAGACGTATGTTAATCATTAAACTCAGACATTCACTATGCACAGAAACTCAGACAACAACTTCCATCCTACGATCTTTGTGATTCAAGCCGTTACGTTTCTATTGTTCAAACTATCTCAAAACCCTAATTCATATGTGTTGACGGCAGAAGCATAACAAATCATCAAATGCTAATCAACAACAACCATTGTCACCAGAATAATCTACCGAGTATGCACTAATCATCATCATAATCACAATTATCAACATCAATTAAAAACACAGAACCCTCATATCATAAACTAGGGTTTTTCAAGAATTACAAGAACCATACATTGATAACAATCCATCAATCAATAAACAATCATTTACAATTTCCTTCTAACGCAGGAGCTTATGCACAACTACCATTTACAGAAGGGTAAGCCGAGATGTGCTTTTAAAATTGATATCCAGAAAGCTTACGATACTGTTAGCTGGAAGTTTCTCAAATCCATTCTTACTAATTTCGGATTTCCTCCTAAAATGGTTGGATGGATTATGACGTGTGTCTCCACTGTGTCGTTTTCTCTTAGCATCAATGGCAATTTATGTGGTTATTTCAAAGGTAGGAGGGGGCTCAGGCAGGGTGATCCCATATCTCCTTACCTGTTTACCTTAGTCATGGAAGTTCTTTCTCTATTATTACACAAAGCGGCCGATGACCACCCAGCTTTTCGATACCATGATAAGTGTAAACTCCAAAGGATTATAAATGTATCCTTCGCTGACGACTTGTTTATATTTGCTAACCCGGATATGGTGTCTATTCGGATTTTGAGGGATGCTTTGGGTCTGTTCACAAGAGCTTCGGGTCTTATCCCGAATTTAGCTAAAAGCACGGTCTTCTTCAGTAATGTTTCGTCTCAAACGAAACAAGATATTTGCTCTCTTCTCCCGTTTAACGAAGGTGAGCTCCCTGTGAAGTACTTGGGGGTGCCGCTAATTTCGACCAAGCTTTCATTGAAGGATTGTAAAATTTTAGTGGATCGGGTTGACAAGAAAATAGATCATTGGTTAAACAAATCCCTCTCCTTTGCAGGTAGGCTCCAATTAATTAACTCGGTCATTTCGGCAATGCATATATACTGGGCATCAGTTTTTATGCTTCCGGCCCGTATAGTTGGAGACATTGAAAAGCGGATGCGTAGTTTTCTTTGGAGTGGTGGGGTGGCAAAGCGCTATAACCCGAAAGTGGCTTGGAAGAATGTTTGTCTCCCGAAATCGGAAGGCGGGTTGGGTATTAGAAGGATTCAAGACTCGAATAAAGCGCTTCTTACTAACCATGTGTGGAGTATCCTTATGAAACGGGATTCTTTATGGGTTAAGTGGGTTCATTCATACAGGATCAAAGGGAGGAACTTTTGGGAGATCCCTTATCGTGGGAGTATGACATGGGGTTGGAGGAAACTTTTAGCTATCCGGTCATCTATTCGGCCGTTCATATGTTTCTTGATCCGTAATGGTAGGGAAGCTAATGCTTGGAATGATAATTGGTGTGATCAAAGTCCGTTGCGGAATTTCATTTCCCCTAGACGAGTTCATGGTGCGGGGTTCAGCATGTCTACTTCTGTGTCGGAGCTCGTTGATTCTCATAATGGTTGGAAATGGCCGGTCGCTTGGTTTGATCTTTACCCGGTTTTACGTACTATTACGCCGCCTTGCATTGTCCAGGATGTTCCGGATAAGCTTGTGTGGAAGAATAGGCAGGGAAATGTGGTGGAGTTCAGTGCTAGCGAGGTTTGGGAGAGCATTCGGGTGCATGGAGAGGAGGTGGATTGGGTTAATTTGGTTTGGTTCGGTCAATGTATTCCGAGACATTCTTTCCACTTGTGGCTAGTAATTAAGAATAAGCTAAAAACGCAGGATCGAATGGGAATTTGGGATGCTGGAAGCGCAACTAATTTAAATCTGATGTGTTGCCCTCTATGCAATCAAGGTAAGGATTCCCGGGACCATTTATTTTTTCGGTGCCCTTATGCGTTGCAAGTGTGGAACCGGGTAAAGGATATGGCTTATATGGAGTTGGTTGATGATCAGTGGGACTCCATTATTGCTTGGCTTGCTCAAAACGCTATTAATAAATCAGCGGAAAGTATTGTCAGTAAGTTGGTGGTGGCTGCCTCGACGTATTTCATATGGCAAGAACGGAACAACAGGTTGTTTTCTTCAAATCAGCGAACCGCTAATATGATTGCAAACATAATTCTTCATACAGTTCGCCTCAAGCTGATGACTTTCAAGGCTGGAAAAGGTCTGAAACACCCGCTGATGCTGGAGAGATGGAAGTTCCAAGTCAAGGCGTTAAGTATAGACCCGGGCTAGAGCCTTGGTTTAGTTTTTTCATTTTTTTAGTTGCCATTGTGTTTTTGGCTTCGGGTTGTGTTGTCTTGGGTTCGTAGATTGGTTTTTTTGTTTTAGTGGGTTTCTTGGTTGTGCTAGTCTTGGTATGCCAAGTCTAGTTCTAGTGTGCTGTGTCTGGTACACTTGCGTTATTCTTTATTCATTTTAATAAAATTCACCGGGGTAACCCTTTACCCAAAAAAAAAAAAAAACAATCATTTACAATTACCTTGTGTTGATCCTAGAGAAGAAGAGAAATAAATCTTGTGATGTCTTGCCAATGATTTGGTGATGATGATTGCTAGAGAAAATGAATGTACGTGCTTTGGTTTTTGTGAAAGTGATTAGTGAAGTTGAGATTAGGGTTAAGTATCTAGGATTTCACTAATTACCATTTACATCCCTAAGTATTATATTTTACACATGCACACCATCTCATAACCATTTCCTAATTTCACCACCAAGTTCATATATTTACCAATTTCACAAATAACAAACAACTATGCACAATCCAATAATCAAAACATATATAATCCCATGGCAATCAATTGTGCAAATACGCGACTAATCAATACATGAACGTGCAATAAATACGAAATAGAATCTTGGAAATTCGAGTTGTCACATGTTCAAATAGCATTCACGATCCTTTGCCCACAACGACCTGCTCCTCCTTGTGCAAGCTCCATAATGTACCTAAGGTCCTGCAAGGCATGCAGCAGAGAGTCAACAACTAGTTGAGCGAGTTCACAGAAAGTAAGTTCGGTAATAGTAATTGTATGTGTCGTATTATGTTCGTTCATTGTTCATGTATAGTATTGGTTTCCATCGCGGGCCCTTTCGGCATGTATGCGAAGATTTGGGTTAATACTCCCAAATATCCTAGACTATGTATATTTGTATCGCTGGCCACCCTGGCATGTGTGCGAAGATCTAATATGTATAGTTCGCAGCCTCCCTAAGGCATGTGTGCGAAGATCAGTCATAATATCGCAGCCAACCCTTGGCGTGTGTGCGAAGATCAGTTCAAATAGGTATACTAGTCTAGCCGTATCTTATCATTTACCATCCTCACCCTGAGGACTATATCATTAGGTTCCGTTAACTATGTACGCACGAATTAATCATCCAATCCCATTCCCACCCTGGGAACCCCATGCCTTGGCTGTGTGAACTCACCTTGGGTTGCTCGGCAGATACACAGAAAGAGCTCTTGAACTAAGGTTGGTCAACCACGTCCTAACAGGGTTACCATACAAGTCAGGTCTTGACTTAAATAAGGCACGTATGTTTCATACAAGTTAACACATTGCAAGCATACAAGGATCATGGTAAACACGTAACAGTCAAACATATCATTCTCAACTTGTGCGACCCGGATGGTTGGGCCATCAAGCTTATGCGAGCCCAACCATCTTGTGCGATTCAATGTCCAAGCCCAACAAATCCCCGGCCCAACATACAAGCAAACACTTTAACATATACGGCCCAAATATCATAACAAACTAATAATACAACCTCGGCCCAATTAATATTCGAGAGTGACTTGTGCGATCCAATAACATAAATAATCCAATTAGTATATCGGCCCAATAAGGTGCACCTTGTGCGAATCAGATGGGCTTGGTCGGTCAGGTTGGGTTGTGCGATTAGGGAACTTGGGCTGCTCGGCCCAACAACATATCGAAACAGTCAGCTTGTGTGATCAGGAAATACACACGGCCCAACTTGCATCTGATCGGGTTGTGCGATCAGGTTTGGGCTTGTGCGATCAGACACTTGGGCTGTCCGGCCCAACAGTTTGCGTGTTAGTGATTTGGGCCCCCTTGTGCGACTAGACTCCTTGTGCGAGTGGCTAGTCTTGTGCGCTCAGAAGGTCTTGTGCGACCAGCCATGATGTGCGATCAGTTTTAAGTTACCCGAATTACATGCTTAATTGGTTACAACATTTATCAGTTTCCAAGTTTAACATGATTACCAATTAACAAAATTCCAAACATCCAGTTACTCTAAAATCGATCAAACAGGGATAACAAGTATCCAATCCTATGAACCCTAATCTTGATTCAAGGCATAACAAACATCAAACCCCTAAAACATATTAGCATGAGTCCTGAATTGTCAACATATATCCGATCTTAAATCATCATATAAACGATCTGTAACAGAACATGGCAGCCGATTACTTATTACCTCATCATAATTTCTTACACAACATATGATAATAACAGCTAATAAGAACCCTAATCACTAACAAGATCATCACATATCAACCGATTGACAAACATACACTCAATCCGATCATATTACACAACACGTAAACAATTCATGCAATCAACTCTAATCGGCTAAAACCAAACACGAAATCATAACATCATCAATTCGAGAACACAAACAACATACTAACCGATGAAGAGAGTGAACAAAGATTAATCCAAATCAGGAGATATCTTCGATAGTAAAGGTGTTGTTGCCGTCGGGTTCCAAACAAACGAGAGGAAGATCTAGGGTTTGAGTGTGTGTATTGTGTTTTGTAAAAGTGAGAAGTAATTGCCCTACCCTAGGTGTATACGAGTAGAGGATGGGCCGAACCCTCAATGGGCCGCCCATTGGTCCAAATACAAAGTATAGCCCAAATGGGCTTGTGCGATCGATATGTGTTGTGCGCTCGGGTCATTAAATACATACACACATTCAATAACGTACATACATGCACATAATAACATTCAATAAATCAAAGTTCGTATGATCATAACACGTTCACATACGTTACACAAAGTGGGTCCGAAATACGAGTTGTCACATTATCCCCAACTAAAAAGAAATTTCGTCCCGAAATTTGGTATGCACTCACTGAGGAAGCTAGGTAAGTTCAATCGTTCACTGGTTTTTCCTTGGGTGTCACATCCTCCCCCCGTTGATCTGGAATTTCGTCCCGAAATTCCGAAGTTGTAGCTTCAGCCTCAGCGGTGGTTGCATTGGTTCCGAATAAATGAGGGTACTTTTCTGTCATCCTGTCTTCGCGTTCCCATGTGTACTCTGGGCCACGTTTGGAGTTCCAACGAACTCGAACAAGAGGGATTCTCTTGTTTTTGAGGACCTTTACATCCCGGTCCGTGATTTCTACAGGTTCTTCGACGAACTGCAACCGCTCGTCGATAGTGAGTTCCTTAAAAGGAATGATAAGGGTCTCATCTGATAGGCACTTCTTCAGATTTGACACGTGAAAGACATTGTGAACTGCCCCGAGTTCAGCTAGTAGGTTCAATCTGTAGGCTACCTTGCCTATTTTCTCAGTGATCTCGAACGGTCCGACATACCGCGGATTTAGTTTGCCCCGTTTGCCAAAACGAACTACACCCTTCCAGGGTGAGACTTTTAGTAAAACCCGGTCCCCGACCTGAAATTCCAAAGGCTTTCTACGCTTATCCGCGTAGGCTTTCTGACGGTCGCGTGCTGCCGCCATGCGTTGTCGTATCTGCGCAATCTTTTCCGTGGCGTCCACTACAATCTCTGGACCCGTAATCTGACTATCTCCCACCTCTGCCCAACAGAGAGGTGACTGGCATTTACGTCCGTACAATGCCTCGAATGGAGCGGCTTGTATTGCTGGTGTGAAAACTGTTATTGTATGAGAACTCCACCAAAGGGAGGTGCTTTTCCCAGCCGTTGCCGAAATCGATGACGCATGCTCTAAGCATGTCTTCAAGAGTTTGAATCGTTCGCTCAGACTGCCCATCCGCCTGAGGATGATACGCTGTGCTCATGTCTAACCGTGAGCCGAAAGATTTATGCATCGCTTGCCATAGCTCTGACGTGAATCGTGCATCGCGATCCAAAATGATGGAGATGGGCACCCCGTGCCTCGAAACAACTTCTTTAAGGTAAATGTCTGCGAGAGTGGAGAACTTATCCGTTTCCTTTATAGCCAGGAAGTGTGCAGACTTGGTGAGTCGATCCACGATCACCCATATAGCATCATTTCCCCGCTGGGATCTAGGTAGGCCTGTAACGAAATCTATGGAAATTTCTTCCCATTTCCTTTGCGGTATCTTGGGCTGCTGAAGTAGACCCGCTGGTTTCTGGTATTCAACCTTGACTCTCGCACAGGTCAAGCACTTGCTGACATAGGTAGCGATGTGGGCCTTCATGCTAGGCCACCAATAAGTAGTTCTGATGTCGTGGTACATTTTGTCCGACCCTGGATGTACCGAGTAGCGAGACTTGTGAGCTTCATCCATTACCAGCTCGCGTAGACCGCCATAAAGTGGGACCCAAATACGCCCCGTTACATAGTAGGCTCCGTCTGCCTTCTGTTCTAATCGTTTCCTTGAGCCGCGTAGGGCTTCAGCCCTGACGTTTTCTGGTTTCAATGCTTCTGCCTGAGCATCTCGTATCTGCGCAGGAAGGCTAGACTGAATCATATGCTGTAGCGCTCGCACGCGCCGAGGTAAAGTGTCTTTCCGACTGAGGGCGTCAGCCACAACATTGGCTTTGCCTGGATGGTACTTGATAGCGCATTCGTAATCGTTCAGTAACTCGACCCATCGCCGTTGACGCATGTTCAAATCCTTCTGCTTAAGAATATGCTCGAGACTCCTGTGATCGGTGTAAATCGTGCACCTGGTACCGTACAGGTAGTGTCGCCATATCTTAAGCGCGAAAACAACAGCTCCCAGCTCTAAGTCGTGCGTCGTGTAGTTCCGTTCGTGAATCTTAAGTTGGCGTGAGGCGTAAGCAATAACCTTGTCGCGCTGCATTAACACACATCCAAGTCCCCGAATGGATGCATCACAATAAACTACGAAATCGTCCGTGCCCTCTGGCAATGAGAGGATAGGTGCACTGCAAAGTCTATCCTTTAAGTGCTGAAAAGCAGTTTCCTGCGTGTTGCCCCAACGGTAGGTGACACCCTTCTGTGTCAGTGGTGTAAGCGGCTGAGCAATCTTTGAAAAGTTTTTAATAAACCGTCTGTAGTAACCCGCCAAACCCAAGAATTGGCGTATTTCCGTTGGCGTACGTGGTGCAGACCAGTCCCTGAACGAGTCTACCTTGGATGGATCGACATGGATCCCATCCTTATTCACTACGTGGCCTAAGAAGTGGACTTCATGAAGCCAGAAGTCGCATTTTGAAAACTTTGCGTACAGCTGTTCCTTCCGAAGAAGTTCCAAAATAAGGCGTAGATGCTGCTCGTGCTCCTCCTGACTCTTGGAGTAGATCAGAATGTCGTCAATGAAGACAATGACGAACTTGTCAAGATAGGGTTTGCACACCCTGTTCATAAGGTCCATAAATACGGCAAGTGCGTTCAATAATATCAAACCTTCCATCATATCAAACATAAAGTATAGTAGTTAAAATAATTCATAAAACCCAATACGATTGATGTTCAAACCAAACTTTGTTTGAGTAGCGGAAACATAATAAGGAAAACCCAGAATAAATTATAAGTTCAAATATCGTTCACTGCGTCTCCTCGTCCTAACACGAAAGCTCGACCTCTTGCCTCGTTGCCATTGTTGTTGTTGTTTCCCCCGTTGTTGTTGTTGTTCCCGTTGCCCTGGTTATTGTTGTGGTTCTAATTCTGGTTCAACTGAGGACAATCGCGTTTGTAATGACCTTCTGCCCCACACTGGAAACACCCCCGGTTTCCACGCTGTGGCTGCTGCTGCTGTGGGTTCTGAGGAACCGGTGGCGGAAGTTGCTGATTC
This sequence comes from Helianthus annuus, assembly GCF_002127325.2. Lineage (NCBI taxonomy): Eukaryota > Viridiplantae > Streptophyta > Magnoliopsida > Asterales > Asteraceae > Helianthus > Helianthus annuus. The sequence goes on along the minus strand of NC_035444.2, from coordinate 139,269,747 downwards.
TGGTTCGCAGGTCGTGAACTCCTGCAATCTTTGGCTTCGTGCCCTAGCTTGAGACATCTCTGACAACGTTCTTTGCGACACCTTCCACTGTGGTGCCTGTTACACTTGTCGCATAGTGGGTGAACTCCCCGGTATCCACCCTGCCCCTGACTGCCAGATGATTGCTGACTCGAATTCTGGTAGTCGTTCGTCCTGCGCTGCTGTGCTTGAGACTGAACGGAAACTGATCCCCTGCTGGAATCCCCATCCCATTTCCGTTTGTTGTCGTTGGGTGTAGCAGAAGTAGCAGCTGGAGTAGTAGTTGCACTGACGCGTTTGGGCAGCTTGTTCTGCTCGACTGCCTGATCTGTGAGTCGATGAGCAAGACGCTGGATGTCTTGGATGTTGTCGAGGTTTGCCGATGTAACATGGCTCTGGATCTCTGGCGCAAGTCCCTTGAGATACAACTCAATGCGCTTCACTAGAGGGTCCACCATAGTTGGACACAGAATGGCCAGTTCGTTTGACCGTTTCGTATAGGCTTCAATCTCTGACCCCGTCATTTTCAAGTGATAAAGCTCGTTCTCCAACTTGTGGATGTCATCACGCGTGCAGTATTCCTTCTTAATGAGTTCCTTGAAATCGTTCCAGGGTGTGGCGTTAGCAGCTGCCAACCCTAAGATCTGAACTTGGGCGTTCCACCAAGTTAGTGCTATTCCTTCTAGTGTGCCAGTGGCGTATTTCACCCTGCGAGCCTCAGGGCATTCACACATCTCGAACACAGACTCGAGCTTTTCAAACCAATGGAGGAGTCCCACTGCCCCCTCTGTGCCGCTGAAAGTACTTGGACGACAGTCCATGAAGTTCTTGAAGGTGCAGACAGGTTGCTGCGCGTGTTGACCTATTGTGTACGAATAGGGCAAAGTTTAAATACAAGGGCTAGTTTAGGAGTGTAGGATCTAAAGATCCTAGCGTAAGTTATGACTACAGGGTATACTACCTGCTTGGGCAGCTGCAAGTGCCGCAGCAATTTGAGCTTGAACGAGAGCCTCTAGCTGGGCTTGAGTCATGTTAATTCGTCCAGACATGATCTTCATAGTAAAAGTAACGTAAGTGAGAGTGGTTCGCGAGTAGGGCGATGACAGAAAAGTGTAAGCACGTAGGTATTCTCATGTAATTAAAGTCATGTGTATCTAAGCGTAATGCGAGCAAAGTTCTAAGCAGTTCTAGCAAACAGGCAATAAACATAAACCTTATTACCTAGGATGTCGAGTCTTGCACGTGGAGCGAAGCGTCGTTGTGGATCGTTGAGAGCACTGTTCTGGTTATAGTCTGGTTTTAATAAAACGTTTTCCCATATTAAAACCAAGTTCTCTATAACCAATGGCTCTGATACCAATCTGTCACACCCCCAAAATCCCACACGCGGAGTACCACCGCTTGGGAGCGTGACATGACCAGGATCAAGCCACCAATCATATTGAACATGTAAGTATATAGTGAAAAGTATCCATCAATATGAAAGGTGTTTATCAAAACCTACATAGTCAAGTATAGCGGAAGCATTTAAGTAAACCCAAACATAAGTATTAAATATCATAAGTGTTCAAATAGCATTCACGATCCTTTGCCCACAACGACCTGCTCCTCCTTGTGCAAGCTCCATAATGTACCTAAGGTCCTGCAAGGCATGCAGCAGAGAGTCAACAACTAGTTGAGCGAGTTCACAGAAAGTAAGTTCGGTAATAGTAATTGTATGTGTCGTATTATGTTCGTTCATTGTTCATGTATAGTATTGGTTTCCATCGCGGGCCCTTTCGGCATGTATGCGAAGATTTGGGTTAATACTCCCAAATATCCTAGACTATGTATATTTGTATCGCTGGCCACCCTGGCATGTGTGCGAAGATCCAATATGTATAGTTCGCAGCCTCCCTAAGGCATGTGTGCGAAGATCAGTCATAATATCGCAGCCAACCCTTGGCGTGTGTGCGAAGATCAGTTCAAATAGGTATACTAGTCTAGCCGTATCTTATCATTTACCATCCTCACCCTGAGGACTATATCATTAGGTTCCGTTAACTATGTACGCACGAATTAATCATCCAATCCCATTCCCACCCTGGGAACCCCATGCCTTGGCTGTGTGAACTCACCTTGGGTTGCTCGGCAGATACACAGAAAGAGCTCTTGAACTAAGGTTGGTCAACCACGTCCTAACAGGGTTACCATACAAGTCAGGTCTTGACTTAAATAAGGCACGTATGTTTCATACAAGTTAACACATTGCAAGCATACAAGGATCATGGTAAACACGTAACAGTCAAACATATCATTCTCAACTTGTGCGACCCGGATGGTTAGGCCATCAAGCTTATGCGAGCCCAACCATCTTGTGCGATTCAATGTCCAAGCCCAACAAATCCCCAGCCCAACATACAAGCAAACACTTTAACATATACGGCCCAAATATCATAACAAACTAATAATACAACCTCGGCCCAATTAATATTCGAGAGTGACTTGTGCGATCCAATAACATAAATAATCCAATTAGTATATCGGCCCAATAAGGTACACCTTGTGCGAATCAGATGGGCTTGGTCGGTCAGGTTGGGTTGTGCGATTAGGGAACTTGGGCTGCTCGGCCCAACAGCTTAACGAAACAGTCAGCTTGTGCGATCAGGAAATACACACGGCCCAACTTGCATCTGATCGGGTTGTGCGATCAGACACTTGGGCTGTCCGGCCCAACAGTTTGCGTGTTAGTGATTTGGGCCCCCTTGTGCGACTAGACTCCTTGTGCGAGTGGCTAGTCTTGTGCGCTCAGAAGGTCTTGTGCGACCATCCATGATGTGCGATCAGTTTTAAGTTACCCGAATTACATGCTTAATTGGTTACAACATTTATCAGTTTCCAAGTTTAACATGATTACCAATTAACAAAATTCCAAACATCCAGTTACTCTAAAATCGATCAAACAGGGATAACAAGTATCCAATCCTATGAACCCTAATCTTGATTCAAGGCATAACAAACATCAAACCCCTAAAACATATTAGCATGAGTCCTGAATTGTCAACATATATCCAATCTTAAATCATCATATAAACGATCTGTAACAGAACATGGCAGCCGATTACTTATTACCTCATCATAATTTCTTACACAACATATGATAATAACAGCTAATAAGAACCCTAATCACTAACAAGATCATCACATATCAACCGATTGACAAACATACACTCAATCCGATCATATTACACAACACGTAAACAATTCATGCAATCAACTCTAATCGGCTAAAACCAAACACGAAATCATAACATCATCAATTCGAGAACACAAACAACATACTAACCGATGAAGAGAGTGAACAAAGATTAATCCAAATCAGGAGATATCTTCGATAGTAAAGGTGTTGTTGCCGTCGGGTTCCAAACAAACGAGAGGAAGATCTAGGGTTTGAGTGTGTGTATTGTGTTTTGTAAAAGTGAGAAGTAATTGCCCTACCCTAGGTGTATACGAGTAGAGGATGGGCCGAACCCTCAATGGGCCGCCCATTGGTCCAAATACAAAGTATAGCCCAAATGGGCTTGTGCGATCGATATGTGTTGTGCGCTCGGGTCATTAAATACATACACACATTCAATAACGTACATACATGCACATAATAACATTCAATAAATCAAAGTTCGTATGATCATAACACGTTCACATACGTTACACAAAGTGGGTCCGAAATACGAGTTGTCACAACTACCTACTAACGAACGGCGTAGCTAATGTTAATGAATGTATTGTTCCATGTTAAACAAACCAAATGTCATACCAAAATGAAGCATGTGATGTAAACAATTGTACTAAGTATGCGCACAATGGGCATAAATAGCATGAAATGTAATGTGAAACAATATACTAAGTAAATCAAGACTATTATAATGCGGGGGCCGTGTTTCTCTCTCTCCCTTGGGCGATTTTGGTGATCGTGTTTCCTCTTGATTTCCCTTCTTCTTTCTTGTGATCATATGTATAACAGTCTGTGATTGGATCTTGTTCCTTGCAGGAATCCATAACGAACTCGTTAGCATTAGGGATCAATTAAGAATTAGGGTTTTTCGTTTGTCTTTTTACAATCGCCGCTCTTGATACATATTCTGATACCCTAATCTATTAATCTGGTTGCCATTGATTGCGGTTAACTGAGTTTAATTTAGCTAGATTGATGACACTGGATTAATCGACCAAGCGTTGAGGATTTGTTCTAGGGTTTAAGGGAGTTCGGGTTTTTGTTCTTGTCTGCGGATTCTGATTCTTTCGGTCTTCTTGTATTTTGATCGGCTGATTAGGGTTTTGTCATTGTTACCTTATTTTGGCCGATTGAGGTCTTTTGATCGGCTGATTAGGGATTGTGATTGTTTCCTTATTTTCGCCGATTAGGGTTTCTTGACTAGTTTGGTTCCTTTATCGGCTACGTAGGGTTTCCTTTGCATGCATGGCGGATGAGAGTGGAGGGTTGAAACCTTCGACTCATAGTCTCCGGGGATTGATGATAAGACACCACCGGTACGTGGGATTGGTTTGAGAGTGACTAACATTGAAGGTAATCCAATGTTGCCGCGTCGTGGTATGTTCTCTACGAATAATGTTTCTGTTATAGATGGGTTGTTTGAAATATCAAAACCGGTGGATTTACCTAGCTCGTGGGATTATGGAGGTGGACCTTCGGCTGCTAACGTGGATAGTCAAAATACTCCTAGCATTAATACAGTGGTCAATGATGCTTCCATTCTTTCGTATGCTGATAAGGTTAAAATGCAAAAGCCGCTGAAAAGAGAGGTTAACTTCAGAAAACTTGACGCTACAGAGACGGTTAAGGATGCAGATATTCTTATTCCTCGTGAGGTAATCCAAAAGGTTCAGGATAAGTTTGATAATGTTTTGTATGGATATTTCTTGGGCAATCGGTTACCGTTTCCTGTTGTGGAATACTATGCAAAAAACGTTTGGGCTAAACATGGGTTTGCTAAGATCATGATGAATGCTGAAGGGTTCTTCTTTTTCAAGTTTGATTCTAAGGAGGGGATGATGAAAGTGCTTGAAGGAGGGCCGTGGTTAATTAGGAAAATTCCTCTCTTCTTGAATGTTTGGTCGCCTTCGGTCAGTCTCAAAAAAGAATGCATTAAGTCAGTTCCGATTTGGGTGAAACTCCATAATGTTCCTATTGCTATTTACACGGATGATGGGCTAAGTTTATTAGCGTCTAAGTTGGGCACCCCTAAACGGTTGGATGGTTATACGGCTGATATGTGTGTTGATAATTGGGGGAGAAGTAGTTTTGCTCGTGCATTAATTGAGATTAGTGCGGATAATGATTTAAAAGAATATATTACGGTTGCTATCCCTAAGCTTGTAGAGGATGGGTATGTTACTCATAAGGTGAAGGTCGAATACGAATGGAAACCTCAAAGATGCTCGACTTGTTGTGTTTTTGGTCATAGTGATCAATCCTGTCCTAAGAATGTAGTTCCAAAAGCTAAGCAGGTTGTTATTGATGATGAGGGTTTCGTAACTGATGAGAGGAAAGTGGCTAGAAAACGTGTTTTGCAAAAGAAACAGAGGGCAAACTTTGTGTACAGGCCGAAAATAGGAAACTCGGGTGCGAGCACTTCAGGCACAAAGGATGACAAACCGGATTCTAGTGTGAAGGCCAACGTAGTGACTAATAACCCATTTGAAGTTTTGTCTAAATCGGAGGGGGGTGCGGATATCCCTCCTGGTAATGTGAAAGTCTTCGGAGCCAAAAGTGGTTGATCCTAGTAGTCCATATGAGGACTATGAGGACGAAGTCGTTGAGGTTGTGCCAACGGAAATGTCGAAATTTATGAGCAACACGTCGCTTGGAAGCAATGCTGAGGGGGCAAGCACTCCCGGTTTTAAGGGTTTACATGGATAGTGTTGCTGTTTGGAATATTAGGGGCTTGAACCGGCCCCTTAAACAAGCTGAGGTTCGGGTTCTCATTGCTGAAAACAAACTGAATATTTGTGCAGTGTTAGAATCGCACATCCATATTAATAAGCTTTCTGTTATTTGTAACAAAGTTTTTGGCGGCTGGAATTGGACATCGAATGGGGGGTTATGTGCCAGAGGTACTAGAATTATTCTTGGGTGGGATTCTGATGTTGTTGATATTATGGTGATCTCGCAGACTGACCAGGTGATGCATACTCAAGTTCTGATAAAAGCTGACAATAGAATTTTTTTCTGTTCCTTTGTTTATGCTGAAAATAGATACCACGACCGTCGTGCTCTTTGGGAGGATCTTTGCAACTTTAATGCTTTGGCTCGTGATAAGCCATGGATTGTCATGGGGGATTTTAATGTTGCTCTCAATATGGAAGATTGTTTATCCGGTCCCTCGAACCATTCGATTGGCATGCGGGAGTTTTTTGAATGTATTAAGGAGACTGAATTGTTAGACGTTCCTAGTCATGGCATCCACTATACGTGGAACCAAAAACCGAGAGAGGGTATTGGTGTTATGAAGAAGCTGGATAGGGTCATGGGTAATCTAAAGTTTCTGGATTTATGTCCGAATGGTTATGCCTTGTTCAAGCCGCCTCGCTTGTCGGATCACTCACCGTGCATATTCAAGTTTTCCTCAACGATTAAGTCAAAACCGAAGCCATTTAAATTTCCGAATTTTATCGTTTCTAAAGCTGAGTTCAGGCAGGTTGTTTCATCGGAGTGGGCTAAGGAGATCCAAGGCCATTCCATGTTTGCGGTTGTAAAAAAGATGAGAAACTTGAAGCCTCTTTTTCGTAAAATCCTTTTTCAGCAAGGTAACTTGCATAAAAGGGTTGATGAGTTGCAGGTGAAACTTGATAATGTTCAAATCCAAGTGGATGCAAATCCCTTGGATTTGCCTCTTTGGGACGAGCTTGCCTCATGTCTTCTTGAGTTTCAATCGGCTGCTTATGATGAGGAGTGCTTCCTTAAACAGAAAGCCAATGTGGAATGGTTGTGTGCGGGGGATGCTAACACGAGATTCTTTCATAAATGTGTGCAAAGCAGAAATGCTAGGAATAAAATTTCTAGTATTATGGATGCGCATGGGAACCAGTTCGAGGGTGATCAAGTTTCTACGGCTTTTCTTAATCACTATACGAATTTCTTGGGTATGGAGTACCAGGTGGAGGATTTTGATTTTGGAGATTCATGTGCTAACACTTTGAATGCTCTCTCGGCTAATCATATGGTGCGGCCGGTTACCCGAGATGAGGTTAAAAAAGCTATGTTTGGTATTGGTGAGAACAAAGCGCCAGGTCCGGATGGGTATACATCGGCCTTCTTTAAACACTCGTGGGATGTAGTAGGAGATCAAGTGACGAATGCAGTTCTGGATTTTTTTGAGAATGGCCAAATGTTGAAGCAGATTAATCACACTATTATCGCCTTAATCCCTAAAAAGGATTCTCCTAATTCGGTTCTTGATTATAGGCCGATATCCTGTTGTAATGTCCTCTTTAAATGCATTAGCAAGATCATTACGGATAGAATTAAAGGGAGCTTGGATGGTTTAGTTAGCATTAATCAGTCAGCTTTTATCCCTGGCCGAAAAATTACCGATAACATTCTTCTAACGCAGGAGCTTATGCATAACTACCATCTTGATAGAGGCCCGGCTAGATGTGCCTTGAAGATTGATATCCAAAAGGCTTATGACACGGTCAATTGGTCTTTTCTTAAAGATATCTTGGAGGGTTTCGGATTTCATAGGAAAATGGTCATGTGGATTATGAAATGTGTGTCTACAGTTTCCTATTCTTTGAGTATCAATGGTGAGCTGCATGGTTACTTTAGTGGCAAGAGAGGTCTTAGACAGGGCGATCCTTTGTCTCCTTACTTGTTCACATTGGTCATGGAAGTTCTTTCTCTCCTGCTTCAGCGTGCTTCGAAAATTGGCTCGGGGTTTAAGTTTCATCCGCAATGTGCCAAACAAAAGATTGTAAATGTTTCTTTTGCCGATGATTTATTTATCTTTGCTCATGCAGACGCCCTCTCGGTTAAGCTTTTACGGGATGCTCTCAACAGGTTTACAAAGATATCGGGTTTGGTTCCAAGTGCCCCTAAAAGTACAATATTTTTCTGCAATGTTCCGCCCCTTACAAAGGAGCAAATTTTGCGGCTAATGCCGTTTCAGGAGGGCTCCCTCCCGGTTCGTTATCTTGGAGTTCCTTTGGTTTCTTCAAGACTTGCTTACAGTGATTGTAGAATTCTGGTGGAAAGAGTTCATAGGAGGATTGATAACTGGATGTCTAAGTCGCTATCGTTTGCGGGTAGGCTCCAGTTGATTAATTCGGTTATTTCTGCGATGTATTCTTACTGGGCCTCCGTTTTCATGCTTCCGGTCAGAATAGTGAAAGATCTTGAAAAATGTATGCGTCGGTTTCTTTGGAATGGGGGCGCTCGGGGTCCGGTTCGTTCTAAAGTGGCTTGGAAAGATGTTTGCCTGCCTAAGTCGGAGGGTGGTTTGGGTATTCGGAGTATTATAGAGGTTAACAAATCCCTGATTTCTAGCCATGTTTGGAGTATTTTAAATAATCGGCGCTCTTTGTGGGTTTCATGGATTCATTCTTACAAGCTTAAAGGTTCTAGTTTTTGGGAGGTTAAATGTTTCGCTAACCCGAGTTGGGGTTGGAGAAAAATCCTTGCTATTCGTAATCAGATTCGGCCTTATGTTTGGAAGTCTATTAAGAGCGGTCGTCAAACGAACGCATGGAGTGACAACTGGAATGCTTGTAGCCCGCTCCGTTCCTTTATATCGCCTAGGCGCATTGCTAATGCAGGGTTCAACCTGGGCTCGACAGTTGCGGATTTAATTGATTTGAACGGTCAGTGGAAATGGCCTGTGGCGTGGCATGATCTTTTCGCGGTTCTAATTAATATTCCACTTCCCATGTTAGTGGATGATACGGCTGATCGATCATACTGGAAGGATCATGGTGGTAATCTTCAACATTTCCACTCTTCCCAAGCTTGGGACTCTCTTCGGGTGAGGAATGATAAAGTCGCTTGGGTTGATGCGGTGTGGTTTAGCCAGTGTATCCCTAGACACTCGTTTCATGTTTGGCTTGTCATTCGAAATAAACTGAAGACGCAGGACAGGATGTCCATTGGGGAAGCGGGTAGTGCTACTAATCTTGCACTCATGTGTTGTCCGTTATGCGCTTATGATCGAGATTCTAGGGATCATCTTTTCTTTCAATGTGCCTATGCATCTGAGGTTTGGAAGACAGTTAGAGATTGGGTTGATATGGGGAATGTCAATAATACTTGGGATTCCGTTATGGGCTGGTTGGTGAATAGTGCTAACACAAGACATCTTGGCGGTGTTGTATGCAAGATTCTGGTTGGGGCGGCTACCTATTACATTTGGCAAGAACGAAATAACAGGCTTTTTTCGAGACTACAGCGGTCACCGGATATCCTTTCGCAAGTCATTCTTAACTCGGTTAGGTTGAAGATAATGGGTTTCAGAATTATGAAACATCCGGATCACATGAAGATTATGGACCGATGGCAGATTTCAAAGAAGAACTTAACGGAGGACCCGGGCTAAGGAGGATGTTCTTTGTTTGTTACGTTTAGTTTGTGGTTGTGTGTTGTTCGGGTTGTTCTTTTGGTCGTGTTTGTTTATTATTTCGGGTCTTTGTTTTTTGTTTGGTCTAGTCAGGGTATGCCTTGGCTAGTAGTGTGCGTCTAGTTCTGGACGCATCCTGTTCTTTTATTGGTTATTTATAAAATATTCACCGGGGTAAATCCCTTTACCCAAAAAAAAAACAATATACTAAGTATGCACACAATGGGCATACATAGCATGAAATGTAATGTAAAGCAATGTACTAAGTACGCACACAATGGGCATACATAGCATGAAATGTAATGTAAAACAATGTACTAAGTACGCACACAATGGGCATACATAGCATGAAATGTAATGAAATCATGTACTATAATGTACTAACGAACATAGCAGGTATATGATGTGAAAAACATGGAAAGCATGAAAGTAACAAGTAGGCACATGTGTTTCACCCCAAAACAGTTTGGAAAACAGTAAATGTGGGGTTCAATGTACTCACCTGAGATTGCTTTGTAGTTCTTGTATAACAACCAAATAATGCTTAGAGATCACGGATATCAAACGGCACCTAATAGGTAGCTATATTAATATACCGGACCAAAATCGGGAGGATCGGATAGTATGCGGGTTCGTAAACCAAACGAGTATGGAGACTCGTGTAATATGGTTTAACAAAGCCTACATACTAAAATGAAACCTAACCTAAGTGCTTACGACCCATTACGACCCGTTTAGGTAGCTTATGCTACCTTAACGCGTCGTTCGCGTAGAACGCGTTTGGAACGCCTAACATTGTGACCATAAGGTATAATCTCGGAAGGTTACAGCTAGGGTCACCTAATGTGTTTGGTCGGATCCTAATGATCGACCAAATGGGTCGGGTTCGAAAGTGTAAGCGATTGTTTAGATCGCTTACCTTACGACCCTATATAAGCACTAAACTAAAAGTGAAGAGCTAAGCATGTTAGAACATGCTTAACTAAGTTTAGAAAACAGGTTTGGTATCAAAACAAACGGTTTTGATACTCACGAGTAGTTTGGTTACAAAATACGCAAGAATGCGCATTTTGGCTGAAACTACGACTCGTCACTGAGCCTAGATAATGTGGTAATCAGTAGGTATAGTCACTACGGACTATAACCATCGTGATCACGCTCACGTTATGAAGTTCCAACGAACTTCGTGTTGACCATAGGCTGGTCAACGCAGAAAGTCAAAGAAAACTTTGACTTTCAGACTTGAAAAGCGAATAAAAGAACGAAAGAACACTTACGAAGGGTCCCCGAAAGCTAATCTCGATCCAGGAGCTCAGGTATGAAGCAAAGGCCTCAACTTAGAGCTTTAGATCAGATTTTGTGGGTTTTTAACCAAAAGGGGGGGTATTTATAGGAAAAGCAAGACCGTTAGGATCGTTTCTTGAATATCGTGCCACGATCCTATCCGTACACTTGTCGCAAAGTTGTGGTGGCTTATTTTGCCCCCACCATAGGAATTTGACATGTGTCGTTGCCCTTTGGGTGATCGAAAGGCCAATGCAAGTGGATCAAAACATTGAACCTGGTCTGCATGTCTGAGGCGGCCCGCGTCAGGATACACACAAAGCCCAGGCGGGCCGCCTGTCCTTGTCTGATCCGCACAAACTTTCAGCAATTACAGTTTTAGTCCCTGTTGCGTATTTAAGCCATTTCCGACACTTCTAAGGCCCGTAAAGCCAACTTTAAGGCCCTAAAATGATGCCTAAACATTGTGGACATGAAACATGCTCAAAAATATACCGGATGTTGGTTCGTTTGGCCGTACGGTCGCGATGTTCGGTTAATTACGACGGAATGCGCATAAGCGTGAAAAATGATCCAAGTGACGCGACGAATGGATTTTTATTCGAATTTGACTTTTCATATTTGTTTCACTTTACATCAAGATAGTGTTTCTCATGCCAAACACTAAGGCATAATATAGGGATGCTTACATAAATTTTTGGATGTCCGGATGTATTCAGAATGTAAGTTATGCGTTAAAGTGCAAACTTGTGCACTTTTTGACACTTTTAGCCCCTGAATGATCCAAAACTTTGTTTTAGCATACCAAACCCCTCAAAGCCTATTTCTAAGCTATGTAAAGGATATTATGGTATGTTTAACTTATGGACATGTTCCGGAATGTTTGTCACAGTTCAAATTGGCATACTTTCGCAGTTTGTCAGGTTTAGTCCCTGTAAGCGAATTAACTTGTTTTTTGCCATACCAAAGCCTTCAAAACTTATTTCTAAGTTATGTAAAGGTTATTTAAGGTATGTTGAGTATATGTTGATGTTCCGGAGTATTTGTCGCATTAAACTGAGTACGTTTACGCACCAGTTTGCGTATAATTCTCCAGAAAGCGATGTAGAGTTTAAAATCGAACAAAAGTCAAAACATGAAAAATGTAAAACACAACCAAACAAACATTGGGATCAAATAACATTGTTTTATTGATAATTGAACTGTTCATAATGATTTCGAGCACGAATGTTACAGCCTCGGGTTGTGACAGGCACTTACGTAAAACCTACGTAAACCCCTGCGTACCACTGTCCTCGGGTTGAGAAGGATGCTTACGTAAAACCTACGTAAACCTTGTACGTACTACTGTTCTCGGGTTAAGAATAACACTTATGGTTACAAATACTCTAGTGTATATACAAATATGGGAAGCCCCCACTAATAGAACATACTATCGGCCTAGTAGAGCCACAAGTTATGAAAAGAACTTACTATTATGAACTTACTTACTGTGAAAAGAACTGTTCATAAGAACTTACTATTACGAACTAGTTGTTGACTCTCTGTTACATGCCTTGCAGGACCATAGGTACATGGAGCTTGCACGGGAGGCACGTCGTTGTGGGCACATGGACTGTTGAGTTCCATGTTAAACATTTACATTATGAGAACTTGATACTTATGTTGGATTTTTACATTAATGCTTCCGCTACACATTTGATTTATGTTTGGTTTTGAAAACACCTTTCGTATTGATGAATGACATTCACTATTTACTCTTATGTTCAATATGATAGGTGGCTTGATCCTGGTCATGTCACGCCTCCAAGCGGTGGTACTCCGCGTGTGGATTTTGGGGGTGTGACAGATTGGTATCAGAGCCATTGGTTATAGAGAACTTGGTTTTAATATGGGGAAAATGTTTTTATTAAAACCAGACTATAACCAGTACAGTGCTCAACGATCCACAACGACGCTTCGCTCCACGTGCAAGACTCAACATACTAGGTAATATGGTATACGTTATATTGCCTATTTGCTAGATTACATAGAACTTTTCCCACGGTATGCTTAGATATACATAACCCCTACTGCTTGAGAATACTTGTGTGCTTACTCTCTTCAGTCATCGCACTTCTCGCGAACCTCTCTCACTTATGTTACCTTTGCTATGAAGATCATGGCTGGACGTATTAACATGACTCAAGCCCAGTTGACGGCTCTCATTAACGAACAAGTTGCTACGGCACTTGCAGCCGCACAGGCATGAGGTATATCCTACAGTCGTAACTCACACTAGGATCTCTAGATCCTACACTCCTAAAACCAACCCTTGTGTTTAACCTTGTCCTATTCTTATACACAATAGGTCAACACGCTCAGCAACCTGTTTGCACTTTCCAGAACTTCATGGACTGTCGTCCAAGCACATTCAGTGGCACTGGGGGAGCAGTGGGACTCCTCCATTGGTTTGAGAAGCTCGAGTCGGTGTTGGAAATGTGTGAATGCCCTGAGGCTCACAGGGTGAAGTACGCCACTGGTACTCTAGAAGGAATTGCGCTGACTTGGTGGAACGCGCAAGTTCAGATTTTAGGGTTGGCAGCTGCTAACGCCACCCCTTGGAATGATTTTAAGGAACTCATCAAACGAGAATACTGCACACGTGATGACATCCACAAGTTGGAAGTGAAGCTCTTTCATCTGAAAATGACAGGGTCG